>NW_028136343.1:0-600000 GCF_964662115.1 Mustela nivalis | reverse complement strand
CGGAACCTAGACCTTATCTCCAATCCCTGCACAGGGGGGAACCTGATGCACAAGTCAGAACCCCTCCTTCCCCATGGCAAGAAACCTTGCTGCTTGCAGTGAGTCAAACCTTCAGTGTAGGCGAAAATGGCATGGCCCATGAGGCCACGCCCATGCGTGAGGCCTGCCTTCGGCACAAACACACATGGTGACCCTCAGCGTGAGTACCTTATTCAAGTAACACCTCTCAGTGACTGGACCAAGAGCCCACATATGTGGCTTGCCATGCCCATAGGCACGCAGGACTAACTAGATGGTGTGTATTCCAGTTGAGGGAACCCACTGATGTGCTCTAGAGGCCCTCTCCTGGAAGGTCCCCTGTGGCAGAAAACAGTACTCTTCCCTACCCACTGAATGAACCCAAACACTTGGGAGCTTGGACAATCCCCCGAGAGGAAGGCTCTTCCTCGGCCCCTGAAGCAACCCCTACACTGAACGGCCACTGTGAAAGCAACACCCAGAGACAAAAGCCTGAGCGACTGCCTCCCACTTGCCCTCCTTTGATATCCAGAGGATCTCCCCTCACGGACTGGAGATCAGGCCTGCCATTACCTTGGCCCCTACCAGAGCCAAGTTTGCTTTTTCAGACATCTGTCCCCACAGCCCTGGCAAACACAGCCTCTAGGCTGAGTTTCCTGGAGCCATACCACAGGACCGTGCCTGCTCTCTCCTGGGATACTCTGTCCATTCATTTGGCCACACACCTCCAGAATATGAGAAACCTCAAGGCCCCCGAGGACATCCCACTACCGGGAGCCTCCCTGTACACACAGGGGCCTTCGGACACAAGCTGAGCTGCTACCTCCATGAAGGCATGCACACAGATGTAAACAGAGATAGAAGGTTGAGCTGGACAGGCCCTTAGGCCCTAATCTCAACTCTTGCTTTGGTGTCCAGGTGTCACTCCTCAGAGGCTTTGGTTCGAAGAACAGGATATGGGGCTTTCCTGAGGCACTGAAAAGAACTCCTCTCGTCTCCACATGGGAAGCTTCCTTATTGGAGCCGTGTCAAACACCTCAGGTTGGAGAATCCTGCAGAGTCCCTGAGCCACCTCCACATTCCTAGGTCTCCCAGACCACCAAGCCACAGTAGGACTCATCTTCAGGAGAGTCCATTTCAACTCTCCCCTCTGGGTAGCTCACCCAGGAGCCCGCAGATTGAGCCTGCCTTGTCCTGACTAAAGAGTGGGAAAATGAGGTGGCGTTCCCAGGCATCCATGCTTAGACACATGCTCTCGAGTCTTTCCGTATGGGGCCTCCTGGAACCATCCAATAGCACTCGACTGTCGTGCAGAAGGAAACCTTGAGGTTTGGAGTAGTTTACAAATCCCATCGTAGGCAAACCTCCCTGGCCTCATGAAGCCCCCACACCCTTCAGGAAGAGGCCATGCTGGACAAAAACTCTAGCCTGAAACACCTCTCATAGTTGACATGACCTCAGTGCAGGAGATCTCGATTCAGCCTCTGCAGAGTGGGCCTGCCGTGCCCTCGGTCCCAAACCTCACGCTAGCTTGTGTTTTCAGACTTCCTTCCTCACAATCCTGGCAAACAAGCCCTCCGGACTAGGAACTCCAGAACCACAACCCAGCCCAGGGTCTGCCCAATGGAAGAAAAACGTTTCCCTGTGGGGCTCTCTCCAGAAAACCCAGATGAGGATCAACCTGCTCGGGCCTCGACGGTACCCGAACTGGATAGGCTGCACTGGGCACTTATGCTCTGTCTGACACAGCCTGAAGCCAGACGTCCAGACAGACAAGGAGACAGCTGGCCGCACACACAGCACTTCGGACACGCCATGGTCTTATGCCGTCACCTCTTTTTAACCTTGGTTTTCAGATATCTGAACCTAGACATTATATCAATTCTCCAACAGCTGGGTATCGGAAGCACAAAACAGAACTCCTCCTTCCCCGTGGCTGTAAAGCTTGCTCTTGGCATGGAGTCACACCTTCAGGGTGGGAGAAACCTTCATGGTCCCTGATGACACGCCCAAACTTGAGTGCTGATGGGCACAAATTCACACTGTGACCTCAGCATGAGCCCCATGTCAAAGTAAGGCCTGTCAGGGCCTGGACCAAGAGGCGCATATGGGGCTTGCCGAGCCCCTATGGACCCAATCCTCACCAGTGTTTCAGTTTTCTAGTCGCCCCGCCTGTACCTGGGGCTCTGCTCTGGAATACCTTTCTTGGAGAGACACATGAGCCAGACAACACGACTCCACCCTTCCCACAAAATGACCCCAAACTCTTGGGAGCTGGGACAAATCCCCAGAGAGGGATACTCGTCCACAGTCCCTGAGGCCACCCCTCCAATCCACGGCTATCCCGGACACAACATCCAGAGACAAAAGCCTGAAGGAACGCCTCCCACTCGCCCTTGTTTCAGAGGCCCAGGAGCTCCCTCTCGGGCTGTACATCCGGCCTGCCATACCCCAGGCGCCACTCATAAGCTGAGTTTGTGTTTTCAGACTTCTGTGCCCACAGCCTTGACCCACACAACCTCCAGGCTAGGGCCTCTGGAGCCACAGCGAAAGATTGTGCCTGCCCTCTCCAAGGCAAGTGTGCCCAATCCATTGACCACAACCCTACAGGTTAGGGAAAAGCTCCAAGGCCCCTGAGGCCATCAATAGTGTAAACCACCCTGGATTAAGAGGGGCTCTCTTACAACAGCGGAGCAACTATCTCCACTTAGACTCTCAGACAGTGTCCCCAGAGACAGAAGGTTGAAATGGACAGGCCCCCAGGCTCTAATCTGGACCTTAGCTTTGGTTTCTATGTGTCCGTCCTCAGAGGAATGCTTTCGAAGACCAGCACACGAGGCTTTTCTGAGGCACCAAACCAATCCTCTCTCGCCTCCACATGGGGAGCTTACTTACTGGGGATGTATCAAACCCTTCAGGTAGGAGAGTTCCGCAGGGCCACTGAACAACCAGCACATTCCAAGGTCTCCATGGACCCAAGCGCACATTATGACGCATCCTCAGGAGAGGCCATTTCACTCAGCCCCCTGGGTAGCGTGCCCCAGAGGCAGCAGATCAAACATATCTTGTGGCTAATGGCCAATGGGAATGCGAGGCATGCTGGACAGGGATCCATCCTTCGAACCGTGCTCTCCAGTCCTTCCGTATGGTATGTCCTGGAGCCATGCAACAGGACTCGAATGTCCCGCAGAAGGAAACCTTGTGGTTTGGGGCAACCTCCAATCTCAGCGTGGGTAAACTTCCTTGGCCTCATGAGGCCCCCGCTTCATGAAGGTGCCATCATGGACACATACTCCAGCCTCAGCCAACGTCTAATCCTCAGCCTGACTTCAGATGCAGGAGATGTTGATTCAGCCTCTGCAGAGTGGGCCTACTCTGCCCTTGGCTCCAATCCTCACTTTAGCTTGTGTTCCTAGACTTCCGTCCTCACACTCCTGGCTCACAAACCCTCCCTACTGGGAAATCTGGGGCCACAATGAAGTACTCTGCCTGCCTCCCAGGAGAAAAACTTTGTCTATGGTGCTGCCCAGAAACCCCAAATGAGGATCAAACTGCTTGGCCCTCGGCAACACCCCAATTGCATAGGCTACCTTAAACAGTGATGCTCTGTCGCAAATATCCTGAGACCAGACCTTCTAACAGACACCGACACAGCTGGCTGCACACCCAGCACATTGGACCCGCCACTGCCTTAGGCCACCATCCATTCCCAACCTCGGTTTTCAGTCATCGGAACCTAGACCTTATCTCCAATCCCTGCACAGGGGGGAACCTGATGCACAAGTCAGAACCCCTCCTTCCCCATGGCAAGAAACCTTGCTGCTTGCAGTGAGTCAAACCTTCAGTGTAGGCGAAAATGGCATGGCCCATGAGGCCACGCCCATGCGTGAGGCCTGCCTTCGGCACAAACACACATGGTGACCCTCAGCGTGAGTACCTTATTCAAGTAACACCTCTCAGTGACTGGACCAAGAGCCCACATATGTGGCTTGCCATGCCCATAGGCACGCAGGACTAACTAGATGGTGTGTATTCCAGTTGAGGGAACCCACTGATGTGCTCTAGAGGCCCTCTCCTGGAAGGTCCCCTGTGGCAGAAAACAGTACTCTTCCCTACCCACTGAATGAACCCAAACACTTGGGAGCTTGGACAATCCCCCGAGAGGAAGGCTCTTCCTCGGCCCCTGAAGCAACCCCTACACTGAACGGCCACTGTGAAAGCAACACCCAGAGACAAAAGCCTGAGCGACTGCCTCCCACTTGCCCTCCTTTGATATCCAGAGGATCTCCCCTCACGGACTGGAGATCAGGCCTGCCATTACCTTGGCCCCTACCAGAGCCAAGTTTGCTTTTTCAGACATCTGTCCCCACAGCCCTGGCAAACACAGCCTCTAGGCTGAGTTTCCTGGAGCCATACCACAGGACCGTGCCTGCTCTCTCCTGGGATACTCTGTCCATTCATTTGGCCACACACCTCCAGAATATGAGAAACCTCAAGGCCCCCGAGGACATCCCACTACCGGGAGCCTCCCTGTACACACAGGGGCCTTCGGACACAAGCTGAGCTGCTACCTCCATGAAGGCATGCACACAGATGTAAACAGAGATAGAAGGTTGAGCTGGACAGGCCCTTAGGCCCTAATCTCAACTCTTGCTTTGGTGTCCAGGTGTCACTCCTCAGAGGCTTTGGTTCGAAGAACAGGATATGGGGCTTTCCTGAGGCACTGAAAAGAACTCCTCTCGTCTCCACATGGGAAGCTTCCTTATTGGAGCCGTGTCAAACACCTCAGGTTGGAGAATCCTGCAGAGTCCCTGAGCCACCTCCACATTCCTAGGTCTCCCAGACCACCAAGCCACAGTAGGACTCATCTTCAGGAGAGTCCATTTCAACTCTCCCCTCTGGGTAGCTCACCCAGGAGCCCGCAGATTGAGCCTGCCTTGTCCTGACTAAAGAGTGGGAAAATGAGGTGGCGTTCCCAGGCATCCATGCTTAGACACATGCTCTCGAGTCTTTCCGTATGGGGCCTCCTGGAACCATCCAATAGCACTCGACTGTCGTGCAGAAGGAAACCTTGAGGTTTGGAGTAGTTTACAAATCCCATCGTAGGCAAACCTCCCTGGCCTCATGAAGCCCCCACACCCTTCAGGAAGAGGCCATGCTGGACAAAAACTCTAGCCTGAAACACCTCTCATAGTTGACATGACCTCAGTGCAGGAGATCTCGATTCAGCCTCTGCAGAGTGGGCCTGCCGTGCCCTCGGTCCCAAACCTCACGCTAGCTTGTGTTTTCAGACTTCCTTCCTCACAATCCTGGCAAACAAGCCCTCCGGACTAGGAACTCCAGAACCACAACCCAGCCCAGGGTCTGCCCAATGGAAGAAAAACGTTTCCCTGTGGGGCTCTCTCCAGAAAACCCAGATGAGGATCAACCTGCTCGGGCCTCGACGGTACCCGAACTGGATAGGCTGCACTGGGCACTTATGCTCTGTCTGACACAGCCTGAAGCCAGACGTCCAGACAGACAAGGAGACAGCTGGCCGCACACACAGCACTTCGGACACGCCATGGTCTTATGCCGTCACCTCTTTTTAACCTTGGTTTTCAGATATCTGAACCTAGACATTATATCAATTCTCCAACAGCTGGGTATCGGAAGCACAAAACAGAACTCCTCCTTCCCCGTGGCTGTAAAGCTTGCTCTTGGCATGGAGTCACACCTTCAGGGTGGGAGAAACCTTCATGGTCCCTGATGACACGCCCAAACTTGAGTGCTGATGGGCACAAATTCACACTGTGACCTCAGCATGAGCCCCATGTCAAAGTAAGGCCTGTCAGGGCCTGGACCAAGAGGCGCATATGGGGCTTGCCGAGCCCCTATGGACCCAATCCTCACCAGTGTTTCAGTTTTCTAGTCGCCCCGCCTGTACCTGGGGCTCTGCTCTGGAATACCTTTCTTGGAGAGACACATGAGCCAGACAACACGACTCCACCCTTCCCACAAAATGACCCCAAACTCTTGGGAGCTGGGACAAATCCCCAGAGAGGGATACTCGTCCACAGTCCCTGAGGCCACCCCTCCAATCCACGGCTATCCCGGACACAACATCCAGAGACAAAAGCCTGAAGGAACGCCTCCCACTCGCCCTTGTTTCAGAGGCCCAGGAGCTCCCTCTCGGGCTGTACATCCGGCCTGCCATACCCCAGGCGCCACTCATAAGCTGAGTTTGTGTTTTCAGACTTCTGTGCCCACAGCCTTGACCCACACAACCTCCAGGCTAGGGCCTCTGGAGCCACAGCGAAAGATTGTGCCTGCCCTCTCCAAGGCAAGTGTGCCCAATCCATTGACCACAACCCTACAGGTTAGGGAAAAGCTCCAAGGCCCCTGAGGCCATCAATAGTGTAAACCACCCTGGATTAAGAGGGGCTCTCTTACAACAGCGGAGCAACTATCTCCACTTAGACTCTCAGACAGTGTCCCCAGAGACAGAAGGTTGAAATGGACAGGCCCCCAGGCTCTAATCTGGACCTTAGCTTTGGTTTCTATGTGTCCGTCCTCAGAGGAATGCTTTCGAAGACCAGCACACGAGGCTTTTCTGAGGCACCAAACCAATCCTCTCTCGCCTCCACATGGGGAGCTTACTTACTGGGGATGTATCAAACCCTTCAGGTAGGAGAGTTCCGCAGGGCCACTGAACAACCAGCACATTCCAAGGTCTCCATGGACCCAAGCGCACATTATGACGCATCCTCAGGAGAGGCCATTTCACTCAGCCCCCTGGGTAGCGTGCCCCAGAGGCAGCAGATCAAACATATCTTGTGGCTAATGGCCAATGGGAATGCGAGGCATGCTGGACAGGGATCCATCCTTCGAACCGTGCTCTCCAGTCCTTCCGTATGGTATGTCCTGGAGCCATGCAACAGGACTCGAATGTCCCGCAGAAGGAAACCTTGTGGTTTGGGGCAACCTCCAATCTCAGCGTGGGTAAACTTCCTTGGCCTCATGAGGCCCCCGCTTCATGAAGGTGCCATCATGGACACATACTCCAGCCTCAGCCAACGTCTAATCCTCAGCCTGACTTCAGATGCAGGAGATGTTGATTCAGCCTCTGCAGAGTGGGCCTACTCTGCCCTTGGCTCCAATCCTCACTTTAGCTTGTGTTCCTAGACTTCCGTCCTCACACTCCTGGCTCACAAACCCTCCCTACTGGGAAATCTGGGGCCACAATGAAGTACTCTGCCTGCCTCCCAGGAGAAAAACTTTGTCTATGGTGCTGCCCAGAAACCCCAAATGAGGATCAAACTGCTTGGCCCTCGGCAACACCCCAATTGCATAGGCTACCTTAAACAGTGATGCTCTGTCGCAAATATCCTGAGACCAGACCTTCTAACAGACACCGACACAGCTGGCTGCACACCCAGCACATTGGACCCGCCACTGCCTTAGGCCACCATCCATTCCCAACCTCGGTTTTCAGTCATCGGAACCTAGACCTTATCTCCAATCCCTGCACAGGGGGGAACCTGATGCACAAGTCAGAACCCCTCCTTCCCCATGGCAAGAAACCTTGCTGCTTGCAGTGAGTCAAACCTTCAGTGTAGGCGAAAATGGCATGGCCCATGAGGCCACGCCCATGCGTGAGGCCTGCCTTCGGCACAAACACACATGGTGACCCTCAGCGTGAGTACCTTATTCAAGTAACACCTCTCAGTGACTGGACCAAGAGCCCACATATGTGGCTTGCCATGCCCATAGGCACGCAGGACTAACTAGATGGTGTGTATTCCAGTTGAGGGAACCCACTGATGTGCTCTAGAGGCCCTCTCCTGGAAGGTCCCCTGTGGCAGAAAACAGTACTCTTCCCTACCCACTGAATGAACCCAAACACTTGGGAGCTTGGACAATCCCCCGAGAGGAAGGCTCTTCCTCGGCCCCTGAAGCAACCCCTACACTGAACGGCCACTGTGAAAGCAACACCCAGAGACAAAAGCCTGAGCGACTGCCTCCCACTTGCCCTCCTTTGATATCCAGAGGATCTCCCCTCACGGACTGGAGATCAGGCCTGCCATTACCTTGGCCCCTACCAGAGCCAAGTTTGCTTTTTCAGACATCTGTCCCCACAGCCCTGGCAAACACAGCCTCTAGGCTGAGTTTCCTGGAGCCATACCACAGGACCGTGCCTGCTCTCTCCTGGGATACTCTGTCCATTCATTTGGCCACACACCTCCAGAATATGAGAAACCTCAAGGCCCCCGAGGACATCCCACTACCGGGAGCCTCCCTGTACACACAGGGGCCTTCGGACACAAGCTGAGCTGCTACCTCCATGAAGGCATGCACACAGATGTAAACAGAGATAGAAGGTTGAGCTGGACAGGCCCTTAGGCCCTAATCTCAACTCTTGCTTTGGTGTCCAGGTGTCACTCCTCAGAGGCTTTGGTTCGAAGAACAGGATATGGGGCTTTCCTGAGGCACTGAAAAGAACTCCTCTCGTCTCCACATGGGAAGCTTCCTTATTGGAGCCGTGTCAAACACCTCAGGTTGGAGAATCCTGCAGAGTCCCTGAGCCACCTCCACATTCCTAGGTCTCCCAGACCACCAAGCCACAGTAGGACTCATCTTCAGGAGAGTCCATTTCAACTCTCCCCTCTGGGTAGCTCACCCAGGAGCCCGCAGATTGAGCCTGCCTTGTCCTGACTAAAGAGTGGGAAAATGAGGTGGCGTTCCCAGGCATCCATGCTTAGACACATGCTCTCGAGTCTTTCCGTATGGGGCCTCCTGGAACCATCCAATAGCACTCGACTGTCGTGCAGAAGGAAACCTTGAGGTTTGGAGTAGTTTACAAATCCCATCGTAGGCAAACCTCCCTGGCCTCATGAAGCCCCCACACCCTTCAGGAAGAGGCCATGCTGGACAAAAACTCTAGCCTGAAACACCTCTCATAGTTGACATGACCTCAGTGCAGGAGATCTCGATTCAGCCTCTGCAGAGTGGGCCTGCCGTGCCCTCGGTCCCAAACCTCACGCTAGCTTGTGTTTTCAGACTTCCTTCCTCACAATCCTGGCAAACAAGCCCTCCGGACTAGGAACTCCAGAACCACAACCCAGCCCAGGGTCTGCCCAATGGAAGAAAAACGTTTCCCTGTGGGGCTCTCTCCAGAAAACCCAGATGAGGATCAACCTGCTCGGGCCTCGACGGTACCCGAACTGGATAGGCTGCACTGGGCACTTATGCTCTGTCTGACACAGCCTGAAGCCAGACGTCCAGACAGACAAGGAGACAGCTGGCCGCACACACAGCACTTCGGACACGCCATGGTCTTATGCCGTCACCTCTTTTTAACCTTGGTTTTCAGATATCTGAACCTAGACATTATATCAATTCTCCAACAGCTGGGTATCGGAAGCACAAAACAGAACTCCTCCTTCCCCGTGGCTGTAAAGCTTGCTCTTGGCATGGAGTCACACCTTCAGGGTGGGAGAAACCTTCATGGTCCCTGATGCCACGCCCAAACTTGAGTGCTGATGGGCACAAATTCACACTGTGACCTCAGCATGAGCCCCATGTCAAAGTAAGGCCTGTCAGGGCCTGGACCAAGAGGCGCATATGGGGCTTGCCAAGCCCCTATGGACCCAATCCTCACCAGTGTTTCAGTTTTCTAGTCGCCCCGCCTGTACCTGGGGCTCTGCTCTGGAATACCTTTCTTGGAGAGACACATGAGCCAGACAACACGACTCCACCCTTCCCACAAAATGACCCCAAACTCTTGGGAGCTGGGACAAATCCCCAGAGAGGGATACTCGTCCACAGTCCCTGAGGCCACCCCTCCAATCCACGGCTATCCCGGACACAACATCCAGAGACAAAAGCCTGAAGGAACGCCTCCCACTCGCCCTTGTTTCAGAGGCCCAGGAGCTCCCTCTCGGGCTGTACATCCGGCCTGCCATACCCCAGGCGCCACTCATAAGCTGAGTTTGTGTTTTCAGACTTCTGTGCCCACAGCCTTGACCCACACAACCTCCAGGCTAGGGCCTCTGGAGCCACAGCGAAAGATTGTGCCTGCCCTCTCCAAGGCAAGTGTGCCCAATCCATTGACCACAACCCTACAGGTTAGGGAAAAGCTCCAAGGCCCCTGAGGCCATCAATAGTGTAAACCACCCTGGATTAAGAGGGGCTCTCTTACAACAGCGGAGCAACTATCTCCACTTAGACTCTCAGACAGTGTCCCCAGAGACAGAAGGTTGAAATGGACAGGCCCCCAGGCTCTAATCTGGACCTTAGCTTTGGTTTCTATGTGTCCGTCCTCAGAGGAATGCTTTCGAAGACCAGCACACGAGGCTTTTCTGAGGCACCAAACCAATCCTCTCTCGCCTCCACATGGGGAGCTTACTTACTGGGGATGTATCAAACCCTTCAGGTAGGAGAGTTCCGCAGGGCCACTGAACAACCAGCACATTCCAAGGTCTCCATGGACCCAAGCGCACATTATGACGCATCCTCAGGAGAGGCCATTTCACTCAGCCCCCTGGGTAGCGTGCCCCAGAGGCAGCAGATCAAACATATCTTGTGGCTAATGGCCAATGGGAATGCGAGGCATGCTGGACAGGGATCCATCCTTCGAACCGTGCTCTCCAGTCCTTCCGTATGGTATGTCCTGGAGCCATGCAACAGGACTCGAATGTCCCGCAGAAGGAAACCTTGTGGTTTGGGGCAACCTCCAATCTCAGCGTGGGTAAACTTCCTTGGCCTCATGAGGCCCCCGCTTCATGAAGGTGCCATCATGGACACATACTCCAGCCTCAGCCAACGTCTAATCCTCAGCCTGACTTCAGATGCAGGAGATGTTGATTCAGCCTCTGCAGAGTGGGCCTACTCTGCCCTTGGCTCCAATCCTCACTTTAGCTTGTGTTCCTAGACTTCCGTCCTCACACTCCTGGCTCACAAACCCTCCCTACTGGGAAATCTGGGGCCACAATGAAGTACTCTGCCTGCCTCCCAGGAGAAAAACTTTGTCTATGGTGCTGCCCAGAAACCCCAAATGAGGATCAAACTGCTTGGCCCTCGGCAACACCCCAATTGCATAGGCTACCTTAAACAGTGATGCTCTGTCGCAAATATCCTGAGACCAGACCTTCTAACAGACACCGACACAGCTGGCTGCACACCCAGCACATTGGACCCGCCACTGCCTTAGGCCACCATCCATTCCCAACCTCGGTTTTCAGTCATCGGAACCTAGACCTTATCTCCAATCCCTGCACAGGGGGGAACCTGATGCACAAGTCAGAACCCCTCCTTCCCCATGGCAAGAAACCTTGCTGCTTGCAGTGAGTCAAACCTTCAGTGTAGGCGAAAATGGCATGGCCCATGAGGCCACGCCCATGCGTGAGGCCTGCCTTCGGCACAAACACACATGGTGACCCTCAGCGTGAGTACCTTATTCAAGTAACACCTCTCAGTGACTGGACCAAGAGCCCACATATGTGGCTTGCCATGCCCATAGGCACGCAGGACTAACTAGATGGTGTGTATTCCAGTTGAGGGAACCCACTGATGTGCTCTAGAGGCCCTCTCCTGGAAGGTCCCCTGTGGCAGAAAACAGTACTCTTCCCTACCCACTGAATGAACCCAAACACTTGGGAGCTTGGACAATCCCCCGAGAGGAAGGCTCTTCCTCGGCCCCTGAAGCAACCCCTACACTGAACGGCCACTGTGAAAGCAACACCCAGAGACAAAAGCCTGAGCGACTGCCTCCCACTTGCCCTCCTTTGATATCCAGAGGATCTCCCCTCACGGACTGGAGATCAGGCCTGCCATTACCTTGGCCCCTACCAGAGCCAAGTTTGCTTTTTCAGACATCTGTCCCCACAGCCCTGGCAAACACAGCCTCTAGGCTGAGTTTCCTGGAGCCATACCACAGGACCGTGCCTGCTCTCTCCTGGGATACTCTGTCCATTCATTTGGCCACACACCTCCAGAATATGAGAAACCTCAAGGCCCCCGAGGACATCCCACTACCGGGAGCCTCCCTGTACACACAGGGGCCTTCGGACACAAGCTGAGCTGCTACCTCCATGAAGGCATGCACACAGATGTAAACAGAGATAGAAGGTTGAGCTGGACAGGCCCTTAGGCCCTAATCTCAACTCTTGCTTTGGTGTCCAGGTGTCACTCCTCAGAGGCTTTGGTTCGAAGAACAGGATATGGGGCTTTCCTGAGGCACTGAAAAGAACTCCTCTCGTCTCCACATGGGAAGCTTCCTTATTGGAGCCGTGTCAAACACCTCAGGTTGGAGAATCCTGCAGAGTCCCTGAGCCACCTCCACATTCCTAGGTCTCCCAGACCACCAAGCCACAGTAGGACTCATCTTCAGGAGAGTCCATTTCAACTCTCCCCTCTGGGTAGCTCACCCAGGAGCCCGCAGATTGAGCCTGCCTTGTCCTGACTAAAGAGTGGGAAAATGAGGTGGCGTTCCCAGGCATCCATGCTTAGACACATGCTCTCGAGTCTTTCCGTATGGGGCCTCCTGGAACCATCCAATAGCACTCGACTGTCGTGCAGAAGGAAACCTTGAGGTTTGGAGTAGTTTACAAATCCCATCGTAGGCAAACCTCCCTGGCCTCATGAAGCCCCCACACCCTTCAGGAAGAGGCCATGCTGGACAAAAACTCTAGCCTGAAACACCTCTCATAGTTGACATGACCTCAGTGCAGGAGATCTCGATTCAGCCTCTGCAGAGTGGGCCTGCCGTGCCCTCGGTCCCAAACCTCACGCTAGCTTGTGTTTTCAGACTTCCTTCCTCACAATCCTGGCAAACAAGCCCTCCGGACTAGGAACTCCAGAACCACAACCCAGCCCAGGGTCTGCCCAATGGAAGAAAAACGTTTCCCTGTGGGGCTCTCTCCAGAAAACCCAGATGAGGATCAACCTGCTCGGGCCTCGACGGTACCCGAACTGGATAGGCTGCACTGGGCACTTATGCTCTGTCTGACACAGCCTGAAGCCAGACGTCCAGACAGACAAGGAGACAGCTGGCCGCACACACAGCACTTCGGACACGCCATGGTCTTATGCCGTCACCTCTTTTTAACCTTGGTTTTCAGATATCTGAACCTAGACATTATATCAATTCTCCAACAGCTGGGTATCGGAAGCACAAAACAGAACTCCTCCTTCCCCGTGGCTGTAAAGCTTGCTCTTGGCATGGAGTCACACCTTCAGGGTGGGAGAAACCTTCATGGTCCCTGATGACACGCCCAAACTTGAGTGCTGATGGGCACAAATTCACACTGTGACCTCAGCATGAGCCCCATGTCAAAGTAAGGCCTGTCAGGGCCTGGACCAAGAGGCGCATATGGGGCTTGCCGAGCCCCTATGGACCCAATCCTCACCAGTGTTTCAGTTTTCTAGTCGCCCCGCCTGTACCTGGGGCTCTGCTCTGGAATACCTTTCTTGGAGAGACACATGAGCCAGACAACACGACTCCACCCTTCCCACAAAATGACCCCAAACTCTTGGGAGCTGGGACAAATCCCCAGAGAGGGATACTCGTCCACAGTCCCTGAGGCCACCCCTCCAATCCACGGCTATCCCGGACACAACATCCAGAGACAAAAGCCTGAAGGAACGCCTCCCACTCGCCCTTGTTTCAGAGGCCCAGGAGCTCCCTCTCGGGCTGTACATCCGGCCTGCCATACCCCAGGCGCCACTCATAAGCTGAGTTTGTGTTTTCAGACTTCTGTGCCCACAGCCTTGACCCACACAACCTCCAGGCTAGGGCCTCTGGAGCCACAGCGAAAGATTGTGCCTGCCCTCTCCAAGGCAAGTGTGCCCAATCCATTGACCACAACCCTACAGGTTAGGGAAAAGCTCCAAGGCCCCTGAGGCCATCAATAGTGTAAACCACCCTGGATTAAGAGGGGCTCTCTTACAACAGCGGAGCAACTATCTCCACTTAGACTCTCAGACAGTGTCCCCAGAGACAGAAGGTTGAAATGGACAGGCCCCCAGGCTCTAATCTGGACCTTAGCTTTGGTTTCTATGTGTCCGTCCTCAGAGGAATGCTTTCGAAGACCAGCACACGAGGCTTTTCTGAGGCACCAAACCAATCCTCTCTCGCCTCCACATGGGGAGCTTACTTACTGGGGATGTATCAAACCCTTCAGGTAGGAGAGTTCCGCAGGGCCACTGAACAACCAGCACATTCCAAGGTCTCCATGGACCCAAGCGCACATTATGACGCATCCTCAGGAGAGGCCATTTCACTCAGCCCCCTGGGTAGCGTGCCCCAGAGGCAGCAGATCAAACATATCTTGTGGCTAATGGCCAATGGGAATGCGAGGCATGCTGGACAGGGATCCATCCTTCGAACCGTGCTCTCCAGTCCTTCCGTATGGTATGTCCTGGAGCCATGCAACAGGACTCGAATGTCCCGCAGAAGGAAACCTTGTGGTTTGGGGCAACCTCCAATCTCAGCGTGGGTAAACTTCCTTGGCCTCATGAGGCCCCCGCTTCATGAAGGTGCCATCATGGACACATACTCCAGCCTCAGCCAACGTCTAATCCTCAGCCTGACTTCAGATGCAGGAGATGTTGATTCAGCCTCTGCAGAGTGGGCCTACTCTGCCCTTGGCTCCAATCCTCACTTTAGCTTGTGTTCCTAGACTTCCGTCCTCACACTCCTGGCTCACAAACCCTCCCTACTGGGAAATCTGGGGCCACAATGAAGTACTCTGCCTGCCTCCCAGGAGAAAAACTTTGTCTATGGTGCTGCCCAGAAACCCCAAATGAGGATCAAACTGCTTGGCCCTCGGCAACACCCCAATTGCATAGGCTACCTTAAACAGTGATGCTCTGTCGCAAATATCCTGAGACCAGACCTTCTAACAGACACCGACACAGCTGGCTGCACACCCAGCACATTGGACCCGCCACTGCCTTAGGCCACCATCCATTCCCAACCTCGGTTTTCAGTCATCGGAACCTAGACCTTATCTCCAATCCCTGCACAGGGGGGAACCTGATGCACAAGTCAGAACCCCTCCTTCCCCATGGCAAGAAACCTTGCTGCTTGCAGTGAGTCAAACCTTCAGTGTAGGCGAAAATGGCATGGCCCATGAGGCCACGCCCATGCGTGAGGCCTGCCTTCGGCACAAACACACATGGTGACCCTCAGCGTGAGTACCTTATTCAAGTAACACCTCTCAGTGACTGGACCAAGAGCCCACATATGTGGCTTGCCATGCCCATAGGCACGCAGGACTAACTAGATGGTGTGTATTCCAGTTGAGGGAACCCACTGATGTGCTCTAGAGGCCCTCTCCTGGAAGGTCCCCTGTGGCAGAAAACAGTACTCTTCCCTACCCACTGAATGAACCCAAACACTTGGGAGCTTGGACAATCCCCCGAGAGGAAGGCTCTTCCTCGGCCCCTGAAGCAACCCCTACACTGAACGGCCACTGTGAAAGCAACACCCAGAGACAAAAGCCTGAGCGACTGCCTCCCACTTGCCCTCCTTTGATATCCAGAGGATCTCCCCTCACGGACTGGAGATCAGGCCTGCCATTACCTTGGCCCCTACCAGAGCCAAGTTTGCTTTTTCAGACATCTGTCCCCACAGCCCTGGCAAACACAGCCTCTAGGCTGAGTTTCCTGGAGCCATACCACAGGACCGTGCCTGCTCTCTCCTGGGATACTCTGTCCATTCATTTGGCCACACACCTCCAGAATATGAGAAACCTCAAGGCCCCCGAGGACATCCCACTACCGGGAGCCTCCCTGTACACACAGGGGCCTTCGGACACAAGCTGAGCTGCTACCTCCATGAAGGCATGCACACAGATGTAAACAGAGATAGAAGGTTGAGCTGGACAGGCCCTTAGGCCCTAATCTCAACTCTTGCTTTGGTGTCCAGGTGTCACTCCTCAGAGGCTTTGGTTCGAAGAACAGGATATGGGGCTTTCCTGAGGCACTGAAAAGAACTCCTCTCGTCTCCACATGGGAAGCTTCCTTATTGGAGCCGTGTCAAACACCTCAGGTTGGAGAATCCTGCAGAGTCCCTGAGCCACCTCCACATTCCTAGGTCTCCCAGACCACCAAGCCACAGTAGGACTCATCTTCAGGAGAGTCCATTTCAACTCTCCCCTCTGGGTAGCTCACCCAGGAGCCCGCAGATTGAGCCTGCCTTGTCCTGACTAAAGAGTGGGAAAATGAGGTGGCGTTCCCAGGCATCCATGCTTAGACACATGCTCTCGAGTCTTTCCGTATGGGGCCTCCTGGAACCATCCAATAGCACTCGACTGTCGTGCAGAAGGAAACCTTGAGGTTTGGAGTAGTTTACAAATCCCATCGTAGGCAAACCTCCCTGGCCTCATGAAGCCCCCACACCCTTCAGGAAGAGGCCATGCTGGACAAAAACTCTAGCCTGAAACACCTCTCATAGTTGACATGACCTCAGTGCAGGAGATCTCGATTCAGCCTCTGCAGAGTGGGCCTGCCGTGCCCTCGGTCCCAAACCTCACGCTAGCTTGTGTTTTCAGACTTCCTTCCTCACAATCCTGGCAAACAAGCCCTCCGGACTAGGAACTCCAGAACCACAACCCAGCCCAGGGTCTGCCCAATGGAAGAAAAACGTTTCCCTGTGGGGCTCTCTCCAGAAAACCCAGATGAGGATCAACCTGCTCGGGCCTCGACGGTACCCGAACTGGATAGGCTGCACTGGGCACTTATGCTCTGTCTGACACAGCCTGAAGCCAGACGTCCAGACAGACAAGGAGACAGCTGGCCGCACACACAGCACTTCGGACACGCCATGGTCTTATGCCGTCACCTCTTTTTAACCTTGGTTTTCAGATATCTGAACCTAGACATTATATCAATTCTCCAACAGCTGGGTATCGGAAGCACAAAACAGAACTCCTCCTTCCCCGTGGCTGTAAAGCTTGCTCTTGGCATGGAGTCACACCTTCAGGGTGGGAGAAACCTTCATGGTCCCTGATGACACGCCCAAACTTGAGTGCTGATGGGCACAAATTCACACTGTGACCTCAGCATGAGCCCCATGTCAAAGTAAGGCCTGTCAGGGCCTGGACCAAGAGGCGCATATGGGGCTTGCCGAGCCCCTATGGACCCAATCCTCACCAGTGTTTCAGTTTTCTAGTCGCCCCGCCTGTACCTGGGGCTCTGCTCTGGAATACCTTTCTTGGAGAGACACATGAGCCAGACAACACGACTCCACCCTTCCCACAAAATGACCCCAAACTCTTGGGAGCTGGGACAAATCCCCAGAGAGGGATACTCGTCCACAGTCCCTGAGGCCACCCCTCCAATCCACGGCTATCCCGGACACAACATCCAGAGACAAAAGCCTGAAGGAACGCCACCCACTCGCCCTTGTTTCAGAGACCCAGGAGCTCCCTCTCGGGCTGTACATCCGGCCTGCCATACCCCAGGCGCCACTCATAAGCTGAGTTTGTGTTTTCAGACTTCTGTGCCCACAGCCTTGACCCACACAACCTCCAGGCTAGGGCCTCTGGAGCCACAGCGAAAGATTGTGCCTGCCCTCTCCAAGGCAAGTGTGCCCAATCCATTGACCACAACCCTACAGGTTAGGGAAAAGCTCCAAGGCCCCTGAGGCCATCAATAGTGTAAACCACCCTGGATTAAGAGGGGCTCTCTTACAACAGCGGAGCAACTATCTCCACTTAGACTCTCAGACAGTGTCCCCAGAGACAGAAGGTTGAAATGGACAGGCCCCCAGGCTCTAATCTGGACCTTAGCTTTGGTTTCTATGTGTCCGTCCTCAGAGGAATGTTTTCGAAGACCAGCACACGAGGCTTTTCTGAGGCACCAAACCAATCCTCTCTCGCCTCCACATGGGGAGCTTACTTACTGGGGATGTATCAAACCCTTCAGGTAGGAGAGTTCCGCAGGGCCACTGAACAACCAGCACATTCCAAGGTCTCCATGGACCCAAGCGCACATTATGACGCATCCTCAGGAGAGGCCATTTCACTCAGCCCCCTGGGTAGCGTGCCCCAGAGGCAGCAGATCAAACATATCTTGTGGCTAATGGCCAATGGGAATGCGAGGCATGCTGGACAGGGATCCATCCTTCGAACCGTGCTCTCCAGTCCTTCCGTATGGTATGTCCTGGAGCCATGCAACAGGACTCGAATGTCCCGCAGAAGGAAACCTTGTGGTTTGGGGCAACCTCCAATCTCAGCGTGGGTAAACTTCCTTGGCCTCATGAGGCCCCCGCTTCATGAAGGTGCCATCATGGACACATACTCCAGCCTCAGCCAACGTCTAATCCTCAGCCTGACTTCAGATGCAGGAGATGTTGATTCAGCCTCTGCAGAGTGGGCCTACTCTGCCCTTGGCTCCAATCCTCACTTTAGCTTGTGTTCCTAGACTTCCGTCCTCACACTCCTGGCTCACAAACCCTCCCTACTGGGAAATCTGGGGCCACAATGAAGTACTCTGCCTGCCTCCCAGGAGAAAAACTTTGTCTATGGTGCTGCCCAGAAACCCCAAATGAGGATCAAACTGCTTGGCCCTCGGCAACACCCCAATTGCATAGGCTACCTTAAACAGTGATGCTCTGTCGCAAATATCCTGAGACCAGACCTTCTAACAGACACCGACACAGCTGGCTGCACACCCAGCACATTGGACCCGCCACTGCCTTAGGCCACCATCCATTCCCAACCTCGGTTTTCAGTCATCGGAACCTAGACCTTATCTCCAATCCCTGCACAGGGGGGAACCTGATGCACAAGTCAGAACCCCTCCTTCCCCATGGCAAGAAACCTTGCTGCTTGCAGTGAGTCAAACCTTCAGTGTAGGCGAAAATGGCATGGCCCATGAGGCCACGCCCATGCGTGAGGCCTGCCTTCGGCACAAACACACATGGTGACCCTCAGCGTGAGTACCTTATTCAAGTAACACCTCTCAGTGACTGGACCAAGAGCCCACATATGTGGCTTGCCATGCCCATAGGCACGCAGGACTAACTAGATGGTGTGTATTCCAGTTGAGGGAACCCACTGATGTGCTCTAGAGGCCCTCTCCTGGAAGGTCCCCTGTGGCAGAAAACAGTACTCTTCCCTACCCACTGAATGAACCCAAACACTTGGGAGCTTGGACAATCCCCCGAGAGGAAGGCTCTTCCTCGGCCCCTGAAGCAACCCCTACACTGAACGGCCACTGTGAAAGCAACACCCAGAGACAAAAGCCTGAGCGACTGCCTCCCACTTGCCCTCCTTTGATATCCAGAGGATCTCCCCTCACGGACTGGAGATCAGGCCTGCCATTACCTTGGCCCCTACCAGAGCCAAGTTTGCTTTTTCAGACATCTGTCCCCACAGCCCTGGCAAACACAGCCTCTAGGCTGAGTTTCCTGGAGCCATACCACAGGACCGTGCCTGCTCTCTCCTGGGATACTCTGTCCATTCATTTGGCCACACACCTCCAGAATATGAGAAACCTCAAGGCCCCCGAGGACATCCCACTACCGGGAGCCTCCCTGTACACACAGGGGCCTTCGGACACAAGCTGAGCTGCTACCTCCATGAAGGCATGCACACAGATGTAAACAGAGATAGAAGGTTGAGCTGGACAGGCCCTTAGGCCCTAATCTCAACTCTTGCTTTGGTGTCCAGGTGTCACTCCTCAGAGGCTTTGGTTCGAAGAACAGGATATGGGGCTTTCCTGAGGCACTGAAAAGAACTCCTCTCGTCTCCACATGGGAAGCTTCCTTATTGGAGCCGTGTCAAACACCTCAGGTTGGAGAATCCTGCAGAGTCCCTGAGCCACCTCCACATTCCTAGGTCTCCCAGACCACCAAGCCACAGTAGGACTCATCTTCAGGAGAGTCCATTTCAACTCTCCCCTCTGGGTAGCTCACCCAGGAGCCCGCAGATTGAGCCTGCCTTGTCCTGACTAAAGAGTGGGAAAATGAGGTGGCGTTCCCAGGCATCCATGCTTAGACACATGCTCTCGAGTCTTTCCGTATGGGGCCTCCTGGAACCATCCAATAGCACTCGACTGTCGTGCAGAAGGAAACCTTGAGGTTTGGAGTAGTTTACAAATCCCATCGTAGGCAAACCTCCCTGGCCTCATGAAGCCCCCACACCCTTCAGGAAGAGGCCATGCTGGACAAAAACTCTAGCCTGAAACACCTCTCATAGTTGACATGACCTCAGTGCAGGAGATCTCGATTCAGCCTCTGCAGAGTGGGCCTGCCGTGCCCTCGGTCCCAAACCTCACGCTAGCTTGTGTTTTCAGACTTCCTTCCTCACAATCCTGGCAAACAAGCCCTCCGGACTAGGAACTCCAGAACCACAACCCAGCCCAGGGTCTGCCCAATGGAAGAAAAACGTTTCCCTGTGGGGCTCTCTCCAGAAAACCCAGATGAGGATCAACCTGCTCGGGCCTCGACGGTACCCGAACTGGATAGGCTGCACTGGGCACTTATGCTCTGTCTGACACAGCCTGAAGCCAGACGTCCAGACAGACAAGGAGACAGCTGGCCGCACACACAGCACTTCGGACACGCCATGGTCTTATGCCGTCACCTCTTTTTAACCTTGGTTTTCAGATATCTGAACCTAGACATTATATCAATTCTCCAACAGCTGGGTATCGGAAGCACAAAACAGAACTCCTCCTTCCCCGTGGCTGTAAAGCTTGCTCTTGGCATGGAGTCACACCTTCAGGGTGGGAGAAACCTTCATGGTCCCTGATGCCACGCCCAAACTTGAGTGCTGATGGGCACAAATTCACACTGTGACCTCAGCATGAGCCCCATGTCAAAGTAAGGCCTGTCAGGGCCTGGACCAAGAGGCGCATATGGGGCTTGCCGAGCCCCTATGCACCCAATCCTCACCAGTGTTTCAGTTTTCTAGTCGCCCCGCCTGTACCTGGGGCTCTGCTCTGGAATACCTTTCTTGGAGAGACACATGAGCCAGACAACACGACTCCACCCTTCCCACAAAATGACCCCAAACTCTTGGGAGCTGGGACAAATCCCCAGAGAGGGATACTCGTCCACAGTCCCTGAGGCCACCCCTCCAATCCACGGCTATCCCGGACACAACATCCAGAGACAAAAGCCTGAAGGAACGCCTCCCACTCGCCCTTGTTTCAGAGGCCCAGGAGCTCCCTCTCGGGCTGTACATCCGGCCTGCCATACCCCAGGCGCCACTCATAAGCTGAGTTTGTGTTTTCAGACTTCTGTGCCCACAGCCTTGACCCACACAACCTCCAGGCTAGGGCCTCTGGAGCCACAGCGTAAGATTGTGCCTGCCCTCTCCAAGGCAAGTGTGCCCAATCCATTGACCACAACCCTACAGGTTAGGGAAAAGCTCCAAGGCCCCTGAGGCCATCAATAGTGTAAACCACCCTGGATTAAGAGGGGCTCTCTTACAACAGCGGAGCAACTATCTCCACTTAGACTCTCAGACAGTGTCCCCAGAGACAGAAGGTTGAAATGGACAGGCCCCCAGGCTCTAATCTGGACCTTAGCTTTGGTTTCTATGTGTCCGTCCTCAGAGGAATGTTTTCGAAGACCAGCACACGAGGCTTTTCTGAGGCACCAAACCAATCCTCTCTCGCCTCCACATGGGGAGCTTACTTACTGGGGATGTATCAAACCCTTCAGGTAGGAGAGTTCCGCAGGGCCACTGAACAACCAGCACATTCCAAGGTCTCCATGGACCCAAGCGCACATTATGACGCATCCTCAGGAGAGGCCATTTCACTCAGCCCCCTGGGTAGCGTGCCCCAGAGGCAGCAGATCAAACATATCTTGTGGCTAATGGCCAATGGGAATGCGAGGCATGCTGGACAGGGATCCATCCTTCGAACCGTGCTCTCCAGTCCTTCCGTATGGTATGTCCTGGAGCCATGCAACAGGACTCGAATGTCCCGCAGAAGGAAACCTTGTGGTTTGGGGCAACCTCCAATCTCAGCGTGGGTAAACTTCCTTGGCCTCATGAGGCCCCCGCTTCATGAAGGTGCCATCATGGACACATACTCCAGCCTCAGCCAACGTCTAATCCTCAGCCTGACTTCAGATGCAGGAGATGTTGATTCAGCCTCTGCAGAGTGGGCCTACTCTGCCCTTGGCTCCAATCCTCACTTTAGCTTGTGTTCCTAGACTTCCGTCCTCACACTCCTGGCTCACAAACCCTCCCTACTGGGAAATCTGGGGCCACAATGAAGTACTCTGCCTGCCTCCCAGGAGAAAAACTTTGTCTATGGTGCTGCCCAGAAACCCCAAATGAGGATCAAACTGCTTGGCCCTCGGCAACACCCCAATTGCATAGGCTACCTTAAACAGTGATGCTCTGTCGCAAATATCCTGAGACCAGACCTTCTAACAGACACCGACACAGCTGGCTGCACACCCAGCACATTGGACCCGCCACTGCCTTAGGCCACCATCCATTCCCAACCTCGGTTTTCAGTCATCGGAACCTAGACCTTATCTCCAATCCCTGCACAGGGGGGAACCTGATGCACAAGTCAGAACCCCTCCTTCCCCATGGCAAGAAACCTTGCTGCTTGCAGTGAGTCAAACCTTCAGTGTAGGCGAAAATGGCATGGCCCATGAGGCCACGCCCATGCGTGAGGCCTGCCTTCGGCACAAACACACATGGTGACCCTCAGCGTGAGTACCTTATTCAAGTAACACCTCTCAGTGACTGGACCAAGAGCCCACATATGTGGCTTGCCATGCCCATAGGCACGCAGGACTAACTAGATGGTGTGTATTCCAGTTGAGGGAACCCACTGATGTGCTCTAGAGGCCCTCTCCTGGAAGGTCCCCTGTGGCAGAAAACAGTACTCTTCCCTACCCACTGAATGAACCCAAACACTTGGGAGCTTGGACAATCCCCCGAGAGGAAGGCTCTTCCTCGGCCCCTGAAGCAACCCCTACACTGAACGGCCACTGTGAAAGCAACACCCAGAGACAAAAGCCTGAGCGACTGCCTCCCACTTGCCCTCCTTTGATATCCAGAGGATCTCCCCTCACGGACTGGAGATCAGGCCTGCCATTACCTTGGCCCCTACCAGAGCCAAGTTTGCTTTTTCAGACATCTGTCCCCACAGCCCTGGCAAACACAGCCTCTAGGCTGAGTTTCCTGGAACCATACCACAGGACCGTGCCTGCTCTCTCCTGGGATACTCTGTCCATTCATTTGGCCACACACCTCCAGAATATGAGAAACCTCAAGGCCCCCGAGGACATCCCACTACCGGGAGCCTCCCTGTACACACAGGGGCCTTCGGACACAAGCTGAGCTGCTACCTCCATGAAGGCATGCACACAGATGTAAACAGAGATAGAAGGTTGAGCTGGACAGGCCCTTAGGCCCTAATCTCAACTCTTGCTTTGGTGTCCAGGTGTCACTCCTCAGAGGCTTTGGTTCGAAGAACAGGATATGGGGCTTTCCTGAGGCACTGAAAAGAACTCCTCTCGTCTCCACATGGGAAGCTTCCTTATTGGAGCCGTGTCAAACACCTCAGGTTGGAGAATCCTGCAGAGTCCCTGAGCCACCTCCACATTCCTAGGTCTCCCAGACCACCAAGCCACAGTAGGACTCATCTTCAGGAGAGTCCATTTCAACTCTCCCCTCTGGGTAGCTCACCCAGGAGCCCGCAGATTGAGCCTGCCTTGTCCTGACTAAAGAGTGGGAAAATGAGGTGGCGTTCCCAGGCATCCATGCTTAGACACATGCTCTCGAGTCTTTCCGTATGGGGCCTCCTGGAACCATCCAATAGCACTCGACTGTCGTGCAGAAGGAAACCTTGAGGTTTGGAGTAGTTTACAAATCCCATCGTAGGCAAACCTCCCTGGCCTCATGAAGCCCCCACACCCTTCAGGAAGAGGCCATGCTGGACAAAAACTCTAGCCTGAAACACCTCTCATAGTTGACATGACCTCAGTGCAGGAGATCTCGATTCAGCCTCTGCAGAGTGGGCCTGCCGTGCCCTCGGTCCCAAACCTCACGCTAGCTTGTGTTTTCAGACTTCCTTCCTCACAATCCTGGCAAACAAGCCCTCCGGACTAGGAACTCCAGAACCACAACCCAGCCCAGGGTCTGCCCAATGGAAGAAAAACGTTTCCCTGTGGGGCTCTCTCCAGAAAACCCAGATGAGGATCAACCTGCTCGGGCCTCGACGGTACCCGAACTGGATAGGCTGCACTGGGCACTTATGCTCTGTCTGACACAGCCTGAAGCCAGACGTCCAGACAGACAAGGAGACAGCTGGCCGCACACACAGCACTTCGGACACGCCATGGTCTTATGCCGTCACCTCTTTTTAACCTTGGTTTTCAGATATCTGAACCTAGACATTATATCAATTCTCCAACAGCTGGGTATCGGAAGCACAAAACAGAACTCCTCCTTCCCCGTGGCTGTAAAGCTTGCTCTTGGCATGGAGTCACACCTTCAGGGTGGGAGAAACCTTCATGGTCCCTGATGCCACGCCCAAACTTGAGTGCTGATGGGCACAAATTCACACTGTGACCTCAGCATGAGCCCCATGTCAAAGTAAGGCCTGTCAGGGCCTGGACCAAGAGGCGCATATGGGGCTTGCCAAGCCCCTATGGACCCAATCCTCACCAGTGTTTCAGTTTTCTAGTCGCCCCGCCTGTACCTGGGGCTCTGCTCTGGAATACCTTTCTTGGAGAGACACATGAGCCAGACAACACGACTCCACCCTTCCCACAAAATGACCCCAAACTCTTGGGAGCTGGGACAAATCCCCAGAGAGGGATACTCGTCCACAGTCCCTGAGGCCACCCCTCCAATCCACGGCTATCCCGGACACAACATCCAGAGACAAAAGCCTGAAGGAACGCCTCCCACTCGCCCTTGTTTCAGAGGCCCAGGAGCTCCCTCTCGGGCTGTACATCCGGCCTGCCATACCCCAGGCGCCACTCATAAGCTGAGTTTGTGTTTTCAGACTTCTGTGCCCACAGCCTTGACCCACACAACCTCCAGGCTAGGGCCTCTGGAGCCACAGCGAAAGATTGTGCCTGCCCTCTCCAAGGCAAGTGTGCCCAATCCATTGACCACAACCCTACAGGTTAGGGAAAAGCTCCAAGGCCCCTGAGGCCATCAATAGTGTAAACCACCCTGGATTAAGAGGGGCTCTCTTACAACAGCGGAGCAACTATCTCCACTTAGACTCTCAGACAGTGTCCCCAGAGACAGAAGGTTGAAATGGACAGGCCCCCAGGCTCTAATCTGGACCTTAGCTTTGGTTTCTATGTGTCCGTCCTCAGAGGAATGCTTTCGAAGACCAGCACACGAGGCTTTTCTGAGGCACCAAACCAATCCTCTCTCGCCTCCACATGGGGAGCTTACTTACTGGGGATGTATCAAACCCTTCAGGTAGGAGAGTTCCGCAGGGCCACTGAACAACCAGCACATTCCAAGGTCTCCATGGACCCAAGCGCACATTATGACGCATCCTCAGGAGAGGCCATTTCACTCAGCCCCCTGGGTAGCGTGCCCCAGAGGCAGCAGATCAAACATATCTTGTGGCTAATGGCCAATGGGAATGCGAGGCATGCTGGACAGGGATCCATCCTTCGAACCGTGCTCTCCAGTCCTTCCGTATGGTATGTCCTGGAGCCATGCAACAGGACTCGAATGTCCCGCAGAAGGAAACCTTGTGGTTTGGGGCAACCTCCAATCTCAGCGTGGGTAAACTTCCTTGGCCTCATGAGGCCCCCGCTTCATGAAGGTGCCATCATGGACACATACTCCAGCCTCAGCCAACGTCTAATCCTCAGCCTGACTTCAGATGCAGGAGATGTTGATTCAGCCTCTGCAGAGTGGGCCTACTCTGCCCTTGGCTCCAATCCTCACTTTAGCTTGTGTTCCTAGACTTCCGTCCTCACACTCCTGGCTCACAAACCCTCCCTACTGGGAAATCTGGGGCCACAATGAAGTACTCTGCCTGCCTCCCAGGAGAAAAACTTTGTCTATGGTGCTGCCCAGAAACCCCAAATGAGGATCAAACTGCTTGGCCCTCGGCAACACCCCAATTGCATAGGCTACCTTAAACAGTGATGCTCTGTCGCAAATATCCTGAGACCAGACCTTCTAACAGACACCGACACAGCTGGCTGCACACCCAGCACATTGGACCCGCCACTGCCTTAGGCCACCATCCATTCCCAACCTCGGTTTTCAGTCATCGGAACCTAGACCTTATCTCCAATCCCTGCACAGGGGGGAACCTGATGCACAAGTCAGAACCCCTCCTTCCCCATGGCAAGAAACCTTGCTGCTTGCAGTGAGTCAAACCTTCAGTGTAGGCGAAAATGGCATGGCCCATGAGGCCACGCCCATGCGTGAGGCCTGCCTTCGGCACAAACACACATGGTGACCCTCAGCGTGAGTACCTTATTCAAGTAACACCTCTCAGTGACTGGACCAAGAGCCCACATATGTGGCTTGCCATGCCCATAGGCACGCAGGACTAACTAGATGGTGTGTATTCCAGTTGAGGGAACCCACTGATGTGCTCTAGAGGCCCTCTCCTGGAAGGTCCCCTGTGGCAGAAAACAGTACTCTTCCCTACCCACTGAATGAACCCAAACACTTGGGAGCTTGGACAATCCCCCGAGAGGAAGGCTCTTCCTCGGCCCCTGAAGCAACCCCTACACTGAACGGCCACTGTGAAAGCAACACCCAGAGACAAAAGCCTGAGCGACTGCCTCCCACTTGCCCTCCTTTGATATCCAGAGGATCTCCCCTCACGGACTGGAGATCAGGCCTGCCATTACCTTGGCCCCTACCAGAGCCAAGTTTGCTTTTTCAGACATCTGTCCCCACAGCCCTGGCAAACACAGCCTCTAGGCTGAGTTTCCTGGAGCCATACCACAGGACCGTGCCTGCTCTCTCCTGGGATACTCTGTCCATTCATTTGGCCACACACCTCCAGAATATGAGAAACCTCAAGGCCCCCGAGGACATCCCACTACCGGGAGCCTCCCTGTACACACAGGGGCCTTCGGACACAAGCTGAGCTGCTACCTCCATGAAGGCATGCACACAGATGTAAACAGAGATAGAAGGTTGAGCTGGACAGGCCCTTAGGCCCTAATCTCAACTCTTGCTTTGGTGTCCAGGTGTCACTCCTCAGAGGCTTTGGTTCGAAGAACAGGATATGGGGCTTTCCTGAGGCACTGAAAAGAACTCCTCTCGTCTCCACATGGGAAGCTTCCTTATTGGAGCCGTGTCAAACACCTCAGGTTGGAGAATCCTGCAGAGTCCCTGAGCCACCTCCACATTCC
The DNA here is from genome assembly GCF_964662115.1 of Mustela nivalis. Classification (NCBI taxonomy): domain Eukaryota; kingdom Metazoa; phylum Chordata; class Mammalia; order Carnivora; family Mustelidae; genus Mustela; species Mustela nivalis. The sequence goes on along the minus strand of NW_028136343.1, from coordinate 572,663 downwards.
TAGGTCTCCCAGACCACCAAGCCACAGTAGGACTCATCTTCAGGAGAGTCCATTTCAACTCTCCCCTCTGGGTAGCTCACCCAGGAGCCCGCAGATTGAGCCTGCCTTGTCCTGACTAAAGAGTGGGAAAATGAGGTGGCGTTCCCAGGCATCCATGCTTAGACACATGCTCTCGAGTCTTTCCGTATGGGGCCTCCTGGAACCATCCAATAGCACTCGACTGTCGTGCAGAAGGAAACCTTGAGGTTTGGAGTAGTTTACAAATCCCATCGTAGGCAAACCTCCCTGGCCTCATGAAGCCCCCACACCCTTCAGGAAGAGGCCATGCTGGACAAAAACTCTAGCCTGAAACACCTCTCATAGTTGACATGACCTCAGTGCAGGAGATCTCGATTCAGCCTCTGCAGAGTGGGCCTGCCGTGCCCTCGGTCCCAAACCTCACGCTAGCTTGTGTTTTCAGACTTCCTTCCTCACAATCCTGGCAAACAAGCCCTCCGGACTAGGAACTCCAGAACCACAACCCAGCCCAGGGTCTGCCCAATGGAAGAAAAACGTTTCCCTGTGGGGCTCTCTCCAGAAAACCCAGATGAGGATCAACCTGCTCGGGCCTCGACGGTACCCGAACTGGATAGGCTGCACTGGGCACTTATGCTCTGTCTGACACAGCCTGAAGCCAGACGTCCAGACAGACAAGGAGACAGCTGGCCGCACACACAGCACTTCGGACACGCCATGGTCTTATGCCGTCACCTCTTTTTAACCTTGGTTTTCAGATATCTGAACCTAGACATTATATCAATTCTCCAACAGCTGGGTATCGGAAGCACAAAACAGAACTCCTCCTTCCCCGTGGCTGTAAAGCTTGCTCTTGGCATGGAGTCACACCTTCAGGGTGGGAGAAACCTTCATGGTCCCTGATGCCACGCCCAAACTTGAGTGCTGATGGGCACAAATTCACACTGTGACCTCAGCATGAGCCCCATGTCAAAGTAAGGCCTGTCAGGGCCTGGACCAAGAGGCGCATATGGGGCTTGCCAAGCCCCTATGGACCCAATCCTCACCAGTGTTTCAGTTTTCTAGTCGCCCCGCCTGTACCTGGGGCTCTGCTCTGGAATACCTTTCTTGGAGAGACACATGAGCCAGACAACACGACTCCACCCTTCCCACAAAATGACCCCAAACTCTTGGGAGCTGGGACAAATCCCCAGAGAGGGATACTCGTCCACAGTCCCTGAGGCCACCCCTCCAATCCACGGCTATCCCGGACACAACATCCAGAGACAAAAGCCTGAAGGAACGCCTCCCACTCGCCCTTGTTTCAGAGGCCCAGGAGCTCCCTCTCGGGCTGTACATCCGGCCTGCCATACCCCAGGCGCCACTCATAAGCTGAGTTTGTGTTTTCAGACTTCTGTGCCCACAGCCTTGACCCACACAACCTCCAGGCTAGGGCCTCTGGAGCCACAGCGAAAGATTGTGCCTGCCCTCTCCAAGGCAAGTGTGCCCAATCCATTGACCACAACCCTACAGGTTAGGGAAAAGCTCCAAGGCCCCTGAGGCCATCAATAGTGTAAACCACCCTGGATTAAGAGGGGCTCTCTTACAACAGCGGAGCAACTATCTCCACTTAGACTCTCAGACAGTGTCCCCAGAGACAGAAGGTTGAAATGGACAGGCCCCCAGGCTCTAATCTGGACCTTAGCTTTGGTTTCTATGTGTCCGTCCTCAGAGGAATGCTTTCGAAGACCAGCACACGAGGCTTTTCTGAGGCACCAAACCAATCCTCTCTCGCCTCCACATGGGGAGCTTACTTACTGGGGATGTATCAAACCCTTCAGGTAGGAGAGTTCCGCAGGGCCACTGAACAACCAGCACATTCCAAGGTCTCCATGGACCCAAGCGCACATTATGACGCATCCTCAGGAGAGGCCATTTCACTCAGCCCCCTGGGTAGCGTGCCCCAGAGGCAGCAGATCAAACATATCTTGTGGCTAATGGCCAATGGGAATGCGAGGCATGCTGGACAGGGATCCATCCTTCGAACCGTGCTCTCCAGTCCTTCCGTATGGTATGTCCTGGAGCCATGCAACAGGACTCGAATGTCCCGCAGAAGGAAACCTTGTGGTTTGGGGCAACCTCCAATCTCAGCGTGGGTAAACTTCCTTGGCCTCATGAGGCCCCCGCTTCATGAAGGTGCCATCATGGACACATACTCCAGCCTCAGCCAACGTCTAATCCTCAGCCTGACTTCAGATGCAGGAGATGTTGATTCAGCCTCTGCAGAGTGGGCCTACTCTGCCCTTGGCTCCAATCCTCACTTTAGCTTGTGTTCCTAGACTTCCGTCCTCACACTCCTGGCTCACAAACCCTCCCTACTGGGAAATCTGGGGCCACAATGAAGTACTCTGCCTGCCTCCCAGGAGAAAAACTTTGTCTATGGTGCTGCCCAGAAACCCCAAATGAGGATCAAACTGCTTGGCCCTCGGCAACACCCCAATTGCATAGGCTACCTTAAACAGTGATGCTCTGTCGCAAATATCCTGAGACCAGACCTTCTAACAGACACCGACACAGCTGGCTGCACACCCAGCACATTGGACCCGCCACTGCCTTAGGCCACCATCCATTCCCAACCTCGGTTTTCAGTCATCGGAACCTAGACCTTATCTCCAATCCCTGCACAGGGGGGAACCTGATGCACAAGTCAGAACCCCTCCTTCCCCATGGCAAGAAACCTTGCTGCTTGCAGTGAGTCAAACCTTCAGTGTAGGCGAAAATGGCATGGCCCATGAGGCCACGCCCATGCGTGAGGCCTGCCTTCGGCACAAACACACATGGTGACCCTCAGCGTGAGTACCTTATTCAAGTAACACCTCTCAGTGACTGGACCAAGAGCCCACATATGTGGCTTGCCATGCCCATAGGCACGCAGGACTAACTAGATGGTGTGTATTCCAGTTGAGGGAACCCACTGATGTGCTCTAGAGGCCCTCTCCTGGAAGGTCCCCTGTGGCAGAAAACAGTACTCTTCCCTACCCACTGAATGAACCCAAACACTTGGGAGCTTGGACAATCCCCCGAGAGGAAGGCTCTTCCTCGGCCCCTGAAGCAACCCCTACACTGAACGGCCACTGTGAAAGCAACACCCAGAGACAAAAGCCTGAGCGACTGCCTCCCACTTGCCCTCCTTTGATATCCAGAGGATCTCCCCTCACGGACTGGAGATCAGGCCTGCCATTACCTTGGCCCCTACCAGAGCCAAGTTTGCTTTTTCAGACATCTGTCCCCACAGCCCTGGCAAACACAGCCTCTAGGCTGAGTTTCCTGGAGCCATACCACAGGACCGTGCCTGCTCTCTCCTGGGATACTCTGTCCATTCATTTGGCCACACACCTCCAGAATATGAGAAACCTCAAGGCCCCCGAGGACATCCCACTACCGGGAGCCTCCCTGTACACACAGGGGCCTTCGGACACAAGCTGAGCTGCTACCTCCATGAAGGCATGCACACAGATGTAAACAGAGATAGAAGGTTGAGCTGGACAGGCCCTTAGGCCCTAATCTCAACTCTTGCTTTGGTGTCCAGGTGTCACTCCTCAGAGGCTTTGGTTCGAAGAACAGGATATGGGGCTTTCCTGAGGCACTGAAAAGAACTCCTCTCGTCTCCACATGGGAAGCTTCCTTATTGGAGCCGTGTCAAACACCTCAGGTTGGAGAATCCTGCAGAGTCCCTGAGCCACCTCCACATTCCTAGGTCTCCCAGACCACCAAGCCACAGTAGGACTCATCTTCAGGAGAGTCCATTTCAACTCTCCCCTCTGGGTAGCTCACCCAGGAGCCCGCAGATTGAGCCTGCCTTGTCCTGACTAAAGAGTGGGAAAATGAGGTGGCGTTCCCAGGCATCCATGCTTAGACACATGCTCTCGAGTCTTTCCGTATGGGGCCTCCTGGAACCATCCAATAGCACTCGACTGTCGTGCAGAAGGAAACCTTGAGGTTTGGAGTAGTTTACAAATCCCATCGTAGGCAAACCTCCCTGGCCTCATGAAGCCCCCACACCCTTCAGGAAGAGGCCATGCTGGACAAAAACTCTAGCCTGAAACACCTCTCATAGTTGACATGACCTCAGTGCAGGAGATCTCGATTCAGCCTCTGCAGAGTGGGCCTGCCGTGCCCTCGGTCCCAAACCTCACGCTAGCTTGTGTTTTCAGACTTCCTTCCTCACAATCCTGGCAAACAAGCCCTCCGGACTAGGAACTCCAGAACCACAACCCAGCCCAGGGTCTGCCCAATGGAAGAAAAACGTTTCCCTGTGGGGCTCTCTCCAGAAAACCCAGATGAGGATCAACCTGCTCGGGCCTCGACGGTACCCGAACTGGATAGGCTGCACTGGGCACTTATGCTCTGTCTGACACAGCCTGAAGCCAGACGTCCAGACAGACAAGGAGACAGCTGGCCGCACACACAGCACTTCGGACACGCCATGGTCTTATGCCGTCACCTCTTTTTAACCTTGGTTTTCAGATATCTGAACCTAGACATTATATCAATTCTCCAACAGCTGGGTATCGGAAGCACAAAACAGAACTCCTCCTTCCCCGTGGCTGTAAAGCTTGCTCTTGGCATGGAGTCACACCTTCAGGGTGGGAGAAACCTTCATGGTCCCTGATGACACGCCCAAACTTGAGTGCTGATGGGCACAAATTCACACTGTGACCTCAGCATGAGCCCCATGTCAAAGTAAGGCCTGTCAGGGCCTGGACCAAGAGGCGCATATGGGGCTTGCCGAGCCCCTATGGACCCAATCCTCACCAGTGTTTCAGTTTTCTAGTCGCCCCGCCTGTACCTGGGGCTCTGCTCTGGAATACCTTTCTTGGAGAGACACATGAGCCAGACAACACGACTCCACCCTTCCCACAAAATGACCCCAAACTCTTGGGAGCTGGGACAAATCCCCAGAGAGGGATACTCGTCCACAGTCCCTGAGGCCACCCCTCCAATCCACGGCTATCCCGGACACAACATCCAGAGACAAAAGCCTGAAGGAACGCCTCCCACTCGCCCTTGTTTCAGAGGCCCAGGAGCTCCCTCTCGGGCTGTACATCCGGCCTGCCATACCCCAGGCGCCACTCATAAGCTGAGTTTGTGTTTTCAGACTTCTGTGCCCACAGCCTTGACCCACACAACCTCCAGGCTAGGGCCTCTGGAGCCACAGCGAAAGATTGTGCCTGCCCTCTCCAAGGCAAGTGTGCCCAATCCATTGACCACAACCCTACAGGTTAGGGAAAAGCTCCAAGGCCCCTGAGGCCATCAATAGTGTAAACCACCCTGGATTAAGAGGGGCTCTCTTACAACAGCGGAGCAACTATCTCCACTTAGACTCTCAGACAGTGTCCCCAGAGACAGAAGGTTGAAATGGACAGGCCCCCAGGCTCTAATCTGGACCTTAGCTTTGGTTTCTATGTGTCCGTCCTCAGAGGAATGCTTTCGAAGACCAGCACACGAGGCTTTTCTGAGGCACCAAACCAATCCTCTCTCGCCTCCACATGGGGAGCTTACTTACTGGGGATGTATCAAACCCTTCAGGTAGGAGAGTTCCGCAGGGCCACTGAACAACCAGCACATTCCAAGGTCTCCATGGACCCAAGCGCACATTATGACGCATCCTCAGGAGAGGCCATTTCACTCAGCCCCCTGGGTAGCGTGCCCCAGAGGCAGCAGATCAAACATATCTTGTGGCTAATGGCCAATGGGAATGCGAGGCATGCTGGACAGGGATCCATCCTTCGAACCGTGCTCTCCAGTCCTTCCGTATGGTATGTCCTGGAGCCATGCAACAGGACTCGAATGTCCCGCAGAAGGAAACCTTGTGGTTTGGGGCAACCTCCAATCTCAGCGTGGGTAAACTTCCTTGGCCTCATGAGGCCCCCGCTTCATGAAGGTGCCATCATGGACACATACTCCAGCCTCAGCCAACGTCTAATCCTCAGCCTGACTTCAGATGCAGGAGATGTTGATTCAGCCTCTGCAGAGTGGGCCTACTCTGCCCTTGGCTCCAATCCTCACTTTAGCTTGTGTTCCTAGACTTCCGTCCTCACACTCCTGGCTCACAAACCCTCCCTACTGGGAAATCTGGGGCCACAATGAAGTACTCTGCCTGCCTCCCAGGAGAAAAACTTTGTCTATGGTGCTGCCCAGAAACCCCAAATGAGGATCAAACTGCTTGGCCCTCGGCAACACCCCAATTGCATAGGCTACCTTAAACAGTGATGCTCTGTCGCAAATATCCTGAGACCAGACCTTCTAACAGACACCGACACAGCTGGCTGCACACCCAGCACATTGGACCCGCCACTGCCTTAGGCCACCATCCATTCCCAACCTCGGTTTTCAGTCATCGGAACCTAGACCTTATCTCCAATCCCTGCACAGGGGGGAACCTGATGCACAAGTCAGAACCCCTCCTTCCCCATGGCAAGAAACCTTGCTGCTTGCAGTGAGTCAAACCTTCAGTGTAGGCGAAAATGGCATGGCCCATGAGGCCACGCCCATGCGTGAGGCCTGCCTTCGGCACAAACACACATGGTGACCCTCAGCGTGAGTACCTTATTCAAGTAACACCTCTCAGTGACTGGACCAAGAGCCCACATATGTGGCTTGCCATGCCCATAGGCACGCAGGACTAACTAGATGGTGTGTATTCCAGTTGAGGGAACCCACTGATGTGCTCTAGAGGCCCTCTCCTGGAAGGTCCCCTGTGGCAGAAAACAGTACTCTTCCCTACCCACTGAATGAACCCAAACACTTGGGAGCTTGGACAATCCCCCGAGAGGAAGGCTCTTCCTCGGCCCCTGAAGCAACCCCTACACTGAACGGCCACTGTGAAAGCAACACCCAGAGACAAAAGCCTGAGCGACTGCCTCCCACTTGCCCTCCTTTGATATCCAGAGGATCTCCCCTCACGGACTGGAGATCAGGCCTGCCATTACCTTGGCCCCTACCAGAGCCAAGTTTGCTTTTTCAGACATCTGTCCCCACAGCCCTGGCAAACACAGCCTCTAGGCTGAGTTTCCTGGAGCCATACCACAGGACCGTGCCTGCTCTCTCCTGGGATACTCTGTCCATTCATTTGGCCACACACCTCCAGAATATGAGAAACCTCAAGGCCCCCGAGGACATCCCACTACCGGGAGCCTCCCTGTACACACAGGGGCCTTCGGACACAAGCTGAGCTGCTACCTCCATGAAGGCATGCACACAGATGTAAACAGAGATAGAAGGTTGAGCTGGACAGGCCCTTAGGCCCTAATCTCAACTCTTGCTTTGGTGTCCAGGTGTCACTCCTCAGAGGCTTTGGTTCGAAGAACAGGATATGGGGCTTTCCTGAGGCACTGAAAAGAACTCCTCTCGTCTCCACATGGGAAGCTTCCTTATTGGAGCCGTGTCAAACACCTCAGGTTGGAGAATCCTGCAGAGTCCCTGAGCCACCTCCACATTCCTAGGTCTCCCAGACCACCAAGCCACAGTAGGACTCATCTTCAGGAGAGTCCATTTCAACTCTCCCCTCTGGGTAGCTCACCCAGGAGCCCGCAGATTGAGCCTGCCTTGTCCTGACTAAAGAGTGGGAAAATGAGGTGGCGTTCCCAGGCATCCATGCTTAGACACATGCTCTCGAGTCTTTCCGTATGGGGCCTCCTGGAACCATCCAATAGCACTCGACTGTCGTGCAGAAGGAAACCTTGAGGTTTGGAGTAGTTTACAAATCCCATCGTAGGCAAACCTCCCTGGCCTCATGAAGCCCCCACACCCTTCAGGAAGAGGCCATGCTGGACAAAAACTCTAGCCTGAAACACCTCTCATAGTTGACATGACCTCAGTGCAGGAGATCTCGATTCAGCCTCTGCAGAGTGGGCCTGCCGTGCCCTCGGTCCCAAACCTCACGCTAGCTTGTGTTTTCAGACTTCCTTCCTCACAATCCTGGCAAACAAGCCCTCCGGACTAGGAACTCCAGAACCACAACCCAGCCCAGGGTCTGCCCAATGGAAGAAAAACGTTTCCCTGTGGGGCTCTCTCCAGAAAACCCAGATGAGGATCAACCTGCTCGGGCCTCGACGGTACCCGAACTGGATAGGCTGCACTGGGCACTTATGCTCTGTCTGACACAGCCTGAAGCCAGACGTCCAGACAGACAAGGAGACAGCTGGCCGCACACACAGCACTTCGGACACGCCATGGTCTTATGCCGTCACCTCTTTTTAACCTTGGTTTTCAGATATCTGAACCTAGACATTATATCAATTCTCCAACAGCTGGGTATCGGAAGCACAAAACAGAACTCCTCCTTCCCCGTGGCTGTAAAGCTTGCTCTTGGCATGGAGTCACACCTTCAGGGTGGGAGAAACCTTCATGGTCCCTGATGCCACGCCCAAACTTGAGTGCTGATGGGCACAAATTCACACTGTGACCTCAGCATGAGCCCCATGTCAAAGTAAGGCCTGTCAGGGCCTGGACCAAGAGGCGCATATGGGGCTTGCCAAGCCCCTATGCACCCAATCCTCACCAGTGTTTCAGTTTTCTAGTCGCCCCGCCTGTACCTGGGGCTCTGCTCTGGAATACCTTTCTTGGAGAGACACATGAGCCAGACAACACGACTCCACCCTTCCCACAAAATGACCCCAAACTCTTGGGAGCTGGGACAAATCCCCAGAGAGGGATACTCATCCACAGTCCCTGAGGCCACCCCTCCAATCCACGGCTATCCCGGACACAACATCCAGAGACAAAAGCCTGAAGGAACGCCTCCCACTCGCCCTTGTTTCAGAGGCCCAGGAGCTCCCTCTCGGGCTGTACATCCGGCCTGCCATACCCTAGGCGCCACTCATAAGCTGAGTTTGTGTTTTCAGACTTCTGTGCCCACAGCCTTGACCCACACAACCTCCAGGCTAGGGCCTCTGGAGCCACAGCGAAAGATTGTGCCTGCCCTCTCCAAGGCAAGTGTGCCCAATCCATTGACCACAACCCTACAGGTTAGGGAAAAGCTCCAAGGCCCCTGAGGCCATCAATAGTGTAAACCACCCTGGATTAAGAGGGGCTCTCTTACAACAGCGGAGCAACTATCTCCACTTAGACTCTCAGACAGTGTCCCCAGAGACAGAAGGTTGAAATGGACAGGCCCCCAGGCTCTAATCTGGACCTTAGCTTTGGTTTCTATGTGTCCGTCCTCAGAGGAATGTTTTCGAAGACCAGCACACGAGGCTTTTCTGAGGCACCAAACCAATCCTCTCTCGCCTCCACATGGGGAGCTTACTTACTGGGGATGTATCAAACCCTTCAGGTAGGAGAGTTCCGCAGGGCCACTGAACAACCAGCACATTCCAAGGTCTCCATGGACCCAAGCGCACATTATGACGCATCCTCAGGAGAGGCCATTTCACTCAGCCCCCTGGGTAGCGTGCCCCAGAGGCAGCAGATCAAACATATCTTGTGGCTAATGGCCAATGGGAATGCGAGGCATGCTGGACAGGGATCCATCCTTCGAACCGTGCTCTCCAGTCCTTCCGTATGGTATGTCCTGGAGCCATGCAACAGGACTCGAATGTCCCGCAGAAGGAAACCTTGTGGTTTGGGGCAACCTCCAATCTCAGCGTGGGTAAACTTCCTTGGCCTCATGAGGCCCCCGCTTCATGAAGGTGCCATCATGGACACATACTCCAGCCTCAGCCAACGTCTAATCCTCAGCCTGACTTCAGATGCAGGAGATGTTGATTCAGCCTCTGCAGAGTGGGCCTACTCTGCCCTTGGCTCCAATCCTCACTTTAGCTTGTGTTCCTAGACTTCCGTCCTCACACTCCTGGCTCACAAACCCTCCCTACTGGGAAATCTGGGGCCACAATGAAGTACTCTGCCTGCCTCCCAGGAGAAAAACTTTGTCTATGGTGCTGCCCAGAAACCCCAAATGAGGATCAAACTGCTTGGCCCTCGGCAACACCCCAATTGCATAGGCTACCTTAAACAGTGATGCTCTGTCGCAAATATCCTGAGACCAGACCTTCTAACAGACACCGACACAGCTGGCTGCACACCCAGCACATTGGACCCGCCACTGCCTTAGGCCACCATCCATTCCCAACCTCGGTTTTCAGTCATCGGAACCTAGACCTTATCTCCAATCCCTGCACAGGGGGGAACCTGATGCACAAGTCAGAACCCCTCCTTCCCCATGGCAAGAAACCTTGCTGCTTGCAGTGAGTCAAACCTTCAGTGTAGGCGAAAATGGCATGGCCCATGAGGCCACGCCCATGCGTGAGGCCTGCCTTCGGCACAAACACACATGGTGACCCTCAGCGTGAGTACCTTATTCAAGTAACACCTCTCAGTGACTGGACCAAGAGCCCACATATGTGGCTTGCCATGCCCATAGGCACGCAGGACTAACTAGATGGTGTGTATTCCAGTTGAGGGAACCCACTGATGTGCTCTAGAGGCCCTCTCCTGGAAGGTCCCCTGTGGCAGAAAACAGTACTCTTCCCTACCCACTGAATGAACCCAAACACTTGGGAGCTTGGACAATCCCCCGAGAGGAAGGCTCTTCCTCGGCCCCTGAAGCAACCCCTACACTGAACGGCCACTGTGAAAGCAACACCCAGAGACAAAAGCCTGAGCGACTGCCTCCCACTTGCCCTCCTTTGATATCCAGAGGATCTCCCCTCACGGACTGGAGATCAGGCCTGCCATTACCTTGGCCCCTACCAGAGCCAAGTTTGCTTTTTCAGACATCTGTCCCCACAGCCCTGGCAAACACAGCCTCTAGGCTGAGTTTCCTGGAGCCATACCACAGGACCGTGCCTGCTCTCTCCTGGGATACTCTGTCCATTCATTTGGCCACACACCTCCAGAATATGAGAAACCTCAAGGCCCCCGAGGACATCCCACTACCGGGAGCCTCCCTGTACACACAGGGGCCTTCGGACACAAGCTGAGCTGCTACCTCCATGAAGGCATGCACACAGATGTAAACAGAGATAGAAGGTTGAGCTGGACAGGCCCTTAGGCCCTAATCTCAACTCTTGCTTTGGTGTCCAGGTGTCACTCCTCAGAGGCTTTGGTTCGAAGAACAGGATATGGGGCTTTCCTGAGGCACTGAAAAGAACTCCTCTCGTCTCCACATGGGAAGCTTCCTTATTGGAGCCGTGTCAAACACCTCAGGTTGGAGAATCCTGCAGAGTCCCTGAGCCACCTCCACATTCCTAGGTCTCCCAGACCACCAAGCCACAGTAGGACTCATCTTCAGGAGAGTCCATTTCAACTCTCCCCTCTGGGTAGCTCACCCAGGAGCCCGCAGATTGAGCCTGCCTTGTCCTGACTAAAGAGTGGGAAAATGAGGTGGCGTTCCCAGGCATCCATGCTTAGACACATGCTCTCGAGTCTTTCCGTATGGGGCCTCCTGGAACCATCCAATAGCACTCGACTGTCGTGCAGAAGGAAACCTTGAGGTTTGGAGTAGTTTACAAATCCCATCGTAGGCAAACCTCCCTGGCCTCATGAAGCCCCCACACCCTTCAGGAAGAGGCCATGCTGGACAAAAACTCTAGCCTGAAACACCTCTCATAGTTGACATGACCTCAGTGCAGGAGATCTCGATTCAGCCTCTGCAGAGTGGGCCTGCCGTGCCCTCGGTCCCAAACCTCACGCTAGCTTGTGTTTTCAGACTTCCTTCCTCACAATCCTGGCAAACAAGCCCTCCGGACTAGGAACTCCAGAACCACAACCCAGCCCAGGGTCTGCCCAATGGAAGAAAAACGTTTCCCTGTGGGGCTCTCTCCAGAAAACCCAGATGAGGATCAACCTGCTCGGGCCTCGACGGTACCCGAACTGGATAGGCTGCACTGGGCACTTATGCTCTGTCTGACACAGCCTGAAGCCAGACGTCCAGACAGACAAGGAGACAGCTGGCCGCACACACAGCACTTCGGACACGCCATGGTCTTATGCCGTCACCTCTTTTTAACCTTGGTTTTCAGATATCTGAACCTAGACATTATATCAATTCTCCAACAGCTGGGTATCGGAAGCACAAAACAGAACTCCTCCTTCCCCGTGGCTGTAAAGCTTGCTCTTGGCATGGAGTCACACCTTCAGGGTGGGAGAAACCTTCATGGTCCCTGATGCCACGCCCAAACTTGAGTGCTGATGGGCACAAATTCACACTGTGACCTCAGCATGAGCCCCATGTCAAAGTAAGGCCTGTCAGGGCCTGGACCAAGAGGCGCATATGGGGCTTGCCAAGCCCCTATGCACCCAATCCTCACCAGTGTTTCAGTTTTCTAGTCGCCCCGCCTGTACCTGGGGCTCTGCTCTGGAATACCTTTCTTGGAGAGACACATGAGCCAGACAACACGACTCCACCCTTCCCACAAAATGACCCCAAACTCTTGGGAGCTGGGACAAATCCCCAGAGAGGGATACTCATCCACAGTCCCTGAGGCCACCCCTCCAATCCACGGCTATCCCGGACACAACATCCAGAGACAAAAGCCTGAAGGAACGCCTCCCACTCGCCCTTGTTTCAGAGGCCCAGGAGCTCCCTCTCGGGCTGTACATCCGGCCTGCCATACCCTAGGCGCCACTCATAAGCTGAGTTTGTGTTTTCAGACTTCTGTGCCCACAGCCTTGACCCACACAACCTCCAGGCTAGGGCCTCTGGAGCCACAGCGAAAGATTGTGCCTGCCCTCTCCAAGGCAAGTGTGCCCAATCCATTGACCACAACCCTACAGGTTAGGGAAAAGCTCCAAGGCCCCTGAGGCCATCAATAGTGTAAACCACCCTGGATTAAGAGGGGCTCTCTTACAACAGCGGAGCAACTATCTCCACTTAGACTCTCAGACAGTGTCCCCAGAGACAGAAGGTTGAAATGGACAGGCCCCCAGGCTCTAATCTGGACCTTAGCTTTGGTTTCTATGTGTCCGTCCTCAGAGGAATGTTTTCGAAGACCAGCACACGAGGCTTTTCTGAGGCACCAAACCAATCCTCTCTCGCCTCCACATGGGGAGCTTACTTACTGGGGATGTATCAAACCCTTCAGGTAGGAGAGTTCCGCAGGGCCACTGAACAACCAGCACATTCCAAGGTCTCCATGGACCCAAGCGCACATTATGACGCATCCTCAGGAGAGGCCATTTCACTCAGCCCCCTGGGTAGCGTGCCCCAGAGGCAGCAGATCAAACATATCTTGTGGCTAATGGCCAATGGGAATGCGAGGCATGCTGGACAGGGATCCATCCTTCGAACCGTGCTCTCCAGTCCTTCCGTATGGTATGTCCTGGAGCCATGCAACAGGACTCGAATGTCCCGCAGAAGGAAACCTTGTGGTTTGGGGCAACCTCCAATCTCAGCGTGGGTAAACTTCCTTGGCCTCATGAGGCCCCCGCTTCATGAAGGTGCCATCATGGACACATACTCCAGCCTCAGCCAACGTCTAATCCTCAGCCTGACTTCAGATGCAGGAGATGTTGATTCAGCCTCTGCAGAGTGGGCCTACTCTGCCCTTGGCTCCAATCCTCACTTTAGCTTGTGTTCCTAGACTTCCGTCCTCACACTCCTGGCTCACAAACCCTCCCTACTGGGAAATCTGGGGCCACAATGAAGTACTCTGCCTGCCTCCCAGGAGAAAAACTTTGTCTATGGTGCTGCCCAGAAACCCCAAATGAGGATCAAACTGCTTGGCCCTCGGCAACACCCCAATTGCATAGGCTACCTTAAACAGTGATGCTCTGTCGCAAATATCCTGAGACCAGACCTTCTAACAGACACCGACACAGCTGGCTGCACACCCAGCACATTGGACCCGCCACTGCCTTAGGCCACCATCCATTCCCAACCTCGGTTTTCAGTCATCGGAACCTAGACCTTATCTCCAATCCCTGCACAGGGGGGAACCTGATGCACAAGTCAGAACCCCTCCTTCCCCATGGCAAGAAACCTTGCTGCTTGCAGTGAGTCAAACCTTCAGTGTAGGCGAAAATGGCATGGCCCATGAGGCCACGCCCATGCGTGAGGCCTGCCTTCGGCACAAACACACATGGTGACCCTCAGCGTGAGTACCTTATTCAAGTAACACCTCTCAGTGACTGGACCAAGAGCCCACATATGTGGCTTGCCATGCCCATAGGCACGCAGGACTAACTAGATGGTGTGTATTCCAGTTGAGGGAACCCACTGATGTGCTCTAGAGGCCCTCTCCTGGAAGGTCCCCTGTGGCAGAAAACAGTACTCTTCCCTACCCACTGAATGAACCCAAACACTTGGGAGCTTGGACAATCCCCCGAGAGGAAGGCTCTTCCTCGGCCCCTGAAGCAACCCCTACACTGAACGGCCACTGTGAAAGCAACACCCAGAGACAAAAGCCTGAGCGACTGCCTCCCACTTGCCCTCCTTTGATATCCAGAGGATCTCCCCTCACGGACTGGAGATCAGGCCTGCCATTACCTTGGCCCCTACCAGAGCCAAGTTTGCTTTTTCAGACATCTGTCCCCACAGCCCTGGCAAACACAGCCTCTAGGCTGAGTTTCCTGGAGCCATACCACAGGACCGTGCCTGCTCTCTCCTGGGATACTCTGTCCATTCATTTGGCCACACACCTCCAGAATATGAGAAACCTCAAGGCCCCCGAGGACATCCCACTACCGGGAGCCTCCCTGTACACACAGGGGCCTTCGGACACAAGCTGAGCTGCTACCTCCATGAAGGCATGCACACAGATGTAAACAGAGATAGAAGGTTGAGCTGGACAGGCCCTTAGGCCCTAATCTCAACTCTTGCTTTGGTGTCCAGGTGTCACTCCTCAGAGGCTTTGGTTCGAAGAACAGGATATGGGGCTTTCCTGAGGCACTGAAAAGAACTCCTCTCGTCTCCACATGGGAAGCTTCCTTATTGGAGCCGTGTCAAACACCTCAGGTTGGAGAATCCTGCAGAGTCCCTGAGCCACCTCCACATTCCTAGGTCTCCCAGACCACCAAGCCACAGTAGGACTCATCTTCAGGAGAGTCCATTTCAACTCTCCCCTCTGGGTAGCTCACCCAGGAGCCCGCAGATTGAGCCTGCCTTGTCCTGACTAAAGAGTGGGAAAATGAGGTGGCGTTCCCAGGCATCCATGCTTAGACACATGCTCTCGAGTCTTTCCGTATGGGGCCTCCTGGAACCATCCAATAGCACTCGACTGTCGTGCAGAAGGAAACCTTGAGGTTTGGAGTAGTTTACAAATCCCATCGTAGGCAAACCTCCCTGGCCTCATGAAGCCCCCACACCCTTCAGGAAGAGGCCATGCTGGACAAAAACTCTAGCCTGAAACACCTCTCATAGTTGACATGACCTCAGTGCAGGAGATCTCGATTCAGCCTCTGCAGAGTGGGCCTGCCGTGCCCTCGGTCCCAAACCTCACGCTAGCTTGTGTTTTCAGACTTCCTTCCTCACAATCCTGGCAAACAAGCCCTCCGGACTAGGAACTCCAGAACCACAACCCAGCCCAGGGTCTGCCCAATGGAAGAAAAACGTTTCCCTGTGGGGCTCTCTCCAGAAAACCCAGATGAGGATCAACCTGCTCGGGCCTCGACGGTACCCGAACTGGATAGGCTGCACTGGGCACTTATGCTCTGTCTGACACAGCCTGAAGCCAGACGTCCAGACAGACAAGGAGACAGCTGGCCGCACACACAGCACTTCGGACACGCCATGGTCTTATGCCGTCACCTCTTTTTAACCTTGGTTTTCAGATATCTGAACCTAGACATTATATCAATTCTCCAACAGCTGGGTATCGGAAGCACAAAACAGAACTCCTCCTTCCCCGTGGCTGTAAAGCTTGCTCTTGGCATGGAGTCACACCTTCAGGGTGGGAGAAACCTTCATGGTCCCTGATGCCACGCCCAAACTTGAGTGCTGATGGGCACAAATTCACACTGTGACCTCAGCATGAGCCCCATGTCAAAGTAAGGCCTGTCAGGGCCTGGACCAAGAGGCGCATATGGGGCTTGCCAAGCCCCTATGCACCCAATCCTCACCAGTGTTTCAGTTTTCTAGTCGCCCCGCCTGTACCTGGGGCTCTGCTCTGGAATACCTTTCTTGGAGAGACACATGAGCCAGACAACACGACTCCACCCTTCCCACAAAATGACCCCAAACTCTTGGGAGCTGGGACAAATCCCCAGAGAGGGATACTCGTCCACAGTCCCTGAGGCCACCCCTCCAATCCACGGCTATCCCGGACACAACATCCAGAGACAAAAGCCTGAAGGAACGCCTCCCACTCGCCCTTGTTTCAGAGGCCCAGGAGCTCCCTCTCGGGCTGTACATCTGGCCTGCCATACCCTAGGCGCCACTCATAAGCTGAGTTTGTGTTTTCAGACTTCTGTGCCCACAGCCTTGACCCACACAACCTCCAGGCTACGGCCTCTGGAGCCACAGCGAAAGATTGTGCCTGCCCTCTCCAAGGCAAGTGTGCCCAATCCATTGACCACAACCCTACAGGTTAGGGAAAAGCTCCAAGGCCCCTGAGGCCATCAATAGTGTAAACCACCCTGGATTAAGAGGGGCTCTCTTACAACAGCGGAGCAACTATCTCCACTTAGACTCTCAGACAGTGTCCCCAGAGACAGAAGGTTGAAATGGACAGGCCCCCAGGCTCTAATCTGGACCTTAGCTTTGGTTTCTATGTGTCCGTCCTCAGAGGAATGCTTTCGAAGACCAGCACACGAGGCTTTTCTGAGGCACCAAACCAATCCTCTCTCGCCTCCACATGGGGAGCTTACTTACTGGGGATGTATCAAACCCTTCAGGTAGGAGAGTTCCGCAGGGCCACTGAACAACCAGCACATTCCAAGGTCTCCATGGACCCAAGCGCACATTATGACGCATCCTCAGGAGAGGCCATTTCACTCAGCCCCCTGGGTAGCGTGCCCCAGAGGCAGCAGATCAAACATATCTTGTGGCTAATGGCCAATGGGAATGCGAGGCATGCTGGACAGGGATCCATCCTTCGAACCGTGCTCTCCAGTCCTTCCGTATGGTATGTCCTGGAGCCATGCAACAGGACTCGAATGTCCCGCAGAAGGAAACCTTGTGGTTTGGGGCAACCTCCAATCTCAGCGTGGGTAAACTTCCTTGGCCTCATGAGGCCCCCGCTTCATGAAGGTGCCATCATGGACACATACTCCAGCCTCAGCCAACGTCTAATCCTCAGCCTGACTTCAGATGCAGGAGATGTTGATTCAGCCTCTGCAGAGTGGGCCTACTCTGCCCTTGGCTCCAATCCTCACTTTAGCTTGTGTTCCTAGACTTCCGTCCTCACACTCCTGGCTCACAAACCCTCCCTACTGGGAAATCTGGGGCCACAATGAAGTACTCTGCCTGCCTCCCAGGAGAAAAACTTTGTCTATGGTGCTGCCCAGAAACCCCAAATGAGGATCAAACTGCTTGGCCCTCGGCAACACCCCAATTGCATAGGCTACCTTAAACAGTGATGCTCTGTCGCAAATATCCTGAGACCAGACCTTCTAACAGACACCGACACAGCTGGCTGCACACCCAGCACATTGGACCCGCCACTGCCTTAGGCCACCATCCATTCCCAACCTCGGTTTTCAGTCATCGGAACCTAGACCTTATCTCCAATCCCTGCACAGGGGGGAACCTGATGCACAAGTCAGAACCCCTCCTTCCCCATGGCAAGAAACCTTGCTGCTTGCAGTGAGTCAAACCTTCAGTGTAGGCGAAAATGGCATGGCCCATGAGGCCACGCCCATGCGTGAGGCCTGCCTTCGGCACAAACACACATGGTGACCCTCAGCGTGAGTACCTTATTCAAGTAACACCTCTCAGTGACTGGACCAAGAGCCCACATATGTGGCTTGCCATGCCCATAGGCACGCAGGACTAACTAGATGGTGTGTATTCCAGTTGAGGGAACCCACTGATGTGCTCTAGAGGCCCTCTCCTGGAAGGTCCCCTGTGGCAGAAAACAGTACTCTTCCCTACCCACTGAATGAACCCAAACACTTGGGAGCTTGGACAATCCCCCGAGAGGAAGGCTCTTCCTCGGCCCCTGAAGCAACCCCTACACTGAACGGCCACTGTGAAAGCAACACCCAGAGACAAAAGCCTGAGCGACTGCCTCCCACTTGCCCTCCTTTGATATCCAGAGGATCTCCCCTCACGGACTGGAGATCAGGCCTGCCATTACCTTGGCCCCTACCAGAGCCAAGTTTGCTTTTTCAGACATCTGTCCCCACAGCCCTGGCAAACACAGCCTCTAGGCTGAGTTTCCTGGAGCCATACCACAGGACCGTGCCTGCTCTCTCCTGGGATACTCTGTCCATTCATTTGGCCACACACCTCCAGAATATGAGAAACCTCAAGGCCCCCGAGGACATCCCACTACCGGGAGCCTCCCTGTACACACAGGGGCCTTCGGACACAAGCTGAGCTGCTACCTCCATGAAGGCATGCACACAGATGTAAACAGAGATAGAAGGTTGAGCTGGACAGGCCCTTAGGCCCTAATCTCAACTCTTGCTTTGGTGTCCAGGTGTCACTCCTCAGAGGCTTTGGTTCGAAGAACAGGATATGGGGCTTTCCTGAGGCACTGAAAAGAACTCCTCTCGTCTCCACATGGGAAGCTTCCTTATTGGAGCCGTGTCAAACACCTCAGGTTGGAGAATCCTGCAGAGTCCCTGAGCCACCTCCACATTCCTAGGTCTCCCAGACCACCAAGCCACAGTAGGACTCATCTTCAGGAGAGTCCATTTCAACTCTCCCCTCTGGGTAGCTCACCCAGGAGCCCGCAGATTGAGCCTGCCTTGTCCTGACTAAAGAGTGGGAAAATGAGGTGGCGTTCCCAGGCATCCATGCTTAGACACATGCTCTCGAGTCTTTCCGTATGGGGCCTCCTGGAACCATCCAATAGCACTCGACTGTCGTGCAGAAGGAAACCTTGAGGTTTGGAGTAGTTTACAAATCCCATCGTAGGCAAACCTCCCTGGCCTCATGAAGCCCCCACACCCTTCAGGAAGAGGCCATGCTGGACAAAAACTCTAGCCTGAAACACCTCTCATAGTTGACATGACCTCAGTGCAGGAGATCTCGATTCAGCCTCTGCAGAGTGGGCCTGCCGTGCCCTCGGTCCCAAACCTCACGCTAGCTTGTGTTTTCAGACTTCCTTCCTCACAATCCTGGCAAACAAGCCCTCCGGACTAGGAACTCCAGAACCACAACCCAGCCCAGGGTCTGCCCAATGGAAGAAAAACGTTTCCCTGTGGGGCTCTCTCCAGAAAACCCAGATGAGGATCAACCTGCTCGGGCCTCGACGGTACCCGAACTGGATAGGCTGCACTGGGCACTTATGCTCTGTCTGACACAGCCTGAAGCCAGACGTCCAGACAGACAAGGAGACAGCTGGCCGCACACACAGCACTTCGGACACGCCATGGTCTTATGCCGTCACCTCTTTTTAACCTTGGTTTTCAGATATCTGAACCTAGACATTATATCAATTCTCCAACAGCTGGGTATCGGAAGCACAAAACAGAACTCCTCCTTCCCCGTGGCTGTAAAGCTTGCTCTTGGCATGGAGTCACACCTTCAGGGTGGGAGAAACCTTCATGGTCCCTGATGCCACGCCCAAACTTGAGTGCTGATGGGCACAAATTCACACTGTGACCTCAGCATGAGCCCCATGTCAAAGTAAGGCCTGTCAGGGCCTGGACCAAGAGGCGCATATGGGGCTTGCCAAGCCCCTATGCACCCAATCCTCACCAGTGTTTCAGTTTTCTAGTCGCCCCGCCTGTACCTGGGGCTCTGCTCTGGAATACCTTTCTTGGAGAGACACATGAGCCAGACAACACGACTCCACCCTTCCCACAAAATGACCCCAAACTCTTGGGAGCTGGGACAAATCCCCAGAGAGGGATACTCGTCCACAGTCCCTGAGGCCACCCCTCCAATCCACGGCTATCCCGGACACAACATCCAGAGACAAAAGCCTGAAGGAACGCCTCCCACTCGCCCTTGTTTCAGAGGCCCAGGAGCTCCCTCTCGGGCTGTACATCCGGCCTGCCATACCCCAGGCGCCACTCATAAGCTGAGTTTGTGTTTTCAGACTTCTGTGCCCACAGCCTTGACCCACACAACCTCCAGGCTAGGGCCTCTGGAGCCACAGCGTAAGATTGTGCCTGCCCTCTCCAAGGCAAGTGTGCCCAATCCATTGACCACAACCCTACAGGTTAGGGAAAAGCTCCAAGGCCCCTGAGGCCATCAATAGTGTAAACCACCCTGGATTAAGAGGGGCTCTCTTACAACAGCGGAGCAACTATCTCCACTTAGACTCTCAGACAGTGTCCCCAGAGACAGAAGGTTGAAATGGACAGGCCCCCAGGCTCTAATCTGGACCTTAGCTTTGGTTTCTATGTGTCCGTCCTCAGAGGAATGTTTTCGAAGACCAGCACACGAGGCTTTTCTGAGGCACCAAACCAATCCTCTCTCGCCTCCACATGGGGAGCTTACTTACTGGGGATGTATCAAACCCTTCAGGTAGGAGAGTTCCGCAGGGCCACTGAACAACCAGCACATTCCAAGGTCTCCATGGACCCAAGCGCACATTATGACGCATCCTCAGGAGAGGCCATTTCACTCAGCCCCCTGGGTAGCGTGCCCCAGAGGCAGCAGATCAAACATATCTTGTGGCTAATGGCCAATGGGAATGCGAGGCATGCTGGACAGGGATCCATCCTTCGAACCGTGCTCTCCAGTCCTTCCGTATGGTATGTCCTGGAGCCATGCAACAGGACTCGAATGTCCCGCAGAAGGAAACCTTGTGGTTTGGGGCAACCTCCAATCTCAGCGTGGGTAAACTTCCTTGGCCTCATGAGGCCCCCGCTTCATGAAGGTGCCATCATGGACACATACTCCAGCCTCAGCCAACGTCTAATCCTCAGCCTGACTTCAGATGCAGGAGATGTTGATTCAGCCTCTGCAGAGTGGGCCTACTCTGCCCTTGGCTCCAATCCTCACTTTAGCTTGTGTTCCTAGACTTCCGTCCTCACACTCCTGGCTCACAAACCCTCCCTACTGGGAAATCTGGGGCCACAATGAAGTACTCTGCCTGCCTCCCAGGAGAAAAACTTTGTCTATGGTGCTGCCCAGAAACCCCAAATGAGGATCAAACTGCTTGGCCCTCGGCAACACCCCAATTGCATAGGCTACCTTAAACAGTGATGCTCTGTCGCAAATATCCTGAGACCAGACCTTCTAACAGACACCGACACAGCTGGCTGCACACCCAGCACATTGGACCCGCCACTGCCTTAGGCCACCATCCATTCCCAACCTCGGTTTTCAGTCATCGGAACCTAGACCTTATCTCCAATCCCTGCACAGGGGGGAACCTGATGCACAAGTCAGAACCCCTCCTTCCCCATGGCAAGAAACCTTGCTGCTTGCAGTGAGTCAAACCTTCAGTGTAGGCGAAAATGGCATGGCCCATGAGGCCACGCCCATGCGTGAGGCCTGCCTTCGGCACAAACACACATGGTGACCCTCAGCGTGAGTACCTTATTCAAGTAACACCTCTCAGTGACTGGACCAAGAGCCCACATATGTGGCTTGCCATGCCCATAGGCACGCAGGACTAACTAGATGGTGTGTATTCCAGTTGAGGGAACCCACTGATGTGCTCTAGAGGCCCTCTCCTGGAAGGTCCCCTGTGGCAGAAAACAGTACTCTTCCCTACCCACTGAATGAACCCAAACACTTGGGAGCTTGGACAATCCCCCGAGAGGAAGGCTCTTCCTCGGCCCCTGAAGCAACCCCTACACTGAACGGCCACTGTGAAAGCAACACCCAGAGACAAAAGCCTGAGCGACTGCCTCCCACTTGCCCTCCTTTGATATCCAGAGGATCTCCCCTCACGGACTGGAGATCAGGCCTGCCATTACCTTGGCCCCTACCAGAGCCAAGTTTGCTTTTTCAGACATCTGTCCCCACAGCCCTGGCAAACACAGCCTCTAGGCTGAGTTTCCTGGAGCCATACCACAGGACCGTGCCTGCTCTCTCCTGGGATACTCTGTCCATTCATTTGGCCACACACCTCCAGAATATGAGAAACCTCAAGGCCCCCGAGGACATCCCACTACCGGGAGCCTCCCTGTACACACAGGGGCCTTCGGACACAAGCTGAGCTGCTACCTCCATGAAGGCATGCACACAGATGTAAACAGAGATAGAAGGTTGAGCTGGACAGGCCCTTAGGCCCTAATCTCAACTCTTGCTTTGGTGTCCAGGTGTCACTCCTCAGAGGCTTTGGTTCGAAGAACAGGATATGGGGCTTTCCTGAGGCACTGAAAAGAACTCCTCTCGTCTCCACATGGGAAGCTTCCTTATTGGAGCCGTGTCAAACACCTCAGGTTGGAGAATCCTGCAGAGTCCCTGAGCCACCTCCACATTCCTAGGTCTCCCAGACCACCAAGCCACAGTAGGACTCATCTTCAGGAGAGTCCATTTCAACTCTCCCCTCTGGGTAGCTCACCCAGGAGCCCGCAGATTGAGCCTGCCTTGTCCTGACTAAAGAGTGGGAAAATGAGGTGGCGTTCCCAGGCATCCATGCTTAGACACATGCTCTCGAGTCTTTCCGTATGGGGCCTCCTGGAACCATCCAATAGCACTCGACTGTCGTGCAGAAGGAAACCTTGAGGTTTGGAGTAGTTTACAAATCCCATCGTAGGCAAACCTCCCTGGCCTCATGAAGCCCCCACACCCTTCAGGAAGAGGCCATGCTGGACAAAAACTCTAGCCTGAAACACCTCTCATAGTTGACATGACCTCAGTGCAGGAGATCTCGATTCAGCCTCTGCAGAGTGGGCCTGCCGTGCCCTCGGTCCCAAACCTCACGCTAGCTTGTGTTTTCAGACTTCCTTCCTCACAATCCTGGCAAACAAGCCCTCCGGACTAGGAACTCCAGAACCACAACCCAGCCCAGGGTCTGCCCAATGGAAGAAAAACGTTTCCCTGTGGGGCTCTCTCCAGAAAACCCAGATGAGGATCAACCTGCTCGGGCCTCGACGGTACCCGAACTGGATAGGCTGCACTGGGCACTTATGCTCTGTCTGACACAGCCTGAAGCCAGACGTCCAGACAGACAAGGAGACAGCTGGCCGCACACACAGCACTTCGGACACGCCATGGTCTTATGCCGTCACCTCTTTTTAACCTTGGTTTTCAGATATCTGAACCTAGACATTATATCAATTCTCCAACAGCTGGGTATCGGAAGCACAAAACAGAACTCCTCCTTCCCCGTGGCTGTAAAGCTTGCTCTTGGCATGGAGTCACACCTTCAGGGTGGGAGAAACCTTCATGGTCCCTGATGCCACGCCCAAACTTGAGTGCTGATGGGCACAAATTCACACTGTGACCTCAGCATGAGCCCCATGTCAAAGTAAGGCCTGTCAGGGCCTGGACCAAGAGGCGCATATGGGGCTTGCCAAGCCCCTATGGACCCAATCCTCACCAGTGTTTCAGTTTTCTAGTCGCCCCGCCTGTACCTGGGGCTCTGCTCTGGAATACCTTTCTTGGAGAGACACATGAGCCAGACAACACGACTCCACCCTTCCCACAAAATGACCCCAAACTCTTGGGAGCTGGGACAAATCCCCAGAGAGGGATACTCGTCCACAGTCCCTGAGGCCACCCCTCCAATCCACGGCTATCCCGGACACAACATCCAGAGACAAAAGCCTGAAGGAACGCCTCCCACTCGCCCTTGTTTCAGAGGCCCAGGAGCTCCCTCTCGGGCTGTACATCCGGCCTGCCATACCCTAGGCGCCACTCATAAGCTGAGTTTGTGTTTTCAGACTTCTGTGCCCACAGCCTTGACCCACACAACCTCCAGGCTAGGGCCTCTGGAGCCACAGCGAAAGATTGTGCCTGCCCTCTCCAAGGCAAGTGTGCCCAATCCATTGACCACAACCCTACAGGTTAGGGAAAAGCTCCAAGGCCCCTGAGGCCATCAATAGTGTAAACCACCCTGGATTAAGAGGGGCTCTCTTACAACAGCGGAGCAACTATCTCCACTTAGACTCTCAGACAGTGTCCCCAGAGACAGAAGGTTGAAATGGACAGGCCCCCAGGCTCTAATCTGGACCTTAGCTTTGGTTTCTATGTGTCCGTCCTCAGAGGAATGTTTTCGAAGACCAGCACACGAGGCTTTTCTGAGGCACCAAACCAATCCTCTCTCGCCTCCACATGGGGAGCTTACTTACTGGGGATGTATCAAACCCTTCAGGTAGGAGAGTTCCGCAGGGCCACTGAACAACCAGCACATTCCAAGGTCTCCATGGACCCAAGCGCACATTATGACGCATCCTCAGGAGAGGCCATTTCACTCAGCCCCCTGGGTAGCGTGCCCCAGAGGCAGCAGATCAAACATATCTTGTGGCTAATGGCCAATGGGAATGCGAGGCATGCTGGACAGGGATCCATCCTTCGAACCGTGCTCTCCAGTCCTTCCGTATGGTATGTCCTGGAGCCATGCAACAGGACTCGAATGTCCCGCAGAAGGAAACCTTGTGGTTTGGGGCAACCTCCAATCTCAGCGTGGGTAAACTTCCTTGGCCTCATGAGGCCCCCGCTTCATGAAGGTGCCATCATGGACACATACTCCAGCCTCAGCCAACGTCTAATCCTCAGCCTGACTTCAGATGCAGGAGATGTTGATTCAGCCTCTGCAGAGTGGGCCTACTCTGCCCTTGGCTCCAATCCTCACTTTAGCTTGTGTTCCTAGACTTCCGTCCTCACACTCCTGGCTCACAAACCCTCCCTACTGGGAAATCTGGGGCCACAATGAAGTACTCTGCCTGCCTCCCAGGAGAAAAACTTTGTCTATGGTGCTGCCCAGAAACCCCAAATGAGGATCAAACTGCTTGGCCCTCGGCAACACCCCAATTGCATAGGCTACCTTAAACAGTGATGCTCTGTCGCAAATATCCTGAGACCAGACCTTCTAACAGACACCGACACAGCTGGCTGCACACCCAGCACATTGGACCCGCCACTGCCTTAGGCCACCATCCATTCCCAACCTCGGTTTTCAGTCATCGGAACCTAGACCTTATCTCCAATCCCTGCACAGGGGGGAACCTGATGCACAAGTCAGAACCCCTCCTTCCCCATGGCAAGAAACCTTGCTGCTTGCAGTGAGTCAAACCTTCAGTGTAGGCGAAAATGGCATGGCCCATGAGGCCACGCCCATGCGTGAGGCCTGCCTTCGGCACAAACACACATGGTGACCCTCAGCGTGAGTACCTTATTCAAGTAACACCTCTCAGTGACTGGACCAAGAGCCCACATATGTGGCTTGCCATGCCCATAGGCACGCAGGACTAACTAGATGGTGTGTATTCCAGTTGAGGGAACCCACTGATGTGCTCTAGAGGCCCTCTCCTGGAAGGTCCCCTGTGGCAGAAAACAGTACTCTTCCCTACCCACTGAATGAACCCAAACACTTGGGAGCTTGGACAATCCCCCGAGAGGAAGGCTCTTCCTCGGCCCCTGAAGCAACCCCTACACTGAACGGCCACTGTGAAAGCAACACCCAGAGACAAAAGCCTGAGCGACTGCCTCCCACTTGCCCTCCTTTGATATCCAGAGGATCTCCCCTCACGGACTGGAGATCAGGCCTGCCATTACCTTGGCCCCTACCAGAGCCAAGTTTGCTTTTTCAGACATCTGTCCCCACAGCCCTGGCAAACACAGCCTCTAGGCTGAGTTTCCTGGAGCCATACCACAGGACCGTGCCTGCTCTCTCCTGGGATACTCTGTCCATTCATTTGGCCACACACCTCCAGAATATGAGAAACCTCAAGGCCCCCGAGGACATCCCACTACCGGGAGCCTCCCTGTACACACAGGGGCCTTCGGACACAAGCTGAGCTGCTACCTCCATGAAGGCATGCACACAGATGTAAACAGAGATAGAAGGTTGAGCTGGACAGGCCCTTAGGCCCTAATCTCAACTCTTGCTTTGGTGTCCAGGTGTCACTCCTCAGAGGCTTTGGTTCGAAGAACAGGATATGGGGCTTTCCTGAGGCACTGAAAAGAACTCCTCTCGTCTCCACATGGGAAGCTTCCTTATTGGAGCCGTGTCAAACACCTCAGGTTGGAGAATCCTGCAGAGTCCCTGAGCCACCTCCACATTCCTAGGTCTCCCAGACCACCAAGCCACAGTAGGACTCATCTTCAGGAGAGTCCATTTCAACTCTCCCCTCTGGGTAGCTCACCCAGGAGCCCGCAGATTGAGCCTGCCTTGTCCTGACTAAAGAGTGGGAAAATGAGGTGGCGTTCCCAGGCATCCATGCTTAGACACATGCTCTCGAGTCTTTCCGTATGGGGCCTCCTGGAACCATCCAATAGCACTCGACTGTCGTGCAGAAGGAAACCTTGAGGTTTGGAGTAGTTTACAAATCCCATCGTAGGCAAACCTCCCTGGCCTCATGAAGCCCCCACACCCTTCAGGAAGAGGCCATGCTGGACAAAAACTCTAGCCTGAAACACCTCTCATAGTTGACATGACCTCAGTGCAGGAGATCTCGATTCAGCCTCTGCAGAGTGGGCCTGCCGTGCCCTCGGTCCCAAACCTCACGCTAGCTTGTGTTTTCAGACTTCCTTCCTCACAATCCTGGCAAACAAGCCCTCCGGACTAGGAACTCCAGAACCACAACCCAGCCCAGGGTCTGCCCAATGGAAGAAAAACGTTTCCCTGTGGGGCTCTCTCCAGAAAACCCAGATGAGGATCAACCTGCTCGGGCCTCGACGGTACCCGAACTGGATAGGCTGCACTGGGCACTTATGCTCTGTCTGACACAGCCTGAAGCCAGACGTCCAGACAGACAAGGAGACAGCTGGCCGCACACACAGCACTTCGGACACGCCATGGTCTTATGCCGTCACCTCTTTTTAACCTTGGTTTTCAGATATCTGAACCTAGACATTATATCAATTCTCCAACAGCTGGGTATCGGAAGCACAAAACAGAACTCCTCCTTCCCCGTGGCTGTAAAGCTTGCTCTTGGCATGGAGTCACACCTTCAGGGTGGGAGAAACCTTCATGGTCCCTGATGCCACGCCCAAACTTGAGTGCTGATGGGCACAAATTCACACTGTGACCTCAGCATGAGCCCCATGTCAAAGTAAGGCCTGTCAGGGCCTGGACCAAGAGGCGCATATGGGGCTTGCCAAGCCCCTATGCACCCAATCCTCACCAGTGTTTCAGTTTTCTAGTCGCCCCGCCTGTACCTGGGGCTCTGCTCTGGAATACCTTTCTTGGAGAGACACATGAGCCAGACAACACGACTCCACCCTTCCCACAAAATGACCCCAAACTCTTGGGAGCTGGGACAAATCCCCAGAGAGGGATACTCGTCCACAGTCCCTGAGGCCACCCCTCCAATCCACGGCTATCCCGGACACAACATCCAGAGACAAAAGCCTGAAGGAACGCCTCCCACTCGCCCTTGTTTCAGAGGCCCAGGAGCTCCCTCTCGGGCTGTACATCCGGCCTGCCATACCCTAGGCGCCACTCATAAGCTGAGTTTGTGTTTTCAGACTTCTGTGCCCACAGCCTTGACCCACACAACCTCCAGGCTAGGGCCTCTGGAGCCACAGCGAAAGATTGTGCCTGCCCTCTCCAAGGCAAGTGTGCCCAATCCATTGACCACAACCCTACAGGTTAGGGAAAAGCTCCAAGGCCCCTGAGGCCATCAATAGTGTAAACCACCCTGGATTAAGAGGGGCTCTCTTACAACAGCGGAGCAACTATCTCCACTTAGACTCTCAGACAGTGTCCCCAGAGACAGAAGGTTGAAATGGACAGGCCCCCAGGCTCTAATCTGGACCTTAGCTTTGGTTTCTATGTGTCCGTCCTCAGAGGAATGTTTTCGAAGACCAGCACACGAGGCTTTTCTGAGGCACCAAACCAATCCTCTCTCGCCTCCACATGGGGAGCTTACTTACTGGGGATGTATCAAACCCTTCAGGTAGGAGAGTTCCGCAGGGCCACTGAACAACCAGCACATTCCAAGGTCTCCATGGACCCAAGCGCACATTATGACGCATCCTCAGGAGAGGCCATTTCACTCAGCCCCCTGGGTAGCGTGCCCCAGAGGCAGCAGATCAAACATATCTTGTGGCTAATGGCCAATGGGAATGCGAGGCATGCTGGACAGGGATCCATCCTTCGAACCGTGCTCTCCAGTCCTTCCGTATGGTATGTCCTGGAGCCATGCAACAGGACTCGAATGTCCCGCAGAAGGAAACCTTGTGGTTTGGGGCAACCTCCAATCTCAGCGTGGGTAAACTTCCTTGGCCTCATGAGGCCCCCGCTTCATGAAGGTGCCATCATGGACACATACTCCAGCCTCAGCCAACGTCTAATCCTCAGCCTGACTTCAGATGCAGGAGATGTTGATTCAGCCTCTGCAGAGTGGGCCTACTCTGCCCTTGGCTCCAATCCTCACTTTAGCTTGTGTTCCTAGACTTCCGTCCTCACACTCCTGGCTCACAAACCCTCCCTACTGGGAAATCTGGGGCCACAATGAAGTACTCTGCCTGCCTCCCAGGAGAAAAACTTTGTCTATGGTGCTGCCCAGAAACCCCAAATGAGGATCAAACTGCTTGGCCCTCGGCAACACCCCAATTGCATAGGCTACCTTAAACAGTGATGCTCTGTCGCAAATATCCTGAGACCAGACCTTCTAACAGACACCGACACAGCTGGCTGCACACCCTGCACATTGGACCCGCCACTGCCTTAGGCCACCATCCATTCCCAACCTCGGTTTTCAGTCATCGGAACCTAGACCTTATCTCCAATCCCTGCACAGGGGGGAACCTGATGCACAAGTCAGAACCCCTCCTTCCCCATGGCAAGAAACCTTGCTGCTTGCAGTGAGTCAAACCTTCAGTGTAGGCGAAAATGGCATGGCCCATGAGGCCACGCCCATGCGTGAGGCCTGCCTTCGGCACAAACACACATGGTGACCCTCAGCGTGAGTACCTTATTCAAGTAACACCTCTCAGTGACTGGACCAAGAGCCCACATATGTGGCTTGCCATGCCCATAGGCACGCAGGACTAACTAGATGGTGTGTATTCCAGTTGAGGGAACCCACTGATGTGCTCTAGAGGCCCTCTCCTGGAAGGTCCCCTGTGGCAGAAAACAGTACTCTTCCCTACCCACTGAATGAACCCAAACACTTGGGAGCTTGGACAATCCCCCGAGAGGAAGGCTCTTCCTCGGCCCCTGAAGCAACCCCTACACTGAACGGCCACTGTGAAAGCAACACCCAGAGACAAAAGCCTGAGCGACTGCCTCCCACTTGCCCTCCTTTGATATCCAGAGGATCTCCCCTCACGGACTGGAGATCAGGCCTGCCATTACCTTGGCCCCTACCAGAGCCAAGTTTGCTTTTTCAGACATCTGTCCCCACAGCCCTGGCAAACACAGCCTCTAGGCTGAGTTTCCTGGAGCCATACCACAGGACCGTGCCTGCTCTCTCCTGGGATACTCTGTCCATTCATTTGGCCACACACCTCCAGAATATGAGAAACCTCAAGGCCCCCGAGGACATCCCACTACCGGGAGCCTCCCTGTACACACAGGGGCCTTCGGACACAAGCTGAGCTGCTACCTCCATGAAGGCATGCACACAGATGTAAACAGAGATAGAAGGTTGAGCTGGACAGGCCCTTAGGCCCTAATCTCAACTCTTGCTTTGGTGTCCAGGTGTCACTCCTCAGAGGCTTTGGTTCGAAGAACAGGATATGGGGCTTTCCTGAGGCACTGAAAAGAACTCCTCTCGTCTCCACATGGGAAGCTTCCTTATTGGAGCCGTGTCAAACACCTCAGGTTGGAGAATCCTGCAGAGTCCCTGAGCCACCTCCACATTCCTAGGTCTCCCAGACCACCAAGCCACAGTAGGACTCATCTTCAGGAGAGTCCATTTCAACTCTCCCCTCTGGGTAGCTCACCCAGGAGCCCGCAGATTGAGCCTGCCTTGTCCTGACTAAAGAGTGGGAAAATGAGGTGGCGTTCCCAGGCATCCATGCTTAGACACATGCTCTCGAGTCTTTCCGTATGGGGCCTCCTGGAACCATCCAATAGCACTCGACTGTCGTGCAGAAGGAAACCTTGAGGTTTGGAGTAGTTTACAAATCCCATCGTAGGCAAACCTCCCTGGCCTCATGAAGCCCCCACACCCTTCAGGAAGAGGCCATGCTGGACAAAAACTCTAGCCTGAAACACCTCTCATAGTTGACATGACCTCAGTGCAGGAGATCTCGATTCAGCCTCTGCAGAGTGGGCCTGCCGTGCCCTCGGTCCCAAACCTCACGCTAGCTTGTGTTTTCAGACTTCCTTCCTCACAATCCTGGCAAACAAGCCCTCCGGACTAGGAACTCCAGAACCACAACCCAGCCCAGGGTCTGCCCAATGGAAGAAAAACGTTTCCCTGTGGGGCTCTCTCCAGAAAACCCAGATGAGGATCAACCTGCTCGGGCCTCGACGGTACCCGAACTGGATAGGCTGCACTGGGCACTTATGCTCTGTCTGACACAGCCTGAAGCCAGACGTCCAGACAGACAAGGAGACAGCTGGCCGCACACACAGCACTTCGGACACGCCATGGTCTTATGCCGTCACCTCTTTTTAACCTTGGTTTTCAGATATCTGAACCTAGACATTATATCAATTCTCCAACAGCTGGGTATCGGAAGCACAAAACAGAACTCCTCCTTCCCCGTGGCTGTAAAGCTTGCTCTTGGCATGGAGTCACACCTTCAGGGTGGGAGAAACCTTCATGGTCCCTGATGCCACGCCCAAACTTGAGTGCTGATGGGCACAAATTCACACTGTGACCTCAGCATGAGCCCCATGTCAAAGTAAGGCCTGTCAGGGCCTGGACCAAGAGGCGCATATGGGGCTTGCCAAGCCCCTATGCACCCAATCCTCACCAGTGTTTCAGTTTTCTAGTCGCCCCGCCTGTACCTGGGGCTCTGCTCTGGAATACCTTTCTTGGAGAGACACATGAGCCAGACAACACGACTCCACCCTTCCCACAAAATGACCCCAAACTCTTGGGAGCTGGGACAAATCCCCAGAGAGGGATACTCATCCACAGTCCCTGAGGCCACCCCTCCAATCCACGGCTATCCCGGACACAACATCCAGAGACAAAAGCCTGAAGGAACGCCTCCCACTCGCCCTTGTTTCAGAGGCCCAGGAGCTCCCTCTCGGGCTGTACATCCGGCCTGCCATACCCTAGGCGCCACTCATAAGCTGAGTTTGTGTTTTCAGACTTCTGTGCCCACAGCCTTGACCCACACAACCTCCAGGCTAGGGCCTCTGGAGCCACAGCGAAAGATTGTGCCTGCCCTCTCCAAGGCAAGTGTGCCCAATCCATTGACCACAACCCTACAGGTTAGGGAAAAGCTCCAAGGCCCCTGAGGCCATCAATAGTGTAAACCACCCTGGATTAAGAGGGGCTCTCTTACAACAGCGGAGCAACTATCTCCACTTAGACTCTCAGACAGTGTCCCCAGAGACAGAAGGTTGAAATGGACAGGCCCCCAGGCTCTAATCTGGACCTTAGCTTTGGTTTCTATGTGTCCGTCCTCAGAGGAATGTTTTCGAAGACCAGCACACGAGGCTTTTCTGAGGCACCAAACCAATCCTCTCTCGCCTCCACATGGGGAGCTTACTTACTGGGGATGTATCAAACCCTTCAGGTAGGAGAGTTCCGCAGGGCCACTGAACAACCAGCACATTCCAAGGTCTCCATGGACCCAAGCGCACATTATGACGCATCCTCAGGAGAGGCCATTTCACTCAGCCCCCTGGGTAGCGTGCCCCAGAGGCAGCAGATCAAACATATCTTGTGGCTAATGGCCAATGGGAATGCGAGGCATGCTGGACAGGGATCCATCCTTCGAACCGTGCTCTCCAGTCCTTCCGTATGGTATGTCCTGGAGCCATGCAACAGGACTCGAATGTCCCGCAGAAGGAAACCTTGTGGTTTGGGGCAACCTCCAATCTCAGCGTGGGTAAACTTCCTTGGCCTCATGAGGCCCCCGCTTCATGAAGGTGCCATCATGGACACATACTCCAGCCTCAGCCAACGTCTAATCCTCAGCCTGACTTCAGATGCAGGAGATGTTGATTCAGCCTCTGCAGAGTGGGCCTACTCTGCCCTTGGCTCCAATCCTCACTTTAGCTTGTGTTCCTAGACTTCCGTCCTCACACTCCTGGCTCACAAACCCTCCCTACTGGGAAATCTGGGGCCACAATGAAGTACTCTGCCTGCCTCCCAGGAGAAAAACTTTGTCTATGGTGCTGCCCAGAAACCCCAAATGAGGATCAAACTGCTTGGCCCTCGGCAACACCCCAATTGCATAGGCTACCTTAAACAGTGATGCTCTGTCGCAAATATCCTGAGACCAGACCTTCTAACAGACACCGACACAGCTGGCTGCACACCCAGCACATTGGACCCGCCACTGCCTTAGGCCACCATCCATTCCCAACCTCGGTTTTCAGTCATCGGAACCTAGACCTTATCTCCAATCCCTGCACAGGGGGGAACCTGATGCACAAGTCAGAACCCCTCCTTCCCCATGGCAAGAAACCTTGCTGCTTGCAGTGAGTCAAACCTTCAGTGTAGGCGAAAATGGCATGGCCCATGAGGCCACGCCCATGCGTGAGGCCTGCCTTCGGCACAAACACACATGGTGACCCTCAGCGTGAGTACCTTATTCAAGTAACACCTCTCAGTGACTGGACCAAGAGCCCACATATGTGGCTTGCCATGCCCATAGGCACGCAGGACTAACTAGATGGTGTGTATTCCAGTTGAGGGAACCCACTGATGTGCTCTAGAGGCCCTCTCCTGGAAGGTCCCCTGTGGCAGAAAACAGTACTCTTCCCTACCCACTGAATGAACCCAAACACTTGGGAGCTTGGACAATCCCCCGAGAGGAAGGCTCTTCCTCGGCCCCTGAAGCAACCCCTACACTGAACGGCCACTGTGAAAGCAACACCCAGAGACAAAAGCCTGAGCGACTGCCTCCCACTTGCCCTCCTTTGATATCCAGAGGATCTCCCCTCACGGACTGGAGATCAGGCCTGCCATTACCTTGGCCCCTACCAGAGCCAAGTTTGCTTTTTCAGACATCTGTCCCCACAGCCCTGGCAAACACAGCCTCTAGGCTGAGTTTCCTGGAGCCATACCACAGGACCGTGCCTGCTCTCTCCTGGGATACTCTGTCCATTCATTTGGCCACACACCTCCAGAATATGAGAAACCTCAAGGCCCCCGAGGACATCCCACTACCGGGAGCCTCCCTGTACACACAGGGGCCTTCGGACACAAGCTGAGCTGCTACCTCCATGAAGGCATGCACACAGATGTAAACAGAGATAGAAGGTTGAGCTGGACAGGCCCTTAGGCCCTAATCTCAACTCTTGCTTTGGTGTCCAGGTGTCACTCCTCAGAGGCTTTGGTTCGAAGAACAGGATATGGGGCTTTCCTGAGGCACTGAAAAGAACTCCTCTCGTCTCCACATGGGAAGCTTCCTTATTGGAGCCGTGTCAAACACCTCAGGTTGGAGAATCCTGCAGAGTCCCTGAGCCACCTCCACATTCCTAGGTCTCCCAGACCACCAAGCCACAGTAGGACTCATCTTCAGGAGAGTCCATTTCAACTCTCCCCTCTGGGTAGCTCACCCAGGAGCCCGCAGATTGAGCCTGCCTTGTCCTGACTAAAGAGTGGGAAAATGAGGTGGCGTTCCCAGGCATCCATGCTTAGACACATGCTCTCGAGTCTTTCCGTATGGGGCCTCCTGGAACCATCCAATAGCACTCGACTGTCGTGCAGAAGGAAACCTTGAGGTTTGGAGTAGTTTACAAATCCCATCGTAGGCAAACCTCCCTGGCCTCATGAAGCCCCCACACCCTTCAGGAAGAGGCCATGCTGGACAAAAACTCTAGCCTGAAACACCTCTCATAGTTGACATGACCTCAGTGCAGGAGATCTCGATTCAGCCTCTGCAGAGTGGGCCTGCCGTGCCCTCGGTCCCAAACCTCACGCTAGCTTGTGTTTTCAGACTTCCTTCCTCACAATCCTGGCAAACAAGCCCTCCGGACTAGGAACTCCAGAACCACAACCCAGCCCAGGGTCTGCCCAATGGAAGAAAAACGTTTCCCTGTGGGGCTCTCTCCAGAAAACCCAGATGAGGATCAACCTGCTCGGGCCTCGACGGTACCCGAACTGGATAGGCTGCACTGGGCACTTATGCTCTGTCTGACACAGCCTGAAGCCAGACGTCCAGACAGACAAGGAGACAGCTGGCCGCACACACAGCACTTCGGACACGCCATGGTCTTATGCCGTCACCTCTTTTTAACCTTGGTTTTCAGATATCTGAACCTAGACATTATATCAATTCTCCAACAGCTGGGTATCGGAAGCACAAAACAGAACTCCTCCTTCCCCGTGGCTGTAAAGCTTGCTCTTGGCATGGAGTCACACCTTCAGGGTGGGAGAAACCTTCATGGTCCCTGATGCCACGCCCAAACTTGAGTGCTGATGGGCACAAATTCACACTGTGACCTCAGCATGAGCCCCATGTCAAAGTAAGGCCTGTCAGGGCCTGGACCAAGAGGCGCATATGGGGCTTGCCAAGCCCCTATGCACCCAATCCTCACCAGTGTTTCAGTTTTCTAGTCGCCCCGCCTGTACCTGGGGCTCTGCTCTGGAATACCTTTCTTGGAGAGACACATGAGCCAGACAACACGACTCCACCCTTCCCACAAAATGACCCCAAACTCTTGGGAGCTGGGACAAATCCCCAGAGAGGGATACTCGTCCACAGTCCCTGAGGCCACCCCTCCAATCCACGGCTATCCCGGACACAACATCCAGAGACAAAAGCCTGAAGGAACGCCTCCCACTCGCCCTTGTTTCAGAGGCCCAGGAGCTCCCTCTCGGGCTGTACATCCGGCCTGCCATACCCTAGGCGCCACTCATAAGCTGAGTTTGTGTTTTCAGACTTCTGTGCCCACAGCCTTGACCCACACAACCTCCAGGCTAGGGCCTCTGGAGCCACAGCGAAAGATTGTGCCTGCCCTCTCCAAGGCAAGTGTGCCCAATCCATTGACCACAACCCTACAGGTTAGGGAAAAGCTCCAAGGCCCCTGAGGCCATCAATAGTGTAAACCACCCTGGATTAAGAGGGGCTCTCTTACAACAGCGGAGCAACTATCTCCACTTAGACTCTCAGACAGTGTCCCCAGAGACAGAAGGTTGAAATGGACAGGCCCCCAGGCTCTAATCTGGACCTTAGCTTTGGTTTCTATGTGTCCGTCCTCAGAGGAATGTTTTCGAAGACCAGCACACGAGGCTTTTCTGAGGCACCAAACCAATCCTCTCTCGCCTCCACATGGGGAGCTTACTTACTGGGGATGTATCAAACCCTTCAGGTAGGAGAGTTCCGCAGGGCCACTGAACAACCAGCACATTCCAAGGTCTCCATGGACCCAAGCGCACATTATGACGCATCCTCAGGAGAGGCCATTTCACTCAGCCCCCTGGGTAGCGTGCCCCAGAGGCAGCAGATCAAACATATCTTGTGGCTAATGGCCAATGGGAATGCGAGGCATGCTGGACAGGGATCCATCCTTCGAACCGTGCTCTCCAGTCCTTCCGTATGGTATGTCCTGGAGCCATGCAACAGGACTCGAATGTCCCGCAGAAGGAAACCTTGTGGTTTGGGGCAACCTCCAATCTCAGCGTGGGTAAACTTCCTTGGCCTCATGAGGCCCCCGCTTCATGAAGGTGCCATCATGGACACATACTCCAGCCTCAGCCAACGTCTAATCCTCAGCCTGACTTCAGATGCAGGAGATGTTGATTCAGCCTCTGCAGAGTGGGCCTACTCTGCCCTTGGCTCCAATCCTCACTTTAGCTTGTGTTCCTAGACTTCCGTCCTCACACTCCTGGCTCACAAACCCTCCCTACTGGGAAATCTGGGGCCACAATGAAGTACTCTGCCTGCCTCCCAGGAGAAAAACTTTGTCTATGGTGCTGCCCAGAAACCCCAAATGAGGATCAAACTGCTTGGCCCTCGGCAACACCCCAATTGCATAGGCTACCTTAAACAGTGATGCTCTGTCGCAAATATCCTGAGACCAGACCTTCTAACAGACACCGACACAGCTGGCTGCACACCCAGCACATTGGACCCGCCACTGCCTTAGGCCACCATCCATTCCCAACCTCGGTTTTCAGTCATCGGAACCTAGACCTTATCTCCAATCCCTGCACAGGGGGGAACCTGATGCACAAGTCAGAACCCCTCCTTCCCCATGGCAAGAAACCTTGCTGCTTGCAGTGAGTCAAACCTTCAGTGTAGGCGAAAATGGCATGGCCCATGAGGCCACGCCCATGCGTGAGGCCTGCCTTCGGCACAAACACACATGGTGACCCTCAGCGTGAGTACCTTATTCAAGTAACACCTCTCAGTGACTGGACCAAGAGCCCACATATGTGGCTTGCCATGCCCATAGGCACGCAGGACTAACTAGATGGTGTGTATTCCAGTTGAGGGAACCCACTGATGTGCTCTAGAGGCCCTCTCCTGGAAGGTCCCCTGTGGCAGAAAACAGTACTCTTCCCTACCCACTGAATGAACCCAAACACTTGGGAGCTTGGACAATCCCCCGAGAGGAAGGCTCTTCCTCGGCCCCTGAAGCAACCCCTACACTGAACGGCCACTGTGAAAGCAACACCCAGAGACAAAAGCCTGAGCGACTGCCTCCCACTTGCCCTCCTTTGATATCCAGAGGATCTCCCCTCACGGACTGGAGATCAGGCCTGCCATTACCTTGGCCCCTACCAGAGCCAAGTTTGCTTTTTCAGACATCTGTCCCCACAGCCCTGGCAAACACAGCCTCTAGGCTGAGTTTCCTGGAGCCATACCACAGGACCGTGCCTGCTCTCTCCTGGGATACTCTGTCCATTCATTTGGCCACACACCTCCAGAATATGAGAAACCTCAAGGCCCCCGAGGACATCCCACTACCGGGAGCCTCCCTGTACACACAGGGGCCTTCGGACACAAGCTGAGCTGCTACCTCCATGAAGGCATGCACACAGATGTAAACAGAGATAGAAGGTTGAGCTGGACAGGCCCTTAGGCCCTAATCTCAACTCTTGCTTTGGTGTCCAGGTGTCACTCCTCAGAGGCTTTGGTTCGAAGAACAGGATATGGGGCTTTCCTGAGGCACTGAAAAGAACTCCTCTCGTCTCCACATGGGAAGCTTCCTTATTGGAGCCGTGTCAAACACCTCAGGTTGGAGAATCCTGCAGAGTCCCTGAGCCACCTCCACATTCCTAGGTCTCCCAGACCACCAAGCCACAGTAGGACTCATCTTCAGGAGAGTCCATTTCAACTCTCCCCTCTGGGTAGCTCACCCAGGAGCCCGCAGATTGAGCCTGCCTTGTCCTGACTAAAGAGTGGGAAAATGAGGTGGCGTTCCCAGGCATCCATGCTTAGACACATGCTCTCGAGTCTTTCCGTATGGGGCCTCCTGGAACCATCCAATAGCACTCGACTGTCGTGCAGAAGGAAACCTTGAGGTTTGGAGTAGTTTACAAATCCCATCGTAGGCAAACCTCCCTGGCCTCATGAAGCCCCCACACCCTTCAGGAAGAGGCCATGCTGGACAAAAACTCTAGCCTGAAACACCTCTCATAGTTGACATGACCTCAGTGCAGGAGATCTCGATTCAGCCTCTGCAGAGTGGGCCTGCCGTGCCCTCGGTCCCAAACCTCACGCTAGCTTGTGTTTTCAGACTTCCTTCCTCACAATCCTGGCAAACAAGCCCTCCGGACTAGGAACTCCAGAACCACAACCCAGCCCAGGGTCTGCCCAATGGAAGAAAAACGTTTCCCTGTGGGGCTCTCTCCAGAAAACCCAGATGAGGATCAACCTGCTCGGGCCTCGACGGTACCCGAACTGGATAGGCTGCACTGGGCACTTATGCTCTGTCTGACACAGCCTGAAGCCAGACGTCCAGACAGACAAGGAGACAGCTGGCCGCACACACAGCACTTCGGACACGCCATGGTCTTATGCCGTCACCTCTTTTTAACCTTGGTTTTCAGATATCTGAACCTAGACATTATATCAATTCTCCAACAGCTGGGTATCGGAAGCACAAAACAGAACTCCTCCTTCCCCGTGGCTGTAAAGCTTGCTCTTGGCATGGAGTCACACCTTCAGGGTGGGAGAAACCTTCATGGTCCCTGATGCCACGCCCAAACTTGAGTGCTGATGGGCACAAATTCACACTGTGACCTCAGCATGAGCCCCATGTCAAAGTAAGGCCTGTCAGGGCCTGGACCAAGAGGCGCATATGGGGCTTGCCAAGCCCCTATGGACCCAATCCTCACCAGTGTTTCAGTTTTCTAGTCGCCCCGCCTGTACCTGGGGCTCTGCTCTGGAATACCTTTCTTGGAGAGACACATGAGCCAGACAACACGACTCCACCCTTCCCACAAAATGACCCCAAACTCTTGGGAGCTGGGACAAATCCCCAGAGAGGGATACTCGTCCACAGTCCCTGAGGCCACCCCTCCAATCCACGGCTATCCCGGACACAACATCCAGAGACAAAAGCCTGAAGGAACGCCTCCCACTCGCCCTTGTTTCAGAGGCCCAGGAGCTCCCTCTCGGGCTGTACATCCGGCCTGCCATACCCTAGGCGCCACTCATAAGCTGAGTTTGTGTTTTCAGACTTCTGTGCCCACAGCCTTGACCCACACAACCTCCAGGCTAGGGCCTCTGGAGCCACAGCGAAAGATTGTGCCTGCCCTCTCCAAGGCAAGTGTGCCCAATCCATTGACCACAACCCTACAGGTTAGGGAAAAGCTCCAAGGCCCCTGAGGCCATCAATAGTGTAAACCACCCTGGATTAAGAGGGGCTCTCTTACAACAGCGGAGCAACTATCTCCACTTAGACTCTCAGACAGTGTCCCCAGAGACAGAAGGTTGAAATGGACAGGCCCCCAGGCTCTAATCTGGACCTTAGCTTTGGTTTCTATGTGTCCGTCCTCAGAGGAATGTTTTCGAAGACCAGCACACGAGGCTTTTCTGAGGCACCAAACCAATCCTCTCTCGCCTCCACATGGGGAGCTTACTTACTGGGGATGTATCAAACCCTTCAGGTAGGAGAGTTCCGCAGGGCCACTGAACAACCAGCACATTCCAAGGTCTCCATGGACCCAAGCGCACATTATGACGCATCCTCAGGAGAGGCCATTTCACTCAGCCCCCTGGGTAGCGTGCCCCAGAGGCAGCAGATCAAACATATCTTGTGGCTAATGGCCAATGGGAATGCGAGGCATGCTGGACAGGGATCCATCCTTCGAACCGTGCTCTCCAGTCCTTCCGTATGGTATGTCCTGGAGCCATGCAACAGGACTCGAATGTCCCGCAGAAGGAAACCTTGTGGTTTGGGGCAACCTCCAATCTCAGCGTGGGTAAACTTCCTTGGCCTCATGAGGCCCCCGCTTCATGAAGGTGCCATCATGGACACATACTCCAGCCTCAGCCAACGTCTAATCCTCAGCCTGACTTCAGATGCAGGAGATGTTGATTCAGCCTCTGCAGAGTGGGCCTACTCTGCCCTTGGCTCCAATCCTCACTTTAGCTTGTGTTCCTAGACTTCCGTCCTCACACTCCTGGCTCACAAACCCTCCCTACTGGGAAATCTGGGGCCACAATGAAGTACTCTGCCTGCCTCCCAGGAGAAAAACTTTGTCTATGGTGCTGCCCAGAAACCCCAAATGAGGATCAAACTGCTTGGCCCTCGGCAACACCCCAATTGCATAGGCTACCTTAAACAGTGATGCTCTGTCGCAAATATCCTGAGACCAGACCTTCTAACAGACACCGACACAGCTGGCTGCACACCCAGCACATTGGACCCGCCACTGCCTTAGGCCACCATCCATTCCCAACCTCGGTTTTCAGTCATCGGAACCTAGACCTTATCTCCAATCCCTGCACAGGGGGGAACCTGATGCACAAGTCAGAACCCCTCCTTCCCCATGGCAAGAAACCTTGCTGCTTGCAGTGAGTCAAACCTTCAGTGTAGGCGAAAATGGCATGGCCCATGAGGCCACGCCCATGCGTGAGGCCTGCCTTCGGCACAAACACACATGGTGACCCTCAGCGTGAGTACCTTATTCAAGTAACACCTCTCAGTGACTGGACCAAGAGCCCACATATGTGGCTTGCCATGCCCATAGGCACGCAGGACTAACTAGATGGTGTGTATTCCAGTTGAGGGAACCCACTGATGTGCTCTAGAGGCCCTCTCCTGGAAGGTCCCCTGTGGCAGAAAACAGTACTCTTCCCTACCCACTGAATGAACCCAAACACTTGGGAGCTTGGACAATCCCCCGAGAGGAAGGCTCTTCCTCGGCCCCTGAAGCAACCCCTACACTGAACGGCCACTGTGAAAGCAACACCCAGAGACAAAAGCCTGAGCGACTGCCTCCCACTTGCCCTCCTTTGATATCCAGAGGATCTCCCCTCACGGACTGGAGATCAGGCCTGCCATTACCTTGGCCCCTACCAGAGCCAAGTTTGCTTTTTCAGACATCTGTCCCCACAGCCCTGGCAAACACAGCCTCTAGGCTGAGTTTCCTGGAGCCATACCACAGGACCGTGCCTGCTCTCTCCTGGGATACTCTGTCCATTCATTTGGCCACACACCTCCAGAATATGAGAAACCTCAAGGCCCCCGAGGACATCCCACTACCGGGAGCCTCCCTGTACACACAGGGGCCTTCGGACACAAGCTGAGCTGCTACCTCCATGAAGGCATGCACACAGATGTAAACAGAGATAGAAGGTTGAGCTGGACAGGCCCTTAGGCCCTAATCTCAACTCTTGCTTTGGTGTCCAGGTGTCACTCCTCAGAGGCTTTGGTTCGAAGAACAGGATATGGGGCTTTCCTGAGGCACTGAAAAGAACTCCTCTCGTCTCCACATGGGAAGCTTCCTTATTGGAGCCGTGTCAAACACCTCAGGTTGGAGAATCCTGCAGAGTCCCTGAGCCACCTCCACATTCCTAGGTCTCCCAGACCACCAAGCCACAGTAGGACTCATCTTCAGGAGAGTCCATTTCAACTCTCCCCTCTGGGTAGCTCACCCAGGAGCCCGCAGATTGAGCCTGCCTTGTCCTGACTAAAGAGTGGGAAAATGAGGTGGCGTTCCCAGGCATCCATGCTTAGACACATGCTCTCGAGTCTTTCCGTATGGGGCCTCCTGGAACCATCCAATAGCACTCGACTGTCGTGCAGAAGGAAACCTTGAGGTTTGGAGTAGTTTACAAATCCCATCGTAGGCAAACCTCCCTGGCCTCATGAAGCCCCCACACCCTTCAGGAAGAGGCCATGCTGGACAAAAACTCTAGCCTGAAACACCTCTCATAGTTGACATGACCTCAGTGCAGGAGATCTCGATTCAGCCTCTGCAGAGTGGGCCTGCCGTGCCCTCGGTCCCAAACCTCACGCTAGCTTGTGTTTTCAGACTTCCTTCCTCACAATCCTGGCAAACAAGCCCTCCGGACTAGGAACTCCAGAACCACAACCCAGCCCAGGGTCTGCCCAATGGAAGAAAAACGTTTCCCTGTGGGGCTCTCTCCAGAAAACCCAGATGAGGATCAACCTGCTCGGGCCTCGACGGTACCCGAACTGGATAGGCTGCACTGGGCACTTATGCTCTGTCTGACACAGCCTGAAGCCAGACGTCCAGACAGACAAGGAGACAGCTGGCCGCACACACAGCACTTCGGACACGCCATGGTCTTATGCCGTCACCTCTTTTTAACCTTGGTTTTCAGATATCTGAACCTAGACATTATATCAATTCTCCAACAGCTGGGTATCGGAAGCACAAAACAGAACTCCTCCTTCCCCGTGGCTGTAAAGCTTGCTCTTGGCATGGAGTCACACCTTCAGGGTGGGAGAAACCTTCATGGTCCCTGATGCCACGCCCAAACTTGAGTGCTGATGGGCACAAATTCACACTGTGACCTCAGCATGAGCCCCATGTCAAAGTAAGGCCTGTCAGGGCCTGGACCAAGAGGCGCATATGGGGCTTGCCAAGCCCCTATGGACCCAATCCTCACCAGTGTTTCAGTTTTCTAGTCGCCCCGCCTGTACCTGGGGCTCTGCTCTGGAATACCTTTCTTGGAGAGACACATGAGCCAGACAACACGACTCCACCCTTCCCACAAAATGACCCCAAACTCTTGGGAGCTGGGACAAATCCCCAGAGAGGGATACTCGTCCACAGTCCCTGAGGCCACCCCTCCAATCCACGGCTATCCCGGACACAACATCCAGAGACAAAAGCCTGAAGGAACGCCTCCCACTCGCCCTTGTTTCAGAGGCCCAGGAGCTCCCTCTCGGGCTGTACATCCGGCCTGCCATACCCTAGGCGCCACTCATAAGCTGAGTTTGTGTTTTCAGACTTCTGTGCCCACAGCCTTGACCCACACAACCTCCAGGCTAGGGCCTCTGGAGCCACAGCGAAAGATTGTGCCTGCCCTCTCCAAGGCAAGTGTGCCCAATCCATTGACCACAACCCTACAGGTTAGGGAAAAGCTCCAAGGCCCCTGAGGCCATCAATAGTGTAAACCACCCTGGATTAAGAGGGGCTCTCTTACAACAGCGGAGCAACTATCTCCACTTAGACTCTCAGACAGTGTCCCCAGAGACAGAAGGTTGAAATGGACAGGCCCCCAGGCTCTAATCTGGACCTTAGCTTTGGTTTCTATGTGTCCGTCCTCAGAGGAATGTTTTCGAAGACCAGCACACGAGGCTTTTCTGAGGCACCAAACCAATCCTCTCTCGCCTCCACATGGGGAGCTTACTTACTGGGGATGTATCAAACCCTTCAGGTAGGAGAGTTCCGCAGGGCCACTGAACAACCAGCACATTCCAAGGTCTCCATGGACCCAAGCGCACATTATGACGCATCCTCAGGAGAGGCCATTTCACTCAGCCCCCTGGGTAGCGTGCCCCAGAGGCAGCAGATCAAACATATCTTGTGGCTAATGGCCAATGGGAATGCGAGGCATGCTGGACAGGGATCCATCCTTCGAACCGTGCTCTCCAGTCCTTCCGTATGGTATGTCCTGGAGCCATGCAACAGGACTCGAATGTCCCGCAGAAGGAAACCTTGTGGTTTGGGGCAACCTCCAATCTCAGCGTGGGTAAACTTCCTTGGCCTCATGAGGCCCCCGCTTCATGAAGGTGCCATCATGGACACATACTCCAGCCTCAGCCAACGTCTAATCCTCAGCCTGACTTCAGATGCAGGAGATGTTGATTCAGCCTCTGCAGAGTGGGCCTACTCTGCCCTTGGCTCCAATCCTCACTTTAGCTTGTGTTCCTAGACTTCCGTCCTCACACTCCTGGCTCACAAACCCTCCCTACTGGGAAATCTGGGGCCACAATGAAGTACTCTGCCTGCCTCCCAGGAGAAAAACTTTGTCTATGGTGCTGCCCAGAAACCCCAAATGAGGATCAAACTGCTTGGCCCTCGGCAACACCCCAATTGCATAGGCTACCTTAAACAGTGATGCTCTGTCGCAAATATCCTGAGACCAGACCTTCTAACAGACACCGACACAGCTGGCTGCACACCCAGCACATTGGACCCGCCACTGCCTTAGGCCACCATCCATTCCCAACCTCGGTTTTCAGTCATCGGAA
Organism: Mustela nivalis; assembly: GCF_964662115.1. Lineage (NCBI taxonomy): Eukaryota > Metazoa > Chordata > Mammalia > Carnivora > Mustelidae > Mustela > Mustela nivalis. The sequence continues at coordinate 528,783 of NW_028136343.1, read as the reverse complement.
CCTAGACCTTATCTCCAATCCCTGCACAGGGGGGAACCTGATGCACAAGTCAGAACCCCTCCTTCCCCATGGCAAGAAACCTTGCTGCTTGCAGTGAGTCAAACCTTCAGTGTAGGCGAAAATGGCATGGCCCATGAGGCCACGCCCATGCGTGAGGCCTGCCTTCGGCACAAACACACATGGTGACCCTCAGCGTGAGTACCTTATTCAAGTAACACCTCTCAGTGACTGGACCAAGAGCCCACATATGTGGCTTGCCATGCCCATAGGCACGCAGGACTAACTAGATGGTGTGTATTCCAGTTGAGGGAACCCACTGATGTGCTCTAGAGGCCCTCTCCTGGAAGGTCCCCTGTGGCAGAAAACAGTACTCTTCCCTACCCACTGAATGAACCCAAACACTTGGGAGCTTGGACAATCCCCCGAGAGGAAGGCTCTTCCTCGGCCCCTGAAGCAACCCCTACACTGAACGGCCACTGTGAAAGCAACACCCAGAGACAAAAGCCTGAGCGACTGCCTCCCACTTGCCCTCCTTTGATATCCAGAGGATCTCCCCTCACGGACTGGAGATCAGGCCTGCCATTACCTTGGCCCCTACCAGAGCCAAGTTTGCTTTTTCAGACATCTGTCCCCACAGCCCTGGCAAACACAGCCTCTAGGCTGAGTTTCCTGGAGCCATACCACAGGACCGTGCCTGCTCTCTCCTGGGATACTCTGTCCATTCATTTGGCCACACACCTCCAGAATATGAGAAACCTCAAGGCCCCCGAGGACATCCCACTACCGGGAGCCTCCCTGTACACACAGGGGCCTTCGGACACAAGCTGAGCTGCTACCTCCATGAAGGCATGCACACAGATGTAAACAGAGATAGAAGGTTGAGCTGGACAGGCCCTTAGGCCCTAATCTCAACTCTTGCTTTGGTGTCCAGGTGTCACTCCTCAGAGGCTTTGGTTCGAAGAACAGGATATGGGGCTTTCCTGAGGCACTGAAAAGAACTCCTCTCGTCTCCACATGGGAAGCTTCCTTATTGGAGCCGTGTCAAACACCTCAGGTTGGAGAATCCTGCAGAGTCCCTGAGCCACCTCCACATTCCTAGGTCTCCCAGACCACCAAGCCACAGTAGGACTCATCTTCAGGAGAGTCCATTTCAACTCTCCCCTCTGGGTAGCTCACCCAGGAGCCCGCAGATTGAGCCTGCCTTGTCCTGACTAAAGAGTGGGAAAATGAGGTGGCGTTCCCAGGCATCCATGCTTAGACACATGCTCTCGAGTCTTTCCGTATGGGGCCTCCTGGAACCATCCAATAGCACTCGACTGTCGTGCAGAAGGAAACCTTGAGGTTTGGAGTAGTTTACAAATCCCATCGTAGGCAAACCTCCCTGGCCTCATGAAGCCCCCACACCCTTCAGGAAGAGGCCATGCTGGACAAAAACTCTAGCCTGAAACACCTCTCATAGTTGACATGACCTCAGTGCAGGAGATCTCGATTCAGCCTCTGCAGAGTGGGCCTGCCGTGCCCTCGGTCCCAAACCTCACGCTAGCTTGTGTTTTCAGACTTCCTTCCTCACAATCCTGGCAAACAAGCCCTCCGGACTAGGAACTCCAGAACCACAACCCAGCCCAGGGTCTGCCCAATGGAAGAAAAACGTTTCCCTGTGGGGCTCTCTCCAGAAAACCCAGATGAGGATCAACCTGCTCGGGCCTCGACGGTACCCGAACTGGATAGGCTGCACTGGGCACTTATGCTCTGTCTGACACAGCCTGAAGCCAGACGTCCAGACAGACAAGGAGACAGCTGGCCGCACACACAGCACTTCGGACACGCCATGGTCTTATGCCGTCACCTCTTTTTAACCTTGGTTTTCAGATATCTGAACCTAGACATTATATCAATTCTCCAACAGCTGGGTATCGGAAGCACAAAACAGAACTCCTCCTTCCCCGTGGCTGTAAAGCTTGCTCTTGGCATGGAGTCACACCTTCAGGGTGGGAGAAACCTTCATGGTCCCTGATGCCACGCCCAAACTTGAGTGCTGATGGGCACAAATTCACACTGTGACCTCAGCATGAGCCCCATGTCAAAGTAAGGCCTGTCAGGGCCTGGACCAAGAGGCGCATATGGGGCTTGCCAAGCCCCTATGGACCCAATCCTCACCAGTGTTTCAGTTTTCTAGTCGCCCCGCCTGTACCTGGGGCTCTGCTCTGGAATACCTTTCTTGGAGAGACACATGAGCCAGACAACACGACTCCACCCTTCCCACAAAATGACCCCAAACTCTTGGGAGCTGGGACAAATCCCCAGAGAGGGATACTCGTCCACAGTCCCTGAGGCCACCCCTCCAATCCACGGCTATCCCGGACACAACATCCAGAGACAAAAGCCTGAAGGAACGCCTCCCACTCGCCCTTGTTTCAGAGGCCCAGGAGCTCCCTCTCGGGCTGTACATCCGGCCTGCCATACCCTAGGCGCCACTCATAAGCTGAGTTTGTGTTTTCAGACTTCTGTGCCCACAGCCTTGACCCACACAACCTCCAGGCTAGGGCCTCTGGAGCCACAGCGAAAGATTGTGCCTGCCCTCTCCAAGGCAAGTGTGCCCAATCCATTGACCACAACCCTACAGGTTAGGGAAAAGCTCCAAGGCCCCTGAGGCCATCAATAGTGTAAACCACCCTGGATTAAGAGGGGCTCTCTTACAACAGCGGAGCAACTATCTCCACTTCGACTCTCAGACAGTGTCCCCAGAGACAGAAGGTTGAAATGGACAGGCCCCCAGGCTCTAATCTGGACCTTAGCTTTGGTTTCTATGTGTCCGTCCTCAGAGGAATGTTTTCGAAGACCAGCACACGAGGCTTTTCTGAGGCACCAAACCAATCCTCTCTCGCCTCCACATGGGGAGCTTACTTACTGGGGATGTATCAAACCCTTCAGGTAGGAGAGTTCCGCAGGGCCACTGAACAACCAGCACATTCCAAGGTCTCCATGGACCCAAGCGCACATTATGACGCATCCTCAGGAGAGGCCATTTCACTCAGCCCCCTGGGTAGCGTGCCCCAGAGGCAGCAGATCAAACATATCTTGTGGCTAATGGCCAATGGGAATGCGAGGCATGCTGGACAGGGATCCATCCTTCGAACCGTGCTCTCCAGTCCTTCCGTATGGTATGTCCTGGAGCCATGCAACAGGACTCGAATGTCCCGCAGAAGGAAACCTTGTGGTTTGGGGCAACCTCCAATCTCAGCGTGGGTAAACTTCCTTGGCCTCATGAGGCCCCCGCTTCATGAAGGTGCCATCATGGACACATACTCCAGCCTCAGCCAACGTCTAATCCTCAGCCTGACTTCAGATGCAGGAGATGTTGATTCAGCCTCTGCAGAGTGGGCCTACTCTGCCCTTGGCTCCAATCCTCACTTTAGCTTGTGTTCCTAGACTTCCGTCCTCACACTCCTGGCTCACAAACCCTCCCTACTGGGAAATCTGGGGCCACAATGAAGTACTCTGCCTGCCTCCCAGGAGAAAAACTTTGTCTATGGTGCTGCCCAGAAACCCCAAATGAGGATCAAACTGCTTGGCCCTCGGCAACACCCCAATTGCATAGGCTACCTTAAACAGTGATGCTCTGTCGCAAATATCCTGAGACCAGACCTTCTAACAGACACCGACACAGCTGGCTGCACACCCAGCACATTGGACCCGCCACTGCCTTAGGCCACCATCCATTCCCAACCTCGGTTTTCAGTCATCGGAACCTAGACCTTATCTCCAATCCCTGCACAGGGGGGAACCTGATGCACAAGTCAGAACCCCTCCTTCCCCATGGCAAGAAACCTTGCTGCTTGCAGTGAGTCAAACCTTCAGTGTAGGCGAAAATGGCATGGCCCATGAGGCCACGCCCATGCGTGAGGCCTGCCTTCGGCACAAACACACATGGTGACCCTCAGCGTGAGTACCTTATTCAAGTAACACCTCTCAGTGACTGGACCAAGAGCCCACATATGTGGCTTGCCATGCCCATAGGCACGCAGGACTAACTAGATGGTGTGTATTCCAGTTGAGGGAACCCACTGATGTGCTCTAGAGGCCCTCTCCTGGAAGGTCCCCTGTGGCAGAAAACAGTACTCTTCCCTACCCACTGAATGAACCCAAACACTTGGGAGCTTGGACAATCCCCCGAGAGGAAGGCTCTTCCTCGGCCCCTGAAGCAACCCCTACACTGAACGGCCACTGTGAAAGCAACACCCAGAGACAAAAGCCTGAGCGACTGCCTCCCACTTGCCCTCCTTTGATATCCAGAGGATCTCCCCTCACGGACTGGAGATCAGGCCTGCCATTACCTTGGCCCCTACCAGAGCCAAGTTTGCTTTTTCAGACATCTGTCCCCACAGCCCTGGCAAACACAGCCTCTAGGCTGAGTTTCCTGGAGCCATACCACAGGACCGTGCCTGCTCTCTCCTGGGATACTCTGTCCATTCATTTGGCCACACACCTCCAGAATATGAGAAACCTCAAGGCCCCCGAGGACATCCCACTACCGGGAGCCTCCCTGTACACACAGGGGCCTTCGGACACAAGCTGAGCTGCTACCTCCATGAAGGCATGCACACAGATGTAAACAGAGATAGAAGGTTGAGCTGGACAGGCCCTTAGGCCCTAATCTCAACTCTTGCTTTGGTGTCCAGGTGTCACTCCTCAGAGGCTTTGGTTCGAAGAACAGGTTATGGGGCTTTCCTGAGGCACTGAAAAGAACTCCTCTCGTCTCCACATGGGAAGCTTCCTTATTGGAGCCGTGTCAAACACCTCAGGTTGGAGAATCCTGCAGAGTCCCTGAGCCACCTCCACATTCCTAGGTCTCCCAGACCACCAAGCCACAGTAGGACTCATCTTCAGGAGAGTCCATTTCAACTCTCCCCTCTGGGTAGCTCACCCAGGAGCCCGCAGATTGAGCCTGCCTTGTCCTGACTAAAGAGTGGGAAAATGAGGTGGCGTTCCCAGGCATCCATGCTTAGACACATGCTCTCGAGTCTTTCCGTATGGGGCCTCCTGGAACCATCCAATAGCACTCGACTGTCGTGCAGAAGGAAACCTTGAGGTTTGGAGTAGTTTACAAATCCCATCGTAGGCAAACCTCCCTGGCCTCATGAAGCCCCCACACCCTTCAGGAAGAGGCCATGCTGGACAAAAACTCTAGCCTGAAACACCTCTCATAGTTGACATGACCTCAGTGCAGGAGATCTCGATTCAGCCTCTGCAGAGTGGGCCTGCCGTGCCCTCGGTCCCAAACCTCACGCTAGCTTGTGTTTTCAGACTTCCTTCCTCACAATCCTGGCAAACAAGCCCTCCGGACTAGGAACTCCAGAACCACAACCCAGCCCAGGGTCTGCCCAATGGAAGAAAAACGTTTCCCTGTGGGGCTCTCTCCAGAAAACCCAGATGAGGATCAACCTGCTCGGGCCTCGACGGTACCCGAACTGGATAGGCTGCACTGGGCACTTATGCTCTGTCTGACACAGCCTGAAGCCAGACGTCCAGACAGACAAGGAGACAGCTGGCCGCACACACAGCACTTCGGACACGCCATGGTCTTATGCCGTCACCTCTTTTTAACCTTGGTTTTCAGATATCTGAACCTAGACATTATATCAATTCTCCAGCAGCTGGGTATCGGAAGCACAAAACAGAACTCCTCCTTCCCCGTGGCTGTAAAGCTTGCTCTTGGCATGGAGTCACACCTTCAGGGTGGGAGAAACCTTCATGGTCCCTGATGCCACGCCCAAACTTGAGTGCTGATGGGCACAAATTCACACTGTGACCTCAGCATGAGCCCCATGTCAAAGTAAGGCCTGTCAGGGCCTGGACCAAGAGGCGCATATGGGGCTTGCCAAGCCCCTATGGACCCAATCCTCACCAGTGTTTCAGTTTTCTAGTCGCCCCGCCTGTACCTGGGGCTCTGCTCTGGAATACCTTTCTTGGAGAGACACATGAGCCAGACAACACGACTCCACCCTTCCCACAAAATGACCCCAAACTCTTGGGAGCTGGGACAAATCCCCAGAGAGGGATACTCGTCCACAGTCCCTGAGGCCACCCCTCCAATCCACGGCTATCCCGGACACAACATCCAGAGACAAAAGCCTGAAGGAACGCCTCCCACTCGCCCTTGTTTCAGAGGCCCAGGAGCTCCCTCTCGGGCTGTACATCCGGCCTGCCATACCCTAGGCGCCACTCATAAGCTGAGTTTGTGTTTTCAGACTTCTGTGCCCACAGCCTTGACCCACACAACCTCCAGGCTAGGGCCTCTGGAGCCACAGCGAAAGATTGTGCCTGCCCTCTCCAAGGCAAGTGTGCCCAATCCATTGACCACAACCCTACAGGTTAGGGAAAAGCTCCAAGGCCCCTGAGGCCATCAATAGTGTAAACCACCCTGGATTAAGAGGGGCTCTCTTACAACAGCGGAGCAACTATCTCCACTTAGACTCTCAGACAGTGTCCCCAGAGACAGAAGGTTGAAATGGACAGGCCCCCAGGCTCTAATCTGGACCTTAGCTTTGGTTTCTATGTGTCCGTCCTCAGAGGAATGTTTTCGAAGACCAGCACACGAGGCTTTTCTGAGGCACCAAACCAATCCTCTCTCGCCTCCACATGGGGAGCTTACTTACTGGGGATGTATCAAACCCTTCAGGTAGGAGAGTTCCGCAGGGCCACTGAACAACCAGCACATTCCAAGGTCTCCATGGACCCAAGCGCACATTATGACGCATCCTCAGGAGAGGCCATTTCACTCAGCCCCCTGGGTAGCGTGCCCCAGAGGCAGCAGATCAAACATATCTTGTGGCTAATGGCCAATGGGAATGCGAGGCATGCTGGACAGGGATCCATCCTTCGAACCGTGCTCTCCAGTCCTTCCGTATGGTATGTCCTGGAGCCATGCAACAGGACTCGAATGTCCCGCAGAAGGAAACCTTGTGGTTTGGGGCAACCTCCAATCTCAGCGTGGGTAAACTTCCTTGGCCTCATGAGGCCCCCGCTTCATGAAGGTGCCATCATGGACACATACTCCAGCCTCAGCCAACGTCTAATCCTCAGCCTGACTTCAGATGCAGGAGATGTTGATTCAGCCTCTGCAGAGTGGGCCTACTCTGCCCTTGGCTCCAATCCTCACTTTAGCTTGTGTTCCTAGACTTCCGTCCTCACACTCCTGGCTCACAAACCCTCCCTACTGGGAAATCTGGGGCCACAATGAAGTACTCTGCCTGCCTCCCAGGAGAAAAACTTTGTCTATGGTGCTGCCCAGAAACCCCAAATGAGGATCAAACTGCTTGGCCCTCGGCAACACCCCAATTGCATAGGCTACCTTAAACAGTGATGCTCTGTCGCAAATATCCTGAGACCAGACCTTCTAACAGACACCGACACAGCTGGCTGCACACCCAGCACATTGGACCCGCCACTGCCTTAGGCCACCATCCATTCCCAACCTCGGTTTTCAGTCATCGGAACCTAGACCTTATCTCCAATCCCTGCACAGGGGGGAACCTGATGCACAAGTCAGAACCCCTCCTTCCCCATGGCAAGAAACCTTGCTGCTTGCAGTGAGTCAAACCTTCAGTGTAGGCGAAAATGGCATGGCCCATGAGGCCACGCCCATGCGTGAGGCCTGCCTTCGGCACAAACACACATGGTGACCCTCAGCGTGAGTACCTTATTCAAGTAACACCTCTCAGTGACTGGACCAAGAGCCCACATATGTGGCTTGCCATGCCCATAGGCACGCAGGACTAACTAGATGGTGTGTATTCCAGTTGAGGGAACCCACTGATGTGCTCTAGAGGCCCTCTCCTGGAAGGTCCCCTGTGGCAGAAAACAGTACTCTTCCCTACCCACTGAATGAACCCAAACACTTGGGAGCTTGGACAATCCCCCGAGAGGAAGGCTCTTCCTCGGCCCCTGAAGCAACCCCTACACTGAACGGCCACTGTGAAAGCAACACCCAGAGACAAAAGCCTGAGCGACTGCCTCCCACTTGCCCTCCTTTGATATCCAGAGGATCTCCCCTCACGGACTGGAGATCAGGCCTGCCATTACCTTGGCCCCTACCAGAGCCAAGTTTGCTTTTTCAGACATCTGTCCCCACAGCCCTGGCAAACACAGCCTCTAGGCTGAGTTTCCTGGAGCCATACCACAGGACCGTGCCTGCTCTCTCCTGGGATACTCTGTCCATTCATTTGGCCACACACCTCCAGAATATGAGAAACCTCAAGGCCCCCGAGGACATCCCACTACCGGGAGCCTCCCTGTACACACAGGGGCCTTCGGACACAAGCTGAGCTGCTACCTCCATGAAGGCATGCACACAGATGTAAACAGAGATAGAAGGTTGAGCTGGACAGGCCCTTAGGCCCTAATCTCAACTCTTGCTTTGGTGTCCAGGTGTCACTCCTCAGAGGCTTTGGTTCGAAGAACAGGATATGGGGCTTTCCTGAGGCACTGAAAAGAACTCCTCTCGTCTCCACATGGGAAGCTTCCTTATTGGAGCCGTGTCAAACACCTCAGGTTGGAGAATCCTGCAGAGTCCCTGAGCCACCTCCACATTCCTAGGTCTCCCAGACCACCAAGCCACAGTAGGACTCATCTTCAGGAGAGTCCATTTCAACTCTCCCCTCTGGGTAGCTCACCCAGGAGCCCGCAGATTGAGCCTGCCTTGTCCTGACTAAAGAGTGGGAAAATGAGGTGGCGTTCCCAGGCATCCATGCTTAGACACATGCTCTCGAGTCTTTCCGTATGGGGCCTCCTGGAACCATCCAATAGCACTCGACTGTCGTGCAGAAGGAAACCTTGAGGTTTGGAGTAGTTTACAAATCCCATCGTAGGCAAACCTCCCTGGCCTCATGAAGCCCCCACACCCTTCAGGAAGAGGCCATGCTGGACAAAAACTCTAGCCTGAAACACCTCTCATAGTTGACATGACCTCAGTGCAGGAGATCTCGATTCAGCCTCTGCAGAGTGGGCCTGCCGTGCCCTCGGTCCCAAACCTCACGCTAGCTTGTGTTTTCAGACTTCCTTCCTCACAATCCTGGCAAACAAGCCCTCCGGACTAGGAACTCCAGAACCACAACCCAGCCCAGGGTCTGCCCAATGGAAGAAAAACGTTTCCCTGTGGGGCTCTCTCCAGAAAACCCAGATGAGGATCAACCTGCTCGGGCCTCGACGGTACCCGAACTGGATAGGCTGCACTGGGCACTTATGCTCTGTCTGACACAGCCTGAAGCCAGACGTCCAGACAGACAAGGAGACAGCTGGCCGCACACACAGCACTTCGGACACGCCATGGTCTTATGACGTCACCTCTTTTTAACCTTGGTTTTCAGATATCTGAACCTAGACATTATATCAATTCTCCAACAGCTGGGTATCGGAAGCACAAAACAGAACTCCTCCTTCCCCATGGCTGTAAAGCTTGCTCTTGGCATGGAGTCACACCTTCAGGGTGGGAGAAACCTTCATGGTCCCTGATGCCACGCCCAAACTTGAGTGCTGATGGGCACAAATTCACACTGTGACCTCAGCATGAGCCCCATGTCAAAGTAAGGCCTGTCAGGGCCTGGACCAAGAGGCGCATATGGGGCTTGCCAAGCCCCTATGGACCCAATCCTCACCAGTGTTTCAGTTTTCTAGTCGCCCCGCCTGTACCTGGGGCTCTGCTCTGGAATACCTTTCTTGGAGAGACACATGAGCCAGACAACACGACTCCACCCTTCCCACAAAATGACCCCAAACTCTTGGGAGCTGGGACAAATCCCCAGAGAGGGATACTCGTCCACAGTCCCTGAGGCCACCCCTCCAATCCACGGCTATCCCGGACACAACATCCAGAGACAAAAGCCTGAAGGAACGCCTCCCACTCGCCCTTGTTTCAGAGGCCCAGGAGCTCCCTCTCGGGCTGTACATCCGGCCTGCCATACCCTAGGCGCCACTCATAAGCTGAGTTTGTGTTTTCAGACTTCTGTGCCCACAGCCTTGACCCACACAACCTCCAGGCTAGGGCCTCTGGAGCCACAGCGAAAGATTGTGCCTGCCCTCTCCAAGGCAAGTGTGCCCAATCCATTGACCACAACCCTACAGGTTAGGGAAAAGCTCCAAGGCCCCTGAGGCCATCAATAGTGTAAACCACCCTGGATTAAGAGGGGCTCTCTTACAACAGCGGAGCAACTATCTCCACTTAGACTCTCAGACAGTGTCCCCAGAGACAGAAGGTTGAAATGGACAGGCCCCCAGGCTCTAATCTGGACCTTAGCTTTGGTTTCTATGTGTCCGTCCTCAGAGGAATGTTTTCGAAGACCAGCACACGAGGCTTTTCTGAGGCACCAAACCAATCCTCTCTCGCCTCCACATGGGGAGCTTACTTACTGGGGATGTATCAAACCCTTCAGGTAGGAGAGTTCCGCAGGGCCACTGAACAACCAGCACATTCCAAGGTCTCCATGGACCCAAGCGCACATTATGACGCATCCTCAGGAGAGGCCATTTCACTCAGCCCCCTGGGTAGCGTGCCCCAGAGGCAGCAGATCAAACATATCTTGTGGCTAATGGCCAATGGGAATGCGAGGCATGCTGGACAGGGATCCATCCTTCGAACCGTGCTCTCCAGTCCTTCCGTATGGTATGTCCTGGAGCCATGCAACAGGACTCGAATGTCCCGCAGAAGGAAACCTTGTGGTTTGGGGCAACCTCCAATCTCAGCGTGGGTAAACTTCCTTGGCCTCATGAGGCCCCCGCTTCATGAAGGTGCCATCATGGACACATACTCCAGCCTCAGCCAACGTCTAATCCTCAGCCTGACTTCAGATGCAGGAGATGTTGATTCAGCCTCTGCAGAGTGGGCCTACTCTGCCCTTGGCTCCAATCCTCACTTTAGCTTGTGTTCCTAGACTTCCGTCCTCACACTCCTGGCTCACAAACCCTCCCTACTGGGAAATCTGGGGCCACAATGAAGTACTCTGCCTGCCTCCCAGGAGAAAAACTTTGTCTATGGTGCTGCCCAGAAACCCCAAATGAGGATCAAACTGCTTGGCCCTCGGCAACACCCCAATTGCATAGGCTACCTTAAACAGTGATGCTCTGTCGCAAATATCCTGAGACCAGACCTTCTAACAGACACCGACACAGCTGGCTGCACACCCAGCACATTGGACCCGCCACTGCCTTAGGCCACCATCCATTCCCAACCTCGGTTTTCAGTCATCGGAACCTAGACCTTATCTCCAATCCCTGCACAGGGGGGAACCTGATGCACAAGTCAGAACCCCTCCTTCCCCATGGCAAGAAACCTTGCTGCTTGCAGTGAGTCAAACCTTCAGTGTAGGCGAAAATGGCATGGCCCATGAGGCCACGCCCATGCGTGAGGCCTGCCTTCGGCACAAACACACATGGTGACCCTCAGCGTGAGTACCTTATTCAAGTAACACCTCTCAGTGACTGGACCAAGAGCCCACATATGTGGCTTGCCATGCCCATAGGCACGCAGGACTAACTAGATGGTGTGTATTCCAGTTGAGGGAACCCACTGATGTGCTCTAGAGGCCCTCTCCTGGAAGGTCCCCTGTGGCAGAAAACAGTACTCTTCCCTACCCACTGAATGAACCCAAACACTTGGGAGCTTGGACAATCCCCCGAGAGGAAGGCTCTTCCTCGGCCCCTGAAGCAACCCCTACACTGAACGGCCACTGTGAAAGCAACACCCAGAGACAAAAGCCTGAGCGACTGCCTCCCACTTGCCCTCCTTTGATATCCAGAGGATCTCCCCTCACGGACTGGAGATCAGGCCTGCCATTACCTTGGCCCCTACCAGAGCCAAGTTTGCTTTTTCAGACATCTGTCCCCACAGCCCTGGCAAACACAGCCTCTAGGCTGAGTTTCCTGGAGCCATACCACAGGACCGTGCCTGCTCTCTCCTGGGATACTCTGTCCATTCATTTGGCCACACACCTCCAGAATATGAGAAACCTCAAGGCCCCCGAGGACATCCCACTACCGGGAGCCTCCCTGTACACACAGGGGCCTTCGGACACAAGCTGAGCTGCTACCTCCATGAAGGCATGCACACAGATGTAAACAGAGATAGAAGGTTGAGCTGGACAGGCCCTTAGGCCCTAATCTCAACTCTTGCTTTGGTGTCCAGGTGTCACTCCTCAGAGGCTTTGGTTCGAAGAACAGGATATGGGGCTTTCCTGAGGCACTGAAAAGAACTCCTCTCGTCTCCACATGGGAAGCTTCCTTATTGGAGCCGTGTCAAACACCTCAGGTTGGAGAATCCTGCAGAGTCCCTGAGCCACCTCCACATTCCTAGGTCTCCCAGACCACCAAGCCACAGTAGGACTCATCTTCAGGAGAGTCCATTTCAACTCTCCCCTCTGGGTAGCTCACCCAGGAGCCCGCAGATTGAGCCTGCCTTGTCCTGACTAAAGAGTGGGAAAATGAGGTGGCGTTCCCAGGCATCCATGCTTAGACACATGCTCTCGAGTCTTTCCGTATGGGGCCTCCTGGAACCATCCAATAGCACTCGACTGTCGTGCAGAAGGAAACCTTGAGGTTTGGAGTAGTTTACAAATCCCATCGTAGGCAAACCTCCCTGGCCTCATGAAGCCCCCACACCCTTCAGGAAGAGGCCATGCTGGACAAAAACTCTAGCCTGAAACACCTCTCATAGTTGACATGACCTCAGTGCAGGAGATCTCGATTCAGCCTCTGCAGAGTGGGCCTGCCGTGCCCTCGGTCCCAAACCTCACGCTAGCTTGTGTTTTCAGACTTCCTTCCTCACAATCCTGGCAAACAAGCCCTCCGGACTAGGAACTCCAGAACCACAACCCAGCCCAGGGTCTGCCCAATGGAAGAAAAACGTTTCCCTGTGGGGCTCTCTCCAGAAAACCCAGATGAGGATCAACCTGCTCGGGCCTCGACGGTACCCGAACTGGATAGGCTGCACTGGGCACTTATGCTCTGTCTGACACAGCCTGAAGCCAGACGTCCAGACAGACAAGGAGACAGCTGGCCGCACACACAGCACTTCGGACACGCCATGGTCTTATGCCGTCACCTCTTTTTAACCTTGGTTTTCAGATATCTGAACCTAGACATTATATCAATTCTCCAACAGCTGGGTATCGGAAGCACAAAACAGAACTCCTCCTTCCCCGTGGCTGTAAAGCTTGCTCTTGGCATGGAGTCACACCTTCAGGGTGGGAGAAACCTTCATGGTCCCTGATGCCACGCCCAAACTTGAGTGCTGATGGGCACAAATTCACACTGTGACCTCAGCATGAGCCCCATGTCAAAGTAAGGCCTGTCAGGGCCTGGACCAAGAGGCGCATATGGGGCTTGCCAAGCCCCTATGGACCCAATCCTCACCAGTGTTTCAGTTTTCTAGTCGCCCCGCCTGTACCTGGGGCTCTGCTCTGGAATACCTTTCTTGGAGAGACACATGAGCCAGACAACACGACTCCACCCTTCCCACAAAATGACCCCAAACTCTTGGGAGCTGGGACAAATCCCCAGAGAGGGATACTCGTCCACAGTCCCTGAGGCCACCCCTCCAATCCACGGCTATCCCGGACACAACATCCAGAGACAAAAGCCTGAAGGAACGCCTCCCACTCGCCCTTGTTTCAGAGGCCCAGGAGCTCCCTCTCGGGCTGTACATCCGGCCTGCCATACCCTAGGCGCCACTCATAAGCTGAGTTTGTGTTTTCAGACTTCTGTGCCCACAGCCTTGACCCACACAACCTCCAGGCTAGGGCCTCTGGAGCCACAGCGAAAGATTGTGCCTGCCCTCTCCAAGGCAAGTGTGCCCAATCCATTGACCACAACCCTACAGGTTAGGGAAAAGCTCCAAGGCCCCTGAGGCCATCAATAGTGTAAACCACCCTGGATTAAGAGGGGCTCTCTTACAACAGCGGAGCAACTATCTCCACTTCGACTCTCAGACAGTGTCCCCAGAGACAGAAGGTTGAAATGGACAGGCCCCCAGGCTCTAATCTGGACCTTAGCTTTGGTTTCTATGTGTCCGTCCTCAGAGGAATGTTTTCGAAGACCAGCACACGAGGCTTTTCTGAGGCACCAAACCAATCCTCTCTCGCCTCCACATGGGGAGCTTACTTACTGGGGATGTATCAAACCCTTCAGGTAGGAGAGTTCCGCAGGGCCACTGAACAACCAGCACATTCCAAGGTCTCCATGGACCCAAGCGCACATTATGACGCATCCTCAGGAGAGGCCATTTCACTCAGCCCCCTGGGTAGCGTGCCCCAGAGGCAGCAGATCAAACATATCTTGTGGCTAATGGCCAATGGGAATGCGAGGCATGCTGGACAGGGATCCATCCTTCGAACCGTGCTCTCCAGTCCTTCCGTATGGTATGTCCTGGAGCCATGCAACAGGACTCGAATGTCCCGCAGAAGGAAACCTTGTGGTTTGGGGCAACCTCCAATCTCAGTGTGGGTAAACTTCCTTGGCCTCATGAGGCCCCCGCTTCATGAAGGTGCCATCATGGACACATACTCCAGCCTCAGCCAACGTCTAATCCTCAGCCTGACTTCAGATGCAGGAGATGTTGATTCAGCCTCTGCAGAGTGGGCCTACTCTGCCCTTGGCTCCAATCCTCACTTTAGCTTGTGTTCCTAGACTTCCGTCCTCACACTCCTGGCTCACAAACCCTCCCTACTGGGAAATCTGGGGCCACAATGAAGTACTCTGCCTGCCTCCCAGGAGAAAAACTTTGTCTATGGTGCTGCCCAGAAACCCCAAATGAGGATCAAACTGCTTGGCCCTCGGCAACACCCCAATTGCATAGGCTACCTTAAACAGTGATGCTCTGTCGCAAATATCCTGAGACCAGACCTTCTAACAGACACCGACACAGCTGGCTGCACACCCAGCACATTGGACCCGCCACTGCCTTAGGCCACCATCCATTCCCAACCTCGGTTTTCAGTCATCGGAACCTAGACCTTATCTCCAATCCCTGCACAGGGGGGAACCTGATGCACAAGTCAGAACCCCTCCTTCCCCATGGCAAGAAACCTTGCTGCTTGCAGTGAGTCAAACCTTCAGTGTAGGCGAAAATGGCATGGCCCATGAGGCCACGCCCATGCGTGAGGCCTGCCTTCGGCACAAACACACATGGTGACCCTCAGCGTGAGTACCTTATTCAAGTAACACCTCTCAGTGACTGGACCAAGAGCCCACATATGTGGCTTGCCATGCCCATAGGCACGCAGGACTAACTAGATGGTGTGTATTCCAGTTGAGGGAACCCACTGATGTGCTCTAGAGGCCCTCTCCTGGAAGGTCCCCTGTGGCAGAAAACAGTACTCTTCCCTACCCACTGAATGAACCCAAACACTTGGGAGCTTGGACAATCCCCCGAGAGGAAGGCTCTTCCTCGGCCCCTGAAGCAACCCCTACACTGAACGGCCACTGTGAAAGCAACACCCAGAGACAAAAGCCTGAGCGACTGCCTCCCACTTGCCCTCCTTTGATATCCAGAGGATCTCCCCTCACGGACTGGAGATCAGGCCTGCCATTACCTTGGCCCCTACCAGAGCCAAGTTTGCTTTTTCAGACATCTGTCCCCACAGCCCTGGCAAACACAGCCTCTAGGCTGAGTTTCCTGGAGCCATACCACAGGACCGTGCCTGCTCTCTCCTGGGATACTCTGTCCATTCATTTGGCCACACACCTCCAGAATATGAGAAACCTCAAGGCCCCCGAGGACATCCCACTACCGGGAGCCTCCCTGTACACACAGGGGCCTTCGGACACAAGCTGAGCTGCTACCTCCATGAAGGCATGCACACAGATGTAAACAGAGATAGAAGGTTGAGCTGGACAGGCCCTTAGGCCCTAATCTCAACTCTTGCTTTGGTGTCCAGGTGTCACTCCTCAGAGGCTTTGGTTCGAAGAACAGGATATGGGGCTTTCCTGAGGCACTGAAAAGAACTCCTCTCGTCTCCACATGGGAAGCTTCCTTATTGGAGCCGTGTCAAACACCTCAGGTTGGAGAATCCTGCAGAGTCCCTGAGCCACCTCCACATTCCTAGGTCTCCCAGACCACCAAGCCACAGTAGGACTCATCTTCAGGAGAGTCCATTTCAACTCTCCCCTCTGGGTAGCTCACCCAGGAGCCCGCAGATTGAGCCTGCCTTGTCCTGACTAAAGAGTGGGAAAATGAGGTGGCGTTCCCAGGCATCCATGCTTAGACACATGCTCTCGAGTCTTTCCGTATGGGGCCTCCTGGAACCATCCAATAGCACTCGACTGTCGTGCAGAAGGAAACCTTGAGGTTTGGAGTAGTTTACAAATCCCATCGTAGGCAAACCTCCCTGGCCTCATGAAGCCCCCACACCCTTCAGGAAGAGGCCATGCTGGACAAAAACTCTAGCCTGAAACACCTCTCATAGTTGACATGACCTCAGTGCAGGAGATCTCGATTCAGCCTCTGCAGAGTGGGCCTGCCGTGCCCTCGGTCCCAAACCTCACGCTAGCTTGTGTTTTCAGACTTCCTTCCTCACAATCCTGGCAAACAAGCCCTCCGGACTAGGAACTCCAGAACCACAACCCAGCCCAGGGTCTGCCCAATGGAAGAAAAACGTTTCCCTGTGGGGCTCTCTCCAGAAAACCCAGATGAGGATCAACCTGCTCGGGCCTCGACGGTACCCGAACTGGATAGGCTGCACTGGGCACTTATGCTCTGTCTGACACAGCCTGAAGCCAGACGTCCAGACAGACAAGGAGACAGCTGGCCGCACACACAGCACTTCGGACACGCCATGGTCTTATGCCGTCACCTCTTTTTAACCTTGGTTTTCAGATATCTGAACCTAGACATTATATCAATTCTCCAACAGCTGGGTATCGGAAGCACAAAACAGAACTCCTCCTTCCCCATGGCTGTAAAGCTTGCTCTTGGCATGGAGTCACACCTTCAGGGTGGGAGAAACCTTCATGGTCCCTGATGCCACGCCCAAACTTGAGTGCTGATGGGCACAAATTCACACTGTGACCTCAGCATGAGCCCCATGTCAAAGTAAGGCCTGTCAGGGCCTGGACCAAGAGGCGCATATGGGGCTTGCCAAGCCCCTATGGACCCAATCCTCACCAGTGTTTCAGTTTTCTAGTCGCCCCGCCTGTACCTGGGGCTCTGCTCTGGAATACCTTTCTTGGAGAGACACATGAGCCAGACAACACGACTCCACCCTTCCCACAAAATGACCCCAAACTCTTGGGAGCTGGGACAAATCCCCAGAGAGGGATACTCGTCCACAGTCCCTGAGGCCACCCCTCCAATCCACGGCTATCCCGGACACAACATCCAGAGACAAAAGCCTGAAGGAACGCCTCCCACTCGCCCTTGTTTCAGAGGCCCAGGAGCTCCCTCTCGGGCTGTACATCCGGCCTGCCATACCCTAGGCGCCACTCATAAGCTGAGTTTGTGTTTTCAGACTTCTGTGCCCACAGCCTTGACCCACACAACCTCCAGGCTAGGGCCTCTGGAGCCACAGCGAAAGATTGTGCCTGCCCTCTCCAAGGCAAGTGTGCCCAATCCATTGACCACAACCCTACAGGTTAGGGAAAAGCTCCAAGGCCCCTGAGGCCATCAATAGTGTAAACCACCCTGGATTAAGAGGGGCTCTCTTACAACAGCGGAGCAACTATCTCCACTTAGACTCTCAGACAGTGTCCCCAGAGACAGAAGGTTGAAATGGACAGGCCCCCAGGCTCTAATCTGGACCTTAGCTTTGGTTTCTATGTGTCCGTCCTCAGAGGAATGTTTTCGAAGACCAGCACACGAGGCTTTTCTGAGGCACCAAACCAATCCTCTCTCGCCTCCACATGGGGAGCTTACTTACTGGGGATGTATCAAACCCTTCAGGTAGGAGAGTTCCGCAGGGCCACTGAACAACCAGCACATTCCAAGGTCTCCATGGACCCAAGCGCACATTATGACGCATCCTCAGGAGAGGCCATTTCACTCAGCCCCCTGGGTAGCGTGCCCCAGAGGCAGCAGATCAAACATATCTTGTGGCTAATGGCCAATGGGAATGCGAGGCATGCTGGACAGGGATCCATCCTTCGAACCGTGCTCTCCAGTCCTTCCGTATGGTATGTCCTGGAGCCATGCAACAGGACTCGAATGTCCCGCAGAAGGAAACCTTGTGGTTTGGGGCAACCTCCAATCTCAGCGTGGGTAAACTTCCTTGGCCTCATGAGGCCCCCGCTTCATGAAGGTGCCATCATGGACACATACTCCAGCCTCAGCCAACGTCTAATCCTCAGCCTGACTTCAGATGCAGGAGATGTTGATTCAGCCTCTGCAGAGTGGGCCTACTCTGCCCTTGGCTCCAATCCTCACTTTAGCTTGTGTTCCTAGACTTCCGTCCTCACACTCCTGGCTCACAAACCCTCCCTACTGGGAAATCTGGGGCCACAATGAAGTACTCTGCCTGCCTCCCAGGAGAAAAACTTTGTCTATGGTGCTGCCCAGAAACCCCAAATGAGGATCAAACTGCTTGGCCCTCGGCAACACCCCAATTGCATAGGCTACCTTAAACAGTGATGCTCTGTCGCAAATATCCTGAGACCAGACCTTCTAACAGACACCGACACAGCTGGCTGCACACCCAGCACATTGGACCCGCCACTGCCTTAGGCCACCATCCATTCCCAACCTCGGTTTTCAGTCATCGGAACCTAGACCTTATCTCCAATCCCTGCACAGGGGGGAACCTGATGCACAAGTCAGAACCCCTCCTTCCCCATGGCAAGAAACCTTGCTGCTTGCAGTGAGTCAAACCTTCAGTGTAGGCGAAAATGGCATGGCCCATGAGGCCACGCCCATGCGTGAGGCCTGCCTTCGGCACAAACACACATGGTGACCCTCAGCGTGAGTACCTTATTCAAGTAACACCTCTCAGTGACTGGACCAAGAGCCCACATATGTGGCTTGCCATGCCCATAGGCACGCAGGACTAACTAGATGGTGTGTATTCCAGTTGAGGGAACCCACTGATGTGCTCTAGAGGCCCTCTCCTGGAAGGTCCCCTGTGGCAGAAAACAGTACTCTTCCCTACCCACTGAATGAACCCAAACACTTGGGAGCTTGGACAATCCCCCGAGAGGAAGGCTCTTCCTCGGCCCCTGAAGCAACCCCTACACTGAACGGCCACTGTGAAAGCAACACCCAGAGACAAAAGCCTGAGCGACTGCCTCCCACTTGCCCTCCTTTGATATCCAGAGGATCTCCCCTCACGGACTGGAGATCAGGCCTGCCATTACCTTGGCCCCTACCAGAGCCAAGTTTGCTTTTTCAGACATCTGTCCCCACAGCCCTGGCAAACACAGCCTCTAGGCTGAGTTTCCTGGAGCCATACCACAGGACCGTGCCTGCTCTCTCCTGGGATACTCTGTCCATTCATTTGGCCACACACCTCCAGAATATGAGAAACCTCAAGGCCCCCGAGGACATCCCACTACCGGGAGCCTCCCTGTACACACAGGGGCCTTCGGACACAAGCTGAGCTGCTACCTCCATGAAGGCATGCACACAGATGTAAACAGAGATAGAAGGTTGAGCTGGACAGGCCCTTAGGCCCTAATCTCAACTCTTGCTTTGGTGTCCAGGTGTCACTCCTCAGAGGCTTTGGTTCGAAGAACAGGATATGGGGCTTTCCTGAGGCACTGAAAAGAACTCCTCTCGTCTCCACATGGGAAGCTTCCTTATTGGAGCCGTGTCAAACACCTCAGGTTGGAGAATCCTGCAGAGTCCCTGAGCCACCTCCACATTCCTAGGTCTCCCAGACCACCAAGCCACAGTAGGACTCATCTTCAGGAGAGTCCATTTCAACTCTCCCCTCTGGGTAGCTCACCCAGGAGCCCGCAGATTGAGCCTGCCTTGTCCTGACTAAAGAGTGGGAAAATGAGGTGGCGTTCCCAGGCATCCATGCTTAGACACATGCTCTCGAGTCTTTCCGTATGGGGCCTCCTGGAACCATCCAATAGCACTCGACTGTCGTGCAGAAGGAAACCTTGAGGTTTGGAGTAGTTTACAAATCCCATCGTAGGCAAACCTCCCTGGCCTCATGAAGCCCCCACACCCTTCAGGAAGAGGCCATGCTGGACAAAAACTCTAGCCTGAAACACCTCTCATAGTTGACATGACCTCAGTGCAGGAGATCTCGATTCAGCCTCTGCAGAGTGGGCCTGCCGTGCCCTCGGTCCCAAACCTCACGCTAGCTTGTGTTTTCAGACTTCCTTCCTCACAATCCTGGCAAACAAGCCCTCCGGACTAGGAACTCCAGAACCACAACCCAGCCCAGGGTCTGCCCAATGGAAGAAAAACGTTTCCCTGTGGGGCTCTCTCCAGAAAACCCAGATGAGGATCAACCTGCTCGGGCCTCGACGGTACCCGAACTGGATAGGCTGCACTGGGCACTTATGCTCTGTCTGACACAGCCTGAAGCCAGACGTCCAGACAGACAAGGAGACAGCTGGCCGCACACACAGCACTTCGGACACGCCATGGTCTTATGCCGTCACCTCTTTTTAACCTTGGTTTTCAGATATCTGAACCTAGACATTATATCAATTCTCCAACAGCTGGGTATCGGAAGCACAAAACAGAACTCCTCCTTCCCCGTGGCTGTAAAGCTTGCTCTTGGCATGGAGTCACACCTTCAGGGTGGGAGAAACCTTCATGGTCCCTGATGCCACGCCCAAACTTGAGTGCTGATGGGCACAAATTCACACTGTGACCTCAGCATGAGCCCCATGTCAAAGTAAGGCCTGTCAGGGCCTGGACCAAGAGGCGCATATGGGGCTTGCCAAGCCCCTATGGACCCAATCCTCACCAGTGTTTCAGTTTTCTAGTCGCCCCGCCTGTACCTGGGGCTCTGCTCTGGAATACCTTTCTTGGAGAGACACATGAGCCAGACAACACGACTCCACCCTTCCCACAAAATGACCCCAAACTCTTGGGAGCTGGGACAAATCCCCAGAGAGGGATACTCGTCCACAGTCCCTGAGGCCACCCCTCCAATCCACGGCTATCCCGGACACAACATCCAGAGACAAAAGCCTGAAGGAACGCCTCCCACTCGCCCTTGTTTCAGAGGCCCAGGAGCTCCCTCTCGGGCTGTACATCCGGCCTGCCATACCCTAGGCGCCACTCATAAGCTGAGTTTGTGTTTTCAGACTTCTGTGCCCACAGCCTTGACCCACACAACCTCCAGGCTAGGGCCTCTGGAGCCACAGCGAAAGATTGTGCCTGCCCTCTCCAAGGCAAGTGTGCCCAATCCATTGACCACAACCCTACAGGTTAGGGAAAAGCTCCAAGGCCCCTGAGGCCATCAATAGTGTAAACCACCCTGGATTAAGAGGGGCTCTCTTACAACAGCGGAGCAACTATCTCCACTTAGACTCTCAGACAGTGTCCCCAGAGACAGAAGGTTGAAATGGACAGGCCCCCAGGCTCTAATCTGGACCTTAGCTTTGGTTTCTATGTGTCCGTCCTCAGAGGAATGTTTTCGAAGACCAGCACACGAGGCTTTTCTGAGGCACCAAACCAATCCTCTCTCGCCTCCACATGGGGAGCTTACTTACTGGGGATGTATCAAACCCTTCAGGTAGGAGAGTTCCGCAGGGCCACTGAACAACCAGCACATTCCAAGGTCTCCATGGACCCAAGCGCACATTATGACGCATCCTCAGGAGAGGCCATTTCACTCAGCCCCCTGGGTAGCGTGCCCCAGAGGCAGCAGATCAAACATATCTTGTGGCTAATGGCCAATGGGAATGCGAGGCATGCTGGACAGGGATCCATCCTTCGAACCGTGCTCTCCAGTCCTTCCGTATGGTATGTCCTGGAGCCATGCAACAGGACTCGAATGTCCCGCAGAAGGAAACCTTGTGGTTTGGGGCAACCTCCAATCTCAGCGTGGGTAAACTTCCTTGGCCTCATGAGGCCCCCGCTTCATGAAGGTGCCATCATGGACACATACTCCAGCCTCAGCCAACGTCTAATCCTCAGCCTGACTTCAGATGCAGGAGATGTTGATTCAGCCTCTGCAGAGTGGGCCTACTCTGCCCTTGGCTCCAATCCTCACTTTAGCTTGTGTTCCTAGACTTCCGTCCTCACACTCCTGGCTCACAAACCCTCCCTACTGGGAAATCTGGGGCCACAATGAAGTACTCTGCCTGCCTCCCAGGAGAAAAACTTTGTCTATGGTGCTGCCCAGAAACCCCAAATGAGGATCAAACTGCTTGGCCCTCGGCAACACCCCAATTGCATAGGCTACCTTAAACAGTGATGCTCTGTCGCAAATATCCTGAGACCAGACCTTCTAACAGACACCGACACAGCTGGCTGCACACCCAGCACATTGGACCCGCCACTGCCTTAGGCCACCATCCATTCCCAACCTCGGTTTTCAGTCATCGGAACCTAGACCTTATCTCCAATCCCTGCACAGGGGGGAACCTGATGCACAAGTCAGAACCCCTCCTTCCCCATGGCAAGAAACCTTGCTGCTTGCAGTGAGTCAAACCTTCAGTGTAGGCGAAAATGGCATGGCCCATGAGGCCACGCCCATGCGTGAGGCCTGCCTTCGGCACAAACACACATGGTGACCCTCAGCGTGAGTACCTTATTCAAGTAACACCTCTCAGTGACTGGACCAAGAGCCCACATATGTGGCTTGCCATGCCCATAGGCACGCAGGACTAACTAGATGGTGTGTATTCCAGTTGAGGGAACCCACTGATGTGCTCTAGAGGCCCTCTCCTGGAAGGTCCCCTGTGGCAGAAAACAGTACTCTTCCCTACCCACTGAATGAACCCAAACACTTGGGAGCTTGGACAATCCCCCGAGAGGAAGGCTCTTCCTCGGCCCCTGAAGCAACCCCTACACTGAACGGCCACTGTGAAAGCAACACCCAGAGACAAAAGCCTGAGCGACTGCCTCCCACTTGCCCTCCTTTGATATCCAGAGGATCTCCCCTCACGGACTGGAGATCAGGCCTGCCATTACCTTGGCCCCTACCAGAGCCAAGTTTGCTTTTTCAGACATCTGTCCCCACAGCCCTGGCAAACACAGCCTCTAGGCTGAGTTTCCTGGAGCCATACCACAGGACCGTGCCTGCTCTCTCCTGGGATACTCTGTCCATTCATTTGGCCACACACCTCCAGAATATGAGAAACCTCAAGGCCCCCGAGGACATCCCACTACCGGGAGCCTCCCTGTACACACAGGGGCCTTCGGACACAAGCTGAGCTGCTACCTCCATGAAGGCATGCACACAGATGTAAACAGAGATAGAAGGTTGAGCTGGACAGGCCCTTAGGCCCTAATCTCAACTCTTGCTTTGGTGTCCAGGTGTCACTCCTCAGAGGCTTTGGTTCGAAGAACAGGATATGGGGCTTTCCTGAGGCACTGAAAAGAACTCCTCTCGTCTCCACATGGGAAGCTTCCTTATTGGAGCCGTGTCAAACACCTCAGGTTGGAGAATCCTGCAGAGTCCCTGAGCCACCTCCACATTCCTAGGTCTCCCAGACCACCAAGCCACAGTAGGACTCATCTTCAGGAGAGTCCATTTCAACTCTCCCCTCTGGGTAGCTCACCCAGGAGCCCGCAGATTGAGCCTGCCTTGTCCTGACTAAAGAGTGGGAAAATGAGGTGGCGTTCCCAGGCATCCATGCTTAGACACATGCTCTCGAGTCTTTCCGTATGGGGCCTCCTGGAACCATCCAATAGCACTCGACTGTCGTGCAGAAGGAAACCTTGAGGTTTGGAGTAGTTTACAAATCCCATCGTAGGCAAACCTCCCTGGCCTCATGAAGCCCCCACACCCTTCAGGAAGAGGCCATGCTGGACAAAAACTCTAGCCTGAAACACCTCTCATAGTTGACATGACCTCAGTGCAGGAGATCTCGATTCAGCCTCTGCAGAGTGGGCCTGCCGTGCCCTCGGTCCCAAACCTCACGCTAGCTTGTGTTTTCAGACTTCCTTCCTCACAATCCTGGCAAACAAGCCCTCCGGACTAGGAACTCCAGAACCACAACCCAGCCCAGGGTCTGCCCAATGGAAGAAAAACGTTTCCCTGTGGGGCTCTCTCCAGAAAACCCAGATGAGGATCAACCTGCTCGGGCCTCGACGGTACCCGAACTGGATAGGCTGCACTGGGCACTTATGCTCTGTCTGACACAGCCTGAAGCCAGACGTCCAGACAGACAAGGAGACAGCTGGCCGCACACACAGCACTTCGGACACGCCATGGTCTTATGCCGTCACCTCTTTTTAACCTTGGTTTTCAGATATCTGAACCTAGACATTATATCAATTCTCCAACAGCTGGGTATCGGAAGCACAAAACAGAACTCCTCCTTCCCCGTGGCTGTAAAGCTTGCTCTTGGCATGGAGTCACACCTTCAGGGTGGGAGAAACCTTCATGGTCCCTGATGCCACGCCCAAACTTGAGTGCTGATGGGCACAAATTCACACTGTGACCTCAGCATGAGCCCCATGTCAAAGTAAGGCCTGTCAGGGCCTGGACCAAGAGGCGCATATGGGGCTTGCCAAGCCCCTATGGACCCAATCCTCACCAGTGTTTCAGTTTTCTAGTCGCCCCGCCTGTACCTGGGGCTCTGCTCTGGAATACCTTTCTTGGAGAGACACATGAGCCAGACAACACGACTCCACCCTTCCCACAAAATGACCCCAAACTCTTGGGAGCTGGGACAAATCCCCAGAGAGGGATACTCGTCCACAGTCCCTGAGGCCACCCCTCCAATCCACGGCTATCCCGGACACAACATCCAGAGACAAAAGCCTGAAGGAACGCCTCCCACTCGCCCTTGTTTCAGAGGCCCAGGAGCTCCCTCTCGGGCTGTACATCCGGCCTGCCATACCCTAGGCGCCACTCATAAGCTGAGTTTGTGTTTTCAGACTTCTGTGCCCACAGCCTTGACCCACACAACCTCCAGGCTAGGGCCTCTGGAGCCACAGCGAAAGATTGTGCCTGCCCTCTCCAAGGCAAGTGTGCCCAATCCATTGACCACAACCCTACAGGTTAGGGAAAAGCTCCAAGGCCCCTGAGGCCATCAATAGTGTAAACCACCCTGGATTAAGAGGGGCTCTCTTACAACAGCGGAGCAACTATCTCCACTTAGACTCTCAGACAGTGTCCCCAGAGACAGAAGGTTGAAATGGACAGGCCCCCAGGCTCTAATCTGGACCTTAGCTTTGGTTTCTATGTGTCCGTCCTCAGAGGAATGTTTTCGAAGACCAGCACACGAGGCTTTTCTGAGGCACCAAACCAATCCTCTCTCGCCTCCACATGGGGAGCTTACTTACTGGGGATGTATCAAACCCTTCAGGTAGGAGAGTTCCGCAGGGCCACTGAACAACCAGCACATTCCAAGGTCTCCATGGACCCAAGCGCACATTATGACGCATCCACAGGAGAGGCCATTTCACTCAGCCCCCTGGGTAGCGTGCCCCAGAGGCAGCAGATCAAACATATCTTGTGGCTAATGGCCAATGGGAATGCGAGGCATGCTGGACAGGGATCCATCCTTCGAACCGTGCTCTCCAGTCCTTCCGTATGGTATGTCCTGGAGCCATGCAACAGGTCTCGAATGTCCCGCAGAAGGAAACCTTGTGGTTTGGGGCAACCTCCAATCTCAGCGTGGGTAAACTTCCTTGGCCTCATGAGGCCCCCGCTTCATGAAGGTGCCATCATGGACACATACTCCAGCCTCAGCCAACGTCTAATCCTCAGCCTGACTTCAGATGCAGGAGATGTTGATTCAGCCTCTGCAGAGTGGGCCTACTCTGCCCTTGGCTCCAATCCTCACTTTAGCTTGTGTTCCTAGACTTCCGTCCTCACACTCCTGGCTCACAAACCCTCCCTACTGGGAAATCTGGGGCCACAATGAAGTACTCTGCCTGCCTCCCAGGAGAAAAACTTTGTCTATGGTGCTGCCCAGAAACCCCAAATGAGGATCAAACTGCTTGGCCCTCGGCAACACCCCAATTGCATAGGCTACCTTAAACAGTGATGCTCTGTCGCAAATATCCTGAGACCAGACCTTCTAACAGACACCGACACAGCTGGCTGCACACCCAGCACATTGGACCCGCCACTGCCTTAGGCCACCATCCATTCCCAACCTCGGTTTTCAGTCATCGGAACCTAGACCTTATCTCCAATCCCTGCACAGGGGGGAACCTGATGCACAAGTCAGAACCCCTCCTTCCCCATGGCAAGAAACCTTGCTGCTTGCAGTGAGTCAAACCTTCAGTGTAGGCGAAAATGGCATGGCCCATGAGGCCACGCCCATGCGTGAGGCCTGCCTTCGGCACAAACACACATGGTGACCCTCAGCGTGAGTACCTTATTCAAGTAACACCTCTCAGTGACTGGACCAAGAGCCCACATATGTGGCTTGCCATGCCCATAGGCACGCAGGACTAACTAGATGGTGTGTATTCCAGTTGAGGGAACCCACTGATGTGCTCTAGAGGCCCTCTCCTGGAAGGTCCCCTGTGGCAGAAAACAGTACTCTTCCCTACCCACTGAATGAACCCAAACACTTGGGAGCTTGGACAATCCCCCGAGAGGAAGGCTCTTCCTCGGCCCCTGAAGCAACCCCTACACTGAACGGCCACTGTGAAAGCAACACCCAGAGACAAAAGCCTGAGCGACTGCCTCCCACTTGCCCTCCTTTGATATCCAGAGGATCTCCCCTCACGGACTGGAGATCAGGCCTGCCATTACCTTGGCCCCTACCAGAGCCAAGTTTGCTTTTTCAGACATCTGTCCCCACAGCCCTGGCAAACACAGCCTCTAGGCTGAGTTTCCTGGAGCCATACCACAGGACCGTGCCTGCTCTCTCCTGGGATACTCTGTCCATTCATTTGGCCACACACCTCCAGAATATGAGAAACCTCAAGGCCCCCGAGGACATCCCACTACCGGGAGCCTCCCTGTACACACAGGGGCCTTCGGACACAAGCTGAGCTGCTACCTCCATGAAGGCATGCACACAGATGTAAACAGAGATAGAAGGTTGAGCTGGACAGGCCCTTAGGCCCTAATCTCAACTCTTGCTTTGGTGTCCAGGTGTCACTCCTCAGAGGCTTTGGTTCGAAGAACAGGATATGGGGCTTTCCTGAGGCACTGAAAAGAACTCCTCTCGTCTCCACATGGGAAGCTTCCTTATTGGAGCCGTGTCAAACACCTCAGGTTGGAGAATCCTGCAGAGTCCCTGAGCCACCTCCACATTCCTAGGTCTCCCAGACCACCAAGCCACAGTAGGACTCATCTTCAGGAGAGTCCATTTCAACTCTCCCCTCTGGGTAGCTCACCCAGGAGCCCGCAGATTGAGCCTGCCTTGTCCTGACTAAAGAGTGGGAAAATGAGGTGGCGTTCCCAGGCATCCATGCTTAGACACATGCTCTCGAGTCTTTCCGTATGGGGCCTCCTGGAACCATCCAATAGCACTCGACTGTCGTGCAGAAGGAAACCTTGAGGTTTGGAGTAGTTTACAAATCCCATCGTAGGCAAACCTCCCTGGCCTCATGAAGCCCCCACACCCTTCAGGAAGAGGCCATGCTGGACAAAAACTCTAGCCTGAAACACCTCTCATAGTTGACATGACCTCAGTGCAGGAGATCTCGATTCAGCCTCTGCAGAGTGGGCCTGCCGTGCCCTCGGTCCCAAACCTCACGCTAGCTTGTGTTTTCAGACTTCCTTCCTCACAATCCTGGCAAACAAGCCCTCCGGACTAGGAACTCCAGAACCACAACCCAGCCCAGGGTCTGCCCAATGGAAGAAAAACGTTTCCCTGTGGGGCTCTCTCCAGAAAACCCAGATGAGGATCAACCTGCTCGGGCCTCGACGGTACCCGAACTGGATAGGCTGCACTGGGCACTTATGCTCTGTCTGACACAGCCTGAAGCCAGACGTCCAGACAGACAAGGAGACAGCTGGCCGCACACACAGCACTTCGGACACGCCATGGTCTTATGCCGTCACCTCTTTTTAACCTTGGTTTTCAGATATCTGAACCTAGACATTATATCAATTCTCCAACAGCTGGGTATCGGAAGCACAAAACAGAACTCCTCCTTCCCCGTGGCTGTAAAGCTTGCTCTTGGCATGGAGTCACACCTTCAGGGTGGGAGAAACCTTCATGGTCCCTGATGCCACGCCCAAACTTGAGTGCTGATGGGCACAAATTCACACTGTGACCTCAGCATGAGCCCCATGTCAAAGTAAGGCCTGTCAGGGCCTGGACCAAGAGGCGCATATGGGGCTTGCCAAGCCCCTATGGACCCAATCCTCACCAGTGTTTCAGTTTTCTAGTCGCCCCGCCTGTACCTGGGGCTCTGCTCTGGAATACCTTTCTTGGAGAGACACATGAGCCAGACAACACGACTCCACCCTTCCCACAAAATGACCCCAAACTCTTGGGAGCTGGGACAAATCCCCAGAGAGGGATACTCGTCCACAGTCCCTGAGGCCACCCCTCCAATCCACGGCTATCCCGGACACAACATCCAGAGACAAAAGCCTGAAGGAACGCCTCCCACTCGCCCTTGTTTCAGAGGCCCAGGAGCTCCCTCTCGGGCTGTACATCCGGCCTGCCATACCCTAGGCGCCACTCATAAGCTGAGTTTGTGTTTTCAGACTTCTGTGCCCACAGCCTTGACCCACACAACCTCCAGGCTAGGGCCTCTGGAGCCACAGCGAAAGATTGTGCCTGCCCTCTCCAAGGCAAGTGTGCCCAATCCATTGACCACAACCCTACAGGTTAGGGAAAAGCTCCAAGGCCCCTGAGGCCATCAATAGTGTAAACCACCCTGGATTAAGAGGGGCTCTCTTACAACAGCGGAGCAACTATCTCCACTTAGACTCTCAGACAGTGTCCCCAGAGACAGAAGGTTGAAATGGACAGGCCCCCAGGCTCTAATCTGGACCTTAGCTTTGGTTTCTATGTGTCCGTCCTCAGAGGAATGTTTTCGAAGACCAGCTCACGAGGCTTTTCTGAGGCACCAAACCAATCCTCTCTCGCCTCCACATGGGGAGCTTACTTACTGGGGATGTATCAAACCCTTCAGGTAGGAGAGTTCCGCAGGGCCACTGAACAACCAGCACATTCCAAGGTCTCCATGGACCCAAACGCACATTATGACGCATCCACAGGAGAGGCCATTTCACTCAGCTCCCTGGGTAGCGTGCCCCAGAGGCAGCAGATCAAACATATCTTGTGGCTAATGGCCAATGGGAATGCGAGGCATGCTGGACAGGGATCCATCCTTCGAACCGTGCTCTCCAGTCCTTCCGTATGGTATGTCCTGGAGCCATGCAACAGGTCTCGAATGTCCCGCAGAAGGAAACCTTGTGGTTTGGGGCAACCTCCAATCTCAGCGTGGGTAAACTTCCTTGGCCTCATGAGGCCCCCGCTTCATGAAGGTGCCATCATGGACACATACTCCAGCCTCAGCCAACGTCTAATCCTCAGCCTGACTTCAGATGCAGGAGATGTTGATTCAGCCTCTGCAGAGTGGGCCTACTCTGCCCTTGGCTCCAATCCTCACTTTAGCTTGTGTTCCTAGACTTCCGTCCTCACACTCCTGGCTCACAAACCCTCCCTACTGGGAAATCTGGGGCCACAATGAAGTACTCTGCCTGCCTCCCAGGAGAAAAACTTTGTCTATGGTGCTGCCCAGAAACCCCAAATGAGGATCAAACTGCTTGGCCCTCGGCAACACCCCAATTGCATAGGCTACCTTAAACAGTGATGCTCTGTCGCAAATATCCTGAGACCAGACCTTCTAACAGACACCGACACAGCTGGCTGCACACCCAGCACATTGGACCCGCCACTGCCTTAGGCCACCATCCATTCCCAACCTCGGTTTTCAGTCATCGGAACCTAGACCTTATCTCCAATCCCTGCACAGGGGGGAACCTGATGCACAAGTCAGAACCCCTCCTTCCCCATGGCAAGAAACCTTGCTGCTTGCAGTGAGTCAAACCTTCAGTGTAGGCGAAAATGGCATGGCCCATGAGGCCACGCCCATGCGTGAGGCCTGCCTTCGGCACAAACACACATGGTGACCCTCAGCGTGAGTACCTTATTCAAGTAACACCTCTCAGTGACTGGACCAAGAGCCCACATATGTGGCTTGCCATGCCCATAGGCACGCAGGACTAACTAGATGGTGTGTATTCCAGTTGAGGGAACCCACTGATGTGCTCTAGAGGCCCTCTCCTGGAAGGTCCCCTGTGGCAGAAAACAGTACTCTTCCCTACCCACTGAATGAACCCAAACACTTGGGAGCTTGGACAATCCCCCGAGAGGAAGGCTCTTCCTCGGCCCCTGAAGCAACCCCTACACTGAACGGCCACTGTGAAAGCAACACCCAGAGACAAAAGCCTGAGCGACTGCCTCCCACTTGCCCTCCTTTGATATCCAGAGGATCTCCCCTCACGGACTGGAGATCAGGCCTGCCATTACCTTGGCCCCTACCAGAGCCAAGTTTGCTTTTTCAGACATCTGTCCCCACAGCCCTGGCAAACACAGCCTCTAGGCTGAGTTTCCTGGAGCCATACCACAGGACCGTGCCTGCTCTCTCCTGGGATACTCTGTCCATTCATTTGGCCACACACCTCCAGAATATGAGAAACCTCAAGGCCCCCGAGGACATCCCACTACCGGGAGCCTCCCTGTACACACAGGGGCCTTCAGACACAAGCTGAGCTGCTACCTCCATGAAGGCATGCACACAGATGTAAACAGAGATAGAAGGTTGAGCTGGACAGGCCCTTAGGCCCTAATCTCAACTCTTGCTTTGGTGTCCAGGTGTCACTCCTCAGAGGCTTTGGTTCGAAGAACAGGATATGGGGCTTTCCTGAGGCACTGAAAAGAACTCCTCTCGTCTCCACATGGGAAGCTTCCTTATTGGAGCCGTGTCAAACACCTCAGGTTGGAGAATCCTGCAGAGTCCCTGAGCCACCTCCACATTCCTAGGTCTCCCAGACCACCAAGCCACAGTAGGACTCATCTTCAGGAGAGTCCATTTCAACTCTCCCCTCTGGGTAGCTCACCCAGGAGCCCGCAGATTGAGCCTGCCTTGTCCTGACTAAAGAGTGGGAAAATGAGGTGGCGTTCCCAGGCATCCATGCTTAGACACATGCTCTCGAGTCTTTCCGTATGGGGCCTCCTGGAACCATCCAATAGCACTCGACTGTCGTGCAGAAGGAATCCTTGAGGTTTGGAGTAGTTTACAAATCCCATCGTAGGCAAACCTCCCTGGCCTCATGAAGCCCCCACACCCTTCAGGAAGAGGCCATGCTGGACAAAAACTCTAGCCTGAAACACCTCTCATAGTTGACATGACCTCAGTGCAGGAGATCTCGATTCAGCCTCTGCAGAGTGGGCCTGCCGTGCCCTCGGTCCCAAACCTCACGCTAGCTTGTGTTTTCAGACTTCCTTCCTCACAATCCTGGCAAACAAGCCCTCCGGACTAGGAACTCCAGAACCACAACCCAGCCCAGGGTCTGCCCAATGGAAGAAAAACGTTTCCCTGTGGGGCTCTCTCCAGAAAACCCAGATGAGGATCAACCTGCTCGGGCCTCGACGGTACCCGAACTGGATAGGCTGCACTGGGCACTTATGCTCTGTCTGACACAGCCTGAAGCCAGACGTCCAGACAGACAAGGAGACAGCTGGCCGCACACACAGCACTTCGGACACGCCATGGTCTTATGCCGTCACCTCTTTTTAACCTTGGTTTTCAGATATCTGAACCTAGACATTATATCAATTCTCCAACAGCTGGGTATCGGAAGCACAAAACAGAACTCCTCCTTCCCCGTGGCTGTAAAGCTTGCTCTTGGCATGGAGTCACACCTTCAGGGTGGGAGAAACCTTCATGGTCCCTGATGCCACGCCCAAACTTGAGTGCTGATGGGCACAAATTCACACTGTGACCTCAGCATGAGCCCCATGTCAAAGTAAGGCCTGTCAGGGCCTGGACCAAGAGGCGCATATGGGGCTTGCCAAGCCCCTATGGACCCAATCCTCACCAGTGTTTCAGTTTTCTAGTCGCCCCGCCTGTACCTGGGGCTCTGCTCTGGAATACCTTTCTTGGAGAGACACATGAGCCAGACAACACGACTCCACCCTTCCCACAAAATGACCCCAAACTCTTGGGAGCTGGGACAAATCCCCAGAGAGGGATACTCGTCCACAGTCCCTGAGGCCACCCCTCCAATCCACGGCTATCCCGGACACAACATCCAGAGACAAAAGCCTGAAGGAACGCCTCCCACTCGCCCTTGTTTCAGAGGCCCAGGAGCTCCCTCTCGGGCTGTACATCCGGCCTGCCATACCCTAGGCGCCACTCATAAGCTGAGTTTGTGTTTTCAGACTTCTGTGCCCACAGCCTTGACCCACACAACCTCCAGGCTAGGGCCTCTGGAGCCACAGCGAAAGATTGTGCCTGCCCTCTCCAAGGCAAGTGTGCCCAATCCATTGACCACAACCCTACAGGTTAGGGAAAAGCTCCAAGGCCCCTGAGGCCATCAATAGTGTAAACCACCCTGGATTAAGAGGGGCTCTCTTACAACAGCGGAGCAACTATCTCCACTTAGACTCTCAGACAGTGTCCCCAGAGACAGAAGGTTGAAATGGACAGGCCCCCAGGCTCTAATCTGGACCTTAGCTTTGGTTTCTATGTGTCCGTCCTCAGAGGAATGTTTTCGAAGACCAGCTCACGAGGCTTTTCTGAGGCACCAAACCAATCCTCTCTCGCCTCCACATGGGGAGCTTACTTACTGGGGATGTATCAAACCCTTCAGGTAGGAGAGTTCCGCAGGGCCACTGAACAACCAGCACATTCCAAGGTCTCCATGGACCCAAACGCACATTATGACGCATCCACAGGAGAGGCCATTTCACTCAGCCCCCTGGGTAGCGTGCCCCAGAGGCAGCAGATCAAACATATCTTGTGGCTAATGGCCAATGGGAATGCGAGGCATGCTGGACAGGGATCCATCCTTCGAACCGTGCTCTCCAGTCCTTCCGTATGGTATGTCCTGGAGCCATGCAACAGGTCTCGAATGTCCCGCAGAAGGAAACCTTGTGGTTTGGGGCAACCTCCAATCTCAGCGTGGGTAAACTTCCTTGGCCTCATGAGGCCCCCGCTTCATGAAGGTGCCATCATGGACACATACTCCAGCCTCAGCCAACGTCTAATCCTCAGCCTGACTTCAGATGCAGGAGATGTTGATTCAGCCTCTGCAGAGTGGGCCTACTCTGCCCTTGGCTCCAATCCTCACTTTAGCTTGTGTTCCTAGACTTCCGTCCTCACACTCCTGGCTCACAAACCCTCCCTACTGGGAAATCTGGGGCCACAATGAAGTACTCTGCCTGCCTCCCAGGAGAAAAACTTTGTCTATGGTGCTGCCCAGAAACCCCAAATGAGGATCAAACTGCTTGGCCCTCGGCAACACCCCAATTGCATAGGCTACCTTAAACAGTGATGCTCTGTCGCAAATATCCTGAGACCAGACCTTCTAACAGACACCGACACAGCTGGCTGCACACCCAGCACATTGGACCCGCCACTGCCTTAGGCCACCATCCATTCCCAACCTCGGTTTTCAGTCATCGGAACCTAGACCTTATCTCCAATCCCTGCACAGGGGGGAACCTGATGCACAAGTCAGAACCCCTCCTTCCCCATGGCAAGAAACCTTGCTGCTTGCAGTGAGTCAAACCTTCAGTGTAGGCGAAAATGGCATGGCCCATGAGGCCACGCCCATGCGTGAGGCCTGCCTTCGGCACAAACACACATGGTGACCCTCAGCGTGAGTACCTTATTCAAGTAACACCTCTCAGTGACTGGACCAAGAGCCCACATATGTGGCTTGCCATGCCCATAGGCACGCAGGACTAACTAGATGGTGTGTATTCCAGTTGAGGGAACCCACTGATGTGCTCTAGAGGCCCTCTCCTGGAAGGTCCCCTGTGGCAGAAAACAGTACTCTTCCCTACCCACTGAATGAACCCAAACACTTGGGAGCTTGGACAATCCCCCGAGAGGAAGGCTCTTCCTCGGCCCCTGAAGCAACCCCTACACTGAACGGCCACTGTGAAAGCAACACCCAGAGACAAAAGCCTGAGCGACTGCCTCCCACTTGCCCTCCTTTGATATCCAGAGGATCTCCCCTCACGGACTGGAGATCAGGCCTGCCATTACCTTGGCCCCTACCAGAGCCAAGTTTGCTTTTTCAGACATCTGTCCCCACAGCCCTGGCAAACACAGCCTCTAGGCTGAGTTTCCTGGAGCCATACCACAGGACCGTGCCTGCTCTCTCCTGGGATACTCTGTCCATTCATTTGGCCACACACCTCCAGAATATGAGAAACCTCAAGGCCCCCGAGGACATCCCACTACCGGGAGCCTCCCTGTACACACAGGGGCCTTCGGACACAAGCTGAGCTGCTACCTCCATGAAGGCATGCACACAGATGTAAACAGAGATAGAAGGTTGAGCTGGACAGGCCCTTAGGCCCTAATCTCAACTCTTGCTTTGGTGTCCAGGTGTCACTCCTCAGAGGCTTTGGTTCGAAGAACAGGATATGGGGCTTTCCTGAGGCACTGAAAAGAACTCCTCTCGTCTCCACATGGGAAGCTTCCTTATTGGAGCCGTGTCAAACACCTCAGGTTGGAGAATCCTGCAGAGTCCCTGAGCCACCTCCACATTCCTAGGTCTCCCAGACCACCAAGCCACAGTAGGACTCATCTTCAGGAGAGTCCATTTCAACTCTCCCCTCTGGGTAGCTCACCCAGGAGCCCGCAGATTGAGCCTGCCTTGTCCTGACTAAAGAGTGGGAAAATGAGGTGGCGTTCCCAGGCATCCATGCTTAGACACATGCTCTCGAGTCTTTCCGTATGGGGCCTCCTGGAACCATCCAATAGCACTCGACTGTCGTGCAGAAGGAAACCTTGAGGTTTGGAGTAGTTTACAAATCCCATCGTAGGCAAACCTCCCTGGCCTCATGAAGCCCCCACACCCTTCAGGAAGAGGCCATGCTGGACAAAAACTCTAGCCTGAAACACCTCTCATAGTTGACATGACCTCAGTGCAGGAGATCTCGATTCAGCCTCTGCAGAGTGGGCCTGCCGTGCCCTCGGTCCCAAACCTCACGCTAGCTTGTGTTTTCAGACTTCCTTCCTCACAATCCTGGCAAACAAGCCCTCCGGACTAGGAACTCCAGAACCACAACCCAGCCCAGGGTCTGCCCAATGGAAGAAAAACGTTTCCCTGTGGGGCTCTCTCCAGAAAACCCAGATGAGGATCAACCTGCTCGGGCCTCGACGGTACCCGAACTGGATAGGCTGCACTGGGCACTTATGCTCTGTCTGACACAGCCTGAAGCCAGACGTCCAGACAGACAAGGAGACAGCTGGCCGCACACACAGCACTTCGGACACGCCATGGTCTTATGCCGTCACCTCTTTTTAACCTTGGTTTTCAGATATCTGAACCTAGACATTATATCAATTCTCCAACAGCTGGGTATCGGAAGCACAAAACAGAACTCCTCCTTCCCCGTGGCTGTAAAGCTTGCTCTTGGCATGGAGTCACACCTTCAGGGTGGGAGAAACCTTCATGGTCCCTGATGCCACGCCCAAACTTGAGTGCTGATGGGCACAAATTCACACTGTGACCTCAGCATGAGCCCCATGTCAAAGTAAGGCCTGTCAGGGCCTGGACCAAGAGGCGCATATGGGGCTTGCCAAGCCCCTATGGACCCAATCCTCACCAGTGTTTCAGTTTTCTAGTCGCCCCGCCTGTACCTGGGGCTCTGCTCTGGAATACCTTTCTTGGAGAGACACATGAGCCAGACAACACGACTCCACCCTTCCCACAAAATGACCCCAAACTCTTGGGAGCTGGGACAAATCCCCAGAGAGGGATACTCGTCCACAGTCCCTGAGGCCACCCCTCCAATCCACGGCTATCCCGGACACAACATCCAGAGACAAAAGCCTGAAGGAACGCCTCCCACTCGCCCTTGTTTCAGAGGCCCAGGAGCTCCCTCTCGGGCTGTACATCCGGCCTGCCATACCCTAGGCGCCACTCATAAGCTGAGTTTGTGTTTTCAGACTTCTGTGCCCACAGCCTTGACCCACACAACCTCCAGGCTAGGGCCTCTGGAGCCACAGCGAAAGATTGTGCCTGCCCTCTCCAAGGCAAGTGTGCCCAATCCATTGACCACAACCCTACAGGTTAGGGAAAAGCTCCAAGGCCCCTGAGGCCATCAATAGTGTAAACCACCCTGGATTAAGAGGGGCTCTCTTACAACAGCGGAGCAACTATCTCCACTTAGACTCTCAGACAGTGTCCCCAGAGACAGAAGGTTGAAATGGACAGGCCCCCAGGCTCTAATCTGGACCTTAGCTTTGGTTTCCATGTGTCCGTCCTCAGAGGAATGTTTTCGAAGACCAGCACACGAGGCTTTTCTGAGGCACCAAACCAATCCTCTCTCGCCTCCACATGGGGAGCTTACTTACTGGGGATGTATCAAACCCTTCAGGTAGGAGAGTTCCGCAGGGCCACTGAACAACCAGCACATTCCAAGGTCTCCATGGACCCAAACGCACATTATGACGCATCCACAGGAGAGGCCATTTCACTCAGCCCCCTGGGTAGCGTGCCCCAGAGGCAGCAGATCAAACATATCTTGTGGCTAATGGCCAATGGGAATGCGAGGCATGCTGGACAGGGATCCATCCTTCGAACCGTGCTCTCCAGTCCTTCCGTATGGTATGTCCTGGAGCCATGCAACAGGACTCGAATGTCCCGCAGAAGGAAACCTTGTGGTTTGGGGCAACCTCCAATCTCAGCGTGGGTAAACTTCCTTGGCCTCATGAGGCCCCCGCTTCATGAAGGTGCCATCATGGACACATACTCCAGCCTCAGCCAACGTCTAATCCTCAGCCTGACTTCAGATGCAGGAGATGTTGATTCAGCCTCTGCAGAGTGGGCCTACTCTGCCCTTGGCTCCAATCCTCACTTTAGCTTGTGTTCCTAGACTTCCGTCCTCACACTCCTGGCTCACAAACCCTCCCTACTGGGAAATCTGGGGCCACAATGAAGTACTCTGCCTGCCTCCCAGGAGAAAAACTTTGTCTATGGTGCTGCCCAGAAACCCCAAATGAGGATCAAACTGCTTGGCCCTCGGCAACACCCCAATTGCATAGGCTACCTTAAACAGTGATGCTCTGTCGCAAATATCCTGAGACCAGACCTTCTAACAGACACCGACACAGCTGGCTGCACACCCAGCACATTGGACCCGCCACTGCCTTAGGCCACCATCCATTCCCAACCTCGGTTTTCAGTCATCGGAACCTAGACCTTATCTCCAATCCCTGCACAGGGGGGAACCTGATGCACAAGTCAGAACCCCTCCTTCCCCATGGCAAGAAACCTTGCTGCTTGCAGTGAGTCAAACCTTCAGTGTAGGCGAAAATGGCATGGCCCATGAGGCCACGCCCATGCGTGAGGCCTGCCTTCGGCACAAACACACATGGTGACCCTCAGCGTGAGTACCTTATTCAAGTAACACCTCTCAGTGACTGGACCAAGAGCCCACATATGTGGCTTGCCATGCCCATAGGCACGCAGGACTAACTAGATGGTGTGTATTCCAGTTGAGGGAACCCACTGATGTGCTCTAGAGGCCCTCTCCTGGAAGGTCCCCTGTGGCAGAAAACAGTACTCTTCCCTACCCACTGAATGAACCCAAACACTTGGGAGCTTGGACAATCCCCCGAGAGGAAGGCTCTTCCTCGGCCCCTGAAGCAACCCCTACACTGAACGGCCACTGTGAAAGCAACACCCAGAGACAAAAGCCTGAGCGACTGCCTCCCACTTGCCCTCCTTTGATATCCAGAGGATCTCCCCTCACGGACTGGAGATCAGGCCTGCCATTACCTTGGCCCCTACCAGAGCCAAGTTTGCTTTTTCAGACATCTGTCCCCACAGCCCTGGCAAACACAGCCTCTAGGCTGAGTTTCCTGGAGCCATACCACAGGACCGTGCCTGCTCTCTCCTGGGATACTCTGTCCATTCATTTGGCCACACACCTCCAGAATATGAGAAACCTCAAGGCCCCCGAGGACATCCCACTACCGGGAGCCTCCCTGTACACACAGGGGCCTTCGGACACAAGCTGAGCTGCTACCTCCATGAAGGCATGCACACAGATGTAAACAGAGATAGAAGGTTGAGCTGGACAGGCCCTTAGGCCCTAATCTCAACTCTTGCTTTGGTGTCCAGGTGTCACTCCTCAGAGGCTTTGGTTCGAAGAACAGGATATGGGGCTTTCCTGAGGCACTGAAAAGAACTCCTCTCGTCTCCACATGGGAAGCTTCCTTATTGGAGCCGTGTCAAACACCTCAGGTTGGAGAATCCTGCAGAGTCCCTGAGCCACCTCCACATTCCTAGGTCTCCCAGACCACCAAGCCACAGTAGGACTCATCTTCAGGAGAGTCCATTTCAACTCTCCCCTCTGGGTAGCTCACCCAGGAGCCCGCAGATTGAGCCTGCCTTGTCCTGACTAAAGAGTGGGAAAATGAGGTGGCGTTCCCAGGCATCCATGCTTAGACACATGCTCTCGAGTCTTTCCGTATGGGGCCTCCTGGAACCATCCAATAGCACTCGACTGTCGTGCAGAAGGAAACCTTGAGGTTTGGAGTAGTTTACAAATCCCATCGTAGGCAAACCTCCCTGGCCTCATGAAGCCCCCACACCCTTCAGGAAGAGGCCATGCTGGACAAAAACTCTAGCCTGAAACACCTCTCATAGTTGACATGACCTCAGTGCAGGAGATCTCGATTCAGCCTCTGCAGAGTGGGCCTGCCGTGCCCTCGGTCCCAAACCTCACGCTAGCTTGTGTTTTCAGACTTCCTTCCTCACAATCCTGGCAAACAAGCCCTCCGGACTAGGAACTCCAGAACCACAACCCAGCCCAGGGTCTGCCCAATGGAAGAAAAACGTTTCCCTGTGGGGCTCTCTCCAGAAAACCCAGATGAGGATCAACCTGCTCGGGCCTCGACGGTACCCGAACTGGATAGGCTGCACTGGGCACTTATGCTCTGTCTGACACAGCCTGAAGCCAGACGTCCAGACAGACAAGGAGACAGCTGGCCGCACACACAGCACTTCGGACACGCCATGGTCTTATGCCGTCACCTCTTTTTAACCTTGGTTTTCAGATATCTGAACCTAGACATTATATCAATTCTCCAACAGCTGGGTATCGGAAGCACAAAACAGAACTCCTCCTTCCCCGTGGCTGTAAAGCTTGCTCTTGGCATGGAGTCACACCTTCAGGGTGGGAGAAACCTTCATGGTCCCTGATGCCACGCCCAAACTTGAGTGCTGATGGGCACAAATTCACACTGTGACCTCAGCATGAGCCCCATGTCAAAGTAAGGCCTGTCAGGGCCTGGACCAAGAGGCGCATATGGGGCTTGCCAAGCCCCTATGGACCCAATCCTCACCAGTGTTTCAGTTTTCTAGTCGCCCCGCCTGTACCTGGGGCTCTGCTCTGGAATACCTTTCTTGGAGAGACACATGAGCCAGACAACACGACTCCACCCTTCCCACAAAATGACCCCAAACTCTTGGGAGCTGGGACAAATCCCCAGAGAGGGATACTCGTCCACAGTCCCTGAGGCCACCCCTCCAATCCACGGCTATCCCGGACACAACATCCAGAGACAAAAGCCTGAAGGAACGCCTCCCACTCGCCCTTGTTTCAGAGGCCCAGGAGCTCCCTCTCGGGCTGTACATCCGGCCTGCCATACCCTAGGCGCCACTCATAAGCTGAGTTTGTGTTTTCAGACTTCTGTGCCCACAGCCTTGACCCACACAACCTCCAGGCTAGGGCCTCTGGAGCCACAGCGAAAGATTGTGCCTGCCCTCTCCAAGGCAAGTGTGCCCAATCCATTGACCACAACCCTACAGGTTAGGGAAAAGCTCCAAGGCCCCTGAGGCCATCAATAGTGTAAACCACCCTGGATTAAGAGGGGCTCTCTTACAACAGCGGAGCAACTATCTCCACTTAGACTCTCAGACAGTGTCCCCAGAGACAGAAGGTTGAAATGGACAGGCCCCCAGGCTCTAATCTGGACCTTAGCTTTGGTTTCTATGTGTCCGTCCTCAGAGGAATGTTTTCGAAGACCAGCACACGAGGCTTTTCTGAGGCACCAAACCAATCCTCTCTCGCCTCCACATGGGGAGCTTACTTACTGGGGATGTATCAAACCCTTCAGGTAGGAGAGTTCCGCAGGGCCACTGAACAACCAGCACATTCCAAGGTCTCCATGGACCCAAGCGCACATTATGACGCATCCTCAGGAGAGGCCATTTCACTCAGCCCCCTGGGTAGCGTGCCCCAGAGGCAGCAGATCAAACATATCTTGTGGCTAATGGCCAATGGGAATGCGAGGCATGCTGGACAGGGATCCATCCTTCGAACCGTGCTCTCCAGTCCTTCCGTATGGTATGTCCTGGAGCCATGCAACAGGTCTCGAATGTCCCGCAGAAGGAAACCTTGTGGTTTGGGGCAACCTCCAATCTCAGCGTGGGTAAACTTCCTTGGCCTCATGAGGCCCCCGCTTCATGAAGGTGCCATCATGGACACATACTCCAGCCTCAGCCAACGTCTAATCCTCAGCCTGACTTCAGATGCAGGAGATGTTGATTCAGCCTCTGCAGAGTGGGCCTACTCTGCCCTTGGCTCCAATCCTCACTTTAGCTTGTGTTCCTAGACTTCCGTCCTCACACTCCTGGCTCACAAACCCTCCCTACTGGGAAATCTGGGGCCACAATGAAGTACTCTGCCTGCCTCCCAGGAGAAAAACTTTGTCTATGGTGCTGCCCAGAAACCCCAAATGAGGATCAAACTGCTTGGCCCTCGGCAACACCCCAATTGCATAGGCTACCTTAAACAGTGATGCTCTGTCGCAAATATCCTGAGACCAGACCTTCTAACAGACACCGACACAGCTGGCTGCACACCCAGCACATTGGACCCGCCACTGCCTTAGGCCACCATCCATTCCCAACCTCGGTTTTCAGTCATCGGAACCTAGACCTTATCTCCAATCCCTGCACAGGGGGGAACCTGATGCACAAGTCAGAACCCCTCCTTCCCCATGGCAAGAAACCTTGCTGCTTGCAGTGAGTCAAACCTTCAGTGTAGGCGAAAATGGCATGGCCCATGAGGCCACGCCCATGCGTGAGGCCTGCCTTCGGCACAAACACACATGGTGACCCTCAGCGTGAGTACCTTATTCAAGTAACACCTCTCAGTGACTGGACCAAGAGCCCACATATGTGGCTTGCCATGCCCATAGGCACGCAGGACTAACTAGATGGTGTGTATTCCAGTTGAGGGAACCCACTGATGTGCTCTAGAGGCCCTCTCCTGGAAGGTCCCCTGTGGCAGAAAACAGTACTCTTCCCTACCCACTGAATGAACCCAAACACTTGGGAGCTTGGACAATCCCCCGAGAGGAAGGCTCTTCCTCGGCCCCTGAAGCAACCCCTACACTGAACGGCCACTGTGAAAGCAACACCCAGAGACAAAAGCCTGAGCGACTGCCTCCCACTTGCCCTCCTTTGATATCCAGAGGATCTCCCCTCACGGACTGGAGATCAGGCCTGCCATTACCTTGGCCCCTACCAGAGCCAAGTTTGCTTTTTCAGACATCTGTCCCCACAGCCCTGGCAAACACAGCCTCTAGGCTGAGTTTCCTGGAGCCATACCACAGGACCGTGCCTGCTCTCTCCTGGGATACTCTGTCCATTCATTTGGCCACACACCTCCAGAATATGAGAAACCTCAAGGCCCCCGAGGACATCCCACTACCGGGAGCCTCCCTGTACACACAGGGGCCTTCGGACACAAGCTGAGCTGCTACCTCCATGAAGGCATGCACACAGATGTAAACAGAGATAGAAGGTTGAGCTGGACAGGCCCTTAGGCCCTAATCTCAACTCTTGCTTTGGTGTCCAGGTGTCACTCCTCAGAGGCTTTGGTTCGAAGAACAGGATATGGGGCTTTCCTGAGGCACTGAAAAGAACTCCTCTCGTCTCCACATGGGAAGCTTCCTTATTGGAGCCGTGTCAAACACCTCAGGTTGGAGAATCCTGCAGAGTCCCTGAGCCACCTCCACATTCCTAGGTCTCCCAGACCACCAAGCCACAGTAGGACTCATCTTCAGGAGAGTCCATTTCAACTCTCCCCTCTGGGTAGCTCACCCAGGAGCCCGCAGATTGAGCCTGCCTTGTCCTGACTAAAGAGTGGGAAAATGAGGTGGCGTTCCCAGGCATCCATGCTTAGACACATGCTCTCGAGTCTTTCCGTATGGGGCCTCCTGGAACCATCCAATAGCACTCGACTGTCGTGCAGAAGGAAACCTTGAGGTTTGGAGTAGTTTACAAATCCCATCGTAGGCAAACCTCCCTGGCCTCATGAAGCCCCCACACCCTTCAGGAAGAGGCCATGCTGGACAAAAACTCTAGCCTGAAACACCTCTCATAGTTGACATGACCTCAGTGCAGGAGATCTCGATTCAGCCTCTGCAGAGTGGGCCTGCCGTGCCCTCGGTCCCAAACCTCACGCTAGCTTGTGTTTTCAGACTTCCTTCCTCACAATCCTGGCAAACAAGCCCTCCGGACTAGGAACTCCAGAACCACAACCCAGCCCAGGGTCTGCCCAATGGAAGAAAAACGTTTCCCTGTGGGGCTCTCTCCAGAAAACCCAGATGAGGATCAACCTGCTCGGGCCTCGACGGTACCCGAACTGGATAGGCTGCACTGGGCACTTATGCTCTGTCTGACACAGCCTGAAGCCAGACGTCCAGACAGACAAGGAGACAGCTGGCCGCACACACAGCACTTCGGACACGCCATGGTCTTATGCCGTCACCTCTTTTTAACCTTGGTTTTCAGATATCTGAACCTAGACATTATATCAATTCTCCAACAGCTGGGTATCGGAAGCACAAAACAGAACTCCTCCTTCCCCGTGGCTGTAAAGCTTGCTCTTGGCATGGAGTCACACCTTCAGGGTGGGAGAAACCTTCATGGTCCCTGATGCCACGCCCAAACTTGAGTGCTGATGGGCACAAATTCACACTGTGACCTCAGCATGAGCCCCATGTCAAAGTAAGGCCTGTCAGGGCCTGGACCAAGAGGCGCATATGGGGCTTGCCAAGCCCCTATGCACCCAATCCTCACCAGTGTTTCAGTTTTCTAGTCGCCCCGCCTGTACCTGGGGCTCTACTCTGGAATACCTTTCTTGGAGAGACACATGAGCCAGACAACACGACTCCACCCTTCCCACAAAATGACCCCAAACTCTTGGGAGCTGGGACAAATCCCCAGAGAGGGATACTCGTCCAAGGTCCCTGAGGCCACCCCTCCAATCCACGGCTATCCCGGACACAACATCCAGAGACAAAAGCCTGAAGGAACGCCTCCCACTCGCCCTTGTTTCAGAGGCCCAGGAGCTCCCTCTCGGGCTGTACATCTGGCCTGCCATACCCCAGGCGCCACTCATAAGCTGAGTTTGTGTTTTCAGACTTCTGTGCACACAGCCTTGACCCACACAACCTCCAGGCTAGGGCCTCTGGAGCCACAGCGAAAGATTGTGCCTGCCCTCTCCAAGGCAAGTGTGCCCAATCCATTGACCACAACCCTACAGGTTAGGGAAAAGCTCCAAGGCCCCTAAGGCCATCAATAGTGTAAACCACCCTGGATTAAGAGGGGCTCTCTGACACCAGCGGAGCAACTATCTCCACTTAGACTCTCAGACAGTGTCCCCAGACACAGAAGGTTGAAATGGACAGGCCCCCAGTCGCTTATCTGAACCTTAGCTTTGGTTTCCATGTGTCCGTCCTCAGAGGACTGTTTTCGTAGACCAGCACATGGGGCTTTTCTGAGGCA
Organism: Mustela nivalis; assembly: GCF_964662115.1. Taxonomy (NCBI): domain Eukaryota; kingdom Metazoa; phylum Chordata; class Mammalia; order Carnivora; family Mustelidae; genus Mustela; species Mustela nivalis. Next base: position 484,690 of record NW_028136343.1, on the reverse strand, counting down.
CCAAACCAAACCTCTCTCGTCTCCACATGGGGAGCTTTCTTACTGGGGATGTATCAAACACTTCAGGTAGGACAGTTCCGCAGGGCCACTGAACAACCAGCACATACCAAGGTCTCCATGGTCCCAAACGCACATTATGTCGCATCCTCAGGAGAGGCCATTTCAACTCAGCCCCCTGGGTAGCGTGCCCCAGAGGCAGCAGGTCAAACATATCTTGTGGCAAATGGCCAATGGGAATGCGAGGCATGCTGGACAGGTATCCATCCTTCGAACCCTGCTCTCCAGTCCTTCCGTATGGTATGTCCTGGAGCCATAAAGCAGGACTCGAATGTCCCGCAGAAGGAAAACTTGTGGTTTGGGGCATCCTCCAAACTAAGCGTGGGAAAACTTCCTTGGCCTCATGTGGCCCCCACTTCATGAAGGTGCCATCATGGACACATACTCCAGCCTCATCAACTTTCGATCCTCTGCCTGACTTCAGATGCAGGAGATTTTGATTCAGACTCTGCAGAGTGGGCCTGCTCTGCCCTTGGCTAAAATCCTCACCCTAGCTTGTGTTTTCAGACTTCCGTCCTCACACACTTGGCCCACACACCCTCCTTCCTGGGAATTCTGGGTCCACAAGGAAGCACTCTGCAGGCCTCCCAGGAGAAAACCATTGTCTATGGTGCGTCCCAGAAACCCCAAATCAGGATCAAACTGCTTGGCCCTCGGCAACAACCCAATTGCATAGGCTACCTTAAACACTAATGCTCTGTCGCAAATAGCCTGAGACCACACCTTCCAACAGACACCGACACAGCTGGCTGCACACCCAGCACATAGGACCAGCCACTGCCTTATGCCACCATCCATTCCAAACCTGGATTTTCAGTCATGGGAACCTAGACCTTATCTCCAATCCCTGCACAGGGGGGAACCTGATGCATATGTCAGAACCCCTCCTTCCCCATGGCAAGAATCCTTGCTGCTGGAAATGCATCAAACCTTCAGTTTAGGAGAAAATGGCATGTCCCATGAGGCCACGCCCATGCGTGAGTGCCGCCTTGGGCACAAACACACATTGTGACCCTCAGTGTGAGTACCTTATTCAAGTAACGCCTCTCAGTGACTGGACCAGAGCCAGCATATGTGGCTTGCCATGCCCATATGCACCCAGGACTAACTAGATGGTGTGTATTCCAGTTGAGGGAACCCACTGCTGTGCTCTAGAGTCCCTCTCCTGCGGGGTCCCCTGTGGCAGAAAATAGTACTCTTTCCTTCCCTCAGAATGAACCCAAACAGTTGGGAGCTTGGATTAACCCTGAGAGAAAGGCTCTTCCTCGGTCCCTGAAGGTACCCCTACGCTGAATGGCCACTGTGAACGCAACACCCAGAGACAAAAGCCTGAGCGACTAACTCCCACTTGCCCTGCTTTGAACTCCCGAGGATCTCCCCTCACGGACTGGAGATCAGGCCTTCCATTACCTTGGCCCCTAGCTGAGCCAAGTTTGCTTTTTCAGACATCTGTCCCCACAGCCCTGGCAAACACAGACCTAGGCTGGGTCCTCTGGAGCCATACCGCAGGACCGTGCCTTCTCTCTCCTGAAAAACTGTGTCCATTGCTTTGGCCACACACCTCCAGAATATGAGAAACGTCAAGGCCTCCGAGGACATCCCACTACTGGGAGCCTCCCTGGACACACAAGGGCATTCAGACACAAGCTGAGTAGCTATCTCCCCGAATGCATGCACACAGTTGTCAACAGAGATAGAAGGTTGAGCCGGACAGGCCCTTAGGCCCTAATCTCAACTCTTGCTTTGGTTTCCAGGTGTCACTCCTCAGAGGCTTTGGTTCGAAGTACAGGATATGGGGCTTTCCTGAGGCACTGAACAGAACTCCTCTCGTCTCCACATGGGAAGCTTTCTTGTTGGAGCCCTGTCAAACACCTCACGTTGGAGAATCCTGCAGTTTCCCTGAGCCACCTCCACATTCCAAGGTCTCCGAGTCCACCAACCCACAGTAGGACTCATCTTCAGAGGAGTCCATTTCAACTCTCCCCTCTAGGTAGCTCACCCAGGTGCCTGCAGATTGAGCCTGCCTTGTCCTGACTAAAGAGTGGGAATATGAGGTGGCGTTCCCAGGCATCCATGCTTAGACACCTGCTCTCTAGTCTTTCCGTATGGGGCCTCCTGGAACCATCCAATAGCACTCGACTGTCGTGCAGAAGGAAACCTTGAGGTTTGGAGTAGTTCACAAATCCCATAGTAGGGAAACACCCCTGGCCTCATGAAGCCCCCACACCCTTCATAAAGAGGCCATGCTGGAAAAAAACTCTAGCCTGAGGCACGTTTCATAGTTGACATGACCTCAGTGCAGGAGATCTCGATTCAGCCTCTGCAGAGTAGGCCTGCTGTGCCCTCGGTCCCAAATCTCAAGTTAGCTTGTGTTTTCAGACTTCCTTCCTCACACTCCTGGCAAGCAAGCCCTCCGGACTAGGAACTCCAGAACCACAACCCAGCCCAGTGTCTGCCCAACGGAAGAAAAACGTTTTGCTGTGGGGCCCTCGAGAAAACCCAGATGAGGATCAACCAGCTCGGGCCTCGACGGTACCCGAACTGGATAGGCTGCTCTGGGCACTCATGCTCTGTCTGACACAGCCTGCAGCCAGCTTTCCAGACAGACAAGGAGACAGCTGGCCACACACCCAGCACTTCGGACACGCCATGGTCTTATGCCATCACCTCTTCCTAATATTGGTTTTCAGATATCTGTACCTAGACATTATATCAATTCTACACACAGCTGGGTATCGCAAGCACAAAACAGAACTCCTCCTTCCCCATGGCTGTAAAGATTGTTCTTGGCATGGAGTCACACCTTCAGGGTGGGAGAAACCTTCATGGCCCCTCATGCCAAGCCCAAACTTGAGTGCTGATTGGGCACAAATTCACACTGTGACCCTCAGCATGAGCCCCATGTCAAAGAAAGGCCTGCCAGGGCCTGGACTAAGAGCCCGCATATGGGGCTTGCCAAGCCCCTATGCACCCAATCCTCACTGGTGTTTGAGTTTTCCAGTCGCCACGCCCTTAACTGGGGCTCTGCTCTGGAATCCCTTTGTTGGAGAGACACATGTGCCAGACAACACGACTCCACCCTTCCCACAAAATGACCCCAAACTCTTGGGAGCTGGGACAAATCCCCAGAGAGGGATACTCGTCCACAGTCCCTGAGGCCACCCCTCCAATACACGGCTATCCCGGAAACAATATCCAGAGACAAATGCCTGAAGGAACGCCTCCCACTCGCCCTTGTTTCAGAGGCCCAGGAGCTCCCTCTCGGGCGGTACATCTGGCCTCCCATACCCTAGGCGCCACTCAAAAGCTGAGTTTGTGTTTTCCGACTTCTGTGCCCACAGCCTGGACCCACACAACCTGCAGGCTAGGGCTTCTGGAGCCACAGTGAAAGATTGTGCCTGCCCTCTCCAAGGCAAGTGTGCCCAATCCATTGACCACAACCCTACAGGTTAGGGAAAAGCTCCAAGGCCCCTAAGGCCATCAATAGTGTAGGCCACCCTGGACTAAGAGGGGCTTTCTGACACTAGAGGAGCAACTATCACCACTTAGACTCTCAGAGAGTGTCCCCAGAGACAGAAGGTTGTAATGACAGGCCCCTGGGCCCTAATCTGAACCTTAGCTTTGGTTTCCATGTGTCCGTCCTCAGAGGACTGTTTTCGTAGACCAGCACACAGGGCTTTTCTGAGGCACCAAACCAAACCTCTCTCGTCTCCACATGGGGAGCTTTCTTACTGGGGATGTATCAAACCCTTCAGGTAGGAGAGTTCCTCAGGGACACTGAACAACAAGCACATTCCAAGGTCTCCATGGACCCAAACGCATATTATGACGCATCCTTTGGAGAGGCCATTTCAACTCAGCCCCCTGGGTAGCGTGCCCCAGAGGCAGCAGATCAAACATATCTTGTCGCTAATGGCCAATGGGAATGCGAGTCACGCTGTATAGGGATCCATCCTTCGAACCCTGCTCTTCAGTCCTTCCGCATGGTATGTCCTGGAGCCATGCAACAGGACTCCAATGTCCCGCAGAAGGAAACATTGTGGTTTGAGGCAACCGCTACACTCAGCGAGGGACAACTTCCTTGGCTTCATGAGGCCCCCGCTCCATGAGCTGCCATCATGGACACATACTCCAGCCTCAGCCAACGTCTTATCCTCAGCCTAACTTCAGATGCAGGAGATTTTGATTCAGCCTCTGCAGAGTGGGCCTGCTCTGCCCTTGGCTCCAATCTCACCCTAGCTTGTGTTTTCAGACTTCTGTCCTCACAATCCTGGCCCACAAACACTCCCTCCTGGGAATTCTGGGGCCACAATGAAGTACTCTGCCTGCCTCCCAGGAGAAAAACATTGTCTATGGTGCTGCCCAGAAACCCCAACTGAGGATCAAACTGCTTGGCCCTCGGCAACACCCCAATTGCATAGGCTAACTTAAACACTGATGCTCTGTCACAAATAGCCTGAGCCCAGACCTTCCAACAGACACCGACACAGCTGGCTGCACATCCAGCACATTGGACACGCCAATGCCTTAGGCCATCATCCATTCCCAACCTGGGTTTTCAGTCATCGGAACCTAGACCTTATCTCAAATCCCTGCACAGGGGGGAACCTGATGCACATGTGAGAACCCCACCTTCCCCATGGCAAGAATCCTTGCTGCTGGAAGTGAGGCGAACCTTCAGTTTAGGAGAAAACGGCATGGCCCATGAGGCCACGCCCATGCGTGAGGGCCGCCATGGGCACAAACACACATTGTGACCCTCAGCGTGAGTACCTTACTTAAGTAACGCCTCTCAGGGACTGGACCAAGAGCCCGCATATGGGCTTGCCATGCCCATAGGCACCCAGGACTAAGTAGATGGTGTGTATTCCAGTTGAGGGAACCCACTGCTGTGCTATAGAGTCCCTTTCCTGCGGGGTCCCCTGTGGCAAAAACCAGTACTCTTCCCTTCCATCAGAATGAACCCAAACACTTGGGAGCTTGGACTATCCCCTGAGAGAAGGATCTTCCTCGGCCCCTGAAGCAACCCCTAACCTGAACGGCCACTGTGAACGCAACACCCAGAGACAAAAGCCTGAGCGACTAACTCCCACTTGCCCTCCTTTGATATCCCGAGGAACTCCCCTCACGGACTGGAGATCAGGCCTGCCATTACCTTGGCCCCTAGCTGAGCCAAGTTTGCTTTTTCAGACATCTGTCCCCACAGCCCTGGCAAACACAGCCTCAAGGCTGGGTCCTCTGGAGCCATACCAAAGGACCGTGCCTGCTCTCTCCTGGGAAACTGTGTCCATTGCTTTGGCCACACACCTCCAGAATATGAGAAACCTCAAGGCCCCTGAGGACATCCCACTACTGGGAACCTCCCTGGACACATAGGGGCATTCGGACACAAGCCGAGCAGCTACTTCCCCCGAATGCATGCACACAGATGTCAACAGAGATAGAAGATTGAGCCGGACAGGCCCTTTGGCCCTAATCTCAACTCTTGCTTTGGTTTCCAGGTGTCACTCCTCAGAGGCTTTGGTTCGAAGAACAGGATATGGGGCTTTCCTGAGGCACTGAACAGAACTCCTCTCGTCTCCACATGGGAAGCTTCCTTGTTGGAGCCGTGTCAAACACCTCACGTTGGAGAATCCTTCAGAGTACCTGAGCCACCTCCACATTCCAAGGTCTCCCAGTCCACCAACCCACAGTAGGACTTATCTTCAGGAGATTCCATTTCAACTCTCCCCTCTAGGTAGCTCACCCAGGAGCCCGCAGATTGAGCCTGCCTTGTCCTGACTAAAGAGTTGGTATATGAGGTGACGTTCCCAGGCATCCATGCTTAGACACCTGCTCTCGAGTCTTTCCATATGGGGCATCCTCGAACCATCCAATTGGACTCGACTGTCGTGCAGAAGGAAACCTTGAGGTTTGGAGAAGTTCACAAATCCCATCGTAGGCAAACACCCCTGGCCTCATGAAGCCCCCACATCCTTCAGGAAGTGGCCATGCTGGACAAAAACTCTAGCCTGAGACACATCTCATAGTTGACATGACCTTAGTGCAGGAGATCTTGATTCAGCCTCTGCAGAGTGGGCCTGCCGTGCCCTCGGTCCCAAACCTCACGCTAGCTTGTGTTTTCAGACTTCCTTCCTCACACTCCTGGCAAACAAGCCCTCCGGACTAGGAATTCCAGAACCACAACCCAGCCCAGTGTGCCCAACGGAAGAAAAACGTTTCCCTGTGGGGCTCTCCAGAAAACCCAGATGAGGATCAACCTGCTCGGGCCTCGACGGTACCCGAAATGGATAGGCTGCTCTGGGCACTCATGCTCTGTCTGACACAGCCTGAAACCAGACGTCCAGACAGACAAGGAGACAGTTGGCCGCACACCCTGCACTTCGGACACGCCATGGTCTTATGCCGTCACCTCTTCCTAATCTTGGTTTTCAGATATCTGAACCTAGACATTATATCAATTCTCCGCACAGCTGGGTATCGCAAGCACAAAACAGAACTCCTCCTTCCCCATGGCTGTAAAGCTTTCTCTTGGCATGGAGTCACCTTCAGGGTGAGAGAAACCTTCATTGCCCCTTATGCCAAGCCCAAACTTGAGTGCTGCTTGGGCACAAATTCACACTGTGACCCTCAGCATGAGCCCCATGTCAAAGAAAGGCCTGTCAGGGCCTGGACCAAGATCCTGCATATGGGGCTTGCCAAGCCCCTATGCACCCAATCCTCACCAGTGTTTGAGTTTTCCAGTCGCCCCGCCCGTACCAGGGGCCTTGCTCCGGAATCCCTTTCTTGGAGAGACACATGAGCCAGACAACACGACTCTACCCTTCCCACAAAATGACCCCAAACTCTTGGGAGCTGGGACAAATCCCCAGAGAGGGATACTCGTCCACAGTCCCTGAGGCCACCCCTCCAATCGACGGCTATCCCGGACACAACATCCAGAGACAAATGCCTGAAGGAACGCCTCCCACTCGCCCTTGTTTCAGAGGCCCAGGAGCTTCCTCTCGGGCTGTCCATCCGGCCTGCCATACACTAGGCGCCACTTATAAGCGGAGTTTGTGTTTTCAGACTTCTGTGCCCACAGCCTAGACCCACACAACCACCAGGCTAGGGCCTCTGGAGCCCCAGAGAAAGATTGTGCCTGTTCTCTCCAAGGAAAGTGTGCCCAATCCATTGACCACAACCCTACAGGTTAGGGAAAAGCTCCAAGACCCCTGAGGCCATCAATAGCGTAGGCCACCCTGGACTAAGAGGGGCTCTCTGACACCAGCGGAGCAACTATCTCCACTTAGACTCTCAGACAGTGTCCCCAGACACAGAAGGTTGAAATGGACAGGCCCACAGGCTCTAATCTGAACCTTAGCTTTGGTTTCCATATGACCGTCCTCAGAGGACTGTTTTCGTAGACCAGCAAACGGGGCTTTTCTGAGGCACCAAACCAAACCTCTCTCGTCTCCACATGGGGAGCTATCTTACTGGGGATGTATCAAACCCTTCAGGTCGGAGAGTTCCGCAGGGACCCTGAACAACCAGCACATTGCAAGGTCTCCATGGACCCAAACACACATTATGACGCATCCTTGGTAGAGGCCATTTCAACTCAGCCCCCTGGGTAGCGTGCCCCAGAGGCAGCAGATCAAACATATCTGGTCGCTAATGGCCAATGGGAATGCGAGGCACGCTGTATAGGGATCCATCCATGGAACCCTGCTCTTCAGTCCTTCCGTATGGTATGTCCTGGAACCATGCAACAGGACTCGAATGTCCCGCAGAAGGAAACCTTGTGGTTTGAGGCAACCGCTAAACTCAGCGTTGGAAAACTTCCTTGGCTTCATGAGGCCCCCGCTTCATGAAGGTGCCATCATGGACACACACTCCAGCCTCAGCCATGTCTTATCCTCAGCCTGACTTCAGATGCAGGAGATTTTGATTCAGCCTCTGCAGAGTGTGCCTGCTCTGCCCTTGGCTCCAATCCTCACCCTAGCTTGTGTTTTCAGACTTCTGTCCTCACACTCCTGGCCCACATACCCTCCCCCCTGGGAATTCTGGGGCGACAATGAAGCACTCTGCCTGCCTCCCAGGAGAAAACCATTGTCTATGGTGCTTCCCAGAAACCCCAACTGAGGATCAAACAGCTTGGCCCTCGGCAACACCCCAATTGCATAGGCTACCTTAAACACTGATGCTCTGTCGCAAATAGCCTGAGCCCAGACCTTCCAACAGACACCGACACAGCTGGCTGCACACCCAGCACATTGGACATGCCAATGCCTTAGGTCATCATCCATTCACAACCTGGGTTTACAGTCATCGGTACCTAGACCTTATCTCCAATCCCTGTACAGGGGGGAACCTGATGCACATGTGAGAACCCCTCCTTCCCCATGGCAAGAAATCTTTCTGCTGGCAGTGAGTCAAACCTTCTGTGTAGGAGAAAACGGCATGGCCCATGAGGCCACGCCCATGCGTGAGGGCCGCCTTGTGCACAAACACACATTTTGACCCTCAGCGTGAGTACCTTATTCAAGTAACGCCTCTCAGGGACTGGACCAAGAGCCCGCATTGTGGCTTGCCATGCCCATAGGCACCCAGGACTAACTAGATGGTGTGTATTCCAGTTGAGGGAACCCACTGCTGTGCTATAGAGTCCCTCTCCTGCGGGGTCCCCTGTGGCAGATAACAGTTCTCTTCCCTTCCCTCAGAATGAACCCAAACACTTGGGAGCTTGGACAATCCCCCGAGAGAAAGGCTCTTCCTCGGCCCCTGAATCAACCCCTAACCTGAACGGCCACTGTGATTGCAACACCCAGAGACAAAAGCCTGAGCGACTAATTCCCACTTGCCCTGCTTTGATATCCCGAGGATCTCCCCTCACGGACTGGAGATCAGGCCTGCCATTACCTTGGCCCCTACCTGAGCCAAGTTTGCTTTTTCAGACATCTGTCCCCACAGGCCTGGCAAACACAGTCTCTAGGCTGGGTCCTCTGGAGCCATACCAAAGGACCGTGCCTGCTCTCCTCTGGGAAACTGTGTCCATTGCTTTGGCCACACACCTCCAGAATATGAGAAACCTCAAGGCCCCCGAGGACATCCCACTACTGGGAGCCTCCCTGGACACACAGGGGAATTCGGACACAAGCTGAGCAGCTACTTCCCCGAATGCATGCACACAGATGTCAACAGAGATAGAAGGTTGAGCCGGACAGGCCTTTAGGCCCTAATCTCAACTCTTGCTTTGGTTTCCAGGTGTCACTCTCAGAGCTTTGGTTCAAAGAACAGGACATGGGGCTTTCCTGAGGAACCGAATAGAACTCTTCTCGTCTCCACATGTGAAGCTTCCTTGTTGGAGCCATGTCAAACACCTCACGTTGGAGAATCCTGCAGAGTCCCTGAGCCACCTCCACATTCCAAGGTCTCCCAGTTCACCACCCACGGTAGGACTCATCTTCAGTAGAGTCCATTTCAACTCTCCCCTCTGGGTAGTTCACCCAGGAGCCCGAGGGTGAGCCTACCTTGTCCTGTCTAAAGAATGGGAGTAGTAGGTGGCATTCCCAGGCATCCATGCTTAGACTCCTGCTCTCGAGTCTTTCCGTATGGGGCCTCCTGTAACCATCCAATAGGACTCAACAGTCGTGCAGAAGGAAAACTTGTGGTTTGGAGTAGTTCACAAATCCCATTGTAGGCAAACATCCCTGGACTCATGAAGCCCCCACACCCTTCAGGAAGAGGCCATGCTGGACAAAATCTCTAGCCTGAGGCACGTCGTATAGTTGACATGACCTCAGTGCTGGAGATCTCGATTGAGCCTCTGCAGAGTGGGACTACCCTGCCCTCGGTCCCAAACCTCATGCTAGCTTGTGTTTTCAGAATTCCTTACTCACACCTGTGGCAAACAAGTCCTCCGGACTAGGAACTCGAGAACCACAACCCAGCCCAGTGTCTGCCCAACGGAAGAAAAACGTTTCCCTGTGGGGCTCTCCAGAAAACCCAGATGAGGATCAACCTGCTTAGGCCTCGAAGGTCCGCGAACTGGATAGGCTGCTCTGGGCACTCATGCTCTGTCTGACACAGCCTGAAGCCAGACGTCCAGACAGACAAGGAGACAGCTGGCCGCACACCTCGCACTTCAGACACGCCAAGGTCTTCTGCCATCACCTCTTCCTATCCTTGGTTTTCAGATATCTGAACCTAGACATTATATCAATTCTCCGCACAGCTGGGTATCGCAAGCACAAAACAGAACTCCTCCTTCACCATGGCTGTAAAGCTTGTTCTTGGCATGGAGTCACACCTTCAGGGTGGGAGAAACCTTCATGGCCCCTGATGCCACGCCCAAACTTGAGTGCTGCTTGGGCACAAATTCACACTGTGACCTTCAGCATGAGCCCCATGTCAAAGAAAGGCCTGTCAGGGCCTGGACCAAGAGCCTGCATATGGGGCTTGCCAAGCCCCTATGCACCCAATCCTCCCCAGTGTTTGAGTTTACCAGTGGCGCCGTCCGTACCTAGGGCTCTGCTCTGGAATCCCTTTCTTGGTGAGACACATGAGCCAGACAACACGACTCCACCCTTCCCACAAAATGACCCCAAACTCTTGGGAGCTGGGACAAATCCCCAAAGAGGGATACTCGTCCATAGTCCCTGAGTCCACCCCTCCAATCCACGGCTATCCCGGACACAACATCCAGAGACAAAAGCCTGAAGGAAAGTCTCCAACTCTCCCATGTTTCAGAGGACCAGGAGCTGTATATCCGGCCTGCCATACCCTAGGTGCCAATCATAAGCTGAGTCTGTGATTTCAGACTTCTGTGCCCACAGCCTGGACCCACACATCCTCCAGGCTACGGCCTCTGGAGTCACAGAGAAAGATTGTGCCTGCCCTCTCCAAGGAAAGTGTGCCCAATCCATTGACCACACCCCTACAGGTTAGGGAAAAGCTCCAAGGCCCCTGAGGACATCAATAGTGTAGTCCACCCTGGACTAAGAGGGGCTCTCTGACACCAGCGGAGGAACTTTCTCCACTTAGACTCTCAGACAGTGTCCCCAGAGACAGAAGGTTGAAATGGACAGGCCCCCAGGCCCTAATCTGAACCTTAGCTTTGGTTTCCATGTGTCCGTCCTCAGAGGTCTGTTTTCGTAGACCAGCACACGGGGCTTTTCTGAGGCACCAAACCAAACCTCTCTCGTCTCCACATGGGGAGCTTTCTTACTGGGGATGTATCAAACCCTTCAGGTCGGGGTGTTCCGCAGTGCCACTGAACAAGCAGCACATTCCAAGGTCTCCATGGACCCAAACGCACATTATGACGCATACTTGGGAGAAGCCATTTCAACTCAGCCCCCTGGGTAGCGTGCCCCAGAGGCAGCAGATCAAACATATCTTGTCGATAATGGCCAATGGGAATGCGAGTCACGCTGTATAGGGATCCATCCTTCAAACCCTGCTCTTCAGTCCTTCCGTATTATGTCCTGGAGCCATGCAACAGGTCTCGAATGTCCCGCAGAAGGAAATCTTGTGGTTTGAAGCAACCTCCAAACTCAGCGTGGGAAAACTTCCTTGGCCTCATGAGGCCCCTGCTTCATGAAGGTGCCATCATGGACACACACTCCAGTCTCAGCCAACGTCTTATCCTCAGCCTGACTTCAGATGTAGGAGATTTTGATTCAGGCTCTGCAGAGTGGGCCTGCTCTGAGTTTGGCTCCAATCCTCACCCTAGCTTTTGTTTTCAGACTTCTGTCTTCACACTCCTGGCCCACAACCCTCCCTCCTGGGAATTCTGGGGCCACAATGAAGCACTCTGCCTGCCTCCCGGGAGAAAAACATTGTCTATGGTGCTGCCAAGAAACACCAACTGAGGATAAAACTGCTTGGCCCTCGGCAACACCCCAATTGCATAGGCTACCTTAAACACTGATGCTCTGTCGCAAATAGCCTGAGCCCAGACCTTCCAACAGACACCGACATAGCTGGCTGCACACCCAGCACATTGGACCCGCCACTGCCTTAGGCCACCATCCATTCCCAACCTCGGTTTTCAGTCATCGGAACCTAGACCTTATCTCCAATCCCTGTACAGGGGGGAACCTGATGCACAAGTAGAACCCCTCCTTCCCCATGGCAAGAAACCTTGCTGCTGGCAGTGAGTCAAACCTTCAGTGTATGAGAAAACGGCATGGCCCATGAGGCCACGCCCATGCGTGAGAGCCGCCTTGGGCACAAACGCATATTGTGACCCTCAGCGTGAGTACCTTATTCAAGTAACGGATCTCAGTGACTGGACCAAGAGCCCGCATATGTGGCTTGCCATGCCCATAGGCACCCAGGACTAACTAGATGGTGTGTATTCCAGTTGAGGGAGCCCACTGCTGTGCTCTAGAGTCCCTCTCCTGGGGGGTCCCCTGTGGCAGTAAACAGTACTATTCCCTTCCCACAGAATGAACCCAAACTCTTGGGAGCTTGGACAATCCCCCAAGAGGAAGGCTCTTCCTCGGCCCCTGAAGCAACGCCTACCCTGTATGGCCAATGTGATCGCAACACCCAGAGACAAAAGCCTGAGCAACTGCCTCCCACTTGCCCTCCATTGATATCCCGAGGATCTCCCCTCACGGAGTGGAGATCAGGCCTGCCATTACCTTGGCCCCTAGCTGAGCCAAGTTTGCTTTTTCAGACATCTGTCCCCACAGGCCTGGCAAACACAGTCTCTAGGCTGGGTCTTCTGGAGCCATACCAATGGACCGTGCCTGCTCTCTCCTGGGAAACTGTGTCCATTGCTTTGGCCACACACCTCCAGAATATGAGAAACCTCAAGGCCCCCGAGGACATCCCACTACTGGGATCCTCACTGGACACACAGGGGCATTCAGACACAAGCTGAGCAGCTATCTCCACGAAGGCATGCACACAGATGTAAACAGAGATAGAAGGTTGAGCCGGACAGGCCCTTAGGCTCTAATCTCAACTCTTGCTTTGGTTTCCAGGTGTCACTCCTCAGCAGCTTTGGTTCGAAGAACAGGATATGGGGCGCAGCTTTGGTTCGAAGAACAGGATATGGGGCTTTGCTGAGGCACTGAACAGAACTCCTCTCGTCTCCACATGGGAAGCTTCCTTGTTGGAGCCGTGTCAAACACCTCAGGTTGGAGAATCCTGCAGAGTCCCTGAGCCACCTCCACATTACAAGGTCAGCCAGGCCACAAAGCCACAGTTGGAGTCATCTTCAGGATAGTTCATTTCAACTCTCCCCTCTGGGTAGCTCACCCAGGAGCCCGCAGATTGAGCCTGCCTTGTCCTGACTAAAGAGTGGGAATATGAGGTGGCTTTCCCAGGCTTCCAAGCTTAGGCCCCTGGTCTCGAGTCTTTCCATATGGGGCCTCCTGGAACCATCCAATAGGACTCGACTGTCGTGCAGAAGGAAACCTTTAGGTTTGGAGTAGTTCACAAATCCCATAGTAGGCTAACCTCCCTGGCCTCATGAAGACACCACAACTTTCAGGAAGAGGCCATGCTGGACAAAAACTCTAGCCTGAGGAACGTCTCATAGTTGACATGACCTCAGTGCAAGAGATCTCGATTCAGCCTCTGCAGAATGGGCCTGCCCTGCCCTCGGTCCCAAACCTCATGCTAGCTTGTGTTTTCAGACTTCCTTCCTCACAACTGTGGCAAACAAGTCCTCCGGACTAGGAACTCCAGAACCACTACCCAGCCCAGTGTCTGCCCAACGGAAGAAAAATGTTTCCCTGAGGGGCTCTCCAGAAAACCCGGATGAGGATCAACCTGCTTAGGCCTCGAAGGTCCGCGAACTGGATAGGCTGCTCTGGGCACTCATGCTCTGTCTGACACAGCCTGAAGCCAGACGTCCAGACAGACAAGGAGACAGCTGGCCGCACACCTCGCACTTCGGACACGCCAAGGTCTTCTGCCGTCACCTCTTCCTAACCTTGGTTTTCAGATATCTGAACCTAGACATTATATCAATTCTCCGCACAGCTGGGTATCGCAAGCACAAAACAGAACTCCTCCTTCCCCATGGCTGTAAAGCTTGTTCTTGACATGGAGTCACACCTTCTGGGTGGGAGAAACCTTCATGGCCCCTGATGCCACGCCCAACTTGAGTGCTGCTTGGGCATAAATTCACACTGTGACCTTCAGCATGAGCACCATGTCAAAGAAAGTCCTGTCAGCGCCTGGACCAAGAGCCCGCATATGGGGCTTGCCAAGCCCCTATGCACCCAATCCTCACCAGTGTTTGAGTTTACCAGTGGCCCCGCCCGTACCTGGGGCTCTGCTCTGGAATCCCTTTCTTGGTGAGACACATGAGCCAGACAACACGACTCCACCCTTCCAAAAAAATGACCCCAAACTCTCGGTAGCTGGGACAAATCCCCAGAGAGGGATACTCGTCCATAGTCCCTGAGTCCACCCCTCCAATCCACGGCTATCCCGGACCCAACATCCAGAGACAAAAGACTGAAGGAACGCCTCCAACTCTCCCTTGTTTCAGAGGCCCAGGAGCTGTACATCCGGCCTGCCATACCCTAGGTGCCACTCATAAGCTGAGTCTGTTTTTACAGACTTCTGTGCCCACAGCCTCGACCCACACATCCTCCAGGCTAGGGCCTCTGGTGTCACAGCGAAAATTGTGCCTGCCCTCTCCTAGGAAATTGTGCCCAATCCATTGACCACAACCCTACAGGTTAGAGAAAAGCTCCAAGGCCCCTGAGGCCACCCAAATTATATAGTCTAACCTGGGCACTAATGCACTGTCTGACACAACCCGAGCCAGAACCTCCTACCAACACCCAGGCAGCTGACCGCAAAATGAGCCTATCAGACCAGCAATGGCCTTAGGTCGTCATCTCTTCCCAACTACGGTTTTTCAGGCTTCAGAACCTAGACCTTATCTCCAACTACTGCCCAGGGTTGAAAATGATGCAGAAATAAGAACACCTTCCCCAAGGCTAGAGACCATGTGATTGGCATGTTGTCCAAAGTCCAGTGTAGTTGAAACCAGTGTGGCCCATGTGGCCCCGCCCATGCTCGCGAGCCATATTGGTCACAAACACACATTGTGACCCTCAACCTGAGCCCAGCCCTCAAGTAAGGCCTCTCAGTGGCTGGATGAAGAGACAGCATATTGGGCCTGCCATGCCCCTAGGCCCCAATTTTTAACGATAGTTTGGGTTGTCTCTTCACTCTTCCCCAGGGCTGTGCTTTGTAATTTCTCTTTGGTTGGGTCACTTGAGGTAACAAACGTGAAAGGGGACCTCCCATTCCACAGATTATCGAAAAAGAATTGGGACAGGGACAAATTCACAGAGAGGAAGATTCGTCCATGGCCCATGAGGCCTCCCCACATCCACGACCATCGTTGATTCAAAATATAGAGACAAAAACCTGAGCAAGTCTCCACAGGTAAACTTGTGCATGGGAGCTATGTCAAAAGCTTAGGAGAATACTTCAGGGTCCCGGTGCCACCGCCCCATTCCAAGGCCCTCATGGACACAAACACACATTAGGCCCCATCCTCGGGAAAGTCCATTTCAACTCAGCCACCCCGGTTGCTCCTGCAGAGCCTTCAGATCTCAACTGTCTTGTTGCTAGGAGACAATTGGAATGCGAGGCCCGCTTCCCTGGCATCCATCCCCGAACGGTGCTCTGGAGTCCTTCCATATGGGATATCCTTGAGCTGCCCAACAGGTCTCAATTGTCCCGCAGAAGGAATCCTTGAAGTGCGCATCCCACAACTCCCAACGTGGGAAAACCTCCATGGCCTTGAATTACCGCTCCGTTCATGAAGGGGCAGTCATGCACAGAAAATCCAAACTGAGCCAAAGTCTGATCCTCGCCGTGACTTCAGAAACATGAGATATTCTTTCAGATCTGCAGGGGGTACCAGCTTTGCCCTCGGCCTGAAGCCCAAGCCTAGCTTGTGTTCTCAGACTTGTCCTCACACTCCTGGTCCAGAATACCTCATGTTTGGCAATACCGGACCCACAATGGAGCACTCTGCCTGCCTCTAGAAAAAATATATTGCATATTGAGTTGCCCAGGCACCTCAAATGAGGATAAACCTACACGGCTCTCGGCTGTACCTGAATTATAGTCTAACTGGGCACTAATTCACTGTCTGACACAACCTGAACCCGAACCTCTGGACCAACACCCAGGCAGCTGACCTCACACTGAGCACATCAGACCTGCCATGGGCTTAGGTCTTCATCTCTTCCCAACAGCCGTTTTCAGGCTTCAGAACCTAGGCCTTAACTCCAACCACTGCCCAGGGTTGAAAATGATGAAGAAATCAGAGCTCCTTCTCCATGGCAAGAGACCTTGTGATTGGCATGTTGTCCAAAGTTCAGTGTAGTTGAAACCAGTGTGGCCCATGAGGCACCGCCCATGCTCGCGAGCCACATTGGTCACAAACACACATTGTGACCCTCAGCCTGAGTCCAGTCCTCAAGTAAGGCCACACAGTGACTGGATGAAGAGACAGCATATTGGGCCTGCCATGCCCCTAGGCCCCAATATTTAACCATAGTTTGGGTGGTCACTTCACTCTTCCCCAGGGCTCTGCTTTTGAATTCCTCTTTGATTGGGACCCCTGAGGTAACAAACCTGAGAGACCTCCCATTCCACATATTGACAGAAAGAAATTGGGACCGGGCCAAATCCACAGAGAGGAAGATTCGTCAATGGCCCATGAGGCCTCCCCACATTCCACGCCCATCTTTGATAAAAAATCCAGAGACAAAAGCCCGAGCAAGCGCCTCAGACTCGCTCTTTCTTCATATCCTGAAGAGTTCTTCTCATGGTTTGTAGATTTGACCTGCCATAACTACGTCTCAAACCTAAGCTGAGTTTGTGTTTTCAGACTTCTGTCCTCAAATTCCTGGGCCACACACTCTCCAGGCTGGGGCCTCTGGAGCCACACATTAGACTGTTCCTACCAAATCCAGGGAATTCTTCCCATTCCATTGTCCAAAATCGTACAAATTAGAAGAACCCTCCATAGGCCCTGAGGCAATCCAATAGTGTAGGTCTCCCGGGACAAACAAGGGTGGTCTGACACCAGCTGAGCATCTACCTCCACTCATACCATAAATGGATGTCCCCAGAGAAGAAGATGGAACCAGACAGGACCCTAGGCCATAATCGGATCCATTGCTTTGGTTTACAGGCATGTCTCCTCAAAAGCCTGGATTCCAAGGCCAGCTTGGGGGGTTTCCTGAGGCACCCATCAGAACAAATCTCGTCTCCTCAAGGAAACTTGTGCATGGGACCTATGTCAAAAGCTTAGGAGAATACTTCAGGGTCCCGGTGCCACCGCCCCATTCCAAGGCCCTCATGGACACAAACACACATTAGGACCCATCCTCTGGAAAGTGCATTTCAACTCAGCCCCCCGATTGCTCCCGCAGAGCCATCAGAACTCAACTGTTTTGTTGCTAGGAGACAATTTGAATGTGAGACGGGATTCCCTGGCATCCATCCTCGAAAGGTGCTCTGGAGTCATTCCATATGGGATGTCCTGGAGCTGACCAACAGGTCTCAATTGTCCCGCAGAAGGAATCCTTGAAGGGGGCATCCCACAATTTCCAACGTGGGAAAACCTCCATGGCCTTGAGATTCCGCTTCATTCATGAAGGGGCAGTCATGCACAGAAACTCCAAACCGAGCCAACGTCTGATCCTCGCCGTGACTTCAGATGCATGAGATATTGGTTCAGATCTGCAGGGGGTACCTGCCGTGCCCTCGGCCTGAAGCCCTAGTCTAGCTTGTGTTCTCAGACTTCTGTCCTCACACTCCTAATCCAGAAGCCCTCAAGTTTGGCAATTCCGGACCCACAATGCAGCACCCTGCTTCCCCTCTAGAAAAAATATATTGCCTAATGAGTTGCCCAGGCACCTCAAATGAGGATAAACTTACACGGCACTCGACTGTACCTAAATTATATAGTCTAACCTGAGCTCTAATGCACTGTCTGGCACAACCTGAACCCGAAACTCCGGACCAACACCCAGGCAGCTGATCGCACACTGAGCACATCAGACCTGCCATGGCCTTAGGTCGTCATCTCTTCCCAACTGCGGTTTTCAGACTTCAGATCCTAGACCTTATATCCAACCACTGCCTAGGGTTGAAAATGATGCAGAAATCAGAGCTCCTTCCCCATGGCAAGAGACCTTGTGATTGGCATATTGTCCTAAGTTCAGTGTAGTTGAAACCAGTATGGCCCATGAGTCCCAGCCCCTGCTCGCGGGCCACATTGGTCACAAACACACATTGTGACGCTCAGGCTGTGCTCAGTCCTTAAGTAAGGCCACTCAGTGGCTGGATGAAGAGAAAGCATATTGGGCCTGCCATGCCCCTAGGCCCCAATTTTTAACCATATTTTGGGTTGTCCCTTCACTCTTCCCCAGGGCTCTGCTTTGGAATTCCTCTTTGGTTGAGACACCTGAATTAACAAACCTGAGAGGAGACCGCCCATTCCACAGATTGATGGAAAGAAATTGGGACCGGGCCAAATCCACAGAGAGGAAGATTCGTCCATGGCCCATGAGGACTCCCCACATTCCACGCCCATCTTTGATACAAAATCCAGACAAAAGCCTGAGCAAGCGCCTCAGACTCGCTCTTTCTTCATATCCTGAAGAGTTTTTCTCATGGTTTGTAGATTGGACCTGCCATAACTATGTCCTTAACGTAAGCTGAGTTTGTGTTTTCAGACTTCTGTCCTCAAATTTCTGGGCCACACACCCTCCAGGCTGGGGCCCCTGGAGCCACACATTAGGACTGTGCCTACCCAATGATGGGAATTCTGCCCATTCCATTGTCCAAAATCGTACAAAATGGGAGAACCCTCCAAAGTTCCCGAGGCCATCCCAATAGCGTAGGTCTCCCGGGACAAACAAGTGCGGTCTGACACGAGCTGACCATCTACCTACACTCATACAAAACATGGATGTCCCCAGAGAAGAAGATGGAACCAGACAGGACCCTAGGCCATAATCGGATCCATTGCTTTGGTTTACAGGCATGTCTCCTCAAAAGCCTGGATTCCAAGGCCAGCATAGGGGGTTTCCTGAGGCATCCATCAGAACAAATCTCGTCTCCACAAGGAAACTTGTGCATGGGACCTATGTCAAAAGCTTAGGAGAATACTTCAGGGTACCGGTGCCACCACCCCATTCCATGGCCTTCATGGACACAAACACATATTAGGCCCCATCCTTCGGAAAGTCCATTTCAACTCAGCCACCCCGGTTGCTCCCGCAGAGCCATCAGATCTCAACTGACTTGTTGCTAGGAGACAATTGGAATGTGAGTCCCGCTTCCCTGGCATCCATCCCCGAACGGTGCTCTGGAGTCCTTCTATATGGTATATCCTGGAGCTTCCCAACAGGTCTCAATTGTCCCGCAGAAGGAATCCTTGAAGGGCTCGTCCCACAACTCCCAACGTGGGAAAACCTCCATGGCCATGAGATTCCGCTCCGTTCATGAAGGGGCAGTCATGCACCGAAACTCCAACCTGAGCCAAAGTCTGATCCTCGCCGTGACTTCAGAAGCATGAGATATTCGTTCAGATCTGCAGGGGGTAACAGCCATGCCCTCGACTTGAAGCCCAAGTCTAGCTTCTGCTCTCAGACTTGTCCTCACACTCCTGTTCCAGAATCTTTCATGTTTGACAATACCGGACCCAAATTGCAGCACTCTGCCTACCTCTAGAAAAAATATATTGCCTAATGTGTTGCCCAGGCACCTCAAATGAGGATAAACCTACACGGCTCTCGACTGTACCTGAATTATATAATCTAACCTGGGCACTAATGCACTGTCTGACACAACCTGAGCCCGAACCTCCTGACCAACACCTAGGCAGCTGACCACACCTTGAGCACATCAGACCTGCCATGGCCTTAGGTCGTCTTCTCTTCCCAACTGGGATTTTCAGGCTTCAGAACCTAGATCTTAACACCAACCACTGCCCAGGGTTGAAAATGATGCAGAAATCAGAGCTCCTTCCCCATGGCAAAAGACCTGTGAATGGAATGTTGTCCAAAGTTCAGTGTAGTTGAAACCAGTGTGGCCCCTGAGGCCCCGCCCATGCTCGCGGGCCACATTGGTCACAAACACACATTGTGACACTCAGCCTGTACCCAGTCCTCAAGTAAGGCCCTCAGTGCCTGGATGAAGAGACAGCATATTGGGCCTGCCATTCCGCTAGGCCCCAATTTTTAACCATAGTTTGGGTTGTCCCTTCACTCTTCCCCAGGTCTCTGCTTTGAAATTCCTCTTTGGTTGGGACACCTGAGGTAAAAAACCTGAGAGGAGACCTCCCATCCCACAGATTGACGGAAAGAAATTGGGACTGGGCCAAATCCACAAAGAGGAAGATTCGTCCATGGCCCATGAGGCCTCCCCACATTCAACGCCCATCCTTGATACAAAATCCAGAGACAAAAGCCTGAGCAAGTGCCTCATTCTCGCTCTTT
Organism: Mustela nivalis; assembly: GCF_964662115.1. Taxonomy (NCBI): domain Eukaryota; kingdom Metazoa; phylum Chordata; class Mammalia; order Carnivora; family Mustelidae; genus Mustela; species Mustela nivalis. The sequence continues at coordinate 464,144 of NW_028136343.1, read as the reverse complement.
CTTCATATCCTGAAGAGTTCTTCTCATGGTTTGTAGATTGGACCTGCCATACCTACGTCCGCAAACCTAAGCTGAGTTTGTGTTTTCAGACTTCTGTCCTCAAATTCCTGGGCCACACACCCTCCAGGCTGGGGCCCCTGGAGCCAGACATTAGGACTGTGCCACCCAATCCATGGGAATTCTGCCCATTCCATTGTCCAAAATCGTACAAATTAGAAGTACCTTCCAAAGTCCCTGAGGACATACCAATAGTGTAGGTCTCCCAGAACAAAAAAGGGCGGTCTGACAACAGCTGAGCATCTACATCCACTCATACCATAAATGGATGTCCCCAGAGAAGACGATGGAACCAGACATGACCCTAGGCCATAATCGGATCCATTGCTTTGGTTTACAGGCATGTCTCCTCAAAAGCCTGGATTCCAAGACCAGCATAGGGGGTTTCCTGAGGCACCCATCAGAACAAATCTCGTCTCCACAAGAAAACTTGTGCATGGGACCTATGTCAAAAGCTTGGAGAATACTTCAGGGTCCCAGTGCCACCGCTCCATTCCAAGGCCTTCATGGACAAAATCACACATTAGGCCCCAAACTCGGGAAAGTCCATTTCAACACAGCCGCCCCGATTGCTAACGCAGAGCCATAGAACTCAACTGTCTTGTTGCTAGGAGACAATTGGAATGCGAGGCTGGCTTCCCTGGCATCCATCCTTGAACGGTGCACTGCAGTCATTCCATATGGGATGTCCTGGAGCTGACCAACAGGTCTCAATTGTCCCGCAGAAGGAATCCTTGAAGGGGGATCCCACACTCCCAACGTTGGAAAACCTCCATGGCCGTGAGATTCCGCTCCGTTCATGAAGGGGCAGTCATGCACAGAAACTCCAACCCGAGCCAACTTCTGATCCTCGCCGTGACTTAAGATGCATGAGATATTGGATCAGATCTGCAGGGGGTACTTGCCATACTCTCGGCCTGAAGCCCAAGTCTAATTGTGTTCTCAGACTTCTGTCCTCACCCTCCTGGCCCAGGGGTCCTCAAGTTTGGCAATTCCGGACCCACAATGCAGCAATCTGCCTGCCCTCTAGGAAAAATATATTGCCTAATGATTTTCCCAGGCATCTCAAATGAGGATAAACTTTCACGGCACTCGACTGTACCTAAATTATATAGTCTAACCTGGGCCCTAATGCACTGTCTGACACAACCTGAACGGGAAACTCTGGACCAACAACAGGCAGCTGACCGCACACTGAGCACATGAGACTCGCCATGGCCTTAGGTCGTCATCTCTTCCCAACTGTGGTTTTCAGGCTTCAGAACCTAGACCTTATCACAACCACTTCCCAGTGTTGAAAATGATGCAGAAATCAGAGCTCCTTCCCCATGGCAAGAGACCTTGTGATTGGCATGTTGTCCAAAGTTCAGTGTAGTTGAAACCAGTGTTGCCCATGAGGCCCCGCCCAACCTCGCGGCCACATTGGTCACAAACACACATGCTGACCCTCAGTCTGAACCCAGTCTTTAAGTAAGGCCACTCAGTGGCTGGATGAAGAGACAGCATATTGGGCCTGCCATGCCACTAGGCCCAATTTTTAACCATAGTTTGGGTTGTCCCTTCACTCTTCCCCAGGGCTCTGCTTTGGAATTCCTCTTTGGTTGGGACACCTGAGGTAACAAACCTGAGAGGAGACCTCCCATCCCACAGATTGACGGAAAGAAATTGGGACCGGGCCAAATCCACAGAGAGGAAGATACGTCCATGGCCCATGAGGCCTCCCCACGTTCCATGCCCATCTTTGATACAAAATCCAGAGACAAAAGCCTGAGCAAGCGCCTCAGACTCGCTCTTTCTTCATATCCTGAATAGTTCTTCTCATGGTTTGTAGATTGGACTTGCAAGACTACTTCCCCAAACCTAAGCTGAGTTTGTGTTTTCAGACTTCTGTCCTCAAATTCCTGGGCCACACTCCCTCCAGGCTGGGTCCCCTGGAGCCACACATTAGGACTGTGCCTACCCAATCCATGGGAATTTTGCCCATTCCATTGTCCAAAATCGTACAAATTAGGAGAATTCTCCAAAGTCCCCGAGGCCATCCCAATAGTGTAGGTCTCCGGGGACAAACAAGGGCGGTCTGACACCAGGTGAGCATCTACCTCCACTCATTCCATAGAGGGATATCCCCAGAGTAGAAGATTGAACCAGGCAGGACCCTAGGCCATAATCGGATCCATTGCTTTGGTTTACAGGCGTGTCTCCTCAAAAGCCTGGATTCCAATACCAGCATAAGGGATTTCCTAAGGCACCCATCAGAACAAATCTCGTCTCCACAATGAAACTTGTTCATGGGAGCTATGTCAAAAGCTTAGGAGAATACTTCAGGGTCCCAGTGCCACCGCCCCATTCCAAGGCTCTCATACACAAACACATATTAGGCCCCATCCTCAGGAGAGTCCATTCAACTCAGCCACCCCGGTTGCTCCCGCAGAGCCATCCGATCTCCACTGTTTTGTTGCTATGAGACAATTGGAATTCGAGGCGGCCTTCCCTGCCATCCATCCTCCAACGTTGCTCTGGAGTAATTCCATATGGGATGCCTGGAGCTGCCCAACAGGTCTCAATTGTCCCCCAGAAGGAATCCTTGAAGGAGGTATCCCACAACTCCCAACGTGGGAAAACCTCCATGGCCTTGAGATTCTGCTCCGTTTATGAAGGGGCAGTCATGCACAGAAACTCCAACCTGAGCCAACGTCTGATCCTCGCCCTGACTTCAGATGCATGAGATATTGGTTCAGATCTGCAGGGGGTACCTGCCGTGCCCTCGGCCTGAAGCCCAACTCTAGCTTGTGTTCTCAGACTTCTGTCCTCACACTCCTGGCCCAGAAGCCCTCAAGTTTGGCAATTCCGGACCCACAATGCAGCACTATGCCTGCTTTCTAGAAAAAATATCTTGCCTAAAGAGCTGCCCATGCACCTCAAATGAGGATAAACCTACATGGCACTCGACTGTACCAAAATCATATAGTCTAACCTGGGCTATAATGCACTGTCTGACACAACCTGAGCCAGAACCTCCTGACCAACACACAGGCTGCTGACCGCACACTGAGCATATCAGACCCGCCATGGCCTTAGGTCATCATCTCTTCCCAACTTCAGTTTTTCAGGCTTCAGAACCTAGACCTTATCTCCAACCACTGCCCAGGGTTGAAAGTGATGCAGACATCAGAACACCTTCCCCATGGCAAGAGACCCTGTGATTGGCATGTTGTCCAAAGTCAGTGTAGTTGAAACCAGTGTGGCCCATGAGGCCCCGCCTTTGCTCGCGGGCCCCATTGGTCACAACCACACATTATGACCCTCAGCCTGAGCCCAGTCCTCAAGTAAGGCCTCTCAGTGGCTGGATTTAGAGACAGCATATTGGGCCTTCCATGCCCCTATTCCAAATTTTTAACCATAGTTTGGGTTGTCGCTTCACTCTTCCCCAGGGCTCTGCTTTAGAATTCCTCTTCGGTTGGGACACCTGAGGTAACAAACCTGTGAGGAGACCTCCCATCCCACATATTGACGGAAAGAAATTGGGACCGGTCTAAATCCACAGAGAGGAAGATTCTTCCATGTCCCATGAGGCCTCCCCACATTCCACGCCGATCTTTGATACAAAATCCAGAGACAAAACCCTCAGCAAGCGCCTCAACTCGCTCTTTCTTCATATCCTGAAGATTTCTTCTCATGGTTTGTTGATTGGACCTGCCATACCTACGTCCCCAAACCTAAGCTGTTTGTGTTTTCAGACTTCTGTCCTCAAATTCCTGGGCCACACACCCTCCAGGCTGGGGCCCCTGGAGCCACACATTAGGACTGTGCCTACCCAATCCATGGGAATTCTGCCCATTCCATTTTCCAAAATCGTACATATTAGGAAAACCCTCCAAAGTTCCCGAGGCCATCCCAATAGTGTATGTCTCCCGGTACAAACAAGGGCGGTCTGACACCAGCTGAGCATCAACCTCCACTCATACCATAGATGGATGTCCCCAGAGAAGGAGATGGAACCAGACAGGACCCTAGGCCATAATCGGATCATTTCTTTGGTTTACAGGCATGTCTCCTCAAAAGCCTGGATTCCAAGACCAGCATAGGGGTTTACTGAGGCACCCATCAGAACAAATCTCGTCTCCACAAGGAAACTTGTGCATGGGACCTATGTCAAAAGCTTAGGAGAATACTTCAGGGTCCCAGTGCTACCGACACATTGCAAGGCTTTAATGTACAGAAACACATATTAGGCCCCATCCTCAGGAAAGTCCATTTCAACTCAGCCACCCCGGTTGCTCCCGCAGAGCCATCAGATCTCAACTGTCTTGTTGCTTGGAGACAGTGGGAATACGAGGCCCGCTTCCCTGGCATCCATCCCCGAACGGTGCTCTGGAGTCTTTCCATATGGGATATCCTGGAGCTGCCCAACAGGTCTCAATTGTCCCGCAGAAGGAATTTTTGAAGGGGGCATCCCACAACTCCCAACGTGGGAAAACCTCAATGGCCTCGAGATTCCGCTCCCTTCATGAAGCGGGCGTCATGCACAGAAACTCCACCTGAGACAACGTCTGATCCTCGCGCTGACTTCACATGCATGAGATATTGGTTCAGATCTGCAGGGGGTACCTGCCGTGCCCTCGCCCTGAAACCCAAGTCTACCTTGTCTTCTCAAACTTCCATCATCACACTCCTGGCCACGAAGCCCTCAAGTTTGGCAATTCCGGACCCACAATGCAGCACTCTGCCTGCCCTCTAGAAAAAAGATTATTGCCTCATGAGCTGCCCAGGAACCTTAAATGAGGATCAACCTACACAGCACTCGACTTTACCCAAATTATATAGTCTAACCTGGGCACTAATGCACTGTCGAACACAACCTGAGCCCGGACCTCCTGACCAACACCCAGAAAGCTGACCACACACTGAGCCCATAAAACCCGCCATGGCCTTAGGTCATCATCTCTACCCTACCTCAGTTTTCAGGCTTCAGAACCAAGACCTTATCTCCAATCACTGCCCAGGGGTGAGTGTGATGCAGAAAACAGAACTCCTTCCCCATTGCTAAAAACCTTGTGCTTGGCATGTTGTCCAACGTTCAGTGTAGTTGAAACCAGTGTGGCCCATGAGGCCCCGCCCATACTCGCGGGCCACATTGGTCACAAACACACATTGAGACCCTCAGACTGAGCCCAGTCCTCAAGTAAGGCCACTCAGTGGCTGGATGAAGAGATTGCATATTGGGCTTGCCATGCCCCTAGGCCCCAATTTTTAACCATAGTTCGGTTGTCCCTTCAGTCTTCCCCACGGCTTTGCTATGGAATTCCTCTTTTGGTGGGACACCTGAGGTAACAAAACTGAAATGAGTCCTCCTATCCCACAGATTGACGAAAAGCAATTGGGAATCGGGCCAAATGCTCAGAGAGGAAGATTTGTCCATGGCCCATGAGGCCTACCCGACATTCCACGGCCGACTCTGATACAAAATCCAGAGACAAAAGCCTAAGCTAGCGCCTCAGACTCGCACTTTCTTCATATCCTAAAGAGTTCTTTTCATGGTTTGTACATCGGGCCTGCCATACCTACGTCCCCAAACCTAAGCTGAGTTTGTGTTTCCAGACTTCTGTCCTCAAAGTTTTGGGCCACACACCCTCTAGGCTGGGCCCCTGGAGCCACACATTAGGACTCTGCCTAATAATCCATGGGAATTCTGCCAATTCCATGGTCCAAATTCATACAAATTAGGAGAAACCTCCAAAGTCCCTGAGGCCATCCCAATAGTTTTGGTCTCCCGGAACAAAAAAGGGCTGTCTGACACCAGCTGATAATTGACCTCCACTCATACCATAGATTGATGTCCCCAGAGAAGAAGATTGAACCAGACAGGACCCTAGGCCATAATAGGATCCATTGCTTTGGGTTACAGGCATGTGTCCTCAAAAGCCTGATTCCAATACGAGCATAGGGGTTTTCCTGAGGCACCCATCAGAACTCAACTCGTCTCCACAAGGAAACCTGTGCATGGGAGCCATGTCCAAAGCTTAGGAGAGTACTTCAGGGTCCGGTGCAAACGCCCCATTCCAAGGCCCTCATGGACACAAAAACACATTAGGACCCATCCTCAGGAAAGTCCATTTCAACTCAGCCACCCCGGTTGCTCCGGCAGAGCCATCAGATCTAAACTATCTTGTTGCTAGGAGACAATTGGAATGCGAGGTGGGCTTCCCAGGCATCCATTCGCGAACGGTGCTCTGGAGTCATTCCATATGGGATGTCCTGGAGCTGTCCAACAGTTCTCAATTGTCCCGCAGAAGGAATCCTTGAAGGGGGCATCCGACAACTCCCAAAGTGGGAAAACCTCAATGGCCTCGAGATTCCGCTCCCTTCATGAAGCGGCCGTCATGCACAGAAACTCCAACCTGAGCCAATGTCTGATCCTCGCCCTGACTTCAGATGCATGAGATATTTGTTCAGTCTGCAGGGGGTACCTGACGTGCCCTCGCCTTGAAACCCAAGTCTAGCTTGTCTTCTCAAACTTCCATCCTCACACTCCTGGCCCCGAAGCCCTCAAGTTTGGCAATTCCGGACCCACAATGCAGCACTCTGCCTGCCCTCTAGAAAAAAAAATTATTGCCTCATGAGCTGTTCAGGCACCTTAAATGAGGATAAACCTACACAGCACTCGACTTTACAAGAATTATATAGTCTAACCTGGGCACTATTGCACTGTCGAACACAACCTGAGCCAGGACCTCCTACCAACACCCAGAAAGCTGACCGCACACTGAGCACATAAAACCCGCCATGGGCTTAGGTCATCATCTCTTCCCTACCTCAGTTTTCTGGCTTCAGAACCGAGACCTTATCACCAATCACTGCCCAGGGGTGAGTGTGATGCAGAAATCAGAACTCCTCCTTACCCATGGCAAGAACCCTTGCGGTTGGCACGTTGTCCAACGTTCAGTGTAGGAAAAACCAGCATTCACCCTGAGGCCCCGTCCATTCTTGAGTGCGAAGAGGGCATACACACGCATTGTGACCCTCAGCATGAGTCCTATCCTCTAGTAAGTCCTCTCAGTGGCTGGACCATTAGATGTCATAATGGGCTTGACATGTCCCTAAGCCCGAATTTTTAACCAGATTTCTGATTGTACAGTCGCCCCTCCCCAGGGCTCTACTCTGGAATCCCTCATTTGGTGGGACACCTGAGGTTAAAAAAGAAAACAACAACAAAAACAAACAAACAAACAAAAAAAAAACGGACTTATTCCAGCCCACAGAATGACCCCAAACTCTTTGGCCGGGGCCCAACCACCAGAGAGTAAGACTCGTCCATTTCCCATGAAGTCACCCAGAAATTCCACGACCATGAGTGACACGATATCCAGAGACAAAAACTTGAGCAGGAGCCTCACAGTCGCGATTCTTTCAAATCCCGAAGAGACCTCCTCATGGTCTGTAGATCAGTCCTGCCAAACCGATGACCCGAAACATAAGCCGAGTCTGTGTTTTCAGACAACTGTCCAAACAGCCCTGGCCTACACAACCTACAGGCTCAGGCCCCTGGAGCCAAACCTGAGGACTGTACTTGCCCGCTCCAAGGGAATTGTGTGTGCCCATTCCAATGGCCACAACCCTTCTAATAGGATAAACCTCCAAAGACCCTGATCCAGGGACAATCTGAGCCCAAATGAACACCTACCTGCACTCAGACCCATAGACAGATGTCCCCAGAGGAGAAAGGAAAGAACAGGCCCCTAGGCACTAATCAGATCCATTGCTTTGGTTTCCAGGCATCTCTCCTCTGAGGCCTGGATTTCAAAAGCAGCATATAGCTGTTTCTTGACTCACCCATCAGAAAACATCTCATCTACACATGGGAAACTTGCACGTTGGAGCTGTGTCGAACCCTCCGTTTAGGAGAACCCTTTAGGGCCCCGGTGCCTCCGCTTCATTCCAAGGTCTCCACAGACACAAACAAATTAGGACCCATCCCCAGGGCTGTCCATTTCAACTCAGGGCCCTCGGTTTCTCCCCACAGATCCAGGAGATCTAACCTGTCTTGTTGCTAGGAGACAATTGGAATGCGAGGTGGGCTACCCAGCCTTCCATCCTTAGAACCCTGTTCAGAATCATTGGCTTCGACCCAAACAACAGGTCTCAATTGTCCTGCAGAATACTCTATGCAGTTTGGAGCGTCTCACAACTCCCATCGTGGGAAAACCCTTATGGCCTCGTGATGACCCCCATTCATGAAGGGGCCATCAGCGACAGAAACTCCAACCTGAGCGATCGTCTGATCCTCGCCCTGACTTCAGATGCACGAGATCTAGATTCAGGTCTGTAGATTATGCCTGCCATGGCCTAACACAGAAACCTAAGCCTAGCTTGTGTTCACAGACTTTTGTCGTCAGACTACTGGCCCACATGCCCTCCAGTTTGGCAATCCAGAACTACAATGCAACACTCTGCCTGCCCACCTGAAGAAAAACATTGTCTTCTGGGGCTACACAGTAACCCTAAATGAGGATCAACCTGCACCAACCTTGGCTGTACCCCAAATACATAGGCTGACAAGGGCATTAATGCCCTTTCTGACACAGCCTGAGCCTGGACCCCCGGACCCCTCCCTGACAGCTGGCCGCACACTGAGCACATCGTACCGCCATGGCCTTAGGTCGTCATCTCTTCCCAACCTCGGTTTTCAGGTTTCAGAACCTAGACCTTATCTCCAATCACTGCCCAGGGTTGAAGGTGATGCAGAAATCAGAACTCCTTCCCCATGGCAAGAAACCTTGTGGTTGGCATGTTGTCCAACCTTCAGTGTAGTTGAAACCAGTGTGGCCCATGAGGCCCCGCCCATGCTCGCGGGCCACATTGGTCACAAACACACATTGTGACCCTCAGGCTGAGCCCAGTCCTCAAGTAAGGCCACTCAGTAGCTGGATGAAGAGATAGCATATTGGGCTTGCCATGCCCCTAGGCCCCAATTTTTAACCATAGTTCGGGTTGTCCCTTCAGTCTTCCCCACGGCTTTGCTTTGGAATTCCTCTTTTGGTGGGACACCTGAGGTAAGAAAAGTAAAATGAGTCCTCCCATCCCACAGATTGACGAAAAGCAATTGGGAATCGGGCCAAATCCTCAGAGAGGAAGATTCGTCCATGGCCCAGAAGGACTCGCCGTCATTCCACGGCGGTCGCTGATACAAAATCCAGAGCAAAAGCCTGAGCAAGCGCCTCAGACTCACACTTTCTTCATATCCTGAAGAGTTTTTCTCATGGATTGTAGATCGGGCCTGCCATACCTACGTCCCCAAACCTAAGCTGAGTTTGTGTTTTCAGAGTTCTATCCTCAAAATCTTAGGCCACACACCCTCCAGGCTGGGCTCCTGAAGCCACACATTAGGACTGTGCCTACCAATCCATGGGAATTCTGCCCATTCCATGGTCCAAAATCGGACAAATTAGGAGAAACCTCCAAAGTCCCTGAGGCCATCCCAATACTTTTGGTCGCCATGAACAAACAAGGACTGTCTGACACCAGCTGATAATCGACCTCCACTCATACCATAGATGGATGTCCCCAGAGAAGAAGATTGAACCAGACAAGACCCTAGGCCATAATAGGATCCATTGCTTTGGGTTACAGGCATATGTCCTCAAAAGCCTGATTCCAATACGAGCATAGGGGTCTTCCTGAGGCACCCATCAGAACTCATCTCGTCTCCACAAGGAAACCTGTGCATGGGAGCCATGTCCAAAGCTTAGGAGAGTACTTCAAGGTCCCGGTGCCACCGCCCCATTCCAAGGCCCTCATGGACCCAAAACCACATTAGGACCCATCCTCAGGAAAGTCCATTTCAACTCAGCCACCCCGATAGCTCTGGCAGAGCCATCAGAACTAAACTGTCTTGTTGCTAGGAGAAAATTGGAATGCGAGGCGGGCTTCCCAGGCATTGATCCGCGAACGGTGCTCTGGAGTCATTCCATATGGGATGTCCTGGAGCTGTCCAACAGGTCTCAATTGTCCCGCAGAAGGAATCCTTGAAGGGGGCATCCCACAACTCCCAACGTGGGAAAACGTCAATGGGCTCGAGATGCCGCTCCCTTCATGAAGCGGCCGTCATGCACAGAAACTCCAACCTGAGCCAACGTCTGATCCTCGCCCTGACTTCAGATGCATGAGATATTGGTTCAGATCTGCAGGGGGAACCTGCCTTGCCCTCGCCCTGAAACCCAAGTCTAGCTTGTCTTCTCAGACCTCCGTCCTCACACTCCTGGCCCTGAAGCCCTCAAGATTGGCAATTCCGGACCCACAATGCAGCACTCTGCCTGCCCTCTAGAAAAAAAAAATTATTGCCTCATGAGCTGCCCAGGCACCTTAAATGAGGATAAACCTACACAGCACTCGACTTTACAAAAATTATATAGTCTAACTTGGGCAGTAATGCACTGTCGAACACAACCTGAGCCCGGACCTCCTGACCAACACCCAGAAAGCTGACCGCACACTGAGCACAAAAAACCTGCCATGGCCTTAGGTCATCATCTCTTCCCTACCTCAGTTCTCAGGCTTCAGAACCGAGACCTTATCTCCAATCACTGCCCAGGGGTGAGTGTGATGCAGAAATCAGAACTCCTCCTTACCCATGGCAAGAAACCTTGTGGTTGGCACGTTGTCCAACGTTCAGTGTAGTAGAAACCAGTATTCACCCTGAGGCCCCGCCCATTCGTGAGTGCGACGAGGTCATACACACTTATTGTGACCCTCAGCATGAGTCCTGTCCTCTAGTAAGTCCTCTCAGTGGCTGGACCATTAGATGTCATAATGGGCTTGACATGTCCCTAGGCCCCAATTTTTAACCAGATTTCTGATTGTCCAGTCGCCCCTCCCCAGGGCTCTACTCTGGAATCCCTCATTTGGTGGGACAACTGAGGTTAAAAAAGAAAACAACAACAACAACAACAACAAAACGGACTTCTTCCAGCCCACAGAATGACCCCAAACTCTGTGGACGGGGCCCAACCACCAGAGAGTAAGACTCGTCCATTTCCGATGAAGTCCTCCAGAAATTCCACGACCATGAGTGACACGATATCCAGAGACAAAAACTTGAGCAGGAGCCTCAAACTCGTGCTTCTTTTAAATCCCGAAGAGATCTCCTCATGGTCTGTAGATCAGTCCTGCCATACCTATGACCCGAAATATAATCGAGTTTGTGTTTTCAGACAAATGTCCAAACAGCCCTGGCCTACACAACCTACAGGCTCAGGCCCTTGGAGCCAAACCTGAGGACTGTACTTGCCCTCTCCAAGGGAATTGTGTGTGCCCATTCCAATGGCCACAACCCTTCTAATAGGATAAACCTCCAAAGTCACTGATACATCTCAATAGTGGTGGCTTCCCAGGAAAAACAGGGGCAATCTGAGCCCAACTGAGCACCTACCTGCACTCAGACCCATAGACAGATGTCCCCAGAGGTAAAAAGGAAAGAACAGGCCCCTAGGCACTAATCAGATCCATTGCTTTGGTTGCCAGGCATCTCTCCTCAGTGGCCTGGATCAAAAGCAGCATATAGCTGTTTCTTGACTCACTCATCAGAAAACATCTCATCTACACATGGGAAACTTGCACGTTGGAGCTGTGTCAAAGCCTCTGTTTAGGAGAACCCTTTAGGGCCCCAGTGCCACCGCTTCATTCCAAGGTCTCCATAGGCACAAAAGCACATTAGGACCCATCCCCAGGGGTGTCCATTTCAACTCAGCGTCCTCGGTTGCTCCCCACAGATCCAGGAGATCTAACCTGTCTTGTTGCTAGGAGACAATTGGAATGCGAGCTGGGCTACCCAGCCATCCATCCTTAGAACCCTGCTCAGAATCATTGGTCTGGAGCCAAACAACAGGTCTCAATTGTCCTGCAGAAGACTCTCTGCAGTTTGGAGCGTCTCACAACTCCCATCATGGGAAAACCCCCATGGCCTCGTTATGCCCTTCCATTCATAAAGGGGCCATCAGGGACAGAAACTCCAACCTGAGCGATCGTCTGATCCTCGCCCTGACTTCAGATGCACGAGATCTCGATTCAGGTCTGTAGATTGTGCCTGCCATGGCCTCACCCAGAAACCTAAGCCTAGCTTGTGTTCTCAGACTTTTGTCGTCAGACTACTGGCCCACAAGCCCTCCAGTTTGGCAATCTAGAACAACAATGCAGCACTCTGCCTGCCCACCAGAAGAAAAACATTGTCCTCTGGGGCTACCCAGTAACCCCAAATGAGGATCAACCTCCACCGACCTTGGCTGTACCCCAAATACATAAGCTTACCAGGGCACTAATACCCTTTCTGACACAGCCTGAGCCTGGACCCCTGGCCCCTCCCAGACAGCTGGCCGCACACTGAGCACATCGAGCCGCCATGGCCTTAGGTCGTCATCTCTTCCCAACCTCGGTTTTCAGGTTTCAGAACCTAGACCTTATCTCCAATCACTGCCCAGGGTTGAAGGTGATGCAGAAATCAGAACTCCTTCCCCATGGCAAGAAACCTTGTGGTTGGCATGTTGTCCAACCTTCAGTGTAGTTGAAACCAGTGTGGCCCATGAGGCCCGGCCCATGCTCGCGGGCCACATTGGTCACAAACACACATTGTGACCCTCAGGCTGAGCCCAGTCCTCAAGTAAGGCCCCTCAGTGGCTGGATGAAGAGATAGCATATTGGTCTTGCAATGCCCCTAGGCCCCAATTTTTAACCATAGTTCGGGTTGTCCCTTCAGTCTTCCCCACGGCTTTGCTATGGAATTCCTCTTTTGGTGGGACACCTGAAGTAACAAATCTGAAATGTGTCCTCCTATCCCACAGATTGACGAAAAGCAATTGGGAATCGGGCCAAATCCTCAGAGAGGTAGATTCGTCCATGGCCCATGAGGCCTCCCCGACATTTCACGGCCGTCGCTCATACAATATCCAGAGACAAAAGCCTAAGCTAGCGCCTCAGACTCGCACTTTCTTTATATCCTAAAGAGTTCTTCTCATGGTTTATAGATCGGGCCTGCCATACCTACGTCCCCAAACCTAAGCTGAGTTTGTGTTTCCAGACTTCTGTCCTCAAAGTCTTGGGCCACACTCACTCCAGGCTGGGCCGCTGGAGCCACACATTAGGAATGTGCCTAACAATCCATGGGAATTCTGCCCATTCCATGGTCCAAAATCGTACAAATTAGGAGAAACCTCCAAAGTCCCTGAGGCCATCCCAATAGTGTAGGTCGCCCGGAACAAACAAGGGCTGTCTGACTCCAGCTGATAATCGACCTCCACTCATACCATAGATGGATGTCCCCAGAGAAGAAGATTGAACCAGACAGGACCCTAGGACACAATAGGATCAATTGCTTTGGGTTACAGGCATGTGGTTTCAAACGCCTGATTCCAATACGAGCATAGGGGTTTTCCTGAGGCACCCATCAGAACTCATCTCGTCTCCACAAGGAAACCTGTGCATGGGAGCCATGTCCAAAGCTTAGGAGAGTACTTCAGGGTCCCGGTGCCACCGCCCCATTCCAAGGCCCTCATGGACCCAAAAACACATTAGGACCCATCCTCAGGAAAGTCCGTTTCCTCAGCCACACCGATTGCTCCGGCAGAGCCATCAGATCTAAACTGTCTTGTTGCTAGGAGACAATTGGAATGCTAGGCGGGCTTCCCAGGCATCCATCCACGAACGGTGCTCTGGAGTCATTCCATATGGGATGTCCTGGAGCTGTCCAACTGGTCTCAATTGTCCCGCAGAAGGAATCTTTGAAGGGGGCATCCCACGACTCCCAACGTGGGAAAACCTCAATGGCCTCGAGATGCCGCTCCCTTTATGAAGCGGCAGTCATGCACAGAAACTCCGACCTGAGCCAACGTCTGATCCTCGCCCTGACTTCAGATGCATGAGATATTGGTTCAGATCTGCAGGGGTAACCTGCCGTGCCCTCGCCCTGAAACCCAAGTCTAGCTTGTCTTCTCAGACTTCCGTCCTCACACTCCTGGCTCCGAAGCCCTCAAGTTTGGCAATTCCGGACCCACAATGCAGCACTCTGCCTGCCCTCTAGAAAAAAAAATTATTGCCTCATGAGCTGCCCAGGCACCTTAAATGAGGATCAACCTACACAGCACTCGACTTTACAAAAAATATATAGTCTAACTTGGGCACTAATGCACTGTCGAACACAACCTGAGCCCGGACATCCTGACCAACACCCAGAAAGCTGACCGCACACTGAGCAAATAAAACCTGCCATGGCCTTAGGTCATCATCTATTCCCTACCTCAGTTCTCAGGCTTCAGAACCGAGACCTTATCTCCAATCACTGCCAAGGGGTGAGTGTGATGCAGAAATCAGAACTCCACCTTAATCATGGCAAGAAGCCTTGTGGTTGGCACGTTGTCCAACGTTCAGTGTAGGAGAAACCAGCATTCACCCTGAGGCCCCGCCCATTCTTGAGTGCGACGAGGGCATAGACACGCATTGTGACCCTCAGCATGAGTCCTGTCCTCTATTAAATCCTCTCAGTGGCTGGACCATAAGATGTCATAATGGGCTTGACATGTCCCTAGGCCCCAATTTTTAACCAGATTTCTGATTGTCCAGTCGCCCCTTTCCAGGGCTCTACTCTGGAATCCCTCATTTGGTGGGACACCTGAGGTTAAAAAAGAAAACAACAACAACAACAACAACAAAAAAAAAAAAACGGACTTATTCCAGCCCACAGAATGACCCCAAACTCTTTGGACGGGGCCAAACCACCAGAGAGTAAGACTCGTCCATTTCCCATGAGGTCACCCAGAAATTCCACGACCATGAGTGACACGATATCCAGAGACAAAAACTTGAGCAGGAGCCTCACACTCGTGCTTCTTTTAAATCCCGAAGAGATCTCCTCATGGTCTGTAGATCAGTCCTGCCATACCTATGACCCGAAACATAAGCCGAGTCTGTGTTTTCAGACAACTGTCCAAACAGCCCTGGCCTACACAACCTACAGGCTCAGGCCCCTGGAGCCAAACCTGAGGACTGTAATTGCCCTCTCCAAAGGAATTGTGTGTGCCCATTCCAATGGCCACAAGCCTTCTAATAGGATAAACCTCCAAATCCCTGATCCATCTCAATAGTGGTGGCTTCCCAGGAAAAACAGGGGCAATCTGAGCCTAACTGAGCACCTACCTGCACTCAGACCCATAAACAGATGTCCCCAGAGGTAAAAAGGAAAGAACAGGCCCCTAGGCACTAATCAGATCCATTGCTTTGGTTGCCAGGCATCTCTCCTCAGTGGCCTGGATCAAAAGCAGCATATAGCTGTTTCTTGACTCACCCATCAGAAAACATCTCATCTACACATGGGAAACTTGCACGTTGGAGCTGTGTCAAAGCCTCTGTTTAGGAGAACCCTTTAGGGCCCCAGTGCCACCGCTTCATTCCAAGGTCTCCATAGGCACAAAAGCACATTAGGACCCATCCCCAGGGGTGTCCATTTCAACTCAGCGTCCTCGGTTGCTCCCCACAGATCCAGGAGATCTAACCTGTCTTGTTGCTAGGAGACATTTGGAATGCGAGCTGGGCTACCCAGCCATCCATCCTTAGAACCCTGCTCAGAATCATTGGTCTGGAGCCAAACAACAGGTCTCAATTGTCCTGCAGAAGACTCTCTGCAGTTTGGAGCGTCTCACAACTCCCATCATGGGAAAACCGCCATGGCCTCGTTATGCCCTTCCATTCATAAAGGGGCCATCAGGGACAGAAACTCCAACCTGAGCGATCGTCTGATCCTCGCCCTGACTTCAGATGCACGAGATCTCGATTCAGGTCTGTAGATTGTGCCTGCCATGGCCTCACCCAGAAACCTAAGCCTAGCTTGTGTTCTCAGACTTTTGTCGTCAGACTACTGGCCCACAAGCCCTCCAGTTTGGCAATCTAGAACAACAATGCAGCACTCTGCCTGCCCACCAGAAGAAAAACATTGTCCTCTGGGGCTACCCAGTAACCCCAAATGAGGATCAACCTCCACCGACCTTGGCTGTACCCCAAATACATAAGCTTACCAGGGCACTAATACCCTTTCTGACACAGCCTGAGCCTGGACCCCTGGCCCCTCCCAGACAGCTGGCCGCACACTGAGCACATCGAGCCGCCATGGCCTTAGGTCGTCATCTCTTCCCAACCACGGTTTTCAGGTTTCAGAACCTAGACCTTATCTCCAATCACTGCCCAGGGTTGAAGGTGATGCAGAAATCAGAACTCCTTCCCCATGGCAAGAAACCTTGTGGTTGGCATGTTGTCCAACCTTCAGTGTAGTTGAAACCAGTGTGGCCCATGAGGCCCGGCACATGCTCGCGGGCCACATTGGTCACAAACACACATTGTGACCCTCAGGCTGAGCCCAGTCCTCAAGTAAGGCCCCTCAGTGGCTGGATGAAGAGATAGCATATTGGTCTTGCAATGCCCCTAGGCCCCAATTTTTAACCATAGTTCGGGTTGTCCCTTCAGTCTTCCCCACGGCTTTGCTATGGAATTCCTCTTTTGGTGGGACACCTGAAGTAACAAATCTGAAATGTGTCCTCCTATCCCACAGATTGACGAAAAGCAATTGGGAATCGGGCCAAATCCTCAGAGAGGTAGATTCGTCCATGGCCCATGAGGCCTCCCCGACATTCCACGGCCGTCGCTGATACAAAATCCAGAGACAAAAGCCTAAGCTAGCGCCTCAGACTCGCACTTTCTTCATATCCTAAAGAGTTCTTCTCATGGTTTATAGATCGGGCCTGCCATACCTACGTCCCCAAACCTAAGCTGAGTTTGTGTTTCCAGACTTCTGTCCTCAAAGTCTTGGGCCACACACCCTCCAGGCTGGGCCGCTGGAGCCACACATTAGGAATGTGCCTACCAATCCATGGGAATTCTGCCCATTCCATGGTCCAAAATCGTACAAATTAGGAGAAACCTCCAAAGTCCCTGAGGCCATCCCAATAGTGTAGGTCGCCCGGAACAAACAAGGGCTGTCTGACTCCAGCTCATAATCGACCTCCACTCATACCATAGATGGATGTCCCCAGAGAAGAAGATTGAACCAGACAGGACCCTAGGCCATAATAGGATCAATTGCTTTGGGTTACAGGCATGTGGTTTCAAACGCCTGATTCCAATACGAGCATAGGGTTTTCCTGAGGCACCCATCAGAACTCATCTCGTCTCCACAAGGAAACCTGTGCATGGGAGCCATGTCCAAAGCTTAGGAGAGTACTTCAGGGTCCCGGTGCCACCGCCCCATTCCAAGGCCCTCATGGACCCAAAAACACATTAGGACCCATCCTCAGGAAAGTCCGTTTCCTCAGCCACCCCGATTGCTCCGGCAGAGAGATCAGATCTAAACTGTCTTGTTGCTAGGAGACAATTGGAATGCTAGGCGGGCTTCCCAGGCATCCATCCGCGAACGGTGCTCTGGAGTCATTCCATATGGGATGTCCTGGAGCTGTCCAACTGGTCTCAATTGTCCCGCAGAAGGAATCTTTGAAGGGGGCATCCCACGACTCCCAACGTGGGAAAACCTCAATGGCCTCGAGATGCCGCTCCCTTTATGAAGCGGCAGTCATGCACAGAAACTCCGACCTGAGCCAACGTCTGATCCTCGCCCTGACTTCATGCATGAGATATTGGTTCAGATCTGCAGGGGTAACCTGCCGTGCCCTCGCCCTGAAACCCAAGTCTAGCTTGTCTTCTCAGACTTCCGTCCTCACACTCCTGGCCCCGAAGCCCTCAAGTTTGGCAATTCCGGACCCACAATGCAGCACTCTGCCTGCCCTCTAAAAAAAAAAATTATTGCCTCATGAGCTGCCCAGGCACCTTAAATGAGGATCAACCTACACAGCACTCGACTTTACAAAAATTATATAGTCTAACTTGGGCACTAATGCACTGTCGAACACAACCTGAGCCCGGACCTCCTGACCAACACCCAGAAATCTGACCGCACACTGAGCACATAAAACCTGCCATGGCCTTAGGTCATCATCTCTTCCCTACCTCAGTTCTCAGGCTTCAGAACCGAGACCTTATCTCCAATCACTGCCCAGGGTTGAGTGTGATGCAGAAATCAGAACTCCTCCTTACCCATGGCAAGAACCCTTGTGGTTGGCACGTTGTCCAAAGTTCAGTGTAGGAGAAACCAGCATTCACGCTGAGGCCCCGCCCATTCTTGAGTGCGACGAGGGCATAGACACGCATTGTGACCCTCAGCATGAGTCCTGTAATCTATTAAATCCTCTCAGAGGCTGGACCATTAGATGTCATAATGGGCTTGACATGTCCCTAGGCCCCAATTTTTAACCAGATTTCTGATTGTCCAGTCGCCCCTCCCCAGGGCTCTACTCTGGAATCCCTCATTTGGTGGGACACCTGAGGTTAAAAAAAGAAAACAACAACAACAACAACAACAAAAAAAAAAAACAGACTTATTCCAGCCCACAGAATGACCCCAAACTCTTTGGACGGGGCCAAACCACCAGAGAGTAAGACTCGTCCATTTCCCATGAGGTCACCCAGAAATTCCACGACCATGAGTGACACGATATCCAGAGACAAAAACTTGAGCAGGAGCCTCACACTCGTGCTTCTTTTAAATCCCGAAGAGATCTCCTCATGGTCTGTAGATCAGTCCTGCCATACCTATGACCCGAAACATAGGCCGAGTCTATGTTTTCAGACAACTGTCCAAACAGCCCTGGCCTACACAACCTACAGGCTCAGGCCCCTGGAGCCAAACCTGAGGACTGTAATTGCCCTCTCCAAAGGAATTGTGTGTGCCCATTCCAATGGCCACAAGCCTTCTAATAGGATAAACCTCCAAATCCCTGATCCATCTCAATAGTGGTGGCTTCCCAGGAAAAACAGGGGCAATCTGAGCCCAACTGAGCACCTACCTGCACTCAGACCCATAGACAGATGTCCCCAGAGGTAAAAAGGAAAGAACAGGCCCCTAGGCACTAATCAGATCCATTGCTTTGGTTGCCAGGCATCTCTCCTCAGTGGCCTGGATCAAAAGCAGCATATAGCTGTTTCTTGACTCACCCATCAGAAAACATCTCATCTACACATGGGAAACTTGCACGTTGGAGCTGTGTCAAAGCCTCTGTTTAGGAGAACCCTTTAGGGCCCCAGTGCCACCGCTTCATTCCAAGGTCTCCATAGGCACAAAAGCACATTAGGACCCATCCCCAGGGGTGTCCATTTCAACTCAGCGTCCTCGGTTGCTCCCAACAGATCCAGGAGATCTAACCTGTCTTGTTGCTAGGAGACAATTGGAATGCGAGCTGGGCTACCCAGCCATCCATCCTTAGAACCCTGCTCAGAATCATTGGCTTGGAGTCAAACAACAGGTCTCAATTGTCCTGCAGAAGACTCTCTGCAGTTTGGAGCGTCTCACAACTCCCATCATGGGAAAATCCCCATGGCCTCGTTATGCCCTTCCATTCATAAAGGGGCCATCAGGGACAGAAACTCCAACCTGAGCGATCGTCTGATCCTCGCCCTGACTTCAGATGCACGAGATCTCAATTCAGGTCTGTAGATTGTGCCTGCCATGGCCTCACCCAGAAACCTAAGCCTAGCTTGTGTTCTCAGACTTTTGTCGTCAGACTACTGGCCCACAAGCCCTCCAGTTTGGCAATCTAGAACAACAATGCAGCACTCTGCCTGCCCACCAGAAGAAAAACATTGTCCTCTGGGGCTACCCAGTAACCCCAAATGAGGATCAACCTCCACCGACCTTGGCTGTACCCCAAATACATAAGCTTACCAGGGCACTAATACCCTTTCTGACACAGCCTGAGCCTGGACCCCTGGCCCCTCCCAGACAGCTGGCCGCACACTGAGCACATCGAGCCGCCATGGCCTTAGGTCGTCATCTCTTCCCAACCACGGTTTTCAGGTTTCAGAACCTAGACCTTATCTCCAATCACTGCCCAGGGTTGAAGGTGATGCAGAAATCAGAACTCCTTCCCCATGGCAAGAAACCTTGTGGTTGGCATGTTGTCCAACCTTCAGTGTAGTTGAAACCAGTGTGGCCCATGAGGCCCGGCCCATGCTCGCGGGCCACATTGGTCACAACACACATTGTGACCCTCAGGCTGAGCCCAGTCCTCAAGTAAGGCCCCTCAGTGGCTGGATGAAGAGATAGCATATTGGTCTTGCAATGCCCCTAGGCCCCAATTTTTAACCATAGTTCGGGTTGTCCCTTCAGTCTTCCCCACGGCTTTGCTATGGAATTCCTCTTTTGGTGGGACACCTGAAGTAACAAATCTGAAATGTGTCCTCCTATCCCACAGATTGACGAAAAGCAATTGGGAATCTGGCCAAATCCTCAGAGAGGTAGATTCGTCCATGGCCCATGAGGCCTCCCCGACATTCCACGGCCGTCGCTGATACAAAATCCAGAGACAAAAGCCTAAGCTAGCGCCTCAGACTCGCACTTTCTTCATATCCTAAAGAGTTCTTCTCATGGTTTATAGATCGGGCCTGCCATACCTACGTCCCCAAACCTAAGCTGAGTTTGTGTTTCCAGACTTCTGTCCTCAAAGTCTTGGGCCACACACCCTCCAGGCTGGGCCGCTGGAGCCACACATTAGGAATGTGCCTACCAATCCATGGGAATTCTGCCCATTCCATGGTCCAAAATCGTACAAATTAGGAGAAACCTCCAAAGTCCCTGAGGCCATCCCAATAGTGTAGGTCGCCCGGAACAAACAAGGGCTGTCTGACTCCAGCTCATAATCGACCTCCACTCATACCATAGATGGATGTCCCCAGAGAAGAAGATTGAACCGGACAGGACCCTAGGCCATAATAGGATCAATTGCTTTGGGTTACAGGCATGTGGTTTCAAACGCCTGATTCCAATACAAGCATAGGGGTTTTCCTGAGGCACCCATCAGAACTCATCTCGTCTCCACAAGGAAACCTGTGCATGGGAGCCATGTCCAAAGCTTAGGAGAGTACTTCAGGGTCCCGGTGCCACCGCCCCATTCCAAGGCCCTCATGGACCCAAAAACACATTAGGACCCATCCTCAGGAAAGTCCGTTTCCTCAGCCACCCCGATTGCTCCGGCAGAGAGATCAGATCTAAACTGTCTTGTTGCTAGGAGACAATTGGAATGCTAGGCGGGCTTCCCAGGCATCCATCCGCGAACGGTGCTCTGGAGTCATTCCATATGGGATGTCCTGGAGCTGTCCAACTGGTCTCAATTGTCCCGCAGAAGGAATCTTTGAAGGGGGCATCCCACGACTCCCAACGTGGGAAAACCTCAATGGCCTCGAGATGCCGCTCCCTTTATGAAGCGGCAGTCATGCACAGAAACTCCGACCTGAGCCAACGTCTGATCCTCGCCCTGACTTCATGCATGAGATATTGGTTCAGATCTGCAGGGGTAACCTGCCGTGCCCTCGCCCTGAAACCCAAGTCTAGCTTGTCTTCTCAGACTCCCGTCCTCACACTCCTGGCCCCGAAGCCCTCAAGTTTGGCAATTCCGGACCCACAATGCAGCACTCTGCCTGCCCTCTAAAAAAAAAAATTATTGCCTCATGAGCTGCCCAGGCACCTTAAATGAGGATCAACCTACACAGCACTCGACTTTACAAAAATTATATAGTCTAACTTGGGCACTAATGCACTGTCGAACACAACCTGAGCCCAGACCTCCTGACCAACACCAGAAATCTGACCGCACACTGAGCACATAAAACCTGCCATGGCCTTAGGTCATCATCTCTTCCCTACCTCAGTTCTCAGGCTTCAGAACCGAGACCTTATCTCCAATCACTGCCCAGGGGTGAGTGTGATGCAGAAATCAGAATTCCTCCTTACCCATGGCAAGAACCCTTGTGGTTGGCACGTTGTCCAAAGTTCAGTGTAGGAGAAACCAGCATTCACGCTGAGGCCCCGCCCATTCTTGAGTGCGACGAGGGCATAGACACGCATTGTGACCCTCAGCATGAGTCCTGTAATCTATTAAATCCTCTCAGTGGCGGGACCATTAGATGTCATAATGGGCTTGACATGTCCCTAGGCCCCAATTTTTAACCAGATTTCTGATTGTCCAGTCGCCCCTCCCCAGGGCTCTACTCTGGAATCCCTCATTTGGTGGGACACCTGAGGTTAAAAAAGAAAACAACAACAACAACAAAAAAAAACGGACTTATTCCAGCCCACAGAATGACCCCAAACTCTTTGGACGGGGCCAAAACACCAGAGAGTAAGACTCGTCCATTTCCCATGAGGTCACCCAGAAATTCCACGACCATGAGTGACACGATATCCAGAGACAAAAACTTGAGCAGGAGCCTCACAGTCGCGCTTCTTTCAAATCCCGAAGAGACCTCCTCATGGTCTGTAGATCAGTCCTGCCATACCTATGACCCAAAACATAAGCCAGGTCTGTGTTTTCAGACAACTGTCCAAACAGCCCTGGCCTACACAACCTACAGGCTCAGGCCCCTGGAGCCAAACCTGAGGACTGTAATTGCCCTCTCCAAAGGAATTGTGTGTGCCCATTCCAATGGCCACAAGCCTTCTAATAGGATAAACCTCCAAATCCCTGATCCATCTCAATAGTGGTGGCTTCCCAGGAAAAACAGGGGCAATCTGAGCCCAACTGAGCACCTACCTGCACTCAGACCCATAGACAGATGTCCCCAGAGATAAAAAGGAAAGAACAGGCCCCTAGGCACTAATCAGATCCATTGCTTTAGTTGCCAAGCATCTCTCCTCAGAGGCCTGGATTTCAAAAGCAGCATATAGCTGTTTCTTGACTCACCCATCAGAAAACATCTCATCTACACATGGGAAACTTGCACGTTGGAGCTGTGTCAAAGCCTCTGTTTAGGAGAACCCTTTAGGGCCCCAAGGCCACCGCTTCATACCAAGGTCTCCATAGGCACAAAAGCACATTAGGACCCATCCCCAGGGGTGTCCATTTCAACTCAGCCTCCTCGGTTGCTCCCCACAGATCCAGGAGATCTAACCTGTCTTGTTGCTAGGAGACAATTGGAATGCGAGGTGGGCTACCCAGCCATCCATCCTTAGAACCCTGCTCAGAATCATTGGCTTGGAGTCAAACAACAGGTCTCAATTGTCCTGCACAAGACTCCCTGCAGTTTGTAGCGTCTCACAACTCCCATCATGGGAAAACCCCCATGGCCTCGTTATGCCCTTCCATTCATAAAGGGGCCATCAGGGACAGAAACTCCAACCTGAGCGATCGTCTGATCCTCGCCCTGACTTCAGATGCACGAGATCTCGATTCAGGTCTGTAGATTGTGCCTGCCATGGCCTCACCCAGAAACCTAAGCCTAGCTTGTGTTCTCAGACTTTTGTCGTCAGACTACTGGCCCACAAGCCCTCCAGTTTGGCAATCTAGAACAACAATGCAGCACTCTGCCTGCCCACCAGAAGAAAAACATTGTCCTCTGGGGCTACCCAGTAACCCCAAATGAGGATCAACCTCCACCGACGTTGGCTGTACCCCAAATACATAAGCTTACCAGGGCACTAATACCCTTTCTGACACAGCCTGAGCCTGGACCCCCTGGCCCCTCAAGACAGCTGGCCGCACACTGAGCACATCGAGCCGCCATGGCCTTAGGTCGTCATCTCTTCCCAACCTCGGTTTTCAGGTTTCAGAACCTAGACCTTATCTCCAATCACTGCCCAGGGTTGAAGGTGATGCAGAAATCAGAACTCCTTCCCCATGGCAAGAAACCTTGTGGTTGGCATGTTGTCCAACCTTCAGTGTAGTTGAAACCAGTGTGGCCCATGAGGCCCGGCCCATGCTCGCGGGCCACATTGGTCACAAACACACATTGTGACCCTCAGGCTGAGCCCAGTCCTCAAGTAAGGCCCCTCAGTGGCTGGATGAAGAGATAGCATATTGGGCTTGCCATGCCCCTAGGCCCCAATTTTTAACCATAGTTCGGGTTGTCCCTTCAGTCTTCCCCACGGCTTTGCTATGGAATTCCTCTTTTGGTGGGACACCTTAGGTAACAAAACTGACATGAGTCCTCCCCTCTCACAGATTGACGAAAAGCAATTGGGAATCTGGCCAAATCCTCAGAGAGGTAGATTCGTCCATGGCCCATGAGGCCTCCCCGACATTCCACGGCCCTCGCTGATACAAAATCCAGAGACAAAAGCCTAAGCTAGCGCCTCAGACTCGCACTTTCTTCATATCCTAAAGAGTTCTTCTAATGGTTTGTAGATCGGGCCTGCCATACCTACGACCCCAAACCTAAGCTGAGTTTGTGTTTCCAGACTTCTGTCCTCAAAGTCTTGGGCCACACACCCTCCAGGCTGGGCCGCTGGAGCCACACATTAGGACTGTGCCTACAAATCCATGGGAATTCTCCCCATTCCATGGTCCAAAATCGTACAAATTAGGAGAAACCTCCAAAGTCCCTGAGGCCATCCCAATAGTATAGGTCGCCAGGAAAAAACAAGTGCTGTCTGACACCAGCTGATAATCGACCTCCACTCATACCTTAGATGGATGTCCCCAGAGAAGAAGATTGAACCAGACAGGACCCTAGGCCATAATAGGATCCATTCCTTTGGGTTACAGGCATGTGTCCTCAATAGCCTGATTCCAATACGAGCATAGGGGTTTTCCTGAGAAACCCATCCGAACTCAACTCGTCTCCACAAGGAAACCTGTGCATGGGAGCCATGTCCAAAGCTTAGGAGAGTACTTCAGGGTCCGGTGCCACCGCCCCATTCCAAGGCCCTCATGGACACAAAAACACATTAGGACCCATCCTCAGGAAAGTCCGTTTCCTCAGCCACCCCGATTGCTCCGGCAGAGCCATCAGATCTAAACTGTCTTGTTGCTAGGAGACAATTGGAATGCTAGGCGGGCTTCCCAGGCATCCATCCGCGAACGGTGCTCTGGAGTCATTCCATATGGGATGTCCTTGAGCTGTCCAACTGGTCTCAATTGTCCCGCAGAAGGAATCTTTGAAGGGGGCATCCCACGACTCCCAACGTGGGAAAACCTCAATGGCCTCATGATGCCGCTCCCTTTATGAAGCGGCAGTCATGCACAGAAACTCCGACCTGAGCCAACGTCTGATCCTCGCCCTGACTTCAGATGCATGAGATATTGGTTCAGATCTGCAGGGGTAACCTGCCGTGCCCTCGCTCTGAAACCCAAGTCTAGCTTGTCTTCTCAGACTTCCGTCCTCACACTCCTGGCCCTGAAGCCCTCAAGTTTGGCAATTCCGGACCCACAATGCAGCACTCTGCCTGCCCTCTAGAAAAAAAAAATTATTGCCTTATGAGCTGCCCAGGCACCTTAAATGAGGATCAACCTACACAGCACTCGACTTTACAAAAAATATATAGTCTAACTTGGGCACTAATGCACTGTCGAACACAACCTGAGCCCGGACATCCTGACCAACACCCAGAAAGCTGACCGCACACTGAGCAAATAAAACCTGCCATGGCCTTAGGTCATCATCTCTTCCCTACCTCAGTTCTCAGGCTTCAGAACCGAGACCTTATCTCCAATCACTGCCCACGGGTGACTGTGATGCAGAAATCAGAACTCCTCCTTACCCATGGCAAGAACCCTTGTGGTTGGCACGTTGTCCAACGTTCAGTGTAGGAGAAACCAGCATTCACCCTGAGGCCCCGCCCATTCTTGAGTGCGACGAGGGCATAGACACGCATTGTGACCCTCAGCATGAGTCCTGTCCTCTATTAAATCCTCTCAGTGGCTGGACCATTAGATGTCATAATGGGCTTGACATGTCCCTAGGCCCCAATTTTTAACCAGATTTCTGATTGTCCAGTCGCCCCTCCCCAGGGCTCTACTCTGGAATCCCTCATTTGGTGGGACACCTGAGGTTAAAAAAGAAAACAACAACAACAACAACAACAACAACAAAAACGGACTTATTCCAGCCCACAGAATGACCCCAAACTCTTTGGACGGGGCCAAACCACCAGAGAGTAAGACTCGTCCATTACCCATGAGGTCACCCAGAAATTCCACGACCATGAGTGACACGATATCCAGAGACAAAAACTTGAGCAGGAGCCTCACACTCGTGCTTCTTTTAAATCCCGAAGAGATCTCCTCATGGTCTGTAGATCAGTCCTGCCATACCTATGACCCGAAACATAAGCCGAGTCTGTGTTTTCAGACAACTGTCCAAACAGCCCTGGCCTACACAACCTACAGGCTCAGGCCCCTGGAGCCAAACCTGAGGACTGTAATTGCCCTCTCCAAAGGAATTGTGTGTGCCCATTCCAATGGCCACAAGCCTTCTAATAGGATAAACCTCCAAATCCCTGATCCATCTCAATAGTGGTGGCTTCCCAGGAAAAACAGGGGCAATCTGAGCCCAACTGAGCACCTACCTGCACTCAGACCCATAGACAGATGTCCCCAGAGGTAAAAAGGAAAGAACAGGCCCCTAGGCACTAATCAGATCCATTGCTTTGGTTTCCAGGCATCTCTCCTCAGTGGCCTGGATCAAAAGCAGCATATAGCTGTTTCCTGACTCACCCATCAGAAAACATCTCATCTACACATGGGAAACTTGCACGTTGGAGCTGTGTCAAAGCCTCTGTTTAGGAGAACCCTTTAGGGCCCCAGTGCCACCGCTTCATTCCAAGGTCTCCATAGGCACAAAAGCACATTAGGACCCATCCCCAGGGGTGTCCATTTCAACTCAGCGTCCTCGGTTGCTCCCCACAGATCCAGGAGATCTAACCTGTCTTGTTGCTAGGAGACAATTGGAATGCGAGGTGTGCTACCCAGCCATCCATCCTTAGAACCCTGCTCAGAATCATTGGTCTGGAGCCAAACAACAGGTCTCAATTGTCCTGCAGAAGACTCTCTGCAGTTTGGAGCGTCTCACAACTCCCATCATGGGAAAATCCCCATGGCCTCGTTATGCCCTTCCATTCATAAAGGGGCCATCAGGGACAGAAACTCCAACCTGAGCGATCGTCTGATCCTCGCCCTGACTTCAGATGCACGAGATCTCGATTCAGGTCTGTAGATTGTGCCTGCCATGGCCTCACCCAGAAACCTAAGCCTAGCTTGTGTTCTCAGACTTTTGTCGTCAGACTACTGGCCCACAAGCCCTCCAGTTTGGCAATCTAGAACAACAATGCAGCACTCTGCCTGCCGACCAGAAGAAAAACATTGTCCTCTGGGGCTACCCAGTAACCCCAAATGAGGATCAACCTCCACCGACCTTGGCTGTACCCCAAATACATAAGCTTACCAGGGCACTAATACCCTTTCTGACACAGCCTGAGCCTGGACCCCTGGCCCCTCCCAGACAGCTGGCCGCACACTGAGCACATCGAGCCGCCATGGCCTTAGGTCGTCATCTCTTCCCAACCACGGTTTTCAGGTTTCAGAACCTAGACCTTATCTCCAATCACTGCCCAGGGTTGAAGGTGATGCAGAAATCAGAACTCCTTCCCCATGGCAAGAAACCTTGTGGTTGGCATGTTGTCCAACCTTCAGTGTAGTTGAAACCAGTGTGGCCCATGAGGCCCGGCCCATGCTCGCGGGCCACATTGGTCACAAACACACATTGTGACCCTCAGGCTGAGCCCAGTCCTCAAGTAAGGCCCCTCAGTGGCTGGATGAAGAGATAGCATATTGGTCTTGCAATGCCCCTAGGCCCCAATTTTTAACCATAGTTCGGGTTGTCCCTTCAGTCTTCCCCACGGCTTTGCTATGGAATTCCTCTTTTGGTGGGACACCTGAAGTAACAAATCTGAAATGTGTCCTCCTATCCCACAGATTGACGAAAAGCAATTGGGAATCGGGCCAAATCCTCAGAGAGGTAGATTCGTCCATGGCCCATGAGGCCTCCCCGACATTCCACGGCCGTCGCTGATACAAAATCCAGAGACAAAAGCCTAAGCTAGCGCCTCAGACTCGCACTTTCTTCATATCCTAAAGAGTTCTTCTCATGGTTTATAGATCGGGCCTGCCATACCTACGTCCCCAAACCTAAGCTGAGTTTGTGTTTCCAGACTTCTGTCCTCAAAGTCTTGGGCCACACACCCTCCAGGCTGGGCCGCTGGAGCCACACATTAGGAATGTGCCTACCAATCCATGGGAATTCTGCCCATTCCATGGTCCAAAATCGTACAAATTAGGAGAAACCTCCAAAGTCCCTGAGGCCATCCCAATAGTGTAGGTCGCCCGGAACAAACAAGGGCTGTCTGACTCCAGCTCATAATCGACCTCCACTCATACCATAGATGGATGTCCCCAGAGAAGAAGATTGAACCGGACAGGACCCTAGGCCATAATAGGATCAATTGCTTTGGGTTACAGGCATGTGGTTTCAAACGCCTGATTCCAATACAAGCATAGGGGTTTTCCTGAGGCACCCATCAGAACTCATCTCGTCTCCACAAGGAAACCTGTGCATGGGAGCCATGTCCAAAGCTTAGGAGAGTACTTCAGGGTCCCGGTGCCACCGCCCCATTCCAAGGCCCTCATGGACCCAAAAACACATTAGGACCCATCCTCAGGAAAGTCCGTTTCCTCAGCCACCCCGATTGCTCCGGCAGAGAGATCAGATCTAAACTGTCTTGTTGCTAGGAGACAATTGGAATGCTAGGCGGGCTTCCCAGGCATCCATCCGCGAACGGTGCTCTGGAGTCATTCCATATGGGATGTCCTGGAGCTGTCCAACTGGTCTCAATTGTCCCGCAGAAGGAATCTTTGAAGGGGGCATCCCACGACTCCCAACGTGGGAAAACCTCAATGGCCTCGAGATGCCGCTCCCTTTATGAAGCGGCAGTCATGCACAGAAACTCCGACCTGAGCCAACGTCTGATCCTCGCCCTGACTTCATGCATGAGATATTGGTTCAGATCTGCAGGGGTAACCTGCCGTGCCCTCGCCCTGAAACCCAAGTCTAGCTTGTCTTCTCAGACTCCCGTCCTCACACTCCTGGCCCCGAAGCCCTCAAGTTTGGCAATTCCGGACCCACAATGCAGCACTCTGCCTGCCCTCTAAAAAAAAAAATTATTGCCTCATGAGCTGCCCAGGCACCTTAAATGAGGATCAACCTACACAGCACTCGACTTTACAAAAATTATATAGTCTAACTTGGGCACTAATGCACTGTCGAACACAACCTGAGCCCAGACCTCCTGACCAACACCAGAAATCTGACCGCACACTGAGCACATAAAACCTGCCATGGCCTTAGGTCATCATCTCTTCCCTACCTCAGTTCTCAGGCTTCAGAACCGAGACCTTATCTCCAATCACTGCCCAGGGGTGAGTGTGATGCAGAAATCAGAATTCCTCCTTACCCATGGCAAGAACCCTTGTGGTTGGCACGTTGTCCAAAGTTCAGTGTAGGAGAAACCAGCATTCACGCTGAGGCCCCACCCATTCTTGAGTGCGACGAGGGCATAGACACGCATTGTGACCCTCAGCATGAGTCCTGTAATCTATTAAATCCTCTCAGTGGCGGGACCATTAGATGTCATAATGGGCTTGACATGTCCCTAGGCCCCAATTTTTAACCAGATTTCTGATTGTCCAGTCGCCCCTCCCCAGGGCTCTACTCTGGAATCCCTCATTTGGTGGGACACCTGAGGTTAAAAAAGAAAACAACAACAACAACAAAAAAAACGGACTTATTCCAGCCCACAGAATGACCCCAAACTCTTTGGACGGGGCCAAAACACCAGAGAGTAAGACTCGTCCATTTCCCATGAGGTCACCCAGAAATTCCACGACCATGAGTGACACGATATCCAGAGACAAAAACTTGAGCAGGAGCCTCACACTCGCCCTAATTTCAAATCCCGAAGAGACCTCCTCATGGTCTGTAGATCAGTCCTGCCATACCTATGACCCAAAACATAAGCCGAGTCTGTGTTTTCAGACAACTGTCCAAACAGCCCTGGCCTACACAACCTACAGGCTCAGGCCCCTGGAGCCAAACCTGAGGACTGTAATTGCCCTCTCCAAAGGAATTGTGTGTGCCCATTCCAATGGCCACAAGCCTTCTAATAGGATAAACCTCCAAATCCCTGATCCATCTCAATAGTGGTGGCTTCCCAGGAAAAACAGGGGCAATCTGAGCCCAACTGAGCACCTACCTGCACTCAGACCCATAGACAGATGTCCCCAAAGATAAAAAGGAAAGAACAGGCCCCTAGGCACTAATCAGATCCATTGCTTTAGTTGCCAAGCATCTCTCCTCAGAGGCCTGGATTTCAAAAGCAGCATATAGCTGTTTCTTGACTCACCCATCAGAAAACATCTCATCTACACATGGGAAACTTGCACGTTGGAGCTGTGTCAAAGCCTCTGTTTAGGAGAACCCTTTAGGGCCCCAAGGCCACCGCTTCATACCAAGGTCTCCATAGGCACAAAAGCACATTAGGACCCATCCCCAGGGTTGTCCATTTCAACTCAGCATCCTCGGTTGCTCCCCACAGATCCAGGAGATCTAACCTGTCTTGTTGCTAGGAGACAATTGGAATGCGAGGTGGGCTACCCAGCCATCCATCCTTAGAACCCTGCTCAGAATCATTGGCTTGGAGTCAAACAACAGGTCTCAATTGTCCTGCACAAGACTCCCTGCAGTTTGTAGCGTCTCACAACTCCCATCATGGGAAAACCCCCATGGCCTCGTTATGCCCTTCCATTCATAAAGGGGCCATCAGGGACAGAAACTCCAACCTGAGCGATCGTCTGATCCTCACCCTGACTTCAGATGCACGAGATCTCGATTCAGGTCTGTAGATTGTGCCTGCCATGGCCTCACCCAGAAACCTAAGCCTAGCTTGTGTTCTCAGACTTTTGTCGTCAGACTACTGGCCCACAAGCCCTCCAGTTTGGCAATCTAGAACAACAATGCAGCACTCTGCCTGCCCACCAGAAGAAAAACATTGTCCTCTGGGGCTACCCAGTAACCCCAAATGAGGATCAACCTCCACCGACCTTGGCTGTACCCCAAATACATAAGCTTACCAGGGCACTAATACCCTTTCTGACACAGCCTGAGCCTGGACCCCCTGGCCCCTCAAGACAGCTGGCCGCACACTGAGCACATCGAGCCGCCATGGCCTTAGGTCGTCATCTCTTCCCAACCTCGGTTTTCAGGTTTCAGAACCTAGACCTTATCTCCAATCACTGCCCAGGGTTGAAGGTGATGCAGAAATCAGAACTCCTTCCCCATGGCAAGAAACCTTGTGGTTGGCATGTTGTCCAACCTTCAGTGTAGTTGAAACCAGTGTGGCCCATGAGGCCCGGCCCATGCTCGCGGGCCACATTGGTCACAAACACACATTGTGACCCTCAGGCTGAGCCCAGTCCTCAAGTAAGGCCCCTCAGTGGCTGGATGAAGAGATAGCATATTGGGCTTGCCATGCCCCTAGGCCCCAATTTTTAACCATAGTTCGGGTTGTCCCTTCAGTCTTCCCCACGGCTTTGCTATGGAATTCCTCTTTTGGTGGGACACCTGAGGTAACAAAACTGACATGAGTCCTCCCCTCTCACAGATTGACGAAAAGCAATTGGGAATCTGGCCAAATCCTCAGAGAGGTAGATTCGTCCATGGCCCATGAGGCCTCCCCGACATTCCACGGCCCTCGCTGATACAAAATCCAGAGACAAAAGCCTAAGCTAGCGCCTCAGACTCGCACTTTCTTCATATCCTAAAGAGTTCTTCTAATGGTTTGTAGATCGGGCCTGCCATACCTACGACCCCAAACCTAAGCTGAGTTTGTGTTTCCAGACTTCTGTCCTCAAAGTCTTGGGCCACACACCCTCCAGGCTGGGCCGCTGGAGCCACACATTAGGACTGTGCCTACAAATCCATGGGAATTCTCCCCATTCCATGGTCCAAAATCGTACAAATTAGGAGAAACCTCCAAAGTCCCTGAGGCCATCCCAATAGTATAGGTCGCCAGGAACAAACAAGTGCTGTCTGACACCAGCTGATAATCGACCTCCACTCATACCTTAGATGGATGTCCCCAGAGAAGAAGATTGAACCAGACAGGACCCTAGGCCATAATAGGATCCATTCCTTTGGGTTACAGGCATGTGTCCTCAATAGCCTGATTCCAATACGAGCATAGGGGTTTTCCTGAGAAACCCATCCGAACTCAACTCGTCTCCACAAGGAAACCTGTGCATGGGAGCCATGTCCAAAGCTTAGGAGAGTACTTCAGGGTCCGGTGCCACCGCCCCATTCCAAGGCCCTCATGGACACAAAAACACATTAGGACCCATCCTCAGGAAAGTCCGTTTCCTCAGCCACCCCGATTGCTCCGGCAGAGCCATCAGATCTAAACTGTCTTGTTGCTAGGAGACAATTGGAATGCTAGGCGGGCTTCCCAGGCATCCATCCGCGAACGGTGCTCTGGAGTCATTCCATATGGGATGTCCTTGAGCTGTCCAACTGGTCTCAATTGTCCCGCAGAAGGAATCTTTGAAGGGGGCATCCCACGACTCCCAACGTGGGAAAACCTCAATGGCCTCATGATGCCGCTCCCTTTATGAAGCGGCAGTCATGCACAGAAACTCCGACCTGAGCCAACGTCTGATCCTCGCCCTGACTTCAGATGCATGAGATATTGGTTCAGATCTGCAGGGGTAACCTGCCGTGCCCTCGCTCTGAAACCCAAGTCTAGCTTGTCTTCTCAGACTTCCGTCCTCACACTCCTGGCCCTGAAGCCCTCAAGTTTGGCAATTCCGGACCCACAATGCAGCACTCTGCCTGCCCTCTAGAAAAAAAAATTATTGCCTTATGAGCTGCCCAGGCACCTTAAATGAGGATCAACCTACACAGCACTCGACTTTACAAAAAATATATAGTCTAACTTGGGCACTAATGCACTGTCGAACACAACCTGAGCCCGGACATCCTGACCAACACCCAGAAAGCTGACCGCACACTGAGCAAATAAAACCTGCCATGGCCTTAGGTCATCATCTCTTCCCTACCTCAGTTCTCAGGCTTCAGAACCGAGACCTTATCTCCAATCACTGCCCACGGGTGACTGTGATGCAGAA
Organism: Mustela nivalis; assembly: GCF_964662115.1. Classification (NCBI taxonomy): domain Eukaryota; kingdom Metazoa; phylum Chordata; class Mammalia; order Carnivora; family Mustelidae; genus Mustela; species Mustela nivalis. The sequence continues at coordinate 431,007 of NW_028136343.1, read as the reverse complement.
ATCAGAACTCCACCTTAATCATGGCAAGAACCCTTGTGGTTGGCACGTTGTCCAACGTTCAGTGTAGGAGAAACCAGCATTCACCCTGAGGCCCCGCCCATTCTTGAGTGCGACGAGGGCATAGACACGCATTGTGACCCTCAGCATGAGTCCTGTCCTCTATTAAATCCTCTCAGTGGCTGGACCATTAGATGTCATAATGGGCTTGACATGTCCCTAGGCCCCAATTTTTAACCAGATTTCTGATTGTCCAGTCGCCCCTCCCCAGGGCTCTACTCTGGAATCCCTCATTTGGTGGGACACCTGAGGTTAAAAAAGAAAACAACAACAACAACAACAACAACAACAAAAACGGACTTATTCCAGCCCACAGAATGACCCCAAACTCTTTGGACGGGGCCAAACCACCAGAGAGTAAGACTCGTCCATTACCCATGAGGTCACCCAGAAATTCCACGACCATGAGTGACACGATATCCAGAGACAAAAACTTGAGCAGGAGCCTCACACTCGTGCTTCTTTTAAATCCCGAAGAGATCTCCTCATGGTCTGTAGATCAGTCCTGCCATACCTATGACCCGAAACATAAGCCGAGTCTGTGTTTTCAGACAACTGTCCAAACAGCCCTGGCCTACACAACCTACAGGCTCAGGCCCCTGGAGCCAAACCTGAGGACTGTAATTGCCCTCTCCAAAGGAATTGTGTGTGCCCATTCCAATGGCCACAAGCCTTCTAATAGGATAAACCTCCAAATCCCTGATCCATCTCAATAGTGGTGGCTTCCCAGGAAAAACAGGGGCAATCTGAGCCCAACTGAGCACCTACCTGCACTCAGACCCATAGACAGATGTCCCCAGAGGTAAAAAGGAAAGAACAGGCCCCTAGGCACTAATCAGATCCATTGCTTTGGTTTCCAGGCATCTCTCCTCAGTGGCCTGGATCAAAAGCAGCATATAGCTGTTTCCTGACTCACCCATCAGAAAACATCTCATCTACACATGGGAAACTTGCACGTTGGAGCTGTGTCAAAGCCTCTGTTTAGGAGAACCCTTTAGGGCCCCAGTGCCACCGCTTCATTCCAAGGTCTCCATAGGCACAAAAGCACATTAGGACCCATCCCCAGGGGTGTCCATTTCAACTCAGCGTCCTCGGTTGCTCCCCACAGATCCAGGAGATCTAACCTGTCTTGTTGCTAGGAGACAATTGGAATGCGAGGTGTGCTACCCAGCCATCCATCCTTAGAACCCTGCTCAGAATCATTGGTCTGGAGCCAAACAACAGGTCTCAATTGTCCTGCAGAAGACTCTCTGCAGTTTGGAGCGTCTCACAACTCCCATCATGGGAAAATCCCCATGGCCTCGTTATGCCCTTCCATTCATAAAGGGGCCATCAGGGACAGAAACTCCAACCTGAGCGATCGTCTGATCCTCGCCCTGACTTCAGATGCACGAGATCTCGATTCAGGTCTGTAGATTGTGCCTGCCATGGCCTCACCCAGAAACCTAAGCCTAGCTTGTGTTCTCAGACTTTTGTCGTCAGACTACTGGCCCACAAGCCCTCCAGTTTGGCAATCTAGAACAACAATGCAGCACTCTGCCTGCCGACCAGAAGAAAAACATTGTCCTCTGGGGCTACCCAGTAACCCCAAATGAGGATCAACCTCCACCGACCTTGGCTGTACCCCAAATACATAAGCTTACCAGGGCACTAATACCCTTTCTGACACAGCCTGAGCCTGGACCCCTGGCCCCTCCCAGACAGCTGGCCGCACACTGAGCACATCGAGCCGCCATGGCCTTAGGTCGTCATCTCTTCCCAACCACGGTTTTCAGGTTTCAGAACCTAGACCTTATCTCCAATCACTGCCCAGGGTTGAAGGTGATGCAGAAATCAGAACTCCTTCCCCATGGCAAGAAACCTTGTGGTTGGCATGTTGTCCAACCTTCAGTGTAGTTGAAACCAGTGTGGCCCATGAGGCCCGGCCCATGCTCGCGGGCCACATTGGTCACAAACACACATTGTGACCCTCAGGCTGAGCCCAGTCCTCAAGTAAGGCCCCTCAGTGGCTGGATGAAGAGATAGCATATTGGTCTTGCAATGCCCCTAGGCCCCAATTTTTAACCATAGTTCGGGTTGTCCCTTCAGTCTTCCCCACGGCTTTGCTATGGAATTCCTCTTTTGGTGGGACACCTGAAGTAACAAATCTGAAATGTGTCCTCCTATCCCACAGATTGACGAAAAGCAATTGGGAATCGGGCCAAATCCTCAGAGAGGTAGATTCGTCCATGGCCCATGAGGCCTCCCCGACATTCCACGGCTGTCGCTGATACAAAATCCAGAGACAAAAGCCTAAGCTAGCGCCTCAGACTCGCACTTTCTTCATATCCTAAAGAGTTCTTCTCATGGTTTATAGATCGGGCCTGCCATACCTACGTCCCCAAACCTAAGCTGAGTTTGTGTTTCCAGACTTCTGTCCTCAAAGTCTTGGGCCACACACCCTCCAGGCTGGGCCGCTGGAGCCACACATTAGGAATGTGCCTACCAATCCATGGGAATTCTGCCCATTCCATGGTCCAAAATCGTACAAATTAGGAGAAACCTCCAAAGTCCCTGAGGCCATCCCAATAGTGTAGGTCGCCCGGAACAAACAAGGGCTGTCTGACTCCAGCTCATAATCGACCTCCACTCATACCATAGATGGATGTCCCCAGAGAAGAAGATTGAACCAGACAGGACCCTAGGCCATAATAGGATCAATTGCTTTGGGTTACAGGCATGTGGTTTCAAACGCCTGATTCCAATACGAGCATAGGGGATTTCCTGAGGCACCCATCAGAACTCATCTCGTCTCCACAAGGAAACCTGTGCATGGGAGCCTTGTCCAAAGCTTAGGAGAGTACTTCAGGGTCCCGGTGCCACCGCCCCATTCCAAGGCCCTCATGGACACAAAAACACATTAGGACCCATCCTCAGGAAAGTCCGTTTCCTCAGCCACCCCGATTGCTCCTGCAGAGAGATCAGATCTAAACTGTCTTGTTGCTAGGAGACAATTGGAATGCTAGGCGGGCTTCCCAGGCATCCATCCGCGAACGGTGCTCTGGAGTCATTCCATATGGGATGTCCTGGAGCTGTCCAACTGGTCTCAATTGTCCCGCAGAAGGAATCTTTGAAGGGGGCATCCCACGACTCCCAACGTGGGAAACCTCAATGGCCTCGAGATGCCGCTCCCTTTATGAAGCGGCAGTCATGCACAGAAACTCCGACCTGAGCCAACGTCTGATCCTCGCCCTGACTTCAGATGCATGAGATATTGGTTCAGATCTGCAGGGGTAACCTGCCGTGCCCTCGCCCTGAAACCCAAGTCTAGCTTGTCTTCTCAGACTTCCGTCCTCACACTCCTGGCCCTGAAGCCCTCAAGTTTGGCAATTCCGGACCCACAATGCAGCACTCTGCCTGCCCTCTAAAAAAAAAAAATTATTGCCTCATGAGCTGCCCAGGCACCTTAAATGAGGATCAACCTACACAGCACTCGACTTTACAAAAATTATATAGTCTAACTTGGGCACTAATGCACTGTCGAACACAACCTGAGCCCGGACATCCTGACCAACACCCAGAAATCTGACCGCACACTGAGCACATAAAACCTGCCATGGCCTTAGGTCATCATCTCTTCCCTACCTCAGTTCTCAGGCTTCAGAACCGAGACCTTATCTCCAATCACTGCCCAGGGGTGAGTGTGATGCAGAAATCAGAACGCCTCCTTACCCATGGCAAGAACCCTTGTGGTTGGCACGTTGTCCAAAGTTCAGTGTAGGAGAAACCAGCATTCCCGCTGAGGCCCCGCCCATTCTTGAGTGCGACGAGGGCATAGACACGCATTGTGACCCTCAGCATGAGTCCTGTAATCTATTAAATCCTCTCAGTGGCTGGACCATTAGATGTCATAATGGGCTTGACATGTCCCTAGGCCCCAATTTTTAACCAGATTTCTGATTGTCCAGTCGCCCCTCCCCAGGGCTCTACTCTGGAATCCCTCATTTGGTGGGACACCTGAGGTTAAAAAAGAAAACAACAACAACAACAACAACAACAACAAAAACGGACTTATTCCAGCCCACAGAATGACCCCAAACTCTTTGGACGGGGCCAAACCACCAGAGAGTAAGACTCGTCCATTTCCCATGAGGTCACCCAGAAATTCCACGACCATGAGTGACACGATATCCAGAGACAAAAACTTGAGCAGGAGCCTCACACTCGTGCTTCTTTTAAATCCCGAAGAGATCTCCTCATGGTCTGTAGATCAGTCCTGCCATACCTATGACCCGAAACATAAGCCGAGTCTGTGTTTTCAGACAACTGTCCAAACAGCCCTGGCCTACACAACCTACAGGCTCAGGCCCCTGGAGCCAAACCTGAGGACTGTAATTGCCCTCTCCAAAGGAATTGTGTGTGCCCATTCCAATGGCCACAAGCCTTCTAATAGGATAAACCTCCAAATCCCTGATCCATCTCAATAGTGGTGGCTTCCCAGGAAAAACAGGGGCAATCTGAGCCCAACTGAGCACCTACCTGCACTCAGACCCATAGACAGATGTCCCCAGAGATAAAAAGGAAAGAACAGGCCCCTAGGCACTAATCAGATCCATTGCTTTGGTTGCCAAGCATCTCTCCTCAGAGGCCTGGATTTCAAAAGCAGCATATAGCTGTTTCTTGACTCACCCATCAGAAAACATCTCATCTACACATGGGAAACTTGCACGTTGGAGCTGTGTCAAAGCCTCTGTTTAGGAGAACCCTTTAGGGCCCCAGGGCCACCGCTTCATACCAAGGTCTCCATAGGCACAAAAGCATATTAGGACCCATCCCCAGGGGTGTCCATTTCAACTCAGCATCCTCGGTTGCTCCCCACAGATCCAGGAGATCTAACCTGTCTTGTGCTAGGAGACAATTGGAATGCGAGGTGGGCTACCCAGCCATCCATCCTTAGAACCCTGCTCAGAATCATTGGCTTGGAGTCAAACAACAGGTCTCAATTGTCCTGCACAAGACTCTCTGCAGTTTGGAGCGTCTCACAACTCCCATCATGGGAAAACCCCCATGGCCTCGTTATGCCCTTCCATTCATAAAGGGGCCATCAGGGACAGAAACTCCAACCTGAGCGATCGTCTGATCCTCGCCCTGACTTCAGATGCACGAGATCTCGATTCAGGTCTGTAGATTGTGCCTGCCATGGCCTCACCCAGAAACCTAAGCCTAGCTTGTGTTCTCAGACTTTTGTCGTCAGACTACTGGCCCACAAGCCCTCCAGTTTGGCAATCTAGAACAACAATGCAGCACTCTGCCTGCCCACCAGAAGAAAAACATTGTCCTCTGGGGCTACCCAGTAACCCCAAATGAGGATCAACCTCCACCGACCTTGGCTGTACCCCAAATACATAAGCTTACCAGGGCACTAATACCCTTTCTGACACAGCCTGAGCCTGGACCCCCTGGCCCCTCAAGACAGCTCTCCTCACACTGAGCACATCGAGCCGCCATGGCCTTAGGTCGTCATCTCTTCCCAACCTCGGTTTTCAGGTTTCAGAACCTAGACCTTATCTACAATCACTGCCCAGGGTTGAAGGTGATGCAGAAATCAGAACTCCTTCCCCATGGCAAGAAACCTTGTGGTTGGCATGTTGTCCAACCTTCAGTGTAGTTGAAACCAGTGTGGCCCATGAGGCCCCGCCCATGCTCGCGGGCCACATTGGTCACAAACACACATTGTGACCCTCAGGCTGAGCCTAGTCCTCAAGTAAGGCCCCTCAGTGGCTGGATGAAGAGATAGCATATTGGGCTTGCCATGCCCCTAGGCCCCAATTTTTAACCATAGTTCGGGTTGTCCCTTCAGTCTTCCCCACGGCTTTGCTATGGAATTCCTCTTTTGGTGGGACACCTGAGGTAACAAAACTGACATGAGTCCTCCCCTCTCACAGATTGACGAAAAGCAATTGGGAATCTGGCCAAATCCTCAGAGAGGTAGATTCGTCCATGGCCCATGAGGCCTCCCCGACATTCCACGGCCCTCGCTGATACAAAATCCAGAGACAAAAGCCTAAGCTAGCGCCTCAGACTCGCACTTTCTTCATATCCTAAAGAGTTCTTCTAATGGTTTGTAGATCGGGCCTGCCATACCTACGACCCCAAACCTAAGCTGAGTTTGTGTTTCCAGACTTCTGTCCTCAAAGTCTTGGGCCACACACCCTCCAGGCTGGGCCGCTGGAGCCACACATTAGGACTGTGCCTACAAATCCATGGGAATTCTCCCCATTCCATGGTCCAAAATCGTACAAATTAGGAGAAACCTCCAAAGTCCCTGAGGCCATCCCAATAGTATAGGTCGCCAGGAACAAACAAGTGCTGTCTGACACCAGCTGATAATCGACCTCCACTCATACCTTAGATGGATGTCCCCAGAGAAGAAGATTGAACCAGACAGGACCCTAGGCCATAATAGGATCCATTCCTTTGGGTTACAGGCATGTGTCCTCAAAAGCCTGATTCCAATACGAGCATAGGGGTTTTCCTGAGGCACCCATCCGAACTCAACTCGTCTCCACAAGGAAACCTGTGCATGGGAGCCATGTCCAAAGCTTAGGAGAGTACTTCAGGGTCCGGTGCCACCGCCCCATTCCAAGGCCCTCATGGACACAAAAACACATTAGGACCCATCCTCAGGAAAGTCCATTTCAACTCAGCCACCCTGGTTGCTCCCGCAGAGGCATGAGATCTAAACTGTCTTGTTGCTAGGAGACAATTGGAATGCGAGGCGGGCTTCCCAGGCATCCATCCGCGAACGGTGCTCTGGAGTCATTCCATATGGGATGTCCTGGAGATGTCCAACAGGTTTCAATTGTCCCGCAGAAGGAATCCTTGAAGGGGGCATCCCACAACTCCCAACGTGGGAAAACCTCAATGGCCTCGAGATTCCGCTCCCTTCATGAAGCGGCCGTCATGCACAGAAACTCCAACCTGAGCCAACGTCTGATCCTCGCCCTGACTTCAGATGCATGAGATATTGGTTCAGATCTACAGGGGGTACCTGCCGTGCCCTCGCCCTGAAACCCAAGTCTAGCTTGTCTTCTCAAACTTCCATCCTCACACTCCTGGCCCCGAAGCCCTCAAGTTTGGCAATTCCGGACCCACAATGCAGCACTCTGCCTGCCCTCTAGAAAAAAAATTATTGCCTCATGAGCTGCCCAGGCACCTTAAATGAGGATCAACCTACACAGCACTCGACTTTACCCAAATTATATAGTCTAACCTGGGCACTAATGCACTGTCGAACACAACCTGAGCCCGGACCTCCTGACCAACACTGGAAAGCTGACCGCACACTGAGCACATAAAACCCGCCATGGCCTTAGGTCATCATCTCTTCCCTACCTCAGTTTTCTGGCTTCAGAACCGAGACCTTATCTCCAATCACTGCCCAGGGGTGAGTGTGAAGCAGAAATCAGAACTCCTCCTTACCCATGGCAAGATCCCTTGTGGTTGGCACGTTGTCCAACGTTCAGTGTAGGAGAAACCAGCATTCACCCTGAGGCCCCGCCCATTCTTGAGTGCGACGAGGGCATACACACGCATTGTGACCCTCAGCATGAGTCCTGTCCCCTAGTAAGTCCTCTCAGTGGCTGGACCATTAGATGTCATAATGGGCTTGAGATGTCCCTAGACCCCAATTTTTAACCAGATTTCTGATTGTCCAGTCTCCCCTCCCCAGGGCTCTACTCTGGAATCCCTCATTTGGTGGGACACCTGAGGTTAAAAAAGAAAACAACAACAACAACAAAAAAAAAAAAAACGGACTTATTCCAGCCCACAGAATGACCCCAAACTCTTTGGACGGGGCCAAACCACCAGAGAGTAAGACTCGTCCATTTCCCATGAGGTCACCCCGAAATTCCACGACCATGAGTGACACGATATCCAGAGACAAAAACTTGAGCAGGAGCCTCACAGTCGCGCTTCTTTCAAATCCCGAAGAGACCTCCTCATGGTCTGTAGATCAGTCCTGCCATACCTATGACCAGAAACATAAGCCGAGTCTGTGTTTTCAGACACCTGTCCAAACAGCCCTGGCCTACACAACCTACAGGCTCAGGCCCCTGGAGCCAAACCTGAGGACTGTACTTGCCCTCTCCAAGGGAATTGTGTGTGCCCATTCGAATGGCCACAAGCCTTCTAATAGGATAAACCTCCAAATCCCTGATCCATCTCAATAGTGGTGGCTTCCCAGGAAAAACAGGGGCAATCTGAGCCCAAATGAGCACATACCTGCACTCAGACCCATAGACAGATGTAACCAGAGGTAAAAAGGAAAGAACAGGCCCCTAGGCACAAATCAGATCCATTGCTTTGGTTTCCAGGCATCTCTCCTCAGAGGCCTGGATTTCAAAAGCAGCATTTAGCTGATTCTTGACTCACCCATCAGAAAACATCTCATCTACACATGGGAAACTTGCACGTTGGAGCTGTGTCAAAGCCTCTGTTTAGGAGAACCCTTTAGGGCCCCAGTGCCACCGCTTCATTCCAAGGTCTCCATAGGCACAAAAGCACATTAAGACCCATCCCCAGGGGTGTCCATTTCAACTCAGCGTCCTCGGTTGCTCCCACAGATCCAGGAGATCTAACCTGTCTTGTTGCTAGGAGACAATTGGAATGCGAGGTGGGCTACCCAGCCATCCATCCTTAGAACCCTGCTCAGAATCATTGGCTTGGAGTCAAACAACAGGTCTCAATTGTCCTGCACAAGACTCTCTGCAGTTTGGAGCGTCTCACAACTCCCATCATGGGAAAACCCCCATGGCCTCGTTATGCCCTTCCATTCATAAAGGGGCCATCAGGGACAGAAACTCCAACCTGAGCGATCGTCTGATCCTCGCCCTGATTTCAGTGCACGAGATCTCGATTCAGGTATGTAGATTGTGCCTGCCATGGCCTCACCCAGAAACCTAAGCCTAGCTTGTGTTCTCAGACTTTGGTCGTCAGACTACTGGCCCACAAGCCCTCCAGTTTGGCAATCTAGAACAACAATGCAGCAATCTGCCTGCCCCCCAGAAGAAAAACATTGTCCTCTGGGGCTACCCAGTAACCCCAAATGAGGATCAACCTCCACCGACCTTGACTGTACCCCAAATACATAAGATTACCAGGGCACTAATACCCTTTCTGACACAGCCTGAGCCTGGACCCCCTGGCCCCTCCAGACAGCTCTCCGCACACTGAGCACATCGAGCCGCCATGGCCTTAGGTCGTCATCTCTTCCCAACCTCGGTTTTCAGGTTTCAGAACCTAGACCTTATCTCCAATCACTGCCCAGGGTTGAAGGTGATGCAGAAATCAGAACTCCTTCCCCATGGCAAGAAACCTTGTGGTTGGCATGTTGTCCAACCTTCAGTGTAGTTGAAACCAGTGTGGCCCATGAGGCCCCGCCCATGCTCGCGGGCCACATTGGTCACAAACACACATTGTGACCCTCAGGCTGAGCCCATCCTCAAGTAAGGCCCCTCAGTGGCTGGATGAAGAGATAGCATATTGGGCATGCAATGCCCCTAGGTCCCCATTTTTAACCATAGTTCGGGTTGTCCGTCAGTCTTCCCCACGGCTTTGCTATGGAATTCCTCTTTTGGTGGGACACCTGAGGTAACAAAACTGACATGAGTCCTCCCCTCTCACAGATTGACGAAAAGCAATTGGGAATCGGGCCAAATCCTCAGAGAGGTAGATTCGTCCATGGCCCATGAGGCTTCCCTGACATTCCACGGCCCTCGCTGATACAAAATCCAGAGACAAAAGCCTAAGCTAGCGCCTCAGACTCGCACTTTCTTCATATCCTAAAGAGTTCTTCTAATGGATTGTAGATCGGGCCTGCCATACCTACGTCCCCAAACCTAAGCTGAGTTTGTGTTTCCAGACTTCTGTCCTCAAAGTCTTGGGCCACACACCCTCCAGGCTGGGCCGCTGGAGCCACATATTAGGACTGTGCCTACCAATCCATGTGAATTCTCCCCATTCCATGGTCCAAAATCGTACAAATTAGGAGAAACCTCCAAAGTCCCTGAGGCCATCCCAATAGTATAGGTCGCCAGGAACAAACAAGGGCTGTCTGACACCAGCTGATAATCGACCTCCACTCATACCTTAGATGGATGTCCCCAGAGAAGAAGATTGAACCAGACAGGACCCTAGGCCATAATAGGATCCATTCCTTTGGGTTACAGGCATGTGTCCTCAAAAGCCTGATTCCAATACGAGCATAGGGGTTTTCCTGAGGCACCCATCCGAACTCAACTCGTCTCCACAAGGAAACCTGTGCATGGGAGCCATGTCCAAAGCTTAGGAGAGTACTTCAGGGTCCGGTGTCACCGCCCCATTCCAAGGCCCTCATGGACACAAAAACACATTAGGACCCATCCTCAGGAAAGTCCATTTCAACTCAGCCACCCGGTTGCTCCCGCAGAGCCATGAGATCTAAACTGTCTTGTTGCTAGGAGACAATTGGAATGCGAGGCGGGCTTCCCAGGCATCCATCCGCGAACGGTGCTCTGGAGTCATTCCATATGGGATGTCCTGGAGATGTCTAACAGGTTTCAATTTTCCCGCAGAAGGAATCCTTGAAGGGGGCATCCCACAACTCCCAAAGTGGGAAAACCTCAATGGCCTCGAGATTCCGCTCCCTTCATGAGGCGGCTGTCATGCACAGAAACTCCAACCTGAGCCAACGTCTGATCCTCGCCCTGACTTCAGATGCATGAGATATTGGTTCAGATCTGCAGGGGGTACCTGCCGTGCCCTCGCCCTGTAACCCAAGTCTACCTTGTCTTCTCAAACTTCCATCATCACACTCCTGGCCCCGAAGCCCTCAAGTTTGGCAATTCCGGACCCACAATGCAGCACACTGCCTGCCCTCTAGAAAAAAAATTATTGCCTCATGAGCTGCCCAGGCACCTTAAATGAGGATCAACCTACACAGCACTCGACTTTACCCAAATTATATAGTCTAACCTGGGCACTAATGCACTGTCGAACACAACCTGAGCCCGGAGCTCCTGACCAACACCTGGAAAGCTGACCACACACTGAGCACATAAAACCCGCCATGGCCTTAGGTCATCATCTCTTCCCTACCTCAGTTTTCTGGCTTCAGAACCGAGAACTTATCTCCAATCACTGCCCAGGGGTGAGTGTGATGCAGAAATCAGAACTCCTCCTTACCCATGGCAAGAACCCTTGTGGTTGGCACGTTGTCCAAAGTTCAGTGTAGGAGAAACCAGCATTCACCCTGAGGCCCCGCCCATTCTTGAGTGCGACGAGGGCATAGACACGCATTGTGACCCTCAGCATGAGTCCTGTCCTCTATTAAATCCTCTCAGTGTCTGGAACATTAGATGTCATAATGGGCTTGACATGTCCCTAGGCCCCAATTTTTAACCAGATTTCTGATTGTCCAGTCGCCCCTCCCCAGGGCTCTACTCTGGAATCCCTCATTTGGTGGGACACCTGAGGTTAAAAAAGAAAACAACAACAACAACAACATCAAAAAAAAAAAAACGTACTTATTCCAGCCTACAGAATGACCCCAAACTCTTTGGACGGGGCCAAACCACCAGAGAGTAAGACTCGTCCATTTCCCATGAAGTCACCCAGAAATTCCACGACCATGAGTGACACGATATCCAGAGACAAAAACTTGAGCAGGAGCCTCACACTCGCCCTAATTTCAAATCCCGAAGAGTTCTCCTCATGGTCTGTAGGTCAGTCCTGCCATACCTATGACACGAAACATAAGCCGAGTTTGTGTTTTCAGACAACTGTCCAAACAGCCCTGGCCTACACAACCTACAGGCTCAGGCCCCTGGAGCCAAACCTGAGGACTGTACTTGCCCTCTCCAAGGGAATTGTGTGTGCCCATTCCAATGGCCACAAGACTTCTAATAGGATAAACCTCCAAATCCCTGATCCATCTCAATAGTGGTGGCTTCCCAGGAAAAACTGGGGCAATCTGAGCCCAACTGAGCACCTACCTGCACTCAGTTCCATAGACAGATGTCCCCAGAGGTAAAAAGGAAAGAACAGGCCCCTAGGTACTAATCAGATCCATTGCTTTGGTTTCCAGGCATCTCTCCTCAGAGGCCTGGATTTCAAAAGCAGCATATAGCTGTTTCTTGACTCACCCATCAGAAAACATCTCATCTACACATGGGAAACTTGCACGTTGGAGCTGTGTCAAAGCCTCTGTTTAGGAGAACCCTTTAGGGCCCCAGGGCCACAGCTGCATTCCAAGGTCTCCATAGGCACAAAAGCACATTAGGACCCATCCCCAGGGGTGTCCATTTCAACTCAGCGTCCTCGGTTGCTCCCACAGATCCAGGAGATCTAACCTGTCTTGTTGCTAGGAGACAATTGGAATGCGAGGTGGGCTACCCAGCCATCCATCCTTAGAACCCTGCTCAGAATCATTGGCCTGGAGCCAAACAACAGGTCTCAATTGTCCTGCACAAGACTCTCTGCAGTTTGGAGCGTCTCACAACTCCCATCATGGGAAAACCCCCATGGCCTCGTTATGCCCTTCCATTCATAAAGGGGCCATCAGGGACAGAAACTCCAACCTGAGCGATCGTCTGATCCTCGCCCTGACTTCAGATGCAGGAGATCTCGATTCAGGTCTGTAGATTGTGCCTGCCATGGCCTCACCCAGAAACCTAAGCCTAGCTTGTGTTCTCAGACTTTTGTCGTCAGACTACTGGCCCACAAGCCCTCCAGTTTGGCAATCTAGAACTACAATGCAGCACTCTGCCTGCCCCCCAGAAGAAAAACATTGTCCTCTGGGGTTACCCAGTAACCCCAAATGAGGATCAACCTCCACCGACCTTGGCTGTACCCCAAATACATAAGCTTACCAGGGCACTAATACCCTTTCTGACACAGGCTGAGCCTGGACCCCCTGGCCCCTCCCAGACAGCTGGCCGCACACTGAGCACATCGAGCCGCCATGGCCTTAGGTCGTCATCTCTTCCCAACCTCGGTTTTCAGGTTTCAGAACCTAGACCTTATCTCCAATCACTGCCCAGGGTTGAAGGTGATGCAGAAATCAGAACTCCTTCCCCACGGCAAGAAACCTTGTGGTTGGCATGTTGTCCAACCTTCAGTGTAGTTGAAACCAGTGTGGCCCATGAGGCCCCTCCAATGCTCGCGGGCCACATTGGTCACAAACACACATTGTCACCCTCAGGCTGAGCCCAGTCCTCAAGTAAGGCCCTCAGTGCCTGGATGAAGAGATAGCATATTGGGCTTGCAATTACCCTAGGCCCCAATTTTTAACCATAGTTCGGGTTGTCCCTTCAGTCTTCCCCACGGCTTTGCTATGGAATTCCTCTTTTGGTGGGACACCTGAGGTAACAAATCTGAAATGAGTCCTCCTATCCCACAGATTGACGAAAAGCAATTGGGAATCGGGCCAAATCCTCAGAGAGGTAGATTCGTCCATGGCCCATGAGGCCTCCCCAACATTCCACGGCCGTCGCTGATACAAAATCCAGAGACAAAAGGCTAAGCTAGCGCCTCAGACTCGCACTTTCTTCATATCCTAAAGAGTTCTTTTCATGGTTTGTAGATCGGGCCTGCCATATATACGTCCCCAAACCTAAGCTGAGTTTGTGTTTCCAGACTTCTGTCCTCAAAGTCTTGGGCCACACACCCTCCAGGCTGGGCCGCTGGAGCCACACATTAGGACTGTGCCTACCAATCCATGGGAATTCTGCCCATTCCAAGGACCAAAATCGTACAAATTAGGAGAAACCTCCAAAGTCCCTGAGGCCATCCCAATAGTGTAGGTCGCCCGGAACAAACAAGAGCTGTCTGACACCAGCTGATAATCGACCTCCACTCATACCATAGATGGATGTCCCCAGAGAAGAAGATTGAACCAGACAGGACCCTAGGCCATAATAGGATTCATTCCTTTGGGTTACAGGCATGTGTCCTCAAAAGCCTGATTCCAATACGAGCATAGGGGTTTTTCTGAAGCACCCATCCGAACTCAACTCGTCTCCACAAGGAAACCTGTGCATGGGAGCCATGTCCAAAGCTTAGGAGAGTACTTCAGGATCCGGTGCCACCGCCCCATTCCAAGGCCATCATGGACACAAAAACACATTAGGACCCATTCTCAGGAAAGTCCATTTCAACTCAGCCACCCCGGTTGCTCCGGCAGAGCCATCAGATCTAAACTGTCTTCTTGCTAGGAGACAATTGGAATGCGAGGCGGGCTTCCCAGGCATCCATTCGCGAACGGTGCTCTGGAGTTATTCCATATGGGATGTCCTGGAGATGTCCAACAGGTTTCAATTGTCCCGCAAAAGGAATCCTTGAAGGGGGATTCCCACAACTCCCAAAGTGGGAAAACCTCAATGGCCTCGAGATTCCGCTCCCTTCATGAGGCGGCCGTCATGCACAGAAACTCCAACCTGAGCCAACGTCTGATCCTCGCCCTGACTTCAGATGCATGAGATATTTGTTCAGATCTGCAGGGGGTACCTGCCGTGCCCTCGCCCTGAAACCCAAGTCTAGCTTGTCTTCTCAGACTTCCATCCTCACACTCCTGGCCCCGAAGCCCTCAAGTTTGGCAATTCCAGACCCACAATGCAGCACTCTGCCTGCCCTCTAGAAAAAAAAAATTATTGTCTCATGAGCTGCCCAGGCAACTTAAATGAGGATCAACCTACAGAGCACTCGACTTTACCCAAATTATATAGTCTAACCTGGGCACTAATGCACTGTCGAACACAACCTGAGCCCGGACCTCCTGACCAACACCCGGAAAGCTGACCACACACTGAGCACATAAAACCCGCCATGGCCTTAGGTCATCATCTGTTCCCTACCTCAGTTTTCTGGCATCAGAACCGAGACCTTAACTCCAATCACTGCCCAGGGCTGAGTGTGAAGCAGAAATCAGAACTCCTCCTTAACCATGTCAAGAACCCTTGTGGTTGGCACGTTGTCCAACGTTCAGTGTAGGAGAAACCAGCATTCACCCTGAGGCCCCGACCATTCTTGAGTGCGACGAGGGCATCGACACGCATTGTGACCCTCAGCATGAGTCCTGTCCTCTATTAAATCCTCTCAGTGTCTGGACCATTAGATGTCATAATGGGCTTGACATGTCCCTAGGCCCCAATTTTTAACCAGATTTCTGATTGTCCAGTCGCCCCTCCCCAGGGCTCTACTCTGGAATCCCTCATTTGGTGGGACACCTGAGGTTAAAAAAGAAAACAACAACAACAACAAAAAATATACGGACTTCTTCCAGCCCACAGAATGACCCCAAACTCTTTGGACGGGGCCAAAACTCCAGAGAGTTAGACTCGTTCATTTCCCATGAAGTCACCCAGAAATTACACGACCATGAGTGACACGATATCCAGAGACAAAAACTTGAGCAGGAGCCTCACAGTCGCCCTTCTTTCAAATCCCGAAGAGTTCTCCTCATGGTCTGTAGTTCAGTCCTGCCATACTTATGACCCGAAACATAAGCCGAGTTTGTGTTTTCAGACAACTGTCCAAACAGCCCTGGCCTACACAACCTACAGGCTCAGGCCCCTGGAGCCAAACCTGAGGACTGTACTTGCCCTCTCCAAGGGAATTGTGTGTGCCCATTCCAATGGCCAAAACCCTTCTAATAGGATAAATCTCCAAAGTCCCTGATCCATCTCAATAGTGGTGGCTTCCCAGGATAAACAGGGGCTATCTGAGCCCAACTGAGCACCTACCTGCACTCAGACCCATAGACAGATGTCCCCAGAGGTAAAAAGGAAAGAACAGGCCCCTAGGCACTAATCAGATCCATTGCTTTGGTTTCCAGGCATCTCTCCTCAGAGGCCTGGATTTCAAAAGCAGCATTTAGCTGTTTCTTGACTCACCCATCAGAAAACATCTCATCTACACATGGGGAACTTGCTCGTTGGAGCTGTGTCAAAGCCTCTGTTTAGGAGAACCCTTTAGAGCCCCAGGGCCACAGCTTCATTCCAAGGTCTCCATAGACACAAAAGCACATTAGGACCCATCCCCAGGGGTGTCCACTTCAACTCAGCGTCCTCGGTTGCTCCCCACAGATCCAGGAGATCTAACCTGTCTTGTTGCTAGGAGACAATTGGAATGCGAAGTGGGCTACCCAGCCATCCATCCTTAGAAGCCTGCTCAGAATCATTGGCCTGGAGCCAAACAACAGGTCTCAATTGTCCTGCAGAAGACCCTCTGCAGTTTGGAGCTTCTCAAAACTCCCATCGTGGGAAAACCCCCATGGCCTCGTGATGCCCCCCCATTCATGAAGGGGCCATCAGGGACAGAAACTCCAACCTGAGCGATCGTCTGATCCTCGCCCTGACTTCAGATGCACGAGATCTCGATTCAGGTCTGTAGATTGTGCCTGCCATGGCCTCACCCAGAAACCTAAGCCTAGCCTGTGTTCTCAGACTTTTGTCGTCAGACTACTGGCCCACAAGCCCTCCAGTTTGGCAATCCAGAACTACAATGCAGCACTCTGCTGGCCCCCCTGAAGAAAAACATTGTCCTCTGGGGCTACTCAGTAACCCCAAATGAGGATCAACCTGCACCGACCTTGGCTGTACCCCAAATACATAGGCTGACCAGGGCACTAATGCCCTTTCTGCCACAGCCTGAGCCTGGATCTCCTGGCCCATCCCTGACAGCTGGCCGCACACTGAGCACAAAGAGCCGCCATGGCCTTAGGTCGTCATCTCTTCCCAACCTCGGTTTTCAGGTTTCAGAACCTAGACCTTATCTCCAATCACTGCCCAGGGTTGAAGGTGATGCAGAAATCCGAACTCCTTCCCCATGGCAAGAAACCTTGTGGTTGGCATGTTGTCCAACGTTCAGTGTAGTTGAAATAGTGTGGCCCATGAGCCCCCGCCCATGCAACCGGGCCACATTGGTCACAAACACACATTGTGACCCTCAGGCTGAGCCCAGTCCTCAAGTAAGGCCACTCAGTGGCTTGATGAAGAGATAGCATATTGGGCTTGCCATGCGCCTAGGCCCCAATTTTTAACCATAGTTCAAGTTGTCCCTTCAGTCTTCCGCACGGCTTGGCTTTGGAATTCCTCTTTTGGTGGGACACCTGAGGTAACAAAACTGAAATGAGTCCTCCCATCCCACAGACTGACGAAAAGCAATTGGGAATCGGGCCAAATCCTCAGAGAGGAAGATTCGTCCATGGCCCATGAGGCCTCCCCGACATTCCACGGCCATCGCTGATACAAAATCCAGAGACAAAACCCTGAGCAAGCGCTTCAGACTCGCACTTTCTTCATATCCTGAAGAGTTCTTCTCATGGCTTGTAGATCGGGCCTGCCATACCTACGTCCCCAAACCTAAGCTAAGTTTGTGTTTTCAGACTTCTGTCCTCAAATTTTGGGCCACACACACTCCAGGCTGGGCCCCTGGAGCCACACATTAGGACCGTGCCTACCAATCCATGGGAATTCTGCCCATTCCATGGTCCAAAATCGCACAAATTTGGAGAAACTTCCAACGTCTCTGAGGCCATCCCAATAGTGTAGGACGCCCGGAACAAACAAGGGCTGTCTGACACCAGCTGATAATCGACCTCCACTCATACCATAGATGGATGTCCCCAGAGAAGAAGATTGAACCAGACAGGACCCTAGGCCATAATAGGATCCATTGCTTAGGGTTACAGGCATGTGTCCTCAAAAGCCTGATTCCAATACGAGCATAGGGGTTTTCCTGAGGCACCCATTAGAACTAATCTCGTCTCCACAAGGAAACCTGTGCATGGGAGCCATGTCCAAACCTTAGGAGAGTACTTCAGGGTCCCGGTGCCACCTCCCCATTCCAAGGCCCTCATGGACACAAAAACACATTAGGACCCATCCTCAGGAAAGTCGATTTCAACTCAGCCATCCCGGTTGCTCTGGCAGAGCCATCAGATCTAAACTGTCTTGATGCTAGGAGACAATTGGAATGCGAGGCGGGCTTCCCAGGCATCCATCCGCGAATGGTGCTCTGGAGTCATTCCATATGGGATGTCCTGGAGCTGTCCAACAGGTCTCAATTGTCCCGCAGACGGAATCCTTGTAGGGGGCATCCCACAACTCCCAACGTGGGAAAACCTCAATGGCCTCGAGATTCCGCTCCCTTCATGAAGCGGCCGTCATGCACAGAAAATCCAACCTGAGCCAACGTCTGATCCACGCCCTGACATCAGATGCAAGAGATATTGGTTCAGATCTGCAGGGGGTACCTGCCGTGCCCTCGCCCTGAAACCCAAGTCTAGCTTGTCTTCTCAGACTTCTGTCCTCACACTCCTGGCCCCGAAGCCCTCAAGTTTGGCAATTCCGGACCCACAATGCAGCACTCTGCCTGCCCTCTAGAAAAAAAATTATTGCCTCATGAGCTGCCCAGGCAACTTAAATGAGGATAAACCTACACAGCACTCGACTTTACCCAAATTATATAGTCTAACCTGGGCAATAATGCACTGTCCAACACAACCTGAGCCCGGACCTCCTGACCAACACAAAGAAAGCTGACCGCACACTGAGCACATAAATCCCGCCATGGCCTTAGGTCATCATCTCTTCGCTACCTCAGTTTTCAGGTTTCAGAACCGAGACCTTAACTCCAATCACTGCCCAGGGGTGAGTGTGATGCAGAAATCAGAACTCATCCTTCCCCATGGCAAGAACCCTTGTGGTTGGCACGTTGTCCAACGTTCAGTGTAGGAGAAACCAGCATTCACGCTGAGGCCCCGCCCATTCTCGAGTGCGACGAGGGCATACACACGCATTATGACCCTCAGCATGAGTCCTGTGCTCTAGTAAGTCCTCTCAGTGGCTGGACCATTAGATGTCATAATGGGCTTGACATGTCCCTAGGCCCCAATTTTTAACCAGATTTCTGATTGTCCAGTCGCCCCTCCCCAGGGCTTTACTCTGGAGTTCCTCATTTGGTGGGACACCTGAGGTTAAAAAAGAAAACAACAACAACAACAACAAAAAATACGGGCTTCTTCCAGCCCACAGAATGACCCCAAACTCTTTGGACGGGGCCAAAACACCAGAGAGTTAGACTCGTTCATTTCCCATGAAGTCACCCAGAAATTACACGACCATGAGTGACATGATATCCAGAGACAAAAACTTGAGCAGGAGCCTCACACTCGCCCTTCTTTCAAATCCCGAAGAGTTCTCCTCATGGTCTGTAGTTCAGTCCTGCCATACTTATGACCCGAAACATAAGCCGAGTTTGTGTTTTCAGACAACTGTCCAAACAGCCCTGGCCTACACAACCTACAGGCTCAGGCCCCTGGAGCCAAACCTGAGGACTGTACTTGCCCTCTCCAAGGGAATTGTGTGTGCCCATTCCAATGGCCAAAACCCTTCTAATAGGATAAACCTCCAAAGTCCCTGATCCATCTCAATAGTGGTGGCTTCCCAGGAAAAACAGGGGCTATCTGAGCCCAACTGAGCACCTACCTGCACTCAGACCCATAGACAGATGTCCCCTGAGGTATAAAGGAAAGAACAGGCACCTAGGCACTAATCAGATCCATTGCTTTGGTTTCCAGGCATCTCTCCTCAGAGGCCTGGATTTCAAAAGCAGCATATAGCTGTTTCTTGACTCACCCATCAGAAAACAACTCATCTACACATGGGAAACTTGCACGTTGGAGCTGTGTCAAAGCCTCTGTTTAGGAGAACCCTTTAGGGCCCCAGGGCCACAGCTTCATTCCAAGGTCTCCATAGACACAAAAGCACATTAGGACCCATCCCCAGGGGTGTCCACTTCAACTCAGCGTCCTCGGTTGCTCCCCACAGACCAGGAGATCTAACCTGTCTTGTTGCTAGGAGACAATTGGAATGCGAGGTGGGCTACCCAGCCATCTATCCTTAGAAGCCTGCTCAGAATCATTGGCCTGGAGCCAAACAACAGGTCTCAATTGTCCTGCAGAAGACCCTCTGCAGTTTGGAGCTTCTCAAAACTCCCATCGTGGGAAAACCCCCATTGCCTCGTGATGCCCCCCCATTCATGAAGTGGCCATCAGGGACGAAACTCAACCTGAGCGATCGTCTGATCCTCGCCCTGACTACAGATGCACGAGATCTCGATTCAGGTCTGTAGATTGTGCCTGCCATGGCCTCACCCAGAAACCTAAGCCTAGCCTGTGTTCTCAGACTTTTGTCGTCAGACTACTGGCCCACAAGCCCTCCAGTTTGGCAATCCAGAACTACAATGCAGCACTCTGCCTGCCCCCCAGGAGAAAAAACATTGTCCTCTGGGGCTACCCAGTAACCCCAAATGAGAATCAACCTGCACCGACCTTGGCTGTACCCCAAATAAAAAGGCAGACCAGGGCACTAATGTCCTTTCTGACACAGCCTGAGCCTGGACTCCCTGGCTTCTCCCAGACAGCTGCACGCACACTGAGCACATCGAGCTGCCGTGGCCTTAGGTCGTCATCTCTTCCCAACCTCGGTTTTCAGGTTTCAGAACCTAGACCTTATCTCCAATCACTGCCCAGGGTTGAAGGTGATGCAGAAATCAGAACTCCTTCCCCATGGCAAGAAACCTTGTGGTTGGCATGTTGTCCAACGTTCAAAGTAGTTGAAACCAGTGTGGCCCATGAGGCCCCGCCCATGCTCGCGGGCCACATTGGTCACAAACACACATTGTGACCCTCAGGCTGAGCCCAGTCCTCAAGTAAGGCCACTAAGTGGCTGGATGAAGAGATAGCATATTGGGCTTGCCATGCCCCTAGGCCCCAATTTTTAACCATAGTTCGGGTTGTCCCTTCAGTCTTCCCCACGGCTATGCTTTGGAATTTCTCTTTTGGTGGGACACCTGAGGTAACAAAACTGAAATGAGTCCTCCCATCCCACAGATTGACGAAAAGCAATTGGAATCGGGCCAAATCCTCAGAGAGGAGGATTCGTCCATGGCCCATGAGGCCTCCCCGACATTCCACGGCCATCGCTGATACAAAATCCAGAGACAAAAGTCTGAGCAAGCACCTCAAACTCGCACTTTCTTCATATCCTGAAGAGTTCTTCTCATGGTTTGTAGATCGGGCCTGCCATACCTACGTCCCCAAACCTAAGCTGAGTTTGTGTTTTCAGACTTCTGTCCTCAAAGTCTTGGGCCACGCACCCTCCAGGCTGGGCTCCTGGAGCCACACATTAGGACTGTGCCTACCAATCCATGGGAATTCTGCCCATTCCATGGTCCAAAATCGTACATATTAGGAGAAACCTCCAAAGTCCCTGAGGCCATCCCAATAGTGTAGGTCACCCGGAACAAACAAGGGCTGTCTGACACCAGCTGATAATCGAGCTCCACTCATACCATAGATGGATGTCCCCAGAGAAGAAGATTGAACCAGACAGGACCCTAGGCCATAATAGGAACCATGGCTTTGGGTTACAGGCATGTGTTCTCAAAAGCCTGATTCCAATACGAGCATAGGGGTCTTCCTGAGGCACCCATCAGAACTCATCTCGTCTCCACAAGGAAACCTGTCCATGGGATCCATGTCCAAACTTTAGGAGAGTACTTCAGGTTCCCGGTGCCACCGCCCCATTCCAAGGCCCTCATGGACACAAAAACACATTAGGACCCATCCTCAGGAAAGTCGATTTCAACTCAGCCACCCCGGTTGCTCTGGCAGAGCCATCAGATCTAAACTGTCTTGATGCTAGGAGACAATTGGAATGCGAGGCGGGCTTCCCAGGCATCCATCCGCGACGGTGCTCTGGAGTCATTCCATATGGGATGACCTGGAGCTGTCCAAAAGTTCTCAATTGTCCCGCAGACGGAATCCTTGAAGGGGGCATCCCACAACTCCCAACGTGGGAAAACCTCAATGGCCTCGAGATTCCGCTCCCTTCATGAAGAGGCCGTCATGCACAGAAAATCCAACCTGAGCCAACGTCTGATCCTCACCCTGACTTCAGATGCATGAGATATTGTCAGATCTGCAGGGGGTACCTGCCGTGCCCTCGCCCTGAAACACAAGTTTAGCTTGTCTTCTCAGACTTCCGTCTTCACACTCCTGGCCCCGAAGCCCTCAAGTTTGGCAATTCCGGACCCACAATGCAGCACTCTGCCTGCCCTCTAGAAAAAAAATTATTGCCTCATGAGCTGCTCAGGCAACTTAAATGAGGATAAACAAACACATCACTCGACTTTACCCAAATTATATAGTCTAACCTGGCACTAATGCACTGTCGAACACAACCTGAGCCCGGACCTCCTGACCAACACACGAAAGCTGACCGCACACCTTGCACATAAATACCGCCATGGCCTTAGGTCATCATCTCTTGTCTACCTCAGTTTTCAGGCTTCAGAACCGAGACCTTATCTCCAATCACTGCCCAGGGGTGAGTGTGATGCAGAAATCAGAACTCCACCTTAATCATGGCAAGAACCCTTGTGGTTGGCACGTTGTCCAACGTTCAGTGTAGGAGAATCCAGCATTCACCCTGAGGACCCGCCCATTCTTGAGTGCGACGAGGGCATACACACGCATTGTGACCCTCAGCATGAGACCTGTCCTCTAGTAAGTCCTCTCAGTGGCTGGACCATTAGATGTCATAATGGGCTTGACATGTCCCTAGGCCCCAATTTTTACCAGATTTCTGATTGTCCAGTCGCCCCTCCCCAGGGCTCTACTCTAGAATCCCTCATTTGGTGGGACACCTGAGGTTAAAAAAGAAAACAAGAACAACAAGAAAAAAACGGACTTCTTCCAGCCCACAGAATGACCCCAAACTCTTTGGGCGGGGCCAAAACACCAGAGAGTTAGACTCGTTCATTTCCCATGAAGTCACCCAGAAATTACACGACCATGAGTGACACGATATCCAGAGACAAAAACTTGAGAAGGAGCCTCACACTCGCCCTTCTTTCAAATCCCGAAGAGTTCTCCTCATGGTCTGTAGTTCAGTCCTGCCATACTTATGACCCGAAACATAAGACGAGTTTGTGTTTTCAGACAACTGTCCAAACAGCCCTGGCCTACACAACCTACCGGCTCAGGCCCCTGGAGCCAAACCTGAGGACTGTACTTGCCCTCTCCAAGGGAATTGTGTGTGCCCATTCCAATGGCCAAAACCCTTCTAATAGGATAAATCTCCAAAGTCCCTGATCCATCTCAATAGTGGTGGCTTCCCAGGATAAACAGGGGCTATCTGAGCCCAACTGAGCACCTACCTGCACTCAGACCCATAGACAGATGTCCCCTGAGGTATAAAGGAAAGAACAGGCCCCTAGGCACTAATCAGATCCATTGCTTTGGTTTCCAGGATCTCTCCTCAGAGGCCTGGATTTCAAAAGCAGCATGTAGCTGTTTCTTGACTCACCCATCAGAAAACATCTCATCTACACATGGGAAACTTGCACGTTGGAGCTGTGTCAAAGCCTCTGTTTAGGAGAACCCTTTAGGGCCCCAGGGCCACAGCTTCATTCCAAGGTCTCCATAGACACAAAAGCACATTAGGACCCATCCCCAGGGGTGTCCACTTCAACTCAGCGTCCTCGGTTGCTCCCCACAGATCCAGGAGATCTAACCTGTCTTGTTGCTAGGAGACAATTGGAATGCGAAGTGGGCTACCCAGCCATCCATCCTTAGAAGCCTGCTCAGAATCATTGGCCTGGAGCATAACAACAGGTCTCAATTGTCCTGCAGAAGACCCTCTGCAGTTTGGAGCTTCTCAAAACTCCCATCGTGGGAAAACCCCCATGGCCTCGTGATGCCCCCCCCCATTCATGAAGGGGCCATCAGGGACAGAAACTCCAACCTGAGCGATCGTCTGATCCTCGCCCTGACTTCAGATGCACGAGATCTCGATTCAGGTCTGTAGATTGTGCCTGCCATGGCCTCACCCAGAAACCTAAGCCAAGCCTGTGTTCTCAGACTTTTGTCGTCAGACTACTGGCCCACAAGCCCTCCAGTTTGGCAATCCAGAACTACAATGCAGCACTCTGCTGGCCCCCCTGAAGAAAAACATTGTCCTCTGGGGCTACCCAGTAACCCCAAATGAGGATCAACCTGCACCGACCTTGGCTGTACCCCAAATACATAGGCTGACCAGGGCACTAATGCCCTTTCTGCCACAGCCTGAGCCTGGATCTCCTGGCCCATCCCTGACAGCTGGCCGCACACTGAGCCCAAAGAGCCGCCATGGCCTTAGGTCGTCATCTCTTCCCAACCTCGGTTTTCAGGTTTCAGAACCTAGACCTTATCTCCAATCACTGCCCAGGGTTGAAGGTGATGCAGAAATCAGAACTCCTTACCCATGGCAAGAAACCTTGTGGTTGGCATGTTGTCCAACGTTCAGTGTAGTTGAAACAGTGTGGCCCATGAGCCCCCGCCCATGCAACCGGGCCACATTGGTCACAAACACACATTGTGACCCTCAGGCTGAGCCCAGTCCTCAAGTAAGGCCACTCAGTGGCTTGATGAAGAGATAGCATATTGGGCTTGCCATGCGCCTAGGCCCCAATTTTTAACCATAGTTCAAGTTGTCCCTTCAGTCTTCCGCACGGCTTGGCTTTGGAATTCCTCTTTTGGTGGGACACCTGAGGTAACAAAACTGAAATGAGTCCTCCCATCCCACAGACTGACGAAAAGCAATTGGGAATCGGGCCAAATCCTCAGAGAGGAAGATTCGTCCATGGCCCATGAGGCCTCCCCGACATTCCACGGCCATCGCTGATACAAAATCCAGAGACAAAACCCTGAGCAAGCGCTTCAGACTCGCACTTTCTTCATATCCTGAAGAGTTCTTCTCAAGCTTGTAGATCGGGCCTGCCATACCTACGTCCCCAAACCTAAGCTAAGTTTGTGTTTTCAGACTTCTGTCCTCAAATTTTGGGCCACACACACTCCAGGCTGGGCCCCTGGAGCCACACATTAGGACCGTGCCTACCAATCCATGGGAATTCTGCCCATTCCATGGTCCAAAATCGCACAAATTTGGAGAAACTTCCAACGTCCCTGAGGCCATCCCAATAGTGTAGGTCGCCCGGAACAAACAAGGGCTGTCTGACACCAGCTGATAATCGACCTCCACTCATACCATAGATGGATGTCTTCAGAGAAGAAGATTGAACCAGACAGGACCCTAGGCCATAATAGGATCCATTGCTTTGGGTTACAGGCATGTGTCCTCAAAAGCCTGATTCCAATACGAGCATAGGGGTCTTCCTGAGGCACCCATCAGAACTCATCTCGTCTCCACAAGGAAACCTGTGCATGGGAGCCATGTCCAAACCTTAGGAGAGTACTTCAGGGTCCCGGTGCCACCTCCCCATTCCAAGGCCCTCATGGACACAAAAACACATTAGGACCCATCCTCAGGAAAGTCCATTTCAACTCAGCCACCCCGGTTGCTCTGGCAGAGCCATCAGATCTAAACTGTCTTGATGCTAGGAGACAATTGGAATGCGAGGCGGGCTTCCCAGGCATCCATCCGCGAATGGTGCTCTGGAGTCATTCCATATGGGATGTCCTGGAGCTGTCCAACAGGTCTCAATTGTCTCGCAGACGGAATCCTTGAAGGGGGCATCCCACACCTCCCAACGTGGGAAAACCTCAATGGCCTCGAGATTCCGCTCCCTTCATGAAGCGGCCGTCATGCACAGAAAATCCAACCTGAGCCAACGTCTGATCCTCGCCCTGACATCAGATGCATGTGATATTGGTTCAGATCTGCAGGGGGTACCTGCCGTGCCCTCGCCCTGAAACCCAAGTTTAGCTTGTCTTCTCAGACTTCCGTCCTCACACTCCTGGCCCCGAAGCCCTCAAGTTTGGCAATTCCGGACCCACAATGCAGCACTCTGCCTGCCCTCTAGAAAAAAAATTATTGCCTCATGAGCTGCCCAGGCAACTTAAATGAGGATAAACCTACACAGCACTCGACTTTACCCAAATTATATAGTCTAACCTGGGCAATAATGCACTGTCCAACACAACCTGAGCCCGGACCTCCTGACCAACACAAAGAAAGCTGACCGCACACTGAGCACATAAATCCCGCCATGGCCTTAGGTCATCATCTCTTCGCTACCTCAGTTTTCAGGTTTCAGAACCGAGACCTTATCTCCAATCACTGCCCAGGGGTGAGTGTGATGCAGAAATCAGAACTCCTCCTTACCCATGGCAAGAACCCTTGTGGTTGGCACGTTGTCCAACGTTCAGTGTAGGAGAAACCAGCATTCACGCTGAGGCCCCGCCCATTCTTGAGTGCGACGAGGGCATACACACGCATTGTGACCCTCAGCATGAGTCCTGTGCTCTAGTAAGTCCTCTCAGTGGCTGGACCATTAGATGTCATAATGGGCTTGACATGTCCCTAGGACCCAATTTTTAACCAGATTTATGATTGTCCAGTCGCCCCTCCCCAGGGCTTTACTCTGGAGTTCCTCATTTGGTGGGACACCTGAGGTTAAAAAAGAAAACAACAACAACAACAAAAAAAAATACGGGCTTCTTCCAGCCCACAGAATGACCCCAAACTCTTTGGACGGGGCCAAAACACCAGAGAGTTAGACTCGTTCATTTCCCATGAAGTCACCCAGAAATTACACGACCATGAGTGACACGATATCCAGAGACAAAAACTTGAGCAGGAGCCTCACACTCGCCCTTCTTTCAAATCCCGAAGAGTTCTCCTCATGGTCTGTAGTTCAGTCCTGCCATACTTATGACCCGAAACATAAGCCGAGTTTGTGTTTTCAGACAACTGTCCAAACAGCCCTGGCCTACACAACCTACCGGCTCAGGCCCCTGAGGCCAAACCTGAGGACTGTACTTGCCCTCTCCAAGGGAATTGTGTGTGCCCATTCCAATGGCCAAAACCCTTCTAATAGGATAAATCTCCAAAGTCCCTGATCCATCTCAATAGTGGTGGCTTCCCAGGATAAACAGGGGCTATCTGAGCCCAACTGAGCACCTACCTGCACTCAGACCCATAGACAGATGTCCCCTGAGGTATAAAGGAAAGAACAGGCCCCTAGGCACTAATCAGATCCATTGCCTTGTTTTCCAGGATCTCTCCTCAGAGGCCTGGATTTCAAAAGCAGCATGTAGCTGTTTCTTGACTCACCCATCAGAAAACATCTCATCTACACATGGGAAACTTGCACGTTGGAGCTGTGTCAAAGCCTCTGTTTAGGAGAACCCTTTAGGGCCCCAGGGCCACAGCTTCATTCCAAGGTCTCCATAGACACAAAAGCACATTAGGACCCATCCCCAGGGGTGTCCACTTCAACTCAGCGTCCTCGGTTGCTCCCCACAGATCCAGGAGATCTAACCTGTCTTGTTGCTAGGAGACAATTGGAATGCGAAGTGGGCTACCCAGCCATCCATCCTTAGAAGCCTGCTCAGAATCATTGGCCTGGAGCCAAACAACAGGTCTCAATTGTCCTGCAGAAGACCCTCTGCAGTTTGGAGCTTCTCAAAACTCCCATCGTGGGAAAACCCCCATGGCCTCGTGATGCCCCCCCCATTCATGAAGGGGCCATCAGGGACAGAAACTCCAACCTGAGCGATCGTCTGATCCTCGCCCTGACTTCAGATGCACGAGATCTCGATTCAGGTCTGTAGATTGTGCCTGCCATGGCCTCACCCAGAAACCTAAGCCTAGCCTGTGTTCTCAGACTTTTGTCGTCAGACTACTGGCCCACAAGCCCTCCAGTTTAGCAATCCAGAACTACAATGCAGCACTCTGCTGGCCCCCCTGAAGAAAAACATTGTCCTCTGGGGCTACCCAGTAACCCCAAATGAGGATCAACCTGCACCGACCTTGGCTGTACCCCAAATACATAGGCTGACCAGGGCACTAATGCCCTTTCTGCCACAGCCTGAGCCTGGATCTCCTGGCCCATCCCTGACAGCTGGCCGCACACTGAGCAAAAAGAGCCGCCATGGCCTTAGGTCGTCATCTCTTCCCAACCTCGGTTTTCAGGTTTCAGAACCTAGACCTTATCTCCAATCACTGCCCAGGGTTGAAGGTGATGCAGAAATCCGAACTCCTTCCCCATGGCAAGAAACCTTGTGGTTGGCATGTTGTCCAACGTTCAGTGTAGTTGAAACAGTGTGGCCCATGAGCCCCCGCCCATGCAACCGGGCCACATTGGTCACAAACACACATTGTGACCCTCAGGCTGAGCCCAGTCCTCAAGTAAGGCCACTCAGTGGCTTGATGAAGAGATAGCATATTGGGCTTGCCATGCGCCTAGGCCCCAATTTTTAACCATAGTTCAAGTTGTCCCTTCAGTCTTCCGCACGGCTTGGCTTTGGAATTCCTCTTTTGGTGGGACACCTGAGGTAACAAAACTGAAATGAGTCCTCCCATCCCACAGACTGACGAAAAGCAATTGGGAATCGGGCCAAATCCTCAGAGAGGAAGATTCGTCCATGGCCCATGAGGCCTCCCCGACATTCCACGCCCATCGCTGATACAAAATCCAGAGACAAAACCCTGAGCAAGCGCTTCAGACTCGCACTTTCTTCATATCCTGAAGAGTTCTTCTCATGGCTTGTAGATCGGGCCTGCCATACCTACGTCCCCAAACCTAAGCTAAGTTTGTGTTTTCAGACTTCTGTCCTCAAATTTTGGGCCACACACACTCCAGGCTGGGCCCCTGGAGCCACACATTAGGACCGTGCCTACCAATCCATGGGAATTCTGCCCATTCCATGGTCCAAAATCGCACAAATTTGGAGAAACTTCCAACGTCCCTGAGGCCATCCCAATAGTGTAGGTCGCCCGGAACAAACAAGGGCTGTCTGACACCAGCTGATAATCGACCTCCACTCATACCATAGATGGATGTCCCCAGAGAAGAAGATTGAACCAGACAGGACCCTAGGCCATAATAGGATCCATTGCTTTGGGTTACAGGCATGTGTCCTCAAAAGCCTGATTCCAATACGAGCATAGGGGTCTTCCTGAGGCACCCATCAGAACTCATCTCGTCTCCACAAGGAAACCTGTGCATGGGAGCCATGTCCAAACCTTAGGAGAGTACTTCAGGGTCCCGGTGCCACCGCCCCATTCCAAGGCCCTCATGGACACAAAAACACATTAGGACCCATCCTCAGGAAAGTCGATTTCAACTCAGCCACCCCGGTTGCTCTGGCAGAGCCATCAGATCTAAACTGTCTTGATGCTAGGAGACAATTGGAATGCGAGGCGGGCTTCCCAGGCATCCATCCGCGAATGGTGCTCTGGAGTCATTCCATATGGGATGTCCTGGAGCTGTCCAACAGGTCTCAATTGTCCCGCAGACGGAATCCTTGAAGGGGGCATCCCACAACTCCCAATGTGGGAAAACCTCAATGGCCTCGAGATTCCGCTCCCTTCATGAAGCGGCCGTCATGCACAGAAAATCCAACCTGAGCCAACGTCTGATCCTCGCCCTGACATCAGATGCATGAGATATTGGTTCAGATCTGCAGGGGGTACCTGCCGTGCCCTCGCCCTGAAACCCAAGTCTAGCTTGTCTTCTCAGACTTCCGTCCTCACACTCCTGGCCCCGAAGCCCTCAAGTTTGGCAATTCCGGACCCACAATGCAGCACTCTGCCTGCCCTCTAGAAAAAAAATTATTGCCTCATGAGCTGCCCAGGCAACTTAAATGAGGATAAACCTACACAGCACTCGACTTTACCCAAATTATATAGTCTAACCTGGGCAATAATGCACTGTCCAACACAACCTGAGCCCGGACCTCCTGACCAACACAAAGAAAGCTGACCGCACACTGAGCACATAAATCCCGCCATGGCCTTAGGTCATCATCTCTTCGCTACCTCAGTTTTCAGGTTTCAGAACCGAGACCTTATCTCCAATCACTGCCCA
Source organism: Mustela nivalis (assembly GCF_964662115.1). NCBI lineage: Eukaryota > Metazoa > Chordata > Mammalia > Carnivora > Mustelidae > Mustela > Mustela nivalis. Next base: position 401,052 of record NW_028136343.1, on the reverse strand, counting down.
GGGGTGAGTGTGATGCAGAACTCAGAACTCCTCCTTACCCATGGCAAGAACGCTTGTGGTTGGCACGTTGTCCAACGTTCAGTGTAGGAGAAACCAGCATTCACCCTGAGGCCCCGCCCATTCTTGAGTGCGACGAGGGCATACACACGCATTGTGACCCTCAGCATGAGTCCTGTGCTCTAGTAAGTCCTCTCAGTGGCTGGACCATTAGATGTCATAATGGGCTTGACATGTCCCTAGGCCCCAATTTTTAACCAGATTTATGATTGTCCAGTCGCCCCTCCCCAGGGCTTTACTCTGGAGTTCCTCATTTGGTGGGACACCTGAGGTTAAAAAAGAAAACAACAACAACAACAAAAAAAAATACGGGCTTCTTCCAGCCCACAGAATGACCCCAAACTCTTTGGACGGGGCCAAAACACCAGAGAGTTAGACTCGTTCATTTCCCATGAAGTCACCCAGAAATTACACGACCATGAGTGACACGATATCCAGAGACAAAAACTTGAGCAGGAGCCTCACACTCGCCCTTCTTTCAAATCCCGAAGAGTTCTCCTCATGGTCTGTAGTTCAGTCCTGCCATACTTATGACCCGAAACATAAGCCGAGTTTGTGTTTTCAGACAACTGTCCAAACAGCCCTGGCCTACACAACCTACCGGCTCAGGCCCCTGGAGCCAAACCTGAGGACTGTACTTGCCTCTCCAAGGGAATTGTGTGTGCCCATTCCAATGGCCAAAACCCTTCTAATAGGATAAACCTCCAAAGTCCCTGATCCATCTAAATAGTGGTGGCTTCCTAGGAAAAACAGGGGCTATCTGAGCCCAACTGAGCACCTACCTGCACTCAGACCCATAGACAGATGTCCCCTTAGGTATAAAGGAAAGAACTGGCCCCTAGGCACTAATCAGATCCATTGCTTTGGTTTCCAGGCATCTCTCCTCAGAGGCCTGGATTTCAAAAGCAGCATATAGCTGTTTCTTGACTCACCCATCAGAAAACATCTCATCTACACATGGGAAACTTGCACGTTGGAGCTGTGTCAAAGCCTCTGTTTAGGAGAACCCTTTAGGGCCCCAGGGCCACAGCTTCATTCCAAGGTCTCCATAGACACAAAAGCACATTAGGACCCATCCCCAGGGGTGTCCACTTCAACTCAGCGTCCTCGGTTGCTCCCCACAGATCCAGGAGATCTAACCTGTCTTGTTGCTAGGAGACAATTGGAATGCGAAGTGGGCTACCCAGCCATCCATCCTTAGATGCCTGCTCAGAATCATTGGCCTGGAGCCAAACAACAGGTCTCAATTGTCCTGCAGAAGACCCTCTGCAGTTTGGAGCTTCTCAAAACTCCCATCGTGGGAAAACCCCCATGGCCTCGTGATGCCCCCCCATTCATGAAGGGGCCATCAGGGACAGAAACTCAACCTGAGCGATCGTCTGATCCTCGCCCTGACTACAGATGCACGAGATCTCGATTCAGGTCTGTATATTGTGCCTGCCATGGCCTCACCCAGAAACCTAAGCCTAGCCTGTGTTCTCAGACTTTTGTCGTCAGACTACTGGCCCACAAGCCCTCCAGTTTGGCAATCCAGAACTACAATGCAACACTCTGCCTGCCCCCCAGAAGAAAAAACATTGTCCTCTGGGGCTACTCAGTAACCCCAAATGAGAATCAACCTGCACCGACCTTGGCTGTACCCCAAATACAAAGGCAGACCAGGGCACTAATGTCCTTTCTGACACAGCCTGAGCCTGGACCCCCTGGCTTCTCCCAGACAGCTGCACGCACACTGAGCACATCGAGCCGCCGTGGCCTTAGGTCGTCATCTCTTCCCAACCTCGGTTTTCAGGTTTCAGAACCTAGACCTTATCTCCAATCACTGCCCAGGGTTGAAGGTGATGCAGAAATCAGAACTCCTTCCCCATGGCAAGAAACCTTGGGGTTGGCATGTTGTCCAACGTTCAAAGTAGTTGAAACCAGTGTGGCCCATGAGGCCCCGCCCATGCTCGCGGGCCACATTGGTCACAAACACACATTGTGACCCTCAGGCTGAGCCCAGTCCTCAAGTAAGGCCACTCAGTGGCTGGATGAAGAGATAGCATATTGGGCTTGCCATGCCCCTAGGCCCCAATTTTTAACCATAGTTCGGGTTGTCCCTTCAGTCTTCCCCACGGCTATGCTTTGGAATTTCTCTTTTGGTGGGACACCTGAGGTAACAAAACTGAAATGAGTCCTCCCATCCCACAGATTGACGAAAAGCAATTGGAATCGGGCCAAATCCTCAGAGAGGAGGATTCGTCCATGGCCCATGAGGCCTCCCCGACATTCCACGGCCATCGCTGATACAAAATCCAGAGACAAAAGTCTGAGCAAGCACCTCAAACTCGCACTTTCTTCATATCCTGAAGAGTTCTTCTCATGGTTTGTAGATCGGGCCTGCCATACCTACGTCCCCAAACCTAAGCTGAGTTTGTGTTTTCAGACTTCTGTCCTCAAAGTCTTGGGCCACGCACCCTCCAGGCTGGGCTCCTGGAGCCACACATTAGGACTGTGCCTACCAATCCATGGGAATTCTGCCCATTCCATGATCCAAAATCGTACATATTAGGAGAAACCTCCAAAGTCCCTGAGGCCATCCCAATAGTGTAGGTCACCCGGAACAAACAAGGGCTGTCTGACACCAGCTGATAATCGAACTCCACTCATACCATAGATGGATGTCCCCAGAGAAGAAGATTGAACCAGACAGGACCCTAGGCCATAATAGGAACCATGGCTTTGGGTTACAGGCATGTGTTCTCAAAAGCCTGATTCCAATACGAGCATAGGGGTCTTCCTGAGGCACCCATCAGAACTCGTCTCGTCTCCACAAGGAAACCTGTCCATGGGATCCATGTCCAAACTTTAGGAGAGTACTTCAGGTTCCCGGTGCCACCGCCCCATTCCAAGGCCCTCATGGACACAAAAACACATTAGGACCCATCCTCAGGAAAGTCGATTTCAACTCAGCCACCCCGGTTGCTCTGGCAGAGCCATCAGATCTAAACTGTCTTGATGCTAGGAGACAATTGGAATGCGAGGCGGGCTTCCCAGGCATCCATCCGCGAACGGTGCTCTGGAGTCATTTCATATGGGATGTCCTTGAGCTGCCCAACTGGTCTCAATAGTCCCGCAGAAGGAATCCTTGAAGGGGGCATCCCACAACTCCCAACGTGGGAAAACCTCAATGGCCTCGAGATTCCGCTCCCTTCATGAAGCGGCCGTCATGCACAGAAAATCCATCCTGAGCCAACGTCTGATCCTCACCCTGACATCAGATGCATGAGATATTGGTTCAGATCTGCAGGGGGTACCTGCCGTGCCCTCGCCCTGAAACCCAAGTCTAGCTTGTCTTCTCAGACTTCCGTCCTCACACTCCTGGCCCCGAAGCCCTCAAGTTTGGCAATTCCGGACCCACAATGCAGCACTCTGCCTGCCCTCTAGAAAAAAAATTATTGCCTCATGAGCTGCCCAGGCAACTTAAATGAGGATAAACCTACACAGCACTTGGCTTTACCCAAATTATATAGTCTAACCTGGGCAATAATGCACTGTCCAACACAACCTGAGCCCGGACATCCTGACCAACACATAGAAAGCTGACCGCACACTGAGCACATAAATCCCGCCATGGCCTTAGGTCATCATCTCTTCGCTACCTCAATTTTCAGGCTTCAGAACCGAGACCTTATCTCCAATCACTGCCCAGCGGTGAGTGTGATGCAGAAATCAGAACTCTACCTTAATCATGGCAAGAACCCTTGTGGTTGGCACGTTGTCCAACGTTCAGTGTAGGAGAATCCAGCATTCACCCTGAGGACACACCCATTCTTGAGTGCGACGATATCATACACACGCATTGTGACCCTCAGCATGAGTCCTGTCCTCTAGTAAGTCCTCTCAGTGGCTGGACCATTAGATGTCATAATGGGCTTGACATGTCCCTAGGCCCCAATTTTTACCAGATTTCTGATTGTCCAGTCACCCCTCCCCAGGGCTCTACTCTGGAATCCCACATTTGGTGGGACACCTGAGGTTAAAAAAGAAAACAACAACAACAACAACAACAAAATAAAACGGACTTCTTCCAGCCCACAGAATGACCCCAAACTCTTTGGACGGGGCCAAAACACCAGAGAGTTAGACTCGTTCATTTCCCATGAAGTCACCCAGAAATTACACGACCATGAGTGACACGATATCCAGAGACAAAAACTTGAGCAGGAGCCTCACACTCGCCCTTCTTTCAAATCCCGAAGAGTTCTCCTCATGGTCTGTAGTTCAGTCCTGCCATACTTATGACCCGAAACATAAGCCGAGTTTGTGTTTTCAGACAACTGTCCAAACAGCCCAGGCCTACACAACCTACCGGCTCAGGCCCCTGGACCCAAACCTGAGGACTGTACTTGCCCTCTCCAAGGGAATTGTGTGTGCCCATTCCAATGGCCAAAACCCTTCCAATAGGATAAATCTCCAAAGTCCCTGATCCATCTCAATAGTGGTGGCTTCCCAGGATAAACAGGGGCTATCTGAGCCCAACTGAGCACCTACCTGCACTCAGACCCATAGACAGATGTCCCCTTAGGTATAAAGGAAAGAACAGGCCCCTAGGCACTAATCAGATCCATTGCTTTGGTTTCCAGGATCTCTTCTCAGAGGCCAGGATTTCAAAAGCAGCATATAACTGTTTCTTGACTCACCCATCAGAAAACATCTCATCTACACATGGGAAACTTGCACGTTGGAGCTGTGTCAAAGCCTCTGTTTAGGAGAACCCTTTAGGGCCCCAGGGCCACAGCTTCATTCCAAGGTCTCCATAGACACAAAAGCACATTAGGACTCATCCCCAGGGGTGTCCACTTCAACTCAGCGTCCTCGGTTGCTCCCCACAGATCCAGGAGATCTTACCTGTCTTGTTGCTAGGAGACAATTGGAATGCGAAGTGGGCTACCCAGCCATCCATCCTTAGAAGCCTGCTCAGGATCATTATCCTGGAGCCAAACAACAGGTCTCAATTGTCCTGCAGAAGACCCTCTGCAGTTTGGAGCTTCTCAAAACTCCCATCGTGGGAAAACCCCCATGGCCTCGTGATGCCCCCCCCCCATTCATGAAGGGGCCATCAGGGACAGAAACTCCAACCTGAGCGATCGTCTGATCCTCGCCCTGACTTCAGATGCACGAGATCTCGATTCAGGTCTGTAGATTGTGCCTGCCATGGCCTCACCCAGAAACCTAAGCCTAGCCTGTGTTCTCAGACTTTTGTCGTCAGACTACTGGCCCACAAGCCCTCCAGTTTGGCAATCCAGAACTACAATGCAGCACTCTGCTGGCCCCCCTGAAGAAAAACATTGTCCTCTGGGGCTACCCAGTAACCCCAAATGAGGATCAACCTGCACCGACCTTGGCTGTACCCCAAATACATAGGCTGACCAGGGCACTAATGCCCTTTCTGCCACAGCCTGAGCCTGGATCTCCTGGCCCATCCCTGACAGCTGGCCGCACACTGAGCACAAAGAGCCGCCATGGCCTTAGGTCGTCATCTCTTCCCAACCTCGGTTTTCAGGTTTCAGAACCTAGACCTTATCTCCAATCACTGCCCAGGGTTGAAGGTGATGCAGAAATCCGAACTCCTTCCCCATGGCAAGAAACCTTGTGGTTGGCATGTTGTCCAACGTTCAGTGTAGTTGAAACAGTGTGGCCCATGAGCCCCCGCCCATGCAACCGGGCCACATTGGTCACAAACACACATTGTGACCCTCAGGCTGAGCCCAGTCCTCAAGTAAGGCCACTCAGTGGCTTGATGAAGAGATAGCATATTGGGCTTGCCATGCGCCTAGGCCCCAATTTTTAACCATAGTTCAAGTTGTCCCTTCAGTCTTCCGCACGGCTTGGCTTTGGAATTCCTCTTTTGGTGGGACACCTGAGGTAACAAAACTGAAATGAGTCCTCCCATCCCACAGACTGACGAAAAGCAATTGGGAATCGGGCCAAATCCTCAGAGAGGAAGATTCGTCCATGGCCCATGAGGCCTCCCCGACATTCCACGGCCATCGCTGATACAAAATCCAGAGACAAAACCCTGAGCAAGCGCTTCAGACTCGCACTTTCTTCATATCCTGAAGAGTTCTTCTCATGGCTTGTAGATCGGGCCTGCCATACCTACGTCCCCAAACCTAAGCTAAGTTTGTGTTTTCAGACTTCTGTCCTCAAATTTTGGGCCACACACACTCCAGGCTGGGCCCCTGGAGCCACACATTAGGACCGTGCCTACCAATCCATGGGAATTCTGCCCATTCCATGGTCCAAAATCGCACAAATTTGGAGAAACTTCCAACGTCCCTGAGGCCATCCCAATAGTGTAGGTCGCCCGGAACAAACAAGGGCTGTCTGACACCAGCTGATAATCGACCTCCACTCATACCATAGATGGATGTCCCCAGAGAAGAAGATTGAACCAGACAGGACCCTAGGCCATAATAGGATCCATTGCTTTGGGTTACAGGCATGTGTCCTCAAAAGCCTGATTCCAATACGAGCATAGGGGTCTTCCTGAGGCACCCATCAGAACTCATCTCGACTCCACAAGGAAACCTGTGCATGGGAGCCATGTCCAAAGCTTAGGAGAGTACTTCAGGGTCCCGGTGCCACCGCCCCATTCCAAGGCCCTCATGGACACAAAAACACATTAGGACCCATTTTCAGGAAAGTCCATTTCAACTCAGCCACCCCGGTTGCTCCGGCAGAGCCATCAGATCTAAACTGTCTTGTTGCTAGGAGACAATTGGAATGCGAGGCGGGCTTCCCAGGCATCCATCCACAAACGGTGATCTGGAGGCATTCCATAGGGGATGTCCTGGAGCTGTCCAACAGGTCTTAATTGTTCCGCAGAAGGAATCCTTGAAGGGGGCATCCCACAACTCCCAACGTGGGAAAACCTCAATGGCCACGAGATTCCGCTCCCTTCATGAAGCGGCCGTCATGCACAGAAACTCCAACCTGAGCCAACGTCTGATCCTCGCCCTGACTTCAGATGCATGAGATATTGGTTCAGATCTGCAGGGGGTATCTGCCGTGCCCTCGCCCTGAAACCCAAGTCTTGCTTGTCTTCTCAGACTTCCGTCCTCACACTCCTGGCCCCGAAGCCCTCAAGTTTGTCAATTCCGGACCCACAATGCAGCACTCTGCCTGCCCTCTAGAAAAAAAATTATTGCCTCATGAGCTGCCCAGGCAACTTAAATAAGGGTAAACCTACACAGCACACGACTTTACCCAAATTATATAGTCTAACCTGGGCACGAATGCACTGTCGAACAAACCTGAGCCCGGACCTCCTGACCAACACTCAGAAAGCTGACCGTACACTGAGCACATAAAACCCGCCATCTCCTTAGGTCATCTTCTCTTCGCTACCTCAGTTTTCGGGCTTCAGAACCGAGACCTTATCTCCAATCAATGCCCAGGGGTGAGTGTGATGCAGAAATCAGAACTCCCCCTTACCCATTGTAGGAACCCTTTTGGTTGACACGTAGTCCAATGTTCAGTGTAAGCGAAACCAGCATTCACCCTGAGGCCCCGCCCATTCTTGAGTGAGACGAGGGCATACACACGCATTGTGACCCTCAACGTGAGTCCTGTCCTCTAGTAAGTCCTCTCAGTGGCTGGACCATTAGATGTCATAATGGGCTTGACATGTCCCTAGCCTCAATTTTACCCAGATTTCTGATTGTCCAGTCGCCCCTCTTCAGGGCTCTACTCTGGAATCCCTCATTTGGTGGGACACCTGAGGTTAATAAAGGAAACAACAATAACAACAACAACAACAAAAAAAAACAACGGAATTCTTCCTGCCCACAGAATGACCCCAAATTCTTTGGACAGGGCCAAACCACCAGAGAGTAAGACTCGTCCATTTCCCATGAAGTCACCCAGAAATTACACGACCATGAGTGACACGATATCCAGAGACAAAAACTTGAGCAGGAGCCTCACACTCGCCCTTCTTTCAAATCCAGAAGAGTTCTCCTCATGGTCTGTAGGTCAGTCCTGCCATACCTATGAACCGAAACATAAGCCGAGTTTGTGTTTTCAGACAACTGTCCAAACAGCCCTGGCCTACACAACCTACAGGCTCAGGTCCCTGGAGCCAAACCTGAGGACTGTACTTGCCCTCTCCAAGGGAATAGTGTGTGCCCATTCCTATGGCCACAACCATTCTAATAGGATACACCTCTAAAGTCCCTGATCCATCTCAATAGTGGTGGCTTCCCAGGAAAAACAGGGGCAATCTGAGCCCAACTAAGCACCTACCTGCACTCAGACCCATAGACAGATGTCCCAGAGGTAAAAAGGAAAGAACAGGCCCCTAGGCACTAATCAGATCCATTGCTTTGGTTTCCAGGCATCTCTCCTCAGAGGCCTGGATTTCAAAAGCAGCATATAGCTGTTTCTTGACTCACCCATCAGAAAACATCTCATCTACACATGGGAAACTTGCACGTTGGAGCTGTGTCAAAGCCTCTGTTTAGGAGAACCCTTTAGGGCCCCAGGGCCACCGCTTCATTCCAAGGTCTCCATAGACACAAAAGCACATTAGGACCCATCCCCAGGGGTGTCCACTTCAACTCAGCATCCTCGGTTGCTCCCCACAGATCCAGGAGATCTAACCTGTCTTGTTGCTAGGAGACAATTGGAATGCGAAGTGGGCTACCCAGCCATCCATCCTTAGAAGCCTGCTCAGAATCATTGGCCTGGAGCCAAACAACAGGTCTCAATTGTCCTGCAGAAGACCCTCTGCAGTTTGGAGCTTCTCAAAACTCCCATCGTGGGAAAACCCCCATTGCCTCGTGATGCCCCCCCATTCATGAAGGGGCCATCAGGGACAGAAACTCAACCTGAGCGATCGTCTGATCCTTCCCCTACTACAGATGCACGAGATCTCGATTCAGGTCTGTATATTGTGCCTGCCATGGCCTCACCCAGAAACCTAAGCCTAGCCTGTGTTCTCAGACTTTTGTCGTCAGACTACTGGCCCACAAGCCCTCCAGTTTTGCAATCCAGAACTACAATGCAACACTCTGCCTGCCCCCCAGAAGAAAAAACATTGTCCTCCGTGGCTACTCAGTAACTCCAAATGAGAATCAACCTGCACCGACCTTGGCTGTACCCCAAATACAAAGGCAGACCAGGGCACTAATGTCCTTTCTGACACAGCCTGAGCCTGGACCCCCTGGCTTCTCCCAGACAGCTGCACGCACACTGAGCACATCGAGCCGCCGTGGCCTTAGGTCGTCATCTCTTCCCAACCTCGGTTTTCAGGTTTCAGAACCTAGACCTTATCACCAATCACTGCCCAGGGTTGAAGGTGATGCAGAAATCAGAACTCCTTCCCCATGGCAAGAAACCTTGGGGTTGGCATGTTGTCCAACGTTCAAAGTAGTTGAAACCAGTGTGGCCCATGAGGCCCCGCCCTTGCTCGCGGGCCACATTGGTCACAAACACACATTGTGACCCTCAGGCTGAGCCCAGTCCTCAAGTAAGGCCACTCAGTGGCTGGATGAAGAGATTGCATATTGGGCTTGCCATGCTCTAGGCCCCAATTTTTAACCATAGTTCGGGTTGTCCCTTCAGTCTTCCCCACGGCTGTGCTTTGGAATTTCTCTTTTGGTGGGACACCTGAGGTAACAAAACTGAAATGAGTCCTCCCATCCCACAGATTGACGAAAAACAATTGGAATCGGGCCAAATCCTCAAAGAGGAGGATTCGTCCATGGCCCATGAGGCCTCCCCGACATTCCACGGCCATCGCTGATACAAAATCCAGAGACAAAAGTCTGAGCAAGCACCTCAAACTCGCACTTTCTTCATATCCTGAAGAGTTCTTCTCATGGTTTGTAGATCGGGCCTGCCATACCTACGTCCCCAAACCTAAGCTGAGTTTGTGTTTTCAGACTTCTGTCCTCAAAGTCTAGGGCCACGCACCCTCCAGGCTGGGCTCCTGGAGCCACACATTAGGACTGTGCCTACCAATCCATGGGAATTCTGCCCATTCCATGGTCCAAAATCGTACAAAGTAGGAGAAAACTCCAAAGTCCCTGAGGCCATCCCAATAGTGTAGGTCGCCCGGAACAAACAAGGGCTGTCTGACACCAGCTGATAATCGACCTCCACTCATACCATAGATGGATGTCCCCAGAGAAGAAGATTGAACCAGACAGGACCCTAGGCCATAATAGGAACCATGGCTTTGGGTTACAGGCATGTGTTCTCAAAAGCCTGATTCCAATACGAGCATAGGGGTCTTCCTGAGGCGCCCATCAGAACTCGTCTCGTCTCCACAAGGAAACCTGTCCATGGGATCCATGTCCAAACTTTAGGAGAGTACTTCAGGTTCCCGGTGCCACCGCCCCATTCCAAGGCCCTCATGGACACAAAAACACATTAGGACCCATCCTCAGGAAAGTCGATTTCAACTCAGCCACCCCGGTTGCTCTGGCAGAGCCATCAGATCTAAACTGTCTTGATGCTAGGAGACAATTGGAATGCGAGGCGGGCTTCCCAGGCATCCATCCGCGAACGGTGCTCTGGAGTCATTCCATATGGGATGACCTGGAGCTGTCCAAAAGTTCTCAATTGTCCCGCAGACGGAATCCTTGAAGGGGGCATCCCACAACTCCCAACGTGGGAAAACCTCAATGGCCTCGAGATTCCGCTCCCTTCATGAAGCGGCCGTCATGCACAAAAAATCCATCCTGAGCCAACGTCTAATCCTCACCCTGACATCAGATGCATGAGATATTGGTTCAGATCTGCAGGGGGTACCTGCCGTGCCCTCGCCCTGAAACCCAAGTCTAGCTTGTCTTCTCAGACTTCCATCCTCACACTCCTGGCCCCGGAGCCCTCAAGTTTGGCAATTCCGGACCCACAATGAAGCACTCTGCCTGCCCTCTAGAAAAAAATTATTGCCTCATGAGCTGCCCAGGCAACTTAAATGAGGATAAACCTACACAGCACTTGACTTTACCCAAATTATATAGTCTAACCTGGGCAATAATGCACTGTCCAACACAACCTGAGCCCGGACCTCCTGACCAACACATAGAAAGCTGACCGCACACTGAGCACATAAAACCCGCCATGGCCTTAGGTCATCTTCTCTTCGCTACCTCAGTTTTCGGGCTTCAGAACCGAGACCTTATCTCCAATCAATGCCCAGGGGTGAGTGTGATGCAGAAATCAGAACTCCCCCTTACCCATTGTAGGAACCCTTGTGGTTGACACGTAGTCCAATGTTCAGTGTAAGCGAAACCAGCATTCACCCTGAGGCCCCGCCCATTCTTGAGTGAGACGAGGGCATACACACGCATTGTGACCCTCAACATGAGTCCTGTCCTCTAGTAAGTCCTCTCAGTGGCTGGACCATTAGATGTCATAATGGGCTTGACATGTCCCTAGCCCCAATTTTACCCAGATTTCTGATTGTCCAGTCGCCCCTCTCCAGGGCTCTACTCTGGAATCCCTCATTTGGTGGGACACCTGAGGTTAATAAAGAAAACAACAATAACAACAACAAAAAAAAAAAAACAACGGAATTCTTCCAGCCCACAGAATGACCCCAAATTCTTTGGACAGGGCACAAACCACCAGAGAGTAAGACTCGTCCATTTCCCATGAAGTCACCCAGAAATTACACGACCATGAGTGACACGATATCCAGAGACAAAAACTTGAGCAGGAGCCTCACACTCGCCCTTCTTTCAAATCCAGAAGAGTTCTCCTCATGGTCTGTAGGTCAGTCCTGCCATACCTATGACCCGAAACATAAGCCGAGTTTGTGTTTTCAGACAACTGTCCAAACAGCCCTGTCCTACACAACCTACAGGTTCAGGTCCCTGGAGCCAAACCTGAGGACTGTACTTGCCCTCTCCAAGGGAATAGTGTGTGCCCATTCCAATGGCCACAACACTTCTAATAGGATACACCTCTAAAGTCCCTGATCCATCTCAATAGTGGTGGCTTCCCAGGAAAAACAGGGGCAATCTGAGCCCAACTGAGCACCTACCTGCACTCAGACCCATAGACAGATGTCCCAGAGGTAAAAAGGAAAGAACAGGCCCCTAGGCACTAATCAGATCCATTGCTTTGGTTTCCAGGCATCTCTCCTCAGAGGCCTGGATTTCAAAAGCAGCATATAGCTGTTTCTTGACTCACCCATCAGAAAACGTCTCATCTACACATGGGAAACTTGCACGTTGGAGCTGTGTCAAAGCCTCTGTTTAGGAGAACCCTTTAGGGCCCCAGGGCCACCGCTTCATTCCAAGGTCTCCATAGACACAAAAGCACATTAGGACCCATCCCCAGGGGTGTCCACTTCAACTCAGCGTCCTCGGTTGCTCCCCACAGATCCAGGAGATCTAACCTGTCTTGTTGCTAGGAGACAATTGGAATGCGAGGTGGGCTACCCAGCCATCCATCCTTAGAACCCTGCTTAGAATCATTGGCCTGGAGCCAAACAACAGGTCTCAATTGTCCTGCAGAACACTCTCTGCAGTTTGGAGCTTCTCACAACTCCCATCGTGGGAAAACCCCTATGGCCTCGTGATGCCCCCCCATTCATGAAGGGGCCATCAGGGACAGAAACTCAACCTGAGCGATCGTCTGATCCTCGCCCTGACTTCAGATGCACGAGATCTCGATTCAGGTCTGTAGATTATGCCTGCCATGGCCTCACCCAGAAACCTAAGCCTAGCTTGTGTTCTCAGACTTTGGTCGTCAGACTACTGGCCCACAATCCCTCCAGTTTGGCAATCCAGAACTACAATGCAGCACTCTGCCTGCCCTCCAGAAGAAAAACATTGTCCTCTGGGGCTACCCAGTAACCCCAAATTTGGATCAACCTCCACCGACCTTGGCTGTACCCTAAATACATAGGCTGACCAGGGCACTAATGCCCTTTCTGACACAGCCTGAGCCTGGACCCCCTGGCCCCTCCCAGACAGCTGGCTGCACACTGAGCACATCGAGCCGCCGTGGCCTTAGGTCGTCATCTTTTCCAAACCTCGGTTTTCAGGTTTCAGAACCTAGACCTTATCTCCAATCACTGCCCAGGGTTGAAGGTGATGCAGAAATCAGAACTCCTTCCCCATGGCAAGAAACCTTGTGGTTGGCATGTTGTCCAACCTTCAGTGTAGTTGAAACCAGTGTGGCCCATGAGGCCCCGCCCATGCTCGCGGGCCACATTGGTCACAAACACACATTGTGACCCTCAGGCTGAGCCCAGTCTTCAAGTTAGGCCACTCAGTGGCTGGATGAAGAGATAGCATATTGGGCTTGCCATGCCCCTAGGCCCCAATTTTTAACCATAGTTCAAGTTTTCCCTTCAGTCTTCCCCACGGCTTGGCTTTGGAATTCCTCTTTTGGTGGGACACCTGAGGTAACAAAACTGAAATGAGTCCTCCCATCCCACAGACTGACGAAAAGCAATTGGGAATCGGGCCATATCCTCAAAGAGGAAGATTCGTCCATGGCCCATGAGGCCTCCCCGACATTCCACGGCCATCGCTGATACAAAATCCAGAGACAAAAGCCTGAGCAAGCGCCTCAGACTCGCACTTTCTTCATATCCTGAAGAGTTCTTCTCATGGCTTATAGATCGGGCCTGCCATACCTACGTCCCCAAACCTAAGCTGAGTTTGTGTTTTCAGACTTCTGTTCTCAAAGTTTGGGCCACACACAATGCAGGCTGGGCCCCTGGAGCCACACATTAGGACCGTGCCTACCAATCCATGGGAATTCTGCCCATTCCATGGTCCAAAATCGCACAAATTTGGAGAAACTTCCAACGTCCCTGAGGCCATCCCAATAGTGTAGGTCGCCCGGAACAAACAAGGGCTGTCTGACACCAGCTGATAATCGACCTCCACTCATACCATAGATGGATGTCCCCAGAGAAGAACATTGAACCAGACAGGAGCCTAGGCCATAATAGGATCCATTGCTTTGTGTTACAGGCATGTGTCCTAAAAGCCTGATTCCAATACGAGCATAGGGGTTTTCCTTTGGCACCCATCAGAACTCTTCTCATCTCCACAAGGAAACCTGTGCATGGGAGCCATGTCCAAACCTTAGGAGAGTACTTCAGGGTCCCGTGCCACCGCCCCATTCCAAGGCCCTCATGGACACAAAGACACATTAGGACCCATCCTCAGGAAAGTCGATTTCAACTCAGCCACCCCGGTTGCTCTGGCAGAGCCATCAGATCTAAACTGTCTTGATGCTAGGAGACAATTGGAATGCGAGGCGGGCTTCCCAGGCATCCATCCGCGAATGGTGCTCTGGAGTCATTCCATATGGGATATCCTGGAGCTGTCCAACAGGTCTCAATTGTCCCGCAGAGGGAATCCTTGAAGGGGGCAACCCACAACTCCCAACGTGGGAAAACCTCAATGGCCTCGAGATTCCGCTCCCTTCATGAAGCGGCCGTCATGCACAGAAAATCCAACCTGAGCCAACGTCTGATCCTCGCCCTGACATCAGATGCATGAGATATTGGTTCAGATCTGCAGGGGGTACCTGCCGTGCCCTCGCCCTGAAACCCAAGTCTAGCTTGTCTTCTCAGACTTCCGTCCTCACACTCCTGGCCCCGAAGCCCTCAAGTTTGGCAATTCCGGACCCACAATGCAGCACTCTGCCTGCCCTCTAGAAAAAAAATTATTGCCTCATGAGCTGCCCAGGCAACTTAAATGAGGATAAACCTACACAGCACTCGACTTTACCCAAATTATATAGTCTAACCTGGGCAATAATGCACTGTCCAACACAACCTGAGCCCGGACCTCCTGACCAACACAAAGAAAGCTGACCGCACACTGAGCACATAAATCCCGCCATGGCCTTAGGTCATCATCTCTTCGCTACCTCAGTTTTCAGGATTCAGAACCGAGACCTTATCTCCAATCACTGCCCAGGGGTGAGTGTGATGCAGAAATCAGAACTCCTCCTTACCCATGGCAAGAACCCTTGTGGTTGGCACGTTGTCCAACGTTCAGTGTAGGAGAAACCAGCATTCACCCTGAGGCCCCGCCCATTCTTGAGTGCGACGAGGGCATACACACGCATTGTGACCCTCAGCATGAGTCCTGTGCTCTAGTAAGTCCTCTCAGTGGCTGGACCATTAGATGTCATAATGGGCTTGACATGTCCCTAGGCCCCAATTTTTAACCAGATTTCTGATTGTCCAGTCGCCCCTCCCCAGGGCTTTACTCTGGAGTTCCTCATTTGGTGGGACACCTGAGGTTAAAAAAGAAAACAACAACAACAAAAAAAAATACGGGCTTCTTCCAGCCCACAGAATGACCCCAAACTCTTTGGACGGGCCAAAACACCAGAGAGTTAGACTCGTTCATTTCCCATGAAGTCACCCAGAAATTACACGACCATGAGTGACACGATATCCAGAGACAAAAACTTGAGCAGGAGCCTCACAGTCGCCCTTCTTTCAAATCCCGAAGAGTTCTCCTCATGGTCTGTAGTTCAGTCCTGCCATACTTATGACCCGAAACATAAGCCGAGTTTGTGTTTTCAGACAACTGTCCAAACAGCCCTGGCCTACACAACCTACCGGCTCAGGCCCCTGGAGCCAAACCTGAGGACTGTACTTGCCCTCTCCAAGGGAATTGTGTGTGCCCATTCCAATGGCCAAAACCCTTCTAATAGGATAAACCTCCAAAGTCCCTGATCCATCTCAATAATGGTGGCTTCCAGGGAAAAAAAGGGGCTATCTGAGCCCAACTGAGCTCCTACCTGCACTCAGACCCATAGACAGTTGTCCCCTGAGGTATAAAGGAAAGAACAGGCCCCTAGGCACTAATCAGATCCATTGCTTTGGTTTCCTGGCATCTCTCCTCAGAGGCCTGGATTTCAAAAGCAGCATATAGCTGTTGCTTGACTCACCCATCAGAAAACATCTCATCTACACATGGGAAACTTGCACGTTGGAGCTGTGTCAAAGCCTCTGTTTAGGAGAACCCTTTAGGGCCCCAGGGCCACAGCTTCATTCCAAGGTCTCCATAGACACAAAAGCACATTAGGAAACATCCCCAGGGGTGTCCATTTCAACTCAGCGTCCTCGGTTGCTCCCCACAGATCCAGGAGATCTAACCTGTCTTGTTGCTAGGAGACAATTGGAATGCGAGGTGGGCTACCCGGCCATCCATCCTTAGAAGCCTGCTCAGAATCATTGGCCTGGAGCCAAACAACAGGTCTCAATTGTCCTGCAGAAGACCCTCTGCAGTTTGGAGCTTTTCAAAACTCCCATCGTGGGAAAACCCCCATTGCCTCGTGATGCGCCCCCATTCATGAAGGGGCCATTAGGAACAGAAAATCAACCTGAGCGATCGTCTGATCCTCGCCCTGACTACAGATGCACGAGATCTCGATTCAGGTCTGTAGATTGTGCCTGCCATGGCCTCACCCAGAAACCTAAGACTAGCCTGTGTTCTCAGACTTTTGTCGTCAGACTACTGGCCCACAAGCCCTCCAGTTTGGCAATCCAGAACTACAATGCAGCACTCTGCCTGCCCCCCAGAAGAAAAAACATTGTCCTCTGAGGCTACCCAGTAACCCCAAATGAGAATCAACCTGCACCGACCTTGGCTGTACCCCAAATACAAAGGCAGACCAGGGCACTAATGTCCTTTCTGACACAGCCTCAGCCTGGACCCCCTGGCCCCTCCCAGACAGCTGGACGCACACTGAGCACATCGAGCCGCCGTGGCCTTAGGGCGTCATCTCTTCCCAACCTCGGTTTTCAGGTTTCAGAACCTAGACCTTATCTCCAATCACTGCCCAGGGTTGAAGGTGATGCAGAAATCAGAACTCCTTCCCCATGTCAAGAAACCTTGGGGTTGGCATGTTGTCCAACGTTCAAAGTAGTTGAAACCAGTGTGGCCCATGATCCCGCCCATGCTCGCGGGCCACATTGGTCACAAACACACATTGTGACCCTCAGGCTGAGCCCAGTCCTCAAGTAAGGCCACTCAGTGGCTGGATGAAGAGATAGCATATTGGGCTTGCCATGCCCCTAGGCCCCAATTTTTAACCATAGTTCGGGTTGTCCCTTCAGTCTTCCCCACGGCTATGCTTTGGAATTTCTCTTTTGGTGGGACACCTGAGGTAACAAAACTGAAATGAGTCCTCCCATCCCACAGACTGACGAAAAGCAATTGGAATCGGGCCAAATCCTCAGAGAGGAGGATTCGTCCATGGCCCATGAGGCCTCCCCGACATTCCACGGCCATCGCTGATACAAAATCCAGAGACAAAAGCCTGAGCAAGCACCTCAAACTCGCACTTTCTTCATATCCTGAAGAGTTCTTCTCATGGTTTGTAGATCGGTCCTGCCATACCTACGTCCCCAAACCTAAGCTGAGTTTGTGTTTTTTTAGACTTCTGTCCTCAAAGTCTTGGGCCACGCACCCTCCAGGCTGGGCTTCTGGAGCCACACATTAGGACTGTGCCTACCAATCCATGGGAATTCTGCCCATTCCATGGTCCAAAATCGTACATATTAGGAGAAACCTCCAAAGTCGCTGAGGCCATCCCAATAGTGTAGGTCACCCGGAACAAACAAGGGCTGTCTGACACCAGCTGATAATCGACCTCCACTCATACCATAGATGGATGTCCCCAGAGAAGAAGATTGAACCAGACAGGACCCTAGGCCATAATAGGAACCATGGCTTTGGGTTACAGGCATGTGTTCTCAAAAGCCTGATTCCAATACGAGCATAGGGGTCTTCCTGAGGCACCCATCAGAACTCGTCTCGTCTCCACAAGGAAACCTGTGCATGGGAGCCATGTCCAAACTTTAGGAGAGTACTTCAGGTTCCCGGTGCCACCGCCACATTCCAAGGCCCTCATGGACACAAAAACACATTAGGACCCATCCTCAGGAAAGTCGATTTCAACTCAGCCACCCCGGTTGCTCTGGCAGAGCCATCAGATCTAAACTGTCTTGATGCTAGGAGACAATTGGAATGCGAGGCGGGCTTCCCAGGCATCCATCCGCGAACGGTGCTCTGGAGTCATTTCATATGGGATGTCCTTGAGCTGCCCAACTGGTCTCAATAGTCCCGCAGAAGGAATCCTTGAAGGGGGCATCACACAACTCCCAACGTGGGAAAAGCTCCATGGCTTCGAGATTCCGCTCCTTTCATGAAGGGGCAGTCATGCACAGAAACTACAACCTGAGCCAACGTCTGATCCTCGCCGTGACTTCAGATGCTTGAGATATGGTTTCCGATCTACTGGGGGTACCTACCGTGCCCTCGGCCTGAAGCCCAAGTCTATCTTGTGTTCTCAGACTTCTGTCCTCAAACTCCTGGCCCGGAAGTCCTCCATTTTGGCAATTCCGGACCCACAAGGCAGCACTCTGCCTGCCCTCTAGAAAAAATATCTTGCCTAATGAGGTGCCCAGGCACCTCAAATGAGGATAAACCTACAGGGCACTCGACTGTACCCAAATTATATAGTCTAACCTGGGCACTAATGCACTGTCTGACACAACCTGAGCCAGAACCTCCTGACCATCACCCAGGAGGCTGACCGCACACTGAGCATATCAGACGCGCCATCGCCTTAGGTCGTCATCTCTTCCCAACTACGATTATTCAGGCTTCAGAACCTATACCTTATGTCCAATCACTGCTCACGATTGAAAATGATGCAGAAATCAGAACACCTTCCCCATGGCAAGAGACCTTGTGATTGGCATGTTGTCCAAGGTCCAGTGTAGTTGAAACCAGTGTGGCCCATGAGGCCCCGCCCATGCTCGCGTGCCACGTTGGTCACAAACACACACTGTGACCCTCAGCCTGAGCCCAGCCCTCAAGTAAGGCCTCTCAGTGGCTGGATGAAGAGACAGCTTATTGGGCCTGCCAAGCCCCTATGCCACAATTTTTAACCATAGTTTGGGTTTTCCCTTCACTCTTCCCCAGGGCTCTGCTTTGGAATTCCTCTTTTGTTCGGACACCTGAGGTAATAAACCTGAAAGGAGACCTCCCATCCCACAGATTGATGAAAAACAATTGGGATCGGTCCAAATCCACAGAGAGGAAGATTCGCCCATTGCCCATGAGTCCTCCCCCATTCCACGGCCATCGTTGATATAAAATCCAAATGCAAAAGCCTGAGCAAGTGCCTCATACTCGCTCTTTCTTCATATCCTGAAGATTTCTTCTCATGATTTGTAGATTGGGCCTGCCATACCTACATCCCCAAACCAAAGCTGAGTTTGTGTTTTCAGACTTCTGTCTTCAAAGTTCTGGGCCACACACCCTCATGCTGGGGCCTCTGAAGCCACACATTAGGACTGTGCCTACCCACTCCATGGGAATTCTGCCCATTCCATTGTCCAAAATCGTGCAAATTAGGAAAACTCTCCAAAGTCCCTGAGGCCAAACCAGTAGTGTAGGTCTCCGGGGACAAACAAGGGCGGTAAGACAGCAGGTGAGCATCTACCTCCACTCATTCCATAGATGAATATCCCCAGACAAGAAGAATGAACAAGACAGGACCCTAGGCCATAATCGAATACATTGCATTGGTTTACAGGCATGTCTCTTCAAAAGTCTGGATTCCAATACCAGCATAATGGGTTTTTTGAGGCACCCATCAGAACAAATCTCCTCTCCACAAGGAAACTTGTGCATGGGAACTATGTCAAAAGCTTAGGAGAATACTTCAGGGTCCCAGTGCCACCGCCCCATTTCAAGGCCCTCATGGACACAAACACACATTAGGGCCCATCCTCAGGAAAGTCCATTTCAACTCAGCCACCCCGTTTGCTCCCGTAGAGGGATCCGATCACAACTGTATTGTGGCTAGTAGACAATTGGATTGTGAGGCGGGCTTCCCTGGCATCCATTCTCCAAGGGTGCTCTGGTCATTCCATATGGGATGTCCTGGGCTGCCCAACAGGTCTCAATCGTCACACAGAAGGAATCATTGAAGGGGTCATCCCACCACTCCCATGTCGGAAAAACTCCATGGCCTTGAGATTCCGCTCCATTCATGAAGGGGCGGTCATGCACAGAAACTGCAACCTGAGCCAACGTAGATCCTCGCCGTGACTTCAGATGCTTGAGATATTGTTTCCGATCTGCAGGGGGTACCTACCGTGCCCTCGGCCTGAAGCCCAAGTCTATCTTGTGTTCTCAGACTTCTGTCCTCACATTCCTGGCCCAGAAGCCAAAAAGTTTAGCAATTCCGGACCCACAATGCAGCACTCTGCCTGCCCTCTAGAAAAAATATCTTGCCTAATGAGGTGCCCAGGCACCTCAAATGAGGATAAACCTACAGGGCACTCGACTGTACCCAATTATATAGTCTAACTTGGGCACTAGTGCACTGTCTGACACAACCTCAGCCAGAACCCTCTGACCAACACCCAGGCAGCTGACCGCACACTGAGCATATCAGACGCGCCATCGCTTTAGGTCGTCATCTCTTCCCAACTGCGATTTTTCAGGCTTCAGAACTTATACCTTATGTCCAATCACTGCTCACGATTGAAAATGGTGCAGAAATCAGAACACCTTCCCCATGGCAAGAGACCTTGTGATTTGCGTGTTGTCCAAGGTCCAGTGTAGTTGAATCCAGTTTGGCCCATGAGGTCCACCCATGCTCGCGGGCCACTATTGTCACAAACACACATTTGACCCTCAGCCTGAGCCCAGTCTCAAGTAAGGCCGCTCAGTGACTGGATGAAGAGACAGCTTATTGGGCCTGCCAAGCTCCTAGGTCCCAATTTTTAACAATAGTTTGGGTTGTCCCTTCACTCTTCCCCAGGGCTCTGCTTTGGAATTCCTCTTTTGTCGGACACCTGAGGTAATAAACCTGAAAGGAGACCTCCCATCCCACAGATTGACGAAAAAAATTGGGACCGCCCCAATCCACAGAAAGGAAGATTCGTCCATGGCCCATGATGCCTCCCCACATTCCACGGCCATCGTTGATATAAAATCCAGTGACAAAAGCCTGAGCAAGTGCCTCAGACTCGCTCTTTCTTCATATCCTGAAGAGTTCTGCTCATGGTGTGTAGATTGTGCCTGCCATACCTATGTCCCCAAACATAAGGTGAGTTTGTGTTTTCAGACTTCTGTCCTCAAAGTCCTGGGCCACACAGCCTCCAGGCTGGGGCCCCTGGAGCCACACATTCGGACTGTGCCTACCCAATCCATGGGAATTCTGCCCATTCCATTGTCCAAAATCTTACAAATTGGGAGAACTCTCCAAAGTACCCGAGGCAATCCCAATAGTGTAGGTCTCCAGGGACAAACAAGGGTGGTCTGACACCAGGTGAGCATCTACCTCCACTTATTCCATAGATGAATATCCCCAGAGAAGAAGAATGAACAAGACAGGACCCTAGGCCATAATCGAATACATTGCTTTGGTTTGCAGGCATGTCTCTTCAAAAGTCTGGATTCCAATTCCAGCATAATGGGTTTCCTGAGGCACCCATCAGAACAAATATCCTCTCCACAAGGAAACTTGTGCATGGGAACTATCTCAAAAGCTTAGGAGAATACTTCAGGGTCCCGGGTGTGGCAACCCGTTGCCGCCATTACAAGATGGCGCCGGAGAGCCTCGTAAACAAGTGGTTGGACGCGTGGCCTTAAGCTTATTCTGCCCAGCAACAAGGCTGACCTACCATAGTGAGCCACGTACCCCAGAATGAGACACGCCCCAGCTAGCCTGTATATATGCGCAGCCCTGGCTCTACCCAGGCGCTTCCTGCTTCCATCACCCTACAAACCTCAACCAAGTGCACTTCAATAAAGCGTGATAGAGAAGAATCCTGTGTCGGTGGTCTTCCTTCCTCGCGGGCGAGCGTTGGCGGGCCACAGCTGGTGCCGAAAACCCGGGATAGTTCGGCGGACACCGCGGGGAGCCTAGAAAGGATTCAGAACTCTACATGCGAAGTGGTCGGCGCCGGTAAGTATTCCCCGGTATGTTATTTTGGACACTTGAGCCTTGGGTAGCTGCTATAGCTATAATTGTCCTTGCAGTTGTAGCCTTGCCTTTTTGCTTTTGGATACGTGAGTGCAAATATCCAGACTTCGTGAGCCCCATACAGGCACATGCGTGCTTACGGGACGGAAAACACGTAGAGCATCTGAAAAAGGGCAGGCGTGCTTTAGCGGAACATCAGGACAGCCTTTCGGAATCAAGTAGTATAAAGGAAGGGGGAAACAAAAAACAAATGAAGAAGTCAGAAAAGGGATATAAAAGAGGAAGTGAAAAACAAAAGGAAACAGATGATAAAAGTAAGCACAAAGGACATAAGGCAACCGCTCCCAGTGCACCCATCTACCCGAGTTTAGATGAGTTCTATGAGGAATTCGCCGCTCTCAGTGTAAAGCAAGAGAGGGACTCGGGAGATGACTCACTAACGGAGGACGAGGAGGAGGAGTTAGAGGAAGAGGCGGCTAGATATGAGGAGGAGCGATACGGACTGCCGCCTCCGGCAAGAGCTCCGCCTCCGCCTTATCCAGGCAAGCAGAACGGAGGGGCCCATAGGCTCTCTCGAAAAACGCTCAGATGCCTTGCCGAGTTCACCCCGCTGGACGCTGTTGCGTTCCCTGTCTTTGAAAACCAAAACCAGCAAAGATATCATGAGCCCATACCCTACAAACAGTTGAAGGACTTAGTAGAGGCCGCCCGTACTTGGGGGCCCAATGCACAGTATACGTTAATTTTACTGGATAGGATCACCACCGCAGCCCTGACACCAAATGATTGGTGGGAGATAGCTCGAGCGTGCCTAAACACAGGACAGTATCTAGACTATAGAGCAGTGGTTACAGAAGCCGCGCATAATCAGGCGCGAGTGAATGCTCGTACACCAAACACAGCACCCTGGACTGCTGATATGCTACTGGGGCAGGGACAGTGGGCTGATAACCAGACGGCCTTCCCGGTGCCTGTTTATCAGCAGATCGTAGAAATATTTAAAAGAGCATGGAGGATGATACCTAAACGGGGAGAGGTATCAGGAAACCTGACTAAGATAATCCAAGGACCGAATGAGCCTTTTTCAGATTTTGTGGCTAGAATGATAGAGGCAGCTGGAAAAATTTTTGGAGACGCTCAGGAGGCCATGCCTCTAGTGCAACAGCTTGTTTATGAGCAATGCACTAAGGATTGCCAGCGAGCGATCACACCATGGAAAGGAAAAGGTTTAGATGCGTGGCTAAAGGCCTGCAGAGAGATAGGAGGACCACTCACCAATGAAGGACTGGCCAGAGCTATGATAGCGGCTACTAAGCACGGGAGACGTGATGGCTGCTTCATTTGCGGACAGCCGGGACACGTAAAGAGAAACTGTCCTAACAAGGAAGGCTTCAGGGCAAAGGGACCAAATACCAAGCAGCCAGGGACATGCCCAAGATGCAAGAAGGGGAAACATTGGGCCAATGAGTGTAGATCCACAAAAGACATTAATGGACAACCTATAAATAACCCATATGTCCCGGAGTCAAAAAACACGCAGAGGGGCCCACGCCCTCAGGGCCCGAAAATATATGGGGCGTTTCAGGAGGGGATCCTTCAGCCGCCGAGAGCACCCGACGAGCCACGACAGGCTCCGCGGGGCTGGACCTCTGCGCCACCGCCGGACTGGTTTTAACCCCTCGTATGGGTATACAAGCGGTTCCTACTGACATGTCAGGACCTCTTCCTGTAGGCTCGGCTGGGCTGGTTTTAGGCCGATCATCCAGCACCATGAGGGGCTTATTGGTCCTCCCCGGGATCATTGACCCAGACTATCAGGGTACAATTAGGGTTATGTGTCACTCACCTTTTGGCATTGTCTCCATTGCCCCTGGGGACAGAATAGCCCAGCTGGTAGTTCTCTCATCCTTACATGACCGTTTCCCCGCCCAAAATAAGGTCAGAGGAGATAAGGGCTTTGGATCCTCTGGAGTCGATATGGCCTACTTATCTTTGGAGCTAACAGGTCGCCCCATGTGTAGTTTGGAGATAGAAGGAAAGGCCTTCGCCGGTCTAATAGATACGGGGGCCGACCGAAGCGTCATGAGCCAACGATTCTGGCCAAGGAATTGGCCGCTGCAAAAGGCCTCTCAAACATTACAGGGGCTAGGCTATCAAAACACACCTGAGATTAGTGCAAAAACTCTACATTGGAGGATGGAAGGGAACAAAGGGACTTTTCAGCCGTTCGTACTGGACCTTCCCATCAATCTCTGGGGAAGAGATGTCCAGAGTCAATTAAATCTAATTCTGACTAATGAGGGAACGTATTCCAAACAGAGCAAAGATTTGATGATGAAACAAGGCTATATGCCAGGCAAAGGCCTAGGTAAATACTTGCAGGGAGAATCAGAGCTAGTCAGTCCTAGTTTGAAAAATGATAGAAAGGGATTGGGTTTTTCCTAGGGGCCACTGATGACTTTCTAAAAATTCCATGGAAAACAGATAAGCCCGTGTGGGTCAATCAGTGGCCCCTTTCAATAGAAAAGCTCCATGCGGCACATCAAATTATTGAAGAGCAACTGCAACTAGGGCATATTGAAACATCCACTTCCCCTTGGAATGCACCAATATTTGTAATAAAAAAGAAGTCAGGTAAGTGGAGACTGTTACATGATTTGCGAGCCATCAATGCGCAAATGGCTGTAATGGGGCCAGTGCAAAGAGGTCTCCCAACTCTTTCTGCCCTGCCTAAAGATTGGCCGGTATACACTGTGGACATTAAAGATTGCTTCTTCTCTATTCCATTACACCCGGAAGATAAGAAGCGTTTCGCCTTCACGGTCCCTTCCATAAATCATGAAAAACCTGACTGCCGTTTCCAATGGCGAGTCTTACCTCAGGGAATGGCCAACAGCCCTACTATGTGCCAGTTATATGTTAGCCATGCATTAGATCCAGTTAGGTGTGATTTCCCTGATGTCCGTGTGATACATTACATGGATGATATTCTCTTAGCTCACCCACGGAAGGAGACCCTTGATAAAGTGTTGATAGCGGTAGATCTAGCCTTGAGAAAAGCAGGACTTCTCATTGCCCCAGAAAAGATACAAAGGACTGAGATAGCTGAGTTCTTAGGGACACGTATCACAGCACAGCATGTGAGGCCTCAGAAGATAAAAATTGCCAAGACTTCCCTTAAGACATTAAATGACTTCCAAAAGCTGCTAGGGGATATCAATTGGGTAAGAAGCTATCTCCCGGTGACCAGGGATGAGTTGAGACCATTATTCCAGATCCTAGAAGGTGATCCTGATCTGAGTTCCCCTAGAACTCTGACACAGGAAGGCTTACGCGCCCTGGAACTGGTAGAAAAGGCGCTGGAGGGTGCACAGGTACAACGTGTCGACCCTCAGGTACCCCTAACTTATTGCATTCTCCCTACTGTAGGGAGCCCTACGGGGGTGTTTTGGCAATCAGCCCCAGTATGGTGGATACATGGACACTCACAAGGTCAACGTACCCTGCACTATTATCCTGAGGCCGTTGCCCATACTGCTCTAGTAGGCCTAAAATTCTCCATCACCACTTTTGGGTACCCACCGGATAAGTTAATCATACCTTATACCAAAGAACAAGTAGAAGTCCTAGCGGGCACGATGAATAATTGGGCTATCTTGATGGCAGCATACTCTGGGGAAATTGACAATCACTATCCTCAAGACAAGCTATTACAGTTCCTTTGTCAAAATGTGGCCTATTTTCCTAAGGTGACCTCCTCAAACCCTATCAAGGGCGCTATTCAGATTTTCACAGATGGATCAAAAACAGGTATAGGAGTTTACCAAGTTATGGGACATGATCCTGTCCGATTTCAATTTCGCCCTGGTACACCTCAGGTGACCGAGTGCCTAGTGGTTCTCGAGGTGTTTAAGGCCTTCTCATCAGTGCCTTTCAACCTTCTGTCTGACTCTTCCTATGTAGTTAATGCTGTCCGTCAGCTGGAAGTGACCACTTACATCAAGGAACAGAGCACTGTAGCCTCTATCTTTACTCAAATACAAAATTTAATATTCGGCCGTGATAAGCCCTTTTACATTGGACATATACGAGCCCACTCAGGCTTACCGGGCCCGTTGTCTACAGCCAATGAAGTGGTTGACAAACTCACCAGGGTATCCATGGTAATGGCGACACTAGACCCCGTGGCTCAAGCCACAGATTTTCATACAAAGTTTCATGTGCCAGCAGACACACTACGACTCCAATTCAAAATCACCCGAGAACAGGCTCGAACAATCGTTAAGTCTTGCAAATCCTGTGTTACTTATCTCCACCCACCACATATAGGAGTCAACCCTCGAGGTTTAAAACCTCTTACATTATGGCAGATGGATGTAACCCATTTCTCTGAGTTTGGCACTCAAAAATGGGTCCATGTGTCTGTAGATACTTACTCAGGTGTTGTGTTTGCATCAGCCCTGACAGGAGAGAAGGTTACTCATGTGAAAACGCACTGCTTGCAAGCCTGGGCGGCCTGGGGCAAACCCATGAACTTAAAAACTGATAATGGCCCTGCCTACACGGCAAAAGGCTTTAAATCCTTCTGTGCCCAGATGCAGGTCCAGCATACTACAGGATTGCCATATAATCCTCAAGGACAAGGCATTGTTGAGCGCGCTAACCGCACGCTTAAAGAACTAATACAAAAACAAAAAGGGGGAATAGAGGCGGTTATGACCCCTCGAGATCGCCTATCCCTAGCAATCTTTACTATCAATTTTTTAATTCTGGATGCCAATGGCAAAAGTGCGGCAGATAGACACGCAGAAGAGGCTGAGGCCATAAAGGAACGTGTAATGTGGAAAGATATCCTGGATAACAAATGGTATGGACCGGATCCCGTGATTAGGAGATCCAGGGGAGCTGTTTGTGTTTTTCCACAGGACCGCTCGGATCCGGTGTGGGTGCCATCACGACTGACGCGAAAGTTGGATAAAAGAACCGATGACAACACCAAAGAAGCAGACATGGACTCCAACCCTGGAGATGCTGATAGTGCTGATGATCTGCCTGACCAGAGTTGAGGGAGCTACCTTTTGGGCCGTTTCAAGAACATGGCCCATCCCCATGCCAGTCACAAACGCGACAAAAATATTACCCCATCTGTATGTTCCAGAATGTGTTTTTGATTTACCCTGTAAACAAATCAATAATAAGGTACAGCGTTATAACGCTACAAATTTCAACCTTCAAGGCACCTTGTGCTTTACCACTCTCGGAGTAGGAGTCATGGGCATGCTAATGTTTGCAGGACTACTGGTGGCTTTGTTCTTAATTCTGCGGGTAATGAGGGCTCGCAGAAGAGAGAAGGTGGCCATAGCGCGTGCCTTTGCCGCTATAGAGGCTGGAACATCTCCCCAAGCTTGGCTCAGCATGTTAAATGAAACATAGGCTGTGCTCTTGCACTCGGAGGGCTTTGAGTAGCCCATTGCACCCGAATAGAGACAACCTTGCATTTTCCGCGGGTGGTTTGCACCTAGGAGTGCACAGGGTGAGCCACCCTGAAAGTCATGAGTGTCTGCATACGGGTACCTCCGTTTCTCTCCCGTCCCTAGGCAAAGGAGGACATGTTTACTAGGGGACACTCCTCTGATTTTAGCCATGACTGCAAAATAAAAGAAAAAGGGGGAGATGTGGCAACCCGTTGCCGCCATTACAAGATGGCGCCGGAGAGCCTCGTAAACAAGTGGTTGGACGCATGGCCTTAAGCTTATTCTGCCCAGCAACAAGGCTGACCTACCATAGTGAGCCACGTACCCCAGAATGAGACACGCCCCAGCTAGCCTGTATATATGCGCAGCCCTGGCTCTACCCAGGCGCTTCCTGCTTCCATCACCCTACAAACCTCAACCAAGTGCACTTCAATAAAGCGTGATAGAGAAGAATCCTGTGTCGGTGGTCTTCCTTCCTCGCGGGCGAGCGTTGGCGGGCCACACCCGGGGTCACCGCCCCATTCCAAGGCCCTCATGGATAGAAACACACATTAGGGCCCATCCTCAGGAAAGTCCATTTCAACTCATCCACCCCGGTTGCTCCCACAGAGGGACCTGATCTCAACTGTATTGTGGCTAGTAGACAATTGGATTGCGAGGCGGGCTTGCCTGGCATCCATACTCCAACGGTGCTCTGGAGTCATTCCATATGGGATGTCCTGGAGCTGCCCAAAAGGTCTTAATTGTCACACAGAAGGTATCATTGAAGGGGGCATTCCACCACTCCCAACGTAGGAAACCTCCATGGCCTTGAGATTCCGCTCCTTTCATGAAGGGGCAGTCATGCACAGAAACTGCAACCTGAGCCAACGTCTGATCCTCGCAGTGACTTCAGATGCTTGAGATTTTGGTTGCGACTGCAGGGGGTACCAGCCGTGCCCTCGGCCTGAAACTCAACTTAAGCTCGTGTTCTCAGACTTCTGTCCTCACACTCCTGTCCCAGAAGCCCTCAAGTTTGGCAATTCCGGACCCACAAGGCAGCACTCTCCCTGCCCTCCAGAAAAAATATCTTGCCTAATGAGGTGCTCAGGCACCTCAAATGAGGATAAACCTACAGGGCACTCGACTGTACCCAAATTATATAGTCTAATTTGGGCACTAGTGCACTGTCTGACACAACCTGAGCCAGAACCTCCTGACCAACACCCAGGCAGTTGACCGCACACTGAGCATATCAGATGCGCCATTACCTTAGATTGTCATCTCTTCCCAACTGCGGTTTTCAGGCTTCAGAACCTAGACCTTATCTCCAACCACTGCCCAGGGTTGAAAATGATGCAGAAATCAAAACACCTTCCGCATGGCAACACCTTGTGATTGGCATGTTGTCCAAGGTCCAGTGTAGTTGAAACCAGTGTGGCCCATGAGGCCCCGCCCATGCTCGCGTGCCACGTTGGTCACAAACACACACTGTGACCCTCAGCCTGAGCCCAGCCCTCAAGTAAGGCCTCTCAGTGGCTGGATGAAGAGACAGCTTATTGTGCCTGCCATGCCCCTAGGCCCCAATTTTTAACCATAGTTTGGTTTTTCCCTTCACTCTTCCCCAGGGCTCTGCTTTGGAATTCCTCTTTTGTTCAGACACCTGAGGTAATAAACCTGAAAGGAGAAATCCCATCCCACAGATTGACGAAAAACAATTGGGATCGGGCCAAATCCACAGAGAGGAAGATTCGTCCATGGTCCATGAGTCCTCCCCCATTCCACGGCCATCGTTGATATAAAATCCAAATGCAAAAGCCTGAGCAAGTGCCTCATACTCGCTCTTTCTTCATATCCTGAAGATTTCTTCTCATGATTTGTAGATTGGGCCTGCCATACTTACATCCCCAAACATAAGCTGAGTTTGTGCTTTCAGACTTCTGTCCTCAAAGTCCTGGGCCAAACACCCTCATGCTGGGGCCTCTGAAGCCACACATTAGGACTGTGCCTACCCAATCCATGGGAATTCTGCTCATTCCATTGTCCGAAATCGTACAAATTAGGAGAGCTCTCCAAAGTCCCTGAGGCCAAACCAATAGTGTAGGTCTCCGGGGACAAACAAGGGCGGTAAGACACCAGATGAGCATCTACCTCCACTCATTCCATAGATGAATATCCCCAGAGAAGAAGAATGAACAAGACAGGACCCTAGGCCATAATCGAATACATTGCATTGGTTTACAGGCATGTCTCTTCAAAAGTCTGGATTCCTATACCAGCATAATGGGTTTCCTGAGGCACCCATCAGAACAAATCTCCTCTCCACATGGAAACTTGTGCATGGGAGCTATGTCAAAAGCTTAGGAGAATACTTCAGGGTCCCAGTGCCACCGCCCCATTTCAAGTCCCTCTTGGACAGAAACACACATTAGGGCTCATCCTCAGGAAAGTCCATTTCAACTCAGCCACCCCGGTTGCTCCCGCAGAGGATCCGATCTCAACTGTATTGTGGCTAGTAGACAATTGGATTGCGAGGCGGGCTTCCCTGGCATCCATTCTCCAAGGTTGCTCTGGTCATTCCATATGGGATGTCCTGGGCTGCCGAACAGGTCTCAATTGTCACACAGAAGGAATCATTGAAGGGGGCATCCGACCACTCCCACCTCGGAAAACCTCCATGGCCTTGAGATTCCGCTCCGTTCATGAAGGGGCGGTCATGCACAGAAACTCCAACCTGAGCCAACGACTGATCCTCTCAGTGACTTCAGATGCTTGAGATTATGGTTGCGACTGCAGGGGGTACCAGCCGTGCCCTCGGCCTGAAACTCAAGTCTAGCTTGTGTTCTCAGACTTCTGTCCTCACACTCCTGGCCCAGAAGCCAAAAAGTTTAGCAATTCCGGACCCACAATGCAGAACTCTGCCTGCCCTCTAGAAAAAAATATCTTGCCTAATGAGGTGCCCAGGCACCTCAAATGAGGATAAAGCTACACGGCACTCGACTGTACCCAAATTATATAGTCTAACCGGGCACTAGTGCACTGTCTGAAACAACCTGAGCCAGAACCTCCTGACCAACACCCAGGTAGCTGACCGCACACTGAGCATATCACACGCGCCATCGCCTTAGGTCGTCATCTCTTCCCAACAGCGATGTTTCAGGCTTCAGAACCTATACCTTATGTCCAATCACTGCTCACGATTGAAAATGATGCAGAAATCAGAACACCTTCCCCATGGCAAGAGACCTTGTGATTGGCATGTTGTCCAAGTTCCAGTGTAGTTGAAACCAGTTTGGACCATGAGGCCCCGCCCATGCTCGCGGGCCACATTTGTCACAAACACATATTTGACCCTCAGCCTGAGCCAAGTCCTCAAGTAAGGCCGCTCAGTGGCTGGATGAAGAGTCAGCTTATTTGGCCTGCCATGCCCCTAGGCCCCAATTTTTAACCATAGTTTGTGTTGTCCCTTCACTCTTCCTCAGGGCTCTGCTTTGGAATTCTTCTTTTGTTCGGACACCTAAGGTAATAAACCTGAAAAGAGACCTCCCATCCCACAGATTGACGAAAAATAATTGGGACCGAGACAAATCCACCGAGAGGGAGATTCGTCCATGGCCCATGATGCCTCCCCACATTCCACGGCCATCATTGATATAAAACCCAGAGACAAAAGCCTGAGCAAGTGCCTCAGACTCGCTCTTTCTTCATATCCTGAAGAGTTCTTTTCATGATTTGTAGATTGGGCCTGCCATACCTACGTCCCCAAACATAAGGTGAGTTTGTGTTTTCAGACTTCTGTCCTCAAAGTCCTGGGCCACACACCCTCAGGTAGGGGCCCCTGAAGCCACACATTAGGACTGTGCCTACCCAATCCATGGGAATTCTGCCAATTCCATTGTCCAAAATCGTACAAATTAGGAGAACTCTCCAAAGTCCCCGAGGCCATCCCAAAGTGTAGGTCTCCGGGGACAAACGAGGGAGGTAAGACACCAGGTGAGCATCTACCTCCACTCATTCCATAGATGAATATCCCCAGAGAAGAAGAATGAACAAGATAGGACCCTAGGCCATAATCGAATACATTGCATTGGTTTACAGGCATGTCTCTTCAAAAGTCTGGATTCCAATTCCAGCATAATGGGTTTCCGGAGGCACCCATCAGAACAAATCTCCTCTCCACAAGGAAACTTGTGCAAGGGAGCTATGTCAAAAGCTTAGGAGAATACTTCAGGTCCCAGTGCCACCGCCCCATTTCAAGGCCCTCATGGACACAAACACACATTAGGGCCCATCTTCAGGAAAGTCCATTTCAACTCAGCCACCCAGGTTGCTCCCGCAGAGGGATCCGATCTCAACTGTATTGTGGCTAGTAGACAAGTGGATTGCGAGGCGGGCTTGCCTGATATCCATCCTCCAAGGGTGCTCTGGAGTCATTCCATATGGGATGTCCTGGAGCTGCCCAACAGGTCTCAATTGTCACACAGAAGGAACCATTGAAGGGGGCATCCCACCACTCCCACGTCGGAAAACCTCCATGGCCTTGAGATTCCGCTCCGTTCATGAAGGGGTAGTCATGCACAGAAACTCCAACCTGAGCCAATGTCTGATCCTCGCCATGACTTCAGATGCTTAAGGTTTTGGTTGCGACTGCAGGGGGTACCAGCCGTGCCCTCGGCCTGAAACTCAAGTCTAGCTTGTGTTCTCAGACTTCTGTCCTCACACTCCTGGCCCAGAAGCCCAAAAGTTTGGCAATTCCGGACCCACAATGCAGCACTCTGCCTGCCCTCTAGAAAAAATATCTTGCCTAATGAGGTGCCCAGGCACCTCAAATGAGGATAAACCTACAGGGCACTCGACTGTACCCAAATTATATAGTCTAACCTGGGCACTAATGCACTGTCTGACACAACCTGAGCCAGAACCTCCTGACCATCACCCAGGAGGCTGACCGCGCACTGAGCATATCAGACGCGCCATCGCCTTAGGTCGTCATCTCTTCCCAACTACGATTATTCAGGCTTCAGAACCTATACCTTATGTCCAATCACTGCTCACGATTGAAAATGATGCAGAAATCAGAACACCTTCCCCATGGCAAGAGACCTTGTGATTGGCATGTTGTGCAAGGTCCAGTGTAGTTGAAACCAGTTTGGCCCATGAGGCCCCGCCCATGCTCGCGGGCCACATTTGTCACAAACACACATTTGACCCTCAGCCTGAGCCCAGTCCTCAAGTAAGGCCGCTCAGTGGCTGGATGAAGAAACAGCTTATTGTGCCTGCCATGCCCCTAGGCCCCAATTTTTAACCATAGTTTGGGTTTTCCCTTCACTCTTCCCCAGGGCTCTGCTTTGGAATTCCTCTTTTGTCCAGACACCTGAGGTAATAAACCTGAAAGGAGACCTCCCATCCCACAGATTGACGAAAAACAATTGGGATCGGGCCAAATCCACAGAGAGGAAGATTCGTCCATGGCCCATGTGTCCTCCCCCATTCCATGGCCATTGTTGATATAAAATCCAAATGCAAAAGCCTGAGCAAGTGCCTCAGACTCGCTCTTTCTTCATATCCTGAAGATTTCTTCTCATGATTTGTAGATTGGGCCTGCCATAACTACATCCCCAAACCTAAGCTGAGTTTGTGTTTTCAGACTTCTGTTCTCAAAGTCCTGGGCCACACACCCTCAGGTAGGGGCCCCTGAAGCCACACATTAGGACTGTGCCTACCCAATCCATGGGAATTCTGCCAATTCCATTGTCCAAAATCGTACAAATTAGGAGAACTCTCCAAAGTCCCCGAGGCCATCCCAAAGTGTAGGTCTCCGGGGACAAACGAGGGAGGTAAGACACCAGGTGAGCATCTAACTCCACTCATTCCATAGATGAATATCCCCAGAGAAGAAGAATGAACAAGATAGGACCCTAGGCCATAATCGAATACATTGCATTGGTTTACAGGCATGTCTCTTCAAAAGTCTGGATTCCAATTCCAGCATAATGGGTTTCCTGAGGCACCCATCAGAACAAATCTCCTCTCCACAAGGAAACTTGTGCATGGGAGCTATGTCAAAAGCTTAGGAGAATACTTCAGGGTCCCAGTGCCACCGCCCCATTTCAAGGCCCTCATGGACACAAACACACATTAGGGCCCATCTTCAGGAAAGTCCATTTCAACTCAGCCACCCAGGTTGCTCCCGCAGAGGGATCCGATCTCAACTGTATTGTGGCTAGTAGACAAGTGGATTGCGAGGCGGGCTTGCCTGATATCCATCCTCCAAGGGTGCTCTGGAGTCATTCCATATGGGATGTCCTGGAGCTGCCCAACAGGTCTCAATTGTCACACAGAAGGAATCATTGAAGGGGGCATCCCACCACTCCCACGTCGGAAAACCTCCATGGCCTTGAGATTCCGCTCCGTTCATGAAGGGGTAGTCATGCACAGAAACTCCAACCTGAGCCAATGTCTGATCCTCGCCATGACTTCAGATGCTTAAGGTTTTGGTTGCGACTGCAGGGGGTACCAGCCGTGCCCTCGGCCTGAAACTCAAGTCTAGCTTGTGTTCTCAGACTTCTGTCCTCACACTCCTGGCCCAGAAGCCCAAAAGTTTGGCAATTCCGGACCCACAATGCAGCACTCTGCCTGCCCTCTAGAAAAAATATCTTGCCTAATGAGGTGCCCAGGCACCTCAAATGAGGATAAACCTACAGGGCACTCGACTGTACCCAAATTATATAGTCTAACCTGGGCACTAATGCACTGTCTGACACAACCTGAGCCAGAACCTCCTGACCATCACCCAGGAGGCTGACCGCACACTGAGCATATCAGACGCGCCATCGCCTTAGGTCGTCATCTCTTCCCAACTACGATTATTCAGGCTTCAGAACCTATACCTTATGTCCAATCACTGCTCACGATTGAAAATGATGCAGAAATCAGAACACCTTCCCCATGGCAAGAGACCTTGTGATTGGCATGTTGTGCAAGGTCCAGTGTAGTTGAAACCAGTTTGGCCCATGAGGCCCCGCCCATGCTCACGGGCCACATTTGTCACAAACACACATTTGACCCTCAGCCTGAGCCCAGTCCTCAAGTAAGGCCGCTCAGTGGCTGGATGAAGAAACAGCTTATTGGGCCTGCCATGCCCCTAGGCCCCAAATTTTTAACCATAGTTTGGGTTGTCCCTTCACTCTTCCCCAGGGCTCTGCTTTAGAATACTTCTTTTGTTCGGACACCTGAGGTAATAAACCTGAAAGGAGACCTCCCATCCCACAGATTGACGAAAAATAATTGGGACCGCCCCAATCCACAGAGAGGATATTCGTCCATGGCCCATGAGGCCTCCCCACATTCCACGGCCATCATTGATATAAAATCCAGAGACAAAACCCTGAGCAAGTGCCTCAGACTCGCTCTTTCTTCATATCCTGAAGAGTTCTTCTCATGGTTTGTAGATTGGGCCTGCCATACCTACGTCCCCAAACATAAGGTGAGTTTGTGTTTTCAGACTTCTGTCCTCAAAGTCCTGGGCCACACAGCCTCCAGGCTGGGGCCCCTGGAGCCACATATTCGGACTGCGCCTACCAAATCTATGGGAATTCTGCCCATTCCATTGTCCAAAATCTTACAAATTGGGAGAACTCTCCAAAGTCCCCGAGGCAATCCCAATAGTGTAGGTCTCCAGGGACAAACAAGGGTGGTCTGACACCAGGTGAGCATCTACCTCCACTCATTCCATAGACGGATATCCCCAGAGAAGAAGATTGAACCAGACAGGATCCTAGGCAATAATCGGATCCATTGCTTTGGTTTACAGGCATGTCTCCTCAAGGGCCTGGATTCCAAGACCAGCATAAGGGTTTTCCAGAGGCACCCATCAGAACAAATCTCCTCTCCACAAGGAAACTTGTGCATGGGAGCTATGTCAAAAGCTTAGGAGAATACTTCAGGGTCCCGGTGCCACCACCCCATTCCAAGGCCCTCATGGACACAAACACACTTTAGGCCCCATCCTCAGGAAAGTCCATTTCAACTC
The DNA here is from genome assembly GCF_964662115.1 of Mustela nivalis. NCBI lineage: Eukaryota > Metazoa > Chordata > Mammalia > Carnivora > Mustelidae > Mustela > Mustela nivalis. The sequence continues at coordinate 365,517 of NW_028136343.1, read as the reverse complement.
AGCCACCCCGTTTGCTCCCGCAGAGCCATCCCATCTCAACTGTATTGTTGCTAGGAGACAATTGGAATGAGAGGCGGGCTTCCATGGCATCCATCCTCGAACGGTGCTCTGGAGTCATTTCATATGGGATGTCATTGAGCTGCCCAACTGGTCTCAATTGTCCCGCAGAAGGAATCCTTGAAGGGGGCATCACACAACTCCCAACGTGGGAAAAGCTCCATGGCTTCGAGATTCCGCTCCTTTCAAAAGGGGCAGTCATGCACAGAAACTACAACCTGAGCCAACGTCTGATCCTCGCCGTGACTTCAGATGCTTGAGATATGGTTTCCTATCTGCAGGGGGTACCTACCGTGCCCTCGGCCTGAAGCCCAAGTCTGTCTTGTGTTCTCAGACTTCTGTCCTCAAACTCCTGGCCCGGAAGTCCTCCATTTTGGCAATTCCGGACCCACAAGGCAACACTCTGCCTGCCCTCTAGAAAAAATATCTTGCCTAATGAGGTGCCCAGGCACCTCAAATGAGGATAAACCTGCAGGGAACTCGACTGTACCCAAATTATATTGTCTAACTTGGGCACTAGTGCACTGTCTGACACAACCTCAGACAGAACCCCCTGACCAACACCCAGGCAGCTGACCGTACACTGAGCATATCAGACGCGCCATCGGCTTAGGTCGTCATCTCTCCCCAACTGCGATTTTTCAGGCTTCAGAACCTATACCTTATGTCCAATCACTGCTCACGATTGAAAATGATGCAGAAATCAGAACACCTTCACCATGGCAAGAGACCTTGTGATTGGCATGTTGTCCAAGGTCCAGTGTAGTTGAAACCAGTTTGGCCCATGAGGCCCCACCCATGTTCGCGTGCCACTATTGTCACAAACACACATTTGACCCTCAGCCTGAGCCCAGTCTCACGTAAGGCCTCTCAGTGGCTGGATGAAGAGACAGCTTATTGGGCCTGCCAAGCCCCTATGCCGCAATTTTTAACCATAGTTTGGGTTTTCCCTTCACTCTTCCCCAGGGCTCTGCTTTGGAATTCCTCTTTTGTTCGGACACCTGAGGTAATAAACCTGAAAGGAGACCTCCCATCCCACAGATTGACGAAAAAAATTGGGACCGCCCCAATCCACGGAAAGGAAGATTCGTCCATGGCCCATGATGCCTCCCCACATTCCACGGCCATCGTTGATATAAAATCCAGAGACAAAAGCCTGAGCAAGTGCCTCAGACTCGCTCTTTCTTCATATCCTGAAGAGTTCTTCTCATGGTTTGTAGATTGGGCCTGCCATACCTACGTCCCCAAACATAAGGTGAGTTTGTGTTTTCAGACTTCTGTCCTCAAAGTCCTGGGCCACACAGCCTCCAGGCTGGGGCCCCTGGAGCCACACATTCGGACTGTGCCTACCCAATCCATGGGAATTCTGCCCATTCCATTGACCAAAATCTTACAAATTGGGAGAACTCTCCAAAGTCCCCGAAGCAATCCCAATAGTGTAGGTCTCCAGGGACAAACAAGGGTGGTCTGACACCAGGTGAGCATCTACCTCCAATCATTCCATAGATGAATATCCCCAGAGAAGGAGAATGAACAAGACAGGACCCTAGGCCATAATCGAATACATTGCTTTGTTTTACAGGCATGTCTCTTCAAAAGTCTGGATTCCAATTCCAGCATAATGGGTTTCCTGAGGCACACATCAGAACAAATATCCTCTCCACAAGGAAACTTGTGCATGGGAGCTATGTCAAAAGCTTAGGAGAATACTTCAGGGACCCGGGGCCACCGCCCCATTCCAAGGTCCTCATGGACACAAACACACATTACGGCCCATCCTCAGGAAAGTCCATTTCAACTCATCCACCCCGGTTGCTCCCGCAGAGGGATCCGATCTCAACTGTATTGTGGCTAGTAGACAATTGGATTGTGAGGCGGGCTTGCCTGGCATCCATCCTCCAACGGAGCTCTGGAGTCATTCCATATGGGATGTCCTGGAGCTGCCCAACAGGGCTTAAGTGTCACACAGAAGGAATCATTGAAGGGGGCATCCCACCACACCCAACGTCGGAAACCTCCATGGCCTTGAGATTCCGCTCCTTTCATGAAGGCGCAGTCATGCACAGAAACTCCAACCTGAGCCAACGTCTGATCCTCGCCGTGATTTCAGATGCTTGAGATTTTGGTTGCGACTGCAGGGGGTACCAGCCGTGCCCTCGGCCTGAAACTCAAGTCTAGCTCGTGTTCTCAAACTTCTGTCCTCACACTCCTGTCCCAGAAGCCCTCAAGTTTGGCAATTCCGGACCCACAATGCAGCACTCTGCCTTCCCTCTAGAAAAAATATCTTGCCTAATGAGGTGCCCAGGCACCTCAAATGAGGATAAACCTACAGGGCACTCGACTGTACCCAAATTATATAGTCTAACTTGGGCACTAGTGCACTGTATGACACAACCTGAGCCAGAACCTCCTGACCAACACCCGGGCAGTTGACCGCACACTGAGCATATCAGATGCGCCATCGCCTTAGATTGTCATCTCTTCCCAACTGCGATTTTTCAGGCTTCAGAACCTAGACCTTATCTCCAACCACTTCCCAGGGTTGAAAATGATGCAGAAATCAAAACACCTTCCCCATGGCAAGAGACCTTGTGATTGGCATGTTGTCCAAGGTCCAGTGTAGTTGAAACCAGTGTGGCCCATGAGGCCCCGCCCATGCTCGCGTGCCACGTTGGTCACAAACACACACTTTGACCCTCAGTCTGAGCCCAGGCCTCAAGTAAGGCCTCTCAGTGGCTGGATGAAGAGACAGCTTATTGTGCCTGCCATGCCCCTAGGCCCCAATTTTTAAGCATAGTTTGGGTTTTCCCTTCACTCTTCCCCAGGGCTCTGCTTTGGAATTCCTCTTTTGTCCAGACACCTGAGGTAATAAACCTGAAAGGAGAAATCCAATCCCACAGATTGACGAAAAACAATTGGGATCGGGCCAAATCCACAGAGAGGAAGATTCGTCCATGGCCCATGAGTCCTCCCCCATTCCACGGCCATCATTGATATAAAATCCAAATAAAAAGCCTGAGCAAGTGCCTCAGACTCGCTCTTTCTTCATATCCTGAAGATTTCTTCTCATGATTTGTAGATTGGGCCTGCCATACCTACATCCCCAAACCTAAGCTGAGTTTGTGTTTTCAGACTTCTGTCCTCAAAGTCCTGGGCCACACACCCTCATGCTGGGGCCTCTGAAGCCACACATTAGGACTGTGCCTACCCAATCCATGGGAATTCTGCCCATTCCATTGTCCAAAATCGTACAAATTAGGAGAACTCTCCAAAGTCCCTGAGGCCAAACAATAGTGTAGGTCTCCGGGGACAAACAAGGGCGGTAAGACACCAGGTGAGCATCTACCTCCACTCATTCCATAGATGAATATCCCCAGAGAAGAAGAATGAACAAGATAGGACCCTAGCCATAATCGAATACATTGCATTGGTTTACAGGCATGTCTCTTCAAAAGTCTGGATTCCAATACCAGCATAATGGGTTTCCTGAGGCACCCATCAGAACAAATCTCCTCTCCACAAGGAAACTTGTGCATGGGAGCTATGTCAAAAGCTTAGGAGAATACTTCAGGGTCCCAGTGCCACCGCCCCATTTCAAGGCCCTCATGGACACAAACACACATTAGGGCCCATCTTCAGGAAAGTCCATTTCAACTCAGCCACCCAGGTTGCTCCCGCAGAGGGATCCGATCTCAACTGTATTGTGGCTAGTAGACAAGTGGATTGCGAGGCGGGCTTGCCTGATATCCATCCTCCAAGGGTGCTCTGGAGTCATTCCATATGGGATGTCCTGGAGCTGCCCAACAGGTCTCAATTGTCACACAGAAGGAATCATTGAAGGGGGCATCCCACCACTCCCACGTCGGAAAACCTCCATGGCCTTGAGATTCCGCTCCGTTCATGAAGGGGTAGTCATGCACAGAAACTCCAACCTGAGCCAACGTCTGATCCTCGCCGTGACTTCAGATGCTTAAGGTTTTGGTTGCGACTGCAGGGGGTACCAGCCGTGCCCTCGGCCTGAAACTCAAGTCTAGCTTGTGTTCTCAGACTTCTGTCCTCACACTCCTGGCCCAGAAGCCCAAAAGTTTGGCAATTCCGGACCCACAATGCAGCACTCTGCCTGCCCTCTAGAAAAAATATCTTGCCTAATGAGGTGCCCAGGCACCTCAAATGAGGATAAACCTACAGGGCACTCGACTGTACCCAAATTATATAGTCTAACCTGGGCACTAATGCACTGTCTGACACAACCTGAGCCAGAACCTCCTGACCATCACCCAGGAGGCTGACCGCACACTGAGCATATCAGACGCGCCATCGCCTTAGGTCGTCATCTCTTCCCAACTACGATTATTCAGGCTTCAGAACCTATACCTTATGTCCAATCACTGCTCACGATTGAAAATGATGCAGAAATCAGAACACCTTCCCCATGGCAAGAGACCTTGTGATTGGCATGTTGTGCAAGGTCCAGTGTAGTTGAAACCAGTTTGGCCCATGAGGACCCGCCCATGCTCGCGGGCCACATTTGTCACAAACACACATTTGACCCTCAGCCTGAGCCCAGTCCTCAAGTAAGGCCGCTCAGTGGCTGGATGAAGAAACAGCTTATTGGGCCTGCCATGCCCCTAGGCCCCAAATTTTTAACCATAGTTTGGGTTGTCCCTTCACTCTTCCCCAGGGCTCTGCTTTAGAATACTTCTTTTGTTCAGACACCTGAGGTAATAAACCTGAAAGGAGACCTCCCATCCCACAGATTGACGAAAAATAATTGGGACCGCCCCAATCCACAGAGAGGATATTCGTCCATGGCCCATGAGGCCTCCCCACATTCCACGGCCATCATTGATATAAAATCCAGAGACAAAAGCCTGAGCAAGTGCCTCAGACTCGCTCTTTTTTCATGTCCTTAAGAGTTCTTCTCATGGTTTGTAGATTGGGCCTGCCATACCTACGTCCCCAAACATAAGGTGAGTTTGTGTTTTCAGACTTCTGTCCTCAAAGTCCTGGGCCACACAGCCTCCAGGCTGGGGCCCCTGGAGCCACACATTCGGACTGTGCCTACCCAATCTATGGGAATTCTGCCTATTCCATTGTCAAAAATCTTACAAATTGGGAGAATTCTCCAATGCCCCGAGGCAATCCCAATAGTGTAGGTCTCCAGGGACAAACAAGGGTGGTCTGACACCAGGTGAGCATCTACCTCCACTCATTCCATAGACGGATATCCCCAGAGAAGAAGATTGAACCAGACAGGATCCTAGGCAATAATCGGATCCATTGCTTTGGTTTACAGGCATGTCTCCTCAAGATCCTGGATTCCAAGACCAGCATAAGGGTTTTCCAGAGGCACCCATCAGAACAAATCTCCTCTCCACAAGGAACCTTGTGCATGGGAGCTATGTCAAAAGCTTAGGAGAATACTTCAGGGTCCCGGTGCCACCACCCCATTCCAAGGCCCTCATGGACACAAACACACTTTAGGCCCCATCCTCAGGAAAGTCCATTTCAACTCAGCCAACCCGTTTGCTCCCGCAGAGCCATCCGATCTCAACTGTATTGTTGCTAGGAGACAATTGGAATGAGAGGCGGGCTTCCATGGCATCCATCCTCGAACGGTGCTCTGGAGTCATTTCATATGGGATGTCCTTGAGCTGCCCAACTGGTCTCAATTGTCCCGCAGAAGGAATCCTTGAAGGGGGCATCACACAACTCCCAACGTGGGAAAAGCTCCATGGCTTCGAGATTCCGCTCCTTTCATGAAGGGGCAGTCATGCACAGAAACTACAACCTGAGCCAAAGTCTGATCCTCGCCGTGACTTCAGATGCTTGAGATATGGTTTCCGATCTTCAGGGGGTACCTACCGTGCCCTCGGCCTGAAGCCCAAGTCTATCTTGTGTTCTCAGACTTCTGTCCTCAAACTCCTGCCCCGGAAGTCCTCCATTTTGGCAATTCCGGACCCACAAGGCAGCACTCTGCCTGCCCTCTAGAAAAAATATCTTGCCTAATGAGGTGCCCAGGCACCTCAAATGAGGATAAACCTACAGGGCACTCGACTGTACCCAAATTATATAGTCTAACTTGGGCACTAGTGCACTGTCTGACACAACCTCAGCCAGAACCCCCTGACCAACACCCAGGCAGCTGACCGTACACTGAGCATATCAGACGCGCCATCGGCTTAGGTCGTCATCTCTTCCCAACTGCGATTTTTCAGGCTTCAGAATCTATACCTTATGTCCAATCACTGCTCACGATTGAAAATGATGCAGAAATCAGAACACCTTCCCCATGGCAAGAGACCTTGTGATTGGCATGTTGTCCAAGGTCCAGTGTAGTTGAAACCAGTTTGGCCCATGAGGCCCCACCCATGTTCGCGTGCCACTATTGTCACAAACACACATTTGACCCTCAGCCTGAGCCCAGTCTCACGTAAGGCCTCTCAGTGGCTGGATGAAGAGACAGCTTATTGGGCCTGCCAAGCCCCTATGCCGCAATTTTTAACCATAGTTTGGGTTTTCCCTTCACTCTTCCCCAGGGCTCTGCTTTGGAATTCCTCTTTTGTTCGGACACCTGAGGTAATAAACCTGAAAGGAGACCTCCCATCCCACAGATTGACGAAAAAAATTGGGACCGCCCCAATCCACGGAAAGGAAGATTCGTCCATGGCCCATGATGCCTCCCCACATTCCACGGCCATCGTTGATATAAAATCCAGAGACAAAAGCCTGAGCAAGTGCCTCAGACTCGCTCTTTCTTCATATCCTGAAGAGTTCTTCTCATGGTTTGTAGATTGGGCCTGCCATACCTACGTCCCCAAACATAAGGTGAGTTTGTGTTTTCAGACTTCTGTCCTCAAAGTCCTGGGCCACACAGCCTCCAGGCTGGGGCCCCTGGAGCCACACATTCGGACTGTGCCTACCCAATCCATGGGAATTCTGCCCATTCCATTGTCCAAAATCTTACAAATTGGGAGAACTCTCCAAAGTCCCCGAAGCAATCCCAATAGTGTAGGTCTCCAGGGACAAACAAGGGTGGTCTGACACCAGGTGAGCATCTACCTCCAATCATTCCATAGATGAATATCCCCAGAGAAGGAGAATGAACAAGACAGGACCCTAGGCCATAATCGAATACATTGCTTTGTTTTACAGGCATGTCTCTTCAAAAGTCTGGATTCCAATTCCAGCATAATGGGTTTCCTGAGGCACACATCAGAACAAATATCCTCTCCACAAGGAAACTTGTGCATGGGAGCTATGTCAAAAGCTTAGGAGAATACTTCAGGGACCCGGGGCCACCGCCCCATTCCAAGGTCCTCATGGACACAAACACACATTACGGCCCATCCTCAGGAAAGTCCATTTCAACTCATCCACCCCGGTTGCTCCCGCAGAGGGATCCGATCTCAACTGTATTGTGGCTAGTAGACAATTGGATTGTGAGGCGGGCTTGCCTGGCATCCATCCTCCAACGGAGCTCTGGAGTCATTCCATATGGGATGTCCTGGAGCTGCCCAACAGGGCTTAAGTGTCACACAGAAGGAATCATTGAAGGGGGCATCCCACCACACCCAACGTCGGAAACCTCCATGGCCTTGAGATTCCGCTCCTTTCATGAAGGCGCAGTCTTGCACAGAAACTCCAACCTGAGCCAACGTCTGATCCTCGCCGTGATTTCAGATGCTTGAGATTTTGGTTGCGACTGCAGGGGGTACCAGCCGTGCCCTCGGCCTGAAACTCAAGTCTAGCTCGTGTTCTCGAACTTCTGTCCTCACACTCCTGTCCCAGAAGACCTCAAGTTTGGCAATTCCGGACCCACAATGCAGCACTCTGCCTTCCCTCTAGAAAAAATATCTTGCCTAATGAGGTGCCCAGGCACCTCAAATGAGGATAAACCTACAGGGCACTCGACTGTACCCAAATTATATAGTCTAACTTGGGCACTAGTGCACTGTATGACACAACCTGAGCCAGAACCTCCTGAGCAACACCCAGGCAGTTGACCGCACACTGAGCATATCAGATGCGCCATCGCCTTAGATTGTCATCTCTTCCCAACTGCGATTTTTCAGGCTTCAGAACCTAGACCTTATCTCCAACCACTGCCCAGGGTTGAAAATGATGCAGAAATCAAAACACCTTCCCCATGGCAAGAGACCTTGTGATTGGCATGTTGTCCAAGGTCCAGTGTAGTTGAAACCAGTGTGGCCCATGAGGCCCCGCCCATGCTCGCGTGCCACGTTGGTCACAAACACACACTGTGACCTTCAGTCTGAGCCCAGGCCTCAAGAAAGGCCTCTCAGTGGCTGGATGAAGAGACAGCTTATTGTGCCTGCCATGCCCCTAGGCCCCAATTTTTAACCATAGTTTGGGTTTTCCCTTCACTCTTCCCCAGGGCTCTGCTTTGGAATTCCTCTTTTGTTCAGACACCTGAGATAATAAACCTGAAAGGAGAAATCCCATCCCACAGATTGACGAAAAACAATTGGGATAGGGCCAAATCCACAGAGAGGAAGATTCGTCCATGGCCCATGATGCCTCCCCACATTCCACGGCCATCGTTGATATAAAATCCAGAGACAAAAGCCTGAGCAAGTGCCTCAGACTCGCTCTTTCTTCATATCCTGAAGATTTCTTCTCATGATTTGTAGATTGGGCCTGCCATACCTACATCCCCAAACCTAAGCTGAGTTTGTGTTTTCAGACTTCTGTCCTCAAAGTCCTGGGCCACACACCCTCATGCTGGGGCCTCTGAAGCCACACATTAGGACTGTGCCTACCCAATCCATGGGAATTCTGCCCATTCCATTGTCCAAAATCGTACAAATTAGGAGAACTCTACAAAGTCCCTGAGGCCAAACAATAGTGTAGGTCTCCGGGGACAAACAAGGGCGGTAAGACACCAGGTGAGCATCTACCTCCACTCATTCCATAGATGAATATCCCCAGAGAAGAAGAATGAACAAGATAGGACCCTAGGCCATAATCGAATACATTGCATTGGTTTACAGGCATGTCTCTTCAAAAGTCTGGATTCCAATACCAGCATAATGGGTTTCCTGAGGCACCCATCAGAACAAATCTCCTCTCCACAAGGAAACTTGTGCATGGGAGCTATGTCAAAAGCTTAGGAGAATACTTCAGGGTCCCAGTGCCACCTCCCCATTTCAAGGCCCTCATGGACACAAACACACATTAGGGCCCATCTTCAGGAAAGTCCATTTCAACTCAGCCACCCAGGTTGCTCCCGCAGAGGGATCCGATCTCAACTGTATTGTGGCTAGTAGACAAGTGGATTGCGAGGCGGGCTTGCCTGATATCCATCCTCCTAGGGTGCTCTGGAGTCATTCCATATGGGATGTCCTGGAGCTGCCCAACAGGTCTCAATTGTCACACAGACGGAATCATTGAAGGGGGCATCCCACCACTCCCACGTCGGAAAACCTCCATGGCCTTGAGATTCCGCTCCGTTCATGAAGGGGTAGTCATGCACAGAAACTCCAACCTGAGCCAACGTCTGATCCTCGCCATGACTTCAGATGCTTAAGGTTTTGGTTGCGACTGCAGGGGGTACCAGCCGTGCCCTCGGCCTGAAACTCAAGTCTAGCTTGTGTTCTCAGACTTCTGTCCTCACACTCCTGGCCCAGAAGCCCAAAAGTTTGGCAATTCCGGACCCACAATGCAGCACTCTGCCTGCCCTCTAGAAAAAATATCTTGCCTAATGAGGTGCCCAGGCACCTCAAATGAGGATAAACCTACAGGGCACTCGACTGTACCCAAATTATATAGTCTAACCTGGGCACTAATGCACTGTCTGACACAACCTGAGCCAGAACCTCCTGACCATCACCCAGGAGGCTGACCGCACACTGAGCATATCAGACGCGCCATCGCCTTAGGTCGTCATCTCTTCCCAACTACGATTATTCAGGCTTCAGAACCTATACCTTATGTCCAATCACTGCTCACGATTGAAAATGATGCAGAAATCAGAACACCTCCCCATGGCAAGAGACCTTGTGATTGGCATGTTGTGCAAGGTCCAGTGTAGTTGAAACCAGTTTGGCCCATGAGGCCCCGCCCATGCTCGCGGGCCACATTTGTCACAAACACACATTTGACCCTCAGCCTGAGCCCAGTCCTCAAGTAAGGCCGCTCAGTGGCTGGATGAAGAAACAGCTTATTGGGCCTGCCATGCCCCTAGGCCCCAAATTTTTAACCATAGTTTGGGTTTTCCCTTCACTCATCCCCAGGGCTCTGCTTTAGAATACTTCTTTTGTTCGGACACCTGAGGTAATAATCCTGAAAGGAGACCTCCCATCCCACAGATTGACGAAAAATAATTGGGACCGCCCCAATCCACAGAGAGGATATTCGTCCATGGCCCATGAGGCCTCCCCACATTCCACGGCCATCATTGATATAAAATCCAGAGACAAAAGCCTGAGCAAGTGCCTCAGACTCGCTCTTTCTTCATATCCTGAAGAGTTCTTCTCATGGTTTGTAGATTGGGCCTGCCATACCTACGTCCCCAAACATAAGGTGAGTTTGTGTTTTCAGACTTCTGTCCTCAAAGTCCTGGGCCACACAGCCTCCAGGCTGGGGCCCCTGGAGCCACACATTCGGACTGTGCCTACCCAATCCATGGGAATTCTGCCCATTCCATTGTCCAAAATCTTACAAATTGGGAGAACTCTCCAAAGTCCCCGAGGCAATCCCAATAGTGTAGGTCTCCAGGGACAAACAAGGGTGGTCTGACACCAGGTGAGCATCTACCTCCACTCATTCCATAGACGGATATCCCCAGAGAAGAAGATTGAACCAGACAGGATCCTAGGCAATAATCAGATCCATTGCTTTGGTTTACAGGCATGTCTCCTCAAGAGCCTGGATTCCAGACCAGCATAAGGGTTTTCCTGAGGCACCCATCAGAACAAATCTCCTCTCCACAAGGAACCTTGTGCATGGGAGCTATGTCAAAAGCTTAGGAGAATACTTCAGGGTCCCGGTGCCACCACCCCATTCCAAGGCCCTCATGGACACAAACACACTTTAGGCCCCATCCTCAGGAAAGTCCATTTCAACTCAGCCACCCCGGTTGCTCCCGCAGAGCCATCCGATCTCAACTGTATTGTTGCTAGGAGACAATTGGAATGAGAGGCGGGCTTCCGGGCATCCATCCTCGAACGGTGCTCTGGAGTCATTCCATATGGGATGTCCTGGAGCTGCCCAACAGGTCTCAATTGTCCCGCAGAAGGAATCCTTGAAGGGGGCATCACACAACTCCCAACGTGGGAAAAGCTCCATGGCCTTGAGTTTCCGCTCCTTTCATGAAGGGGCAGTCATGCACAGAAACTCCAACCTGAGCCAACATCTGATCCTCGCCGTGACTTCAGATGCTTGAGATATTGTTTCCGATCTGCAGGGGGTACCTACCGTGCCCTGGGCCTGAAGCCCAAGTCTATCTTGTGTTCTCAGACTTCTGTCCTCAAACTCCTGGCCCAGAAATCCTCCATTTTGGCAATTCCGGACCCACAATGCAGCACTCTGCCTGCCCTCTAAAAAAAATATCTTGCCTAATCAGGTGCCCAGGCACCTCATATGAAGATAAACCTACAGGGCACTCGACTGTACCCAAATTATATAGTCTAACTTGGGCACTAGTGCACTGTCTGACACAACCTGAGCCAGAACCTCCTGACCAACACCCAGGCAGTTGACCGCACACTGAGCATATCAGACGCGCCATCGCCTTAGATCGTCATCTCTTCCCAACTCTGATTTTTCAGGCTTCAGAACCTAGACCTTATCTCCACCACGGCCCAGGGTTGAAAATGATGCAGAAATCAGAACACCTTCCCCATGGCAAGAGACCTTGTGATTGGCATGTTGTCCAAGTTCCAGTGTAGTTGAAACCAGATTGGCCCATGAGGCACCGCCCATGCTCGAGTGCCACATTGGTCACAAACACACACTGTGACCCGCAGCCTGAGCCAGGCCTCAAGTAAGGCCTCTAGTGGCTGGATGAAGAGACAGCTTATTGTGCCTGCCTTGCCTCTAGGCCCCAATTTTTAACCATATTTTGGGTTTTCCCTTCACTCTTCCCCAGGGCTCTGCTTTGGAATTCCTCTTTTGTTCAGACACCTGAGATAATAAACCTGAAAGGATACCTCCCATCCCACAGATTGACGAATAACAATTGGGATCGGGCCAAATCCACAGAGAGGAAGATTCGTGCATGGCCCATGAAACCTCCCAACATTCCACGGCCATCGTTGATATAAGCCCAAAAGTTTGGCAATTCCGGACCCACAATGCAGCACTCTGCCTTCCCTCTAGAAAAAAATGATTGCCTCAAGAGCTGCCCAGGCACATTCAATGAGGTTAAACCTCCACAGCACTCGACTTTACCCAAATTATATAGTCTAACCTGGGCACTAATGCACTGTCTGACACAACCTGAGCCCGGACCTCCTGACCAGACCGCACACTGAGCACATAAGACCCGCAATGGCCTTAGGTCATCATCTCTTCCTTACCTCAGTTTTCAGGCCTCAGAACCGAGACATTATTTCCCCTCACTGCCCAGAGGTGAGTGTGATGCAGAAATCAGAACACCACCTTACCCATTGTAAGAAACCTTGTGGTTGGCACGTTGTCCAACGTTCAGTGTAGGAGAAACCAGCATTCACGCTGAGGCCCCGCCCATTCTTGAGTGCGACAAGGGCATAAACACGCATTGTGACCCTCAGCATGAGTCCTGTCCTCTAGTAAGTCCTCTCAGTGACTGGACCATTAGATGTCATAATGGCCTTGATATGTCCCTAAGCCCCAATTTTTAACCAGATTTCTGATTGTCCAGTCACCCCCCCCCCAGGGCTCTACTCTGGAATCCCTCATTTGGTGGGACACCTGAGGTTAAAAAGAAAACAACATTAAAAAAAAAACGGACTTCATCCATCCAATCCCACAGAGTGACCCCATATGATTTGGACTGGGCCAAACCACCAGGGAGTAAGACTCGTCCATTTCCAATGAAGTCACCCAGAAATTTCAGGACCATGAGTGACACAATATCCAGAGACAAAAACTTGAGCAAGAGCCTCACACTCGCCCTTTTCTCAAATCCCGAAAAGTTCTCCTCATGGTCTGTAGATAAGTCCTGCCATACCTATGACCTGAAACATAAGCCAAGTTTGTGCTTTCAGACAACTGTCCAAACAGCCCTGGCCTACACAACCTACAGGCTCAGGCCCCTGGAGCCAAACCTGAGGACTGTACTTGCCCTCTCCAAGGGAACTGTGTGTGCCCATTCCAATGGCCACATCCCTTCTAATAGGATAAACCTCCAAAGTCCCTGATTCATCTCATTAGTGGTGGCTTCCCAGGTCAAAAAGGGGCAATGTGAGCCCATCTGAGCACCTACCTGTACTCAGACCCATAGAAAGATGTCCCCAGAGGTAAAAAGGAAAGAACAGGCCCCTAGGCCCTAATCATATCCATTGCTTTGGTTTACAGGCATCTCTCCTCAGAGGCCTGGATTTCAAAACCAGCATATGGCTGTTTCTTGACTCACCGATCAGAAAACATCTCATCTACATAAGGGAAACCTGCACTTTGGAGCTGTGTCAAAGCATCTGTTTAGGAGAACCATTCAGGACCCCAGTGCCACGGCTTCATTCCAAGGTCACCATAGACACAAAAGCACATTAGGACCCATCCATAGGAGAGTCCATTTCAACTCAGCCTCCTCAGTTGCTCCCCCAGATCCAGCAGATCTAACTTGTCTTGTGTCTAGGAGACAATTGGAATGCGAGGTGGGCTACCCAGCCATGCATCTTTAGAACCCTGCTCAGAATCATTGGCGGAGCCAAACAGCAGATCGCAATTGTCCTGCAGAAGACACTTTGCAGTTCGGAGATTCTCACAAATCCCATCGTGGGAAAACCCCCATGGCCTCGTGATGCCCCCCCTTCGTGAATGGGCCATCAGGGACAGAAACACCAACTTGAGCGATCGTCTGATCCTCGCCCTGACTTCAGATGCACGAGATCTCGATTCAGGTCTGTAAATTGTGCCATCGCTGATACAAAATCCAGAGACAAAAACCTGAGCAAGAGCCTCAGACTCGCACTTTCTTCATATCCTGAAGAGTTCTTCTCATGGTTTGTAGATCGGGCCTGCCATACCTACGTCCCCAAACCTAAGCTGAGTTTGTGTTTTCAGACTTCTGTCCTCAAAGTCCTGGGCCACACACCCTCATGCTGGAGCCTCTGAAGCCACACATTAGGACTGTGCCTACAAATCCATGAGAATTCTGCCCATTCCATTGTCCAAAATCGTACAAATTAGGAGAAACCTCCAAAATCCCTGAGGCCATCCCAATTTTGTAGGTCGCCCGGACCAAACAAGGGCTGTCTGACACCAGCAGATAATCTACCTCCACTCATACCATACATGGATGTCCCCAGAGGAGAAGATTGAACCAGACAGGACCCTAGGCCATAATAGGATCCATTGCCTTGGTTTACAGGCATGTCTCCTCAAAAGCTTAATTCCAATAAGAGCATAGGGGTTTTGCTGAGGCACCCAGCAGAACTCATCTCATCTCCACAAGGAAACCTGTGCATGGGAGCCATGTCCAAAGCATAGGAGAGTACTTCAGGGTCCCGGTACCACCGCCCCATTCCAGGGCCCTCATGGTCACAAAAACACATTAGGACCCATCCTCAGGAAAGTCCATTTCAACACAGCCACCCCGGTTGCTCCCGCAGAGCCATCAGATCTAAACTGTCTTATTGCTAGTAGACAATTGGTGTGCAAGGCGGGCTTCCCAGGCATCCATCCTCGAACGGTGCTCTGGAGTCATTCCATAAGTGAAGTCCTGGAGCTGTCCAACAGGTCTCAATTGTCCCGCAAAAGGAATCCTTGAAGGGGGCATCCCACAACTCCCAACGTGGGAAATCCTCAATGGCCTCGAGATTCCACTCCCTTCATGAAGCGGCCGTCATGCACGGAAACTCCAACCTGAGCCAACGTCTGATCCTGGCCCTGACTTCAGATTCATGAGTATTGGTTCAGATCTGCAGGGGGTACCTGCCGTGCCCTCGCCCTGAAACCCAAGTCTTGCTTGTCTTCTCAGAATTCCGTCCTCACAATCCTGGCCCCGAAGCCCTCAAGTTTGGCAATTCCGGACCCACAATGCAGCACTCTGCCTGCCCCCTAGAAAAAAATTATTGCATCATGAGCTGTATAGGCACCTTCAATGATGATAAACCTCCACAGCACACGACTTCACACAAATTATATAGTCTAACCAGGGCACTAATGCACTGTCGGACACAACCTGAGCCCGGACCTCCTGACCAACACCCGGAAAGCACAGAGCACACTGAGCACAACAGACCCGCCATGGCCTTAGGTCCTCATCTCTTCCCTACCTCAGTTTTCAGGCCTCAGAACCGAGACATTATCTCCAAACACTGCCCAGGGGTGAGTGTGATGCAGAAATCAGAACACCTCCTTACCCATGGTAAGAAACCTTGTGGTTGGCACGTCGTCCAACGTTCAGTGTAGGAGAAACCAGCATTCACCCTGAGGCCCCGCCCAATCCTGAGTGCGACAAGGGCATAAACACGCATTGTGACCCTCAGCATGAGTACTGTCCTCTAGTAAGTCCTCTCAGTGACTGGACCATTAGATGTCATAATGGGCTTGATATGTCCCTAGGCGCCAATTTTTAACCAGATTTCTGAATGTCCAGTCACCCCCCCAAGGGCGCTACTCAGGAATCCCTCATTAGGTGAGACACCTGAGGGTAAAAAGAAAACAACATCAAAAAAAAAAAAAAAACGGACCTCTTCCATCCCACAGAGTGACCCCAAACGCTTTAGCCTGGTCCAAACCACCAGGGAGTAAGACTCGTCCATTTCCCATGAAGTCACCCAGAAATTTCACGACCATGAGTGACACGATATCCAGAGACAAAAACTTGAGCAAGAGCCTCACACAGGCCCTTTTCTCAAATCCCGAAAAGTTCTCCTCATGGTCTGTAGATAAGTCCTGCCATACCTATGACCTGAAACATAAGCCAAGTTTGTGTTTTCAGACAACTGTCCAAACAGCCCTAGCCTACACAACCTATAGGCTCAGGCCCCTGGAGCCAAACCTGAGGACTGTACTTCCCCTCTCCAAGGGAATTGTGTGTGCCCATTCCAATGGCCACATCCCTTCTAATACGATAAACCTCCAAAGTCCCTGATCCATCTCATTAGTGGTAACTTCCCAGGTAAAACAGGGGCAATCTGAGCCCATCTGAGCACCTACCTGTACTCAGACCCATAGACAGATGTCCCCAGAGGTAAAAAGGAAAGAACAGGCCCCTAGGCACTAATCATATCCATTGCTTTGGTTTCCAGACATCTCTCCTCAGAGGCCTGGATTTCAAAACCAGCATATGGCTGTTTCTTGACTCACCCATCAGAAAACATCTCATCTACACATGAGAAACTTGCACGTTGGAGCTGTGTCAAAGCATCTGTTTAGGAGAACATTTCAGGGCCCCAGTGCCACCGCTTCATTCCAAGGTCTCCATCGACACAAAAGCACATTAGGACCCATCCATAGGAGAGTCCATTTCAACTCAGCCTCCTCGGTTGCTCCCCCAGATCCAGCAGATCTAACCTGTCTTGTTGCTAGGAGACAATTGGAATGCGAGGTGGGCTACCCAGCCATGCATCCTTAGAACCCTGCTCAGAATCATTGGCCTGGAGCCAAACAGCAGGTCTCAATTGTCCTGCAGAAGACACTTTGCAGTTTGGAGCTTCTAACACTCATGGTGGGAAAACCCCCATGGCCTCGTGATGCCCCCACTTCGTGAAGGGGCCATCAGGGACAGAAACACCAACTTGAGCGATCGTCTGATCCTCGCCCTGACTTCAGATGCACGAGATCTCGATTAAGGTCTGTAGATTGTGCCATCGCTGATACAAAATCCAGAGACAAAAACCTGAGCAAGCGCCTCAGACTCGCACTTTCTTCATATCCTGAAGAGTTCTTCTCATGGTTTGTAGATCGGGCCTGCCATACCTACGTCCCCTTCCTAAGCTGAGTTTGTGTTTTCAGACTTCTGTCCTCAAGTCCTGGGCCACACACCCTCCAGGCTGGGGCACCTGGAGCCACACATTAGGACTGTGCCTACCAATCCATGAGAATTCTGCCCATTCCATTGTCAAAAATCCTACAAATTAGGAGAAACCTCCAAAGTCCCTGAGGCCATCCCAATAGTGTAGGTCGCCCGGAACAAACAAGGGCTGTCTGACACCAGCTGATAATCGACCTCCACTCATACCATAAATGGATGTCCCTAGAGGAGAAGATTGAACCAGACAGGCCCGTAGGCCATAATAGGATCCATTGCCTTGGTTTACAGGCATGTCTCCTCAAAAGCCTGATTCCAATACGAGCATAGGGGTTTTGCTGAGGCACTCAGCAGAACTCATCTCGTCTCCACAAGGAATCCTGTGCATGGGAGCCATGTCCAAAGCATAGAACAGTACTTCAGGGTCGCGATGCCACCGCCCCATTCCAAGGCCCTCATGGACACAAAAACACATTAGGACCCATCCTCAGGAAAGTCCATTTCAACTCCGCCACCCCGGTTGCTCCCGCAGAGCCATCAGATCTAAACTGTCTTGTTGCTACGAGACAATTGGAATGCGAAGCTGGCTTCCAGGCATCCATCCTCGAACGGTGCTCTGGAGTCATTCCATATGGGATGTCCTGGAGCTGTCCAACAGGTCTCAATTGTCCCGCAGAAGGAATCCTTGAAGGGGGCATCCCACAACTCCCAACGTGGGAAAACCTCAATGGCCTCGAGATTCCACTCCTTTCATGAAACGGCCCTCATGCACAGAAACTCCAACCTGAGCCAACGTCTGATCCTCCCCCTGATTCAGATGCATGAGTATTGGTTCAGATCTGCAGGGGTACTTGCCGTGCCCTCGCCCTGAAACCCAAGTCTAGCTTGTCTTTTCAGACTTCCGTCCTCACACTCCTGGCCCCGAAGCCCTCATGTTTGGCAATTCCGGACCCACAATGCAGCACTCTGCCTGCCCTCTAGAAAAAAATTATTGCCTCATGAGCTGCCCAGGCACCTTCAATGAGGATAAACCTCCACAGCACTGGACTTTACCCTAAGTATATATTCTAACCTGGGCCTTAATGCACTGTCGGACACAACCTGAGCCCGGACCTCCTGACCAACACCCGGAAAGCAGACCGCACACTGAGCACATAAGACCCGCCATGGCCTTAGGTCATCATCTCTTCCCTACCTCAGTTTTCAGGCCTCAGAACCGAGACATTATCTCCAATAACTGTCCAGGGGTGAGTGTGATGCAGAAATCAGAACACCTCCTTACACACGGTAAGAAACCTTGTGGTTGGCACATCGTCCAACGTTCAGTGTAGGAGAAACCAGCATTCACCCTGAGGCCCCGCCCAATCTTGAGTGCGACAAGGGCATAAACACGCATTGTGACCCTCAGCATGAGTCCTGTCCTCTAGTAAGTCCTCTCAGTGACTGGACCATTAGATGTCATAATGGGCTTGATATGTCCCTAGGCGCCAATTTTTAACCAGATTTCTGAATGTCCAGTCACCCCCCCCAGGGCTCTACTCAGGAATCCCTCATTAGGTGAGACACCTGAGGTTAAAAAGAAAACAACATCAAAAAAAAAAAAACGGACTTCTTCCATCCCACAGAGTGACCCCAAACGCATTGGACTGGTCCAAACCACCAGGGAGTAAGACTCGTCCATTCCCCATGAAGTCACCCAGAAATTTCACGACCATGAGTGACACGATATCCAGAGACAAAAACTTGAGCAAGAGCCTCACACTGGCCCTTTTCTCAAATCCCGAAAAGTTCTCCTCATGGTCTGTAGATAAGTCCTGCCATACCTATGACCTGAAACATAAGCCAAGTTTGTGTTTTCAGACAACTGTCCAAACAGCCCTATCCTACACAACCTACAGGCTCAGGCCCCTGGAGCCGAACCTGAGGACTGTACTTGCCCTCTCCAAGGGAATTGTGTGTGCCCATTCCAATGGCCACATCCCTTCTAATAGGATAAACCTCAAAGGCCCTGATCCATCTCATTTGTGGTGGCTTCCCAGGTAAAACAGGGGCAATCTGAGCCCATCTGAGCACCTACCTGTACTCAGACCCATAGACAGATGTCCCCAGAGGTAAAAAGGAAAGAACAGGCCCCTAGGCACTAATCATATCTATTGCTTTGGTTTCCAGACATCTCTCCTCAGAGGCCTGGATTTCAAAACCAGCATATGGCTGTTTCTTGACTCACCCATCAGAAAACATCTCATCTACCCATGGGAAACTTGCACGTTGGAGCTGTGTCAAAGCCTCCGTTCAGGAGAACCCTTCAGGACCCCAGTGCCACCGCTTCATTCCAAGGTCTCCATAGACACAAAAGCACATTAGGACCCATCCATAGGAGAGTCCATTTCAACTCAGCCTCCTCGGTTGCTCCCCCAGATCCAGCAGATCTAATTTGTCTTGAGTCTAGGAGACAATTGGAATGCGAGGTGGGCTACCCAGCCATGCATCCTTAGAACCCTGCTCAGAATCATTGGCCTGGAGCCAAACAACAGGTCTCAATTGTCCTGCAGAAGACACTTTGCAGTTTGGAGCTTCTAACACTCATCGTGGGAAAACCCCCATGGCCTCGTGATGCCCCCCCCTTCTTGAAGGGGCCATCAGGGACAGAAACACCAACTTGAGCGATCATCTGATCCTCGCCCTGACTTCAGATGCACGAGATCTCGATTCAGGTCTGTAGATTGTGCCATCGCTGATACAAAATCCAGAGACAAAAACCTGAACAAGCGCCTCAGACTCGCACTTTCTTCATTTCCTGAAGAGTTCTTCTCATGGTTTGTAGATCGGGCCTGCCATACCTACGTC
This sequence comes from Mustela nivalis, assembly GCF_964662115.1. NCBI lineage: Eukaryota > Metazoa > Chordata > Mammalia > Carnivora > Mustelidae > Mustela > Mustela nivalis. The sequence goes on along the minus strand of NW_028136343.1, from coordinate 345,470 downwards.
CCCAAACCTAAGCTGAGTTTGTGTTTTCAGACTTCTGTCCTCAAAGTCCTGGTCCTCACACCCTCCAGGCTGGGGCCCCTGGAGCCACACATTAGGACTGTGCCTACCAATCCATGAGAATTCTGCCCATTCCATTGTCAAAAATCCTACAAATTAGGAGAAACCTCCAAAGTCCCTGAGGCCATCCCAATAGTGTAGGTCGCCCGGAACAAACAAGGGCTGTCTGACACCAGCTGATAATCGACCTCCACTCATACCATAAATGGATGTCCCCAGAGGAGAAGATTGAACCAGACAGGACCCTAGGCCATAATAGGATCCATTGCGTTGGTTTACACGCATGTCTCCTCAAAAGCCTGATTCCAATATGAGCATAGGGGTGTTGCTGAGGCACCCATCAGAACTCATCTCATCTCCACAAGGAAACCTGTGCAGGGGAGCCATGTCCAAAGCATAGGAGAGAACTTCAGGGTCCCGGTGCCACCGATCCTTTCCAAGGCCCTCATGGACACAAAAACACATTAGGACCCATCCTCAGGAAAGTCCATTTCAACTCAGCCACCCCGGTTGCTCCCGCAGAGCCATCAGATCTAAACTGTCTTGTTGCTAAGAGACAATTGGAATGCGAAGCTGGCTTCCAGGCATCCATCCTCGAACGGTGCTCTGGAGTCATTCCATATGGGATGTCCTGGAGCTGTCCAACAGGTCTCAATTGTCCCGCAGAAGGAATCCTTGAAGGGGGCATCCCACAACTCCCAACGTGGGAAAACCTCAATGGCCTCGAGATTCCACTCCTTTCATGAAACGGCCCTCATGCACAGAAACTCCAACCTGAGCCAACGTCTGATCCTCCCCCTGATTCAGATGCATGAGTATTGGTTCAGATCTGCAGGGGTACTTGCCGTGCCCTCGCCCTGAAACCCAAGTCTAGCTTGTCTTTTCAGACTTCCGTCCTCACACTCCTGGCCCCGAAGCCCTCATGTTTGGCAATTCCGGACCCACAATGCAGCACTCTGCCTGCCCTCTAGAAAAAAATTATTGCCTCATGAGCTGCCCAGGCACCTTCAATGAGGATAAACCTCCACAGCACTGGACTTTACCCTAAGTATATATTCTAACCTGGGCCTTAATGCACTGTCGAACACAACCTGAGCGCGAACCTCCCGACCAAGACCCGGAAAGCAGACCGCACACTGAGCACATAAGACCCGCCATGGCCTTAGGTCCTCATCTCTTCCCTACCTCAGTTTTCAGGCCTCAGAACCGAGACATTATCTCCAATAACTGTCCAGGGGTGAGTGTGATGCAGAAATCAGAACACCTCCTTACACACGGTAAGAAACCTTGTGGTTGGCACGTCGTCCAACGTTCAGTGTAGGAGAAACCAGCATTCACCCTGAGGCCCCGCCCAATCTTGAGTGCGACAAGGGCATAAACACGCATTGTGACCCTCAGCATGAGTCCTGTCCTCTAGTAAGTCCTCTCAGTGACTGGACCATTAGATGTCATAATGGGCTTGATATGTCCCTAGGCGCCAATTTTTAACCAGATTTCTGAATGTCCAGTTACCCCCCCCAGGGCTCTACTCAGGAATCCCTCATTAGGTGAGACACCTGAGGTTAAAAAGAAAACAACATCAAAAAAAAAAAAAAACGGACTTCTTCCATCCCACAGAGTGACCCCAAACGCATTGGACTGGTCCAAACCACCAGGGAGTAAGACTCGTCCATTTCCCATGAAGTCACCCAGAAATTTCACGTCCATGAGTGACACGATATCCAGAGACAAAAACGTGAGCAAGAGCCTCACACTGGCCCTTTTCTCAAATCCCGAAAAGTTCTCCTCATGGTCTGTAGATAAGTCCTGCCATACCTATGACCTGAAACATAAGCCAAGTTTGTGTTTTCAGACAACTGTCCAAACAGCCCTATCCTACACAACCTACAGGCTCAGGCCCCTGGAGCCGAACCTGAGGACTGTACTTGCCCTCTCCAAGGGAATTGTGTGTGCCCATTCCAATGGCCACATCCCTTCTAATAGGATAAACCTCAAAGGCCCTGATCCATCTCATTTGTGGTGGCTTCCCAGGTAAAACAGGGGCAATCTGAGCCCATCTGAGCACCTACCTGTACTCAGACCCATAGACAGATGTCCCCAGAGGTAAAAAGGAAAGAACAGGCCCCTAGGCACTAATCATATCTATTGCTTTGGTTTCCAGACATCTCTCCTCAGAGGCCTGGATTTCAAAACCAGCATATGGCTGTTTCTTGACTCACCCATCAGAAAACATCTCATCTACCCATGGGAAACTTGCACGTTGGAGCTGTGTCAAAGCCTCCGTTCAGGAGAACCCTTCAGGACCCCAGTGCCACCGCTTCATTCCAAGGTCTCCATAGACACAAAAGCACATTAGGACCCATCCATAGGAGAGTCCATTTCAACTCAGCCTCCTCGGTTGCTCCCCCAGATCCAGCAGATCTAATTTGTCTTGAGTCTAGGAGACAATTGGAATGCGAGGTGGGCTACCCAGCCATGCATCCTTAGAACCCTGCTCAGAATCATTGGCCTGGAGCCAAACAACAGGTCTCAATTGTCCTGCAGAAGACACTTTGCAGTTTGGAGCTTCTAACACTCATCGTGGGAAAACCCCCATGGCCTCGTGATGCCCCCCCCTTCTTGAAGGGGCCATCAGGGACAGAAACACCAACTTGAGCGATCATCTGATCCTCGCCCTGACTTCAGATGCACGAGATCTCGATTCAGGTCTGTAGATTGTGCCATCGCTGATACAAAATCCAGAGGCAAAAACCTGAACAAGCGCCTCAGACTCGCACTTTCTTCATATCCTGAAGAGTTCTTCTCATGGTTTGTAGATCGGGCCTGCCATACCTACGTCCCCAAACCTAAGCTGAGTTTGTGTTTTCAGACTTCTGTCCTCAAAGTCCTGGTCCTCACACCCTCCAGGCTGGGGCCCCTGGAGCCACACATTAGGACTCTGCCTACCAATCCATGAGAATTCTGCCCATTCCATTGTCAAAAATCCTACAAATTAGGAGAAACCTCCAAAGTCCCTGAGGCCATCCCAATAGTGTAGGTCGCCCGGAACAAACAAGGGCTGTCTGACACCAGCAGATAATCTACCTCCACTCATACCATAAATGGATGTCCCCAGAGGAGAAGATTGAACCAGACAGGACCCTAGGCCATAATAGGATCCATTGCCTTGGTTTACACGCATGTCTCCTCAAAAGCCTGATTCCAATATGAGCAAAGGGGTGTTGCTGAGGCACCCAGCAGAACTCATCTCGTCTCCACAAGGAAACCTGTGCATGGGAGCCATGTCCAAAGCATAGGAGAGAACTTCAGGGTCCCGGTGCCACCGATCCATTCCAAGGCCCTCATGGTCACAAAAACACATTAGGACCCATCCTCAGGAAAGTCCATTTCAACTCAGCCACCCCGGTTGCTCCCGCAGAGCCATCAGATCTAAACTGTCTTGTTGTTTGGAGACAATTGGAATGTGAAGCTGGCTTCCAGGCATCCATCCTCGAACGGTGCTCTGGAGTCATTCCATATGGGATGTCCTGGAGCTGTCCAACAGGTCTCAATTGTCCCGCAGAAGGAATCCTTGAAGGGGGCATCCCACAACTCCCAACGTGGGAAAACCTCAATGGCCTCGAGATTCCACTCCTTTCATGAAACGGCCATCATGCATGGAAACCAACCTGAACCAACGTCTGATCCTCCCCTGATTCAGATGCATGAGTATTGTTTCAGATCTGCAGGGGTAACCTGCCGTGCCCTCGCCCTGAAACCCAAGTCTAGCTTGTCTTTTCAGACTTCCGTCCTCACACTCCTGGCCCCGAAGCCCTCATGTTTGGCAATTCCGGACCCACAATGCAGCACTCTGCCTGCCCTCTAGAAAAAAATTATTGCCTCATGAGCTGCCCAGGCACCTTCAATGAGGATAAACCTCCACAGCACTGGACTTTACCCTAAGTATATATTCTAACCTGGGCCTTAATGCACTGTCGAACACAACCTGAGCCCGAACCTCCCGACCAAGACCCGGAAAGCAGACCGCACACTGAGCACATAAGACCCGCCATGGCCTTAGGTCCTCATCTCTTCCCTACCTCAGTTTTCAGGCCTCAGAACCGAGACATTATCTCCAATAACTGTCCAGGGGTGAGTGTGATGCAGAAATCAGAACACCTCCTTACACACGGTAAGAAACCTTGTGGTTGGCACGTCGTCCAACGTTCAGTGTAGGAGAAACCAGCATTCACCCTGAGGCCCCGCCCAATCTTGAGTGCGACAAGGGCATAAACACGCATTGTGACCCTCAGCATGAGTCCTGTCCTCTAGTAAGTCCTCTCAGTGACTGGACCATTAGATGTCATAATGGGCTTGATATGACCCTAGGCCCAATTATTAACCAGATTTCTGATTGTCCAGTCACCCCCCCAGGGCTCTACTCTGGAATCTCTCATTTGGTGGGACACCTGAGGTTAAAAAGAAAACAACATCAAAAAAAAAAAAAACGGACTTCTTCCTTCCCACAGAGTGACCCCAAACTCTTTAGACTGGTCCAAACCACCAGAGAGTAAGACTCGTCCATTTCCCATGAAGTCACCCAGAAATTTCACGACCATGAGTGACACGATATCCAGAGACAAAAACTTGAGCAAGAGCCTCACACTCGCCCTTTTCTCATATCCCGAAAAGTTCTCCTCATGGTCTGTAGATAAGTCCTGCCATACATGACCTGAAACATAAGCCAAGTTTGTGCTTTCAGACAACTGTCCAAACAGCCCTGGCCTACACAACCTAAAGGCTCAGGCCCCTGGAGCGAAACCTGAGGACTGTACTTGCCCTCTCCAAGGGAATTGTGTGTGCCCATTCCAATGGCCACATCCCTTCTAATAGGATAAACCTCTAAAGTCCCTGATCCATCTCATTAGTGGTGGCTTTCCAGGTAAAACAGAGGCAATCTGAGCCGATCTGAGCACCTACCTGTACTCAGACCCATAGACAGATGTCCCCAGAGGTAAAAAGGAAAGAACAGGCCCCTAGGCACTAATCATATCCATTGCTTTGGTTTCCAGGCATCTCTCCTCAGAGGCCTGGATTTCAAAACCAGCATATGGCTGTTTCTTGACTCACCCATCAGAACAAATCTCATCTACCCATGGGAAACTTGCACGTTGGAGCTGTGTCAAAGCCTCTGTTTAGGAGAACCCTCAGGACCCCAGTGCCACCACTTCATTCCAAGGTCTCCATCGACACAAAAGCACATTAGGACCCATCCATAGGAGAGTCCATTTCAACTCAGCCTCCTCGGTTGCTCCCCCAGATCCAGCAGATCTAATTTGTCTTGATCTAGGAGACAATTGGAATGCGAGGTGGGCTACCCAGCCATAGATCCTTAGAACCCTGCGCAGAATCATTGGCCTGGAGCCAAACAACAAGTCTCAATTGCCCTGCAGAAGACACTTTGCAGTTTGGAGCTTCTCACAATCCCATCGTGGGAAAACCCCCATGGCCTCGTGATGCCCCCCCTTCGTGAAGGGGCCATCAGGGACAGAAACACCAACTTGAGCGATCGTCTGATTCTCGCCCTGACTTCAGATGCACGAGATCTCGATTCAGGTCTGTAGATTGTGCCATGGCTGATACAAAATCCAGAGACAAAAACCTGAGCAAGCACCTCAGACTCGCACTTTCTTCATATCCTGAAGAGTCCTTCTCATGGTTTGTAGATCGGGCCTGCCATACCTACGTCCCCAATCCTAAGCTGAGTTTGTGTTTTCAGTCTTCTGTCCTCAAAGTCCAGGGACACACACCCTCCAGGCTGGGGCCCCTGGAGCCACACATTAGGACTGTGCCTACAAATCCATGGGAATTCTGCCCATTCCATTGTCCAAAATCGTACAAATTAGGAGAAACCTCCAAATTACCTGAGGCCTTTCCAATCGTGTAGGTTGCCCGGAACAAACAAGGGCTGTCTGACACCAGCTGATAATCTACCACCACTCATACCATAAATGGAAGTCCCCAGAGGAGAAGATTGAACCAGACAGGACCCTAGCCATAATAGGATCCATTGCCTTGGTTTACAGGCATGTCTCCTCAAAAGCCTGATTCAAATACGAGCATAGGGGTTTTGCCTAGGCACCCAGCAGAACTCTTCTCGTCTCCACAAGGAAACCTGTGCATGGGAGCCATGTCCAAAGCATAGGAGAGTACTTCAGGGTCCCGGTGCCACCGCCCCATTCCAAGGCCCTCATGGACACAAAAACACATTAGGACCCATCCTCAGGAAAGTCCATTTCAACTCAGCCACCCCGGTTGCTCCCGCTGAGCCATCAGATCTAAACTGCCTTGTTGCTAGGAGACAATTGGAATGCAAGGCGGGCTTCCAAGGCATCCATCCTCGAACAGTGCTCTGGAGTCATTCCATATGGGATGTCCTGGAGCTGTCCAACAGGTCTCTATTGTCCCGCAGAAGGAATCCTTGAAGGGGGCATCCCACAACTCCAAACGTGGGAAAACCTCAATGGCCTCGAGATTCCACTCCATTCATGAAGCGGCCGTCATGCACGGAAACTCCCACCTGAGCCAACGTCTGATCCTCGCCCTGACTTCAGATGCATTAGTATTGTTTCAGATCTGCAGGGGGTACGTTCCGTGCCCTCGCCCTGAAACCCAAGACTTGCTTGTCTTCTCAGACTTCCGACCCCACACTCCTGGCCCCGAAGCCCTCAAGTTTGGCAATTCCAGACCCACAATGCAGCACTCTGCCTTCCCTCTAGAAAAAAATTATTGCCTCATGAGCTGCCCAGGCACCTTCAATGAGGATAAACCTCCACAGCACTCGACTTCACCCAAATGATATAGTCTAACCTGGGCACTAATACACTGTCGGACACAACCTGAGCCCGGACCTCCTGACCAACACCCGGAAAGCAGTCCGCACACTGAGCATATAAGACCACCTTGTCCTTAGGTCATCCTCTCTTCCCTACCTCAGTTTTTAGGCCTCAGAACCGAGACATTATCTCCAATCACTGCCCAGGGGTGAGTTGATACAGAAATCAGAACACCTCCTTACCCATGGTAAGAAACCTTGTGTTTGGCACGCCGTCCAACATTCAGTGTAGGAGAAACCAGCATTCACCCTGAGTCCCCGCCCATTCTTGAGTGCGACAAAAGCATAACAACGCATTGTGACCCTCAGCATGAGTCCTGTCCTCTAGTAAGTCCTCTCAGTGACTGGACCATTAGTTGTCATAATGGGCTTGATATGTCCCTACGCCCCAATTTTTAACCAGATTTCTGAATATCCAGTCACCACCCCCCCAGGGCTCTACTCTGGAATCCCTAATTTGGTGGGACACCTGAGGTTAAATAGAAAACAACATCAAAAAAAAAAAACGGACTTCTTCCATCCCACAGAGTGACCCCAAACGCTTTGGACTGGTCCAAACCACCAGGGAGTAAGACTCGTCCATTCCCCATGAAGTCACCCAGAAATTTCACGACCATGAGTGACACGATATCCAGAGACAAAATCTTGAGCAGGAGCCTCACACTCGCCCTTTTCTCAAATCCCGAAAAGTTCTCCTCATGGTCTGTAGTTTAAGTCCTGCCATACCTATGACCTGAAACATAAGCCAAGTTTGTGCTTTCAGACAACTGTCCAAACAGCCCTGGCCTACACAACCTACAGGCTCAGGCCACTGGAGCCAAACCTGAGGACTGTACTTGCCCTCTCCAAGGGAATTGTGTGTGCCCATTCCAATGGCCACATCCCTTCTAATAGGATAAATCTCCAAAGTCCCTGATCCATCTCAATAGTGGTTTCTTCCCAGTTAAAACAGGGGCAATCTGAGCCCATCTGAGCACCTACCTGTACTCAGACCCATAGACAGATGTCCCCAGAGGTAAAAAGGAAAGAACAGGCCCCTAGGCACTAATCATATCCATTGCTTTGGTTTCCAGACATCTCTCCTCAGAGGCCTGGATTTCAAAACCAGCATATAGCTCTTTCTTGAGTCACCCATCAGAAAACATCTCATCTACCCATGGGAAACTTGCACGTTGGAGCTGTGTCAAAGCCTCTGTTTAGAAGAACCCTTCAGGGCCCCAGTGCCCCCGCTTCATTCCAAGGTCTCCATAGACACAAAAGCACATTAGGACCCATCCAAAGGAGAGTCCATTTGAACTCAGCCTCCTCGGTTGCTCCCCCAGATCCAGCAGATAACCTGTCTTGTTTCTAGGAGACAATAGGAATGCGAGGTGGGCTACCCAGCCATGCATCCTTAGAACCCTGCTCAGAATCATTGGCCGGAGGGGAAAAAAAGGACTCAAATGTCCTCGGAAGACACTTTGCAGTTTGGAGCTTCTCACAACTCCCATCGTGGGAAAACCCCCATGGCCTCGTGATGCCGCCCCTTCGTGAAGGGGCCGTCAGGGACAGAAACACCAAATTCAGCGATCGTCTGATCCTCGCCCTGACTTCAGATGCACGAGATCTCGATTCAGGTCTGTAGATTGTGCCGTCGCTGATACAAAATCCAAAGACAAAAACCTGAGCAAGCACCTCAGACTCGCACTTTCTTCATATCCTGAGGAGTTCTTTTCAAGGTTTGTAGCTCAGGCCTGCCATACCTACGTCCCCAAACCTAAGCTGAGTTTGTGTTTTCAGACTTCTGTCCTCAAAGTCCTGGGCCACACACCCTCCAGGCTGGGGCCCCTGGAGCCACACATTAGGACTGTGCCTAACAATCCATGGGAATTCTGCCCATTCCATTGTCCAAAATCGTACAAATTAGGAGAAACCTCCAAAGTCCCTGAGGCCATCCCAATAGTGTAGGTCGCCCGGAACAAACAAGGGCTGTCTGACACCAGCTGATAATCGACCTCCACTCATACCATAAATGGATGTCCCCAAGGAAAAGATTGAACCAGACAGGACCCTAGGCCATAATAGGATCCATTGCCTTGTTTTACAGACATGTCTCCTCAAAAGCCTGATTCAAATACGAGCATAGGGGTTTTGCTGAGGCACCCAGCAGAACTCATCTCGTCTCCACAAGGAAACCTATGCATGGGAGCCATGTCCAAAGCATAGGAGAGTACTTCATGGTCCCGGTGCCACCGCCCCATTCCAAGGCCCTCATGGACACAAAAACACATTACGACCCATCCTCAGGAAAGTCCATTTCAACTCAGCCACCCCGGTTGCTCCCGCAGAGCCGTCATATCTAAACTGTCTTGTTACTACGAGACAATTGGAATGCGAGGTGGGCTTCCCAGGCATCCATCCTCGAACGGTGCTCTGGAGTCATTCCATATGGGATGTCCTGGAGCTGTCCAAAAGGTCTCAATTGTCCCGCTAAAGGAATCCTAGAAGGGGGCATCCCAGAACTCCCAAAGTGGGAAAAACTCAATGGCCTCGAGAATCCGCTCCCTTCATGAAGCGGCCTTCATGCACGGAAACTCCACCCTGAGCCAACGTCTGATCCTCGCCCTGACTTCAGATGCATGCGTATTGTTTCAGATCTGCAGGGGGTACCTGCCGTGCCCTCGCCCTGAAACTCAAGTCTAGCTTGTCTTCTCAGACTTCCGTCCTCACACTCCCGGCACGGAAGCCCTCATGTTGGCAAATCCGGACCGACAATGCAGCACTCTGCCTGCCCTCTTGAAAAAAATTATTGCCTCATGAGCTTCCCAGGCACCTTCAATGAGGATAAACCTACACAGCACTCGACTTCACCCAAATGATATAGTCTAACCTGGGCACTAATGCACTGTCGGACACTACCTGAACCCGGACCTCCTGACCAACACCCAGAAAACAGACCGCACACTGAGCACATAAGACCCGCCATGGCCTTAGGTCATCATCTCTTCCCTACCTCAGTTTTCAGGCCTCAGAACCGAGGCCTGCCCAGGGGTGAGTGTGATGCAGAAATCAGAACACCTCCTTACCCATTGTAAGAAACCTTGTGGCACGTCGTCCAACGTTCAGTGTGTAGGAGAGACCAGCATTCACCCTGAGGCCCCGCTCATTCTTGAGTGCGACTAGGGCATAAACACGCATTGTGACCCTCAGCATGAGTCCTGTCCTCTAGTAAGTCCTCTCAGTGACTGGACCATTAGATGTCATAATGGGCTTGATATGTCCCAGGGCCCAATTTTTAACCATATTTCTGATTGTCCAGTCACCCCCCCCCCAGGGCTCTACTCTGGAATCCCTCATTTGGTGAGACACCTGAGGTTAAAGAGAAAACAACATCAAAAAAAAAAAAAACGGACTTATTCCATCCCACAGAGTAACCCCAAACGCTTTGGACTGGGCCAAACCACGAGGGAGTAAGACTCGTCCATTTCCCATGATGTCACCCAGTAATTTCACGACCATGAGTGACACGATATCCAGAGACAAAAACTTGAGCAAGAGCCTCAGACTCGCGATTCTCTCAAATCCCGAAAAGTTCTCCTCATGGTCTATAGATAAGTCCTGCCTTACCTATGACCTGAAACATAATCCAAGTTTGTGTTTTCAGACAACTGTCCAAACAGCCCTGGCCTACACAACCTACAGGCTCAGGCCCCTGGAGCCAAACCTGAGGACTGTATTTGCCCACTCCAAGGGAATTGTATGTGCCCATTCCAATGGCCACAACCCTACTAGTAGGATAACCTCCAAAGTCCCTGAGGCCATCCCAATAGTTGTGGCTTCCCAGGACAAACAGGGCCAATCTGAGCCCATCTGAGCACCTACCTGCACTTAGACCCGTAGACTGATGTCCCCAGAGGTAAAAAAGAACGAACAGGCCCCTAGGCACTAATCGGATCCATTGCTTTGGTTTCCAGGCATCTCTCCTCAGAGGCCTGGATTTCAATACCAGCATATGGCTGTTTCTTGACTCACCCATCGGAACAAATCTCATCTACACATGGGAAACATGCACGTTGGAGCTGTGTCAAAGCCTCTGTTTAGGAGAACCCTTCAGGGCCCCAGGGCCACCGCTTCATTCCAAGGTCTCCATAGACACAAAAACATATTAGGACACATCCACAGGAGAGTCCATTTCAACGCAGCCTCCTCGGTTGCCCCCACATCCAGCAGATCTAACCTGTCTTGTTGCTTGGAGACAATTGGAATGCGAGGTGGGCTACCCAGCCATCCATCCTTAGAACCCTGCTCAGAATCGTTGGCCTGGAGCCAACCAACAGGTCTCAATTTTCCTGCAGAAGAATCTTTGCAGTTTGGAGCTTCTCACAACTCCCATCGTGGGAAAACCCACATGTCCTCGTGATCCAACCCCTTCAAGAAAGGGCCATTAGGGCAGAAAGTCCAACCTGAGCGATCGTCTGATCCTTGCCCTGACTTCAGATGCACGAGATCTCGATTGAGGTCTGTAGATTGTGCCTGCCATATCCTCACCCAGAAACCTAGGCCTAGCTTGGGTTCTCAGACTCCGTCCTCAGACTACTGGCCCACAAGCCCTCCAGTTTGGCAATCCAGAACTACAATGCCGCACTCTGCCTGCCCTACAGAAGTAAAACATTCCCCTCAGGGCTACCCCGAAACCGCAAATGAGGATCAACCTGAACGCCATTCGGCTGTACCCCAAACATGTAGGCTGACCTGGGCACTATTTCCCCTTCTGACCCAGCCTGAGCCTGGACCTCCTGGTCCCACCCAGACAGCTGGCAGCACACTGAGCACATCGGTCCCGCCATGGCTTTAGGTCGTCATCTCTTCCCAACTGCGGTTTTCAGGCTCCAGAACCTAGAACTTATCTCCAACCACTGCCCAAGGTTGAAAATGATGCAGAAATCAGAACTCTTTCCCCATGGCAAGAAACCATGTGGTTGGCATGTTGTCCAATGTTCAGTGTAGTTGAAACAAGCGTGGCCCATGAGGCCCAGCCCATGCTTGCGGGCCACATTGGTCACAAACACACATTGTGACCCTCAGCCTGAGCCCAGTCCTCAGGTAAGGCCTCTCAGGGCCTATATGAAGAGACAGCATATTGGGCTTGCCATGCTCCTAAGCCCCAATTTTTAACCATAGTTCAGGTTGTCCCTTCACTCTTCCCCAGGGCTCTGCTTTGGAATTCCTCGTATGGTGGGACACCTGAGGTAACAAACCTGAAAGGAGTCCTCCCATCCCACAGATTGACGAAAAACAATTGGGATCGGGCCAAATCCACAGAGAGGAAGATTCGTCCATGGCCCATGAGACCTCCCCAACATTCCACGGCCATCGCTGAAACAAAATCCAGAGACAAAAGCCTGAGCAAGTGCCTCAGACTCGCTCATTCTTCATATTTGAAGAGTTCTTCTCATGGTTTGTAGATCGGGCGTGCCATACCTACGTCCCCAAACTTAAGCTGAGTTTGTGTTTTCAGTCTTCTGTCCTCAAAGTCCTGGGCCACACTCCCTCCAGGCTGGGGCCCCTGGAGCCACACATTAGGACTGCCCCCACACAATCCATGGGAATTCTGCCCATTCCATTGTCAAAAATTCTACAAATTAGGAGAACCCTCCAAAGTCCCTGAGGCCATCCCAATAGTGTAGGTCGACCGGGAAAAAAAAGGGCGGGTGATACCAGCTGAGCATCTACCTCCACTCATCTACCGCCAATCATACCAAGAAGATTGAACCAGACAGGACCCAAGGCCATTATCGGATCCATTGCTTTGGTTTACAGGCATGTCTCCTCAAAAGCCTGGATTCCAATACCAGCAGAGGGGAATTCCTGAGGCACCCATCAGAACAAATCTCGTCTCCACAAGGAAACTTGTGCATGGGAGCTATGCCAAAGCTTAGGAGAATATTACAGGACCCATCTTCTGGAAAGTGCATTTCAACTCAGCCACCACGGTTGCTCCCGAAGATCCATTAGATCTAAACTGTCTTGTTGCTAGGAGACAATTGGAAGGCGAGGCAGACTTCCCAGGCATCCATCCTCGAACGGTGCTCTGGAGTCATTCCATATGGGATGTCCTGGAGCTGTCCAACAGGTCTCAATTGTCCCGCAGAAGGAAACCTTGAAGGGGGCATCCCACATCTCCCAACGTGGAAAACCTCCATGGCCTCGAGATTCCGCTCCCTTCATGAAGGGGCCGTCATACACAGAAACTCCAACCTGAGCCAACATCGGATCCTCGCCCTGACTTCAGATGCATGAGATATTGGTTCAGATCTGCAGGGGGAAACTGCCATGCCCTCACCCTGAATCCGAAGTCTAGCTTGTGTTCTCAGACTTCCGTCCTCACTCTCCTGGCCCCGAAGCCCTCAAGTTTGGCAATTCCAGACCGACAATGAAGCACTCTGCCTGCCCTCTAGAAAAAATATATTGCCTAATGAGCTGCCCAGGCAGCTTAAATGAAGATAAACCTACACGGCACTCGAATGTACCCAAATTATATAGTCTAACCTGGGCACTAATGCACTGTCTGACACAACCTGAGCCCGGACCTGCTGATCAACACCCAGACACCTGACCGCACCCTGAGCACATCAGACCCGCCATGGCCTTAGGTCATCATCTCTTCCCTACCTCAGTTTTCAGGCTTCAGAACCTAGACCTTATCTCCAATCACTGCCCACGGGTGACTGTGATGCAGAAATCAGAACTCGTCCTGACCCATGGCAAGAAACCTTATGGTTGGCATGTTGTCCTACGTTCAGGTTAGGAGAAACCAGCATTCACCCTGAGGCCCCTCCCATTCTTGAGTGCGACGAGAGCATAAAAACGCATTGTGACCTCAGCATGAGTCCTGTCCTCTAGTAAGTCCTCTCAGTGGCTGGACCATTAGATATCATAATGGGCTTGACATGTCCCTAGTCCCCAATTTTTAACCAGATTTCTGGTTGTCCAGTCGCCCCACCCCAGGGCTCTACTCTGGAATCCCTCATTTGGTGGGACATCTGAGGTTGAAAAACAAAATGAAACAAATCGACAACAACAACAAAAAAACGGACTTCTTCCAACCCCAGAATGACCCCAAACTCTTTGGACGGGACCGAACCCCCAGAGAGTGAGACTCGTCCATTTTCCATGAAGTCACCCGGCAATTTCACGACCATGAGTGACACGATATCCAGAGACAAAAACTTGAGCAAGAGCCTCACACTCGCCCTTTTTTCATATACCGAAGTGTTCTCCTCATGGTCTGTAGATCAGTCCTGCCATACCTGGACCCAAAACATAAGCCGAGTTTGTGTTTTCAGACAACTGTCCAAACAGCTATGGCCTACACACCCTACAGGCTCAGGGCCCTGGAGCCAAACCTGAGGACTGTACTTGCCCTCTCCAAGGGAATTGTATGTGCCCATTCCAATGGCCACAACCCTACTAATAGGATAACCTCCAAAGTCCCTAAGGCCATCCCAATTGTTGTGGCTTCCCAGGACAAACAGGGGCAATCTGAGCCCATCTGAGCACCTACCTGCACTCAGACCCGTAGACTGATGTCCCCAGAGTTAAAAAGGAACGAACAGGCCCCTAGGCACTAATCGGATCCATTGCTTTGGTTTCCAGGCATCTCTCCTCAGACGCCTGGATCTCAATACCAACATATGGCTGTTTCTTGACTCACCCATCAGAACAAAACTCATCTACACATGGGAAACATGCACGTTGGAGCTGTGTCAAAGCCTCTGTTTAGGAGAACCCTTCAGGGCCCCAGGGCCACCGCTTCATTCCAAGGTCTCCATAGACACAAAAACATATTAGGACACATTCACAGGAGAGTCCATTTCAACTCAGCCTCCTCGGTTGCCCCCCACATTCCAGCAGATCTAACCTGTTTTGTTGCTTGGAGACAATTGGAATGCGAGGTGGGCTACCCAGCCATCCATCCTTAGAACCCTGCTCGGAATCGTTGGCCTGGAGCCAACCAACAGGTCTCAAATGTCCTGCAGAAGAATCTTTGCAGTTTGGAGCTTCTCACAACTCCCATCGTGGGAAAACCCCCATGTCCTCGTGATCCAACCCCTTCATGAAAGGGCCATCAGGGCAGAAAGTCCAACCTGAGCGATCGTCTGATCCTTGCCCTGACTTCAGATGCACGAGATCTCTATTGAGGTCTGTAGATTGTGCCTGCCATATCCTCACCCAGAAACCTAGGCCTAGCTTGGGTTCTCAGACCCCGTCCTCAGACTACTGGCCCACAAGCCCTCCAGTTTGGCAATCCAGAACTACAATGCCGCACTCTGCCTGCCCTACAGAAGTAAAACATTGCCCTCAGGGCGACCCCGAAACCGCAAATGAGGATCAACCTGCACGCCATTCGGCTGTACCCCAAACATATAGGCTGACCTGGGCACTATTTCCCCTTCTGACCCAGCCTGAGCCTGGACCTCCTGGTCCCACCCAGACAGCTGGCCGCACACTGAGCACTTCAATCCCGCCATGGCCTTAGGTCGTCATCTCTTCCCAACTGCGGTTTTCTGGCTCCAGAACCTAGACCTTATCTCCAACCACTGCCCAGTGTTGAAAATGATGCAGAAATCAGAACTCTTTCCCCATGGCAAGAAACCTTATGGTAGGCATGTTGTCCGACGTTCAGTGTAGTTTAAACAAGCGTGGCCCATGAGGCCCAGCCCATGCTTGCGGGCCACATTGGTCACAAACACACATTGTGACCCTCAGCCTGAGCCCAGTCCTCAGGTAAGGCCTCTCAGGGCCTATATGAAGAGACAGCATATTGGGCTTGCCATGCCCCTAGGCCCCAATTTTTAACCATAGTTCGGGGTGTCCCTTCACTCTTCCCCAGGGCTCTGCTTTGGAATTCCTCTTTTGGTGGGACACCTGAGGTAACAAACTTGAAAGGAGTCCTCCCATCCCACAGATTGACAAAAAACAATTGGGATCGGGCCAAATCCACAGAGAGGAAGATTCGTCCATGGCCCATGATAACTCCCCAACATTCCACGGCCATCGCTGAAACAAAATCCAGAGACAAAAGCCTGAGCAAGCGCCTCAGACTCGCACTTTCTTCATATCCTGAAGAGTTCTTCTCATGGTTTGTAGATCGGGCGTGCCATACCTACTTCCCCAAACTTAAGCTGAGTTTGTGTTTTCAGTCTTCTGTCCTCAAAGTCCTGGGCCACACTCCCTCCTGGCTGGGGCCCCTGGAGCCACACATTAGGACTGCCCCCACACAATCCATGGGAATTCTGCCCATTCCATTGTCAAAAATCGTACAAATTAGGAGAACCCTCCAAAGTCCCTGAGGCCATCCCAATAGTGTAGTTCGCCCGGGACAAAAAAGGGCGGTTGATACCGGCTGAGCATCTACCTCCACTCATCTACCTCCACTCATACCAAGAAAATTGAACCAGACAGGACCCGAGGCCATTATCGGATCCATTGCTTTGGATTACAGGCATGTCTCCTCAAAAGCCTGGATGCCAATACCAAGAGAGGGGATTTCCTGAGGCACCTATCAGAATAAATCTCGTCTCCACAAGGAAATTGTGCATGGGAGCTAAGCCAAAGCTTAGGAGAATACTTCAGGGTCCCGGTGCCACCTCCCCATACCAAGGCCCTCATGGACACAAACACACGTTAGGACCCATCCTCTGGAAAGTGCATTTCAACTCAGCCACCACGGTTGCTTCCGCAGATCCATTAGATCTAAACTGTCTTGTTGCTGGAGACAATTGGAAGGCGAGGCGGACTTCCCAGGCATCCATCCTCGAACGGTGCTCTGGAGTCATTCCATATGGGATGTCCTGGAGCTGTCCAACAGGTCTCAAATGTCCCGCAGAAGGAATCCTTGAAGGGGGCATCCCACATCTCCCAACGTGGAAAACCTCCATGGCCTCGAGATTCCGCTCCCTTCATGAAGGGGCCGTCATGCACAGAAACTCCAACCTGAGCCAACGTCGGATCCTCGCCCTGACTTCAGATGCATGAGATATTGGTTCAGATCTGCAGGGGGTACCTGCCGTGCCCTCACCCTGAATCCGAAGTCTAGCTTGTGTTCTCAGACTTCCGTCCTCACTCTCCTGGCCCCGAAGCCCTCAAGTTTGGCAATTCCGGACCGACAATGAAGCACTCTGCCTGCCCTCTAGAAAAAATATATTGCCTAATGAGCAGCCCAGGCAGGTTAAATGAGGATAAACCTACACGGCCCTCGAATGAACCCAAATTATATAGTCTAACCTGGGCACTAATGCACTGTCTGACACAACCTGAGCCCGGACCTGCTGACCAACACCCAGACAGCTGACCGCACGCTGAGCACATCAGACCCGCCATGGCCTTAGGTCATCATCTCTTCCCTACCTCAGTTTTCAGGCTTCAGAACCTAGACCTTATCTCCAATCACTGCTCACGGGTGACTGTGATGCAGAAATTAGAACTCTTCCTGACCCATGGCAAGAAACCTTGTGGTTGGCATGTTGTCCAACGTTCAGTGTAGGAGAAACCAGCATTCACCCTGAGGCCCCGCCCATTCTTGTGTGCGACGAGAGCATAAACACGCATTGTGACCTCAGCGTGAGCCCTGTCCTATAGTAAGTCCTCTCAGTGGCTGAACCATTAGATGTCATAATGGGCTTGACATGTCCCTAGTCCCCAATTTTTAACCAGATTTCTGGTTGTCCAGTCGCCCCACCCCAGGGCTCTACTCTGGAATCCCTCATTTGGTGGGACATCTGAGGTTGAAAAACAAAATGAAACAAATCGACAACAACAAAAAAACGGACTTCTTCCATCCCCAGAATGACCGCAAACTCTTTGGACGGGACCGAACCCCCAGAGAGTAAGACTCGTCCATTTCCCATGAAGTCACCCGGCAATTTGACGACCATGAGTGACACGATATCCAGAGACAAAAACTTGAGCAAGAGCCTCACACTCGCCCTTTTTTCATATCCCGAAGTGTTCTCCTCATGGTCTGTAGATCAGTCCTGCCATACCTATGACCCAAAACATAAGCCGAGTTTGTGTTTTCAGACAACTGTCCAAACAGCTCTGGCCTACACACCCTACAGGCTCAGGGCCCTGGAGCCAAACCTGAGGACTGTACTTGCCCTCTCCAAGGGAATTGTATGTGCCCATTCCAATGGCCACAACCCTACTAATAGGATAGCCTCCAAAGTCCCTGAGGCCATCCCAATATTTGTGGCTTCCCAGGACAAACAGGGGCAATCTGAGCCCATCTGAGCACCTACCTGCACTCAGACCCGTAGACTGATGTCCCCAGAGGTAAAAACGAACGAACAGGCCCCTAGGCACTAATCGGATCCATTGCTTTGGTTTCCAGGCATCTCTCCTCAGAGGCCTGGATTTCAATACCAGCATATGGCTGTTTCTTGACTCACCCATCAGAACAAATCTCATCTACACATGGGAAACATGCACGTTAGACCTGTGTCAAAGCCTCTGTTTAGGAGAACCCTTCAGGGCCCCAGGGCCACCGCTTCATTCCAAGGTCTCCATAGACACAAAAACATATTAGGACACATCCACAGGAGAGTCCATTTCAACTCAGCCTCCTCGGTTGCCCCCCACATCCAGCAGATCTAACCTGTCTTGTTGCTTGGAGACCATTGGAATGCGAGGTGAGCTACCCAGCCATCCATGTTTACAACACTGCTCGGAATCGTTGGCCTGGAGCCAACCAACAGGTCTCAATTGTCCTGCAGAAGAATCTTTGCAGTTTGGAGCTTCTCACAACTCCCATCGTGGGAAAACCCCCATGTCCTCGTGATCCAACCCCCTTCAAGAAAGGGCCATCAGGGCAGAAAGTCCAACCTGAGCGATCGTCTGATCCTTGCCCTGACTTCAGATGCACGAGATCTCTATTGAGGTCTGTAGATTGTGCCTGCCATATCCTCACCCAGAAACCTAGGCCTAGCTTGGGTTCTCAGACTCCGTCCTCAGACTACTGGCCCACAAGCCCTCCAGTTTGGAAATCCAGAACTACAATGCCGCACTCTGCCTGCCCTACAGAAGTAAAACATTGCCCTCAGGGCTACCCCGAAACCCCAAATGAGGATCAACCTGCACGCCATTCGGCTGTACCCCAAACATATTGGCTGACCTGGGCACTATTTCCCCTTCTGACCCAGCCTGAGCCTGGACCTCCTGGTCCCACCCAGACAGCTGGCCGCACACTGAGCACTTCAATCCCGCCATGGCCTTAGGTCGTCATCTCTTCCCAACTGCGGTTTTCTGGCTCCAGAACCTAGACCTTATCTCCAACCACTGCCCAGTGTTGAAAATGATGCAGAAATCAGAACTCTTTCCCCATGGCAAGAAACCTTGTGGTTGGCATGTTGTCCAACGTTCAGTGTAGTTGAAACAAGCGTGGCCAATGAGGCCCAGCCCATGCTTGCGGGCCACATTGGTCACAAACACACATTGTGACCCTCAGCCTGAGCCCAGTCCTCAGGTAAGGCCTCTCAGGGCCTATATGAAGAGACAGCATATTGGGCTTGCCATGCCCCTAGGCCCCAATTTTTAACCATAGTTCGGGGTGTCCCTTCACTCTTCCCCAGAGCTCTGCTTTGGAATTCCTCTTTTGGTGGGACACCTGAGGTAACAAACCTGAAAGGAGTCCTCCCATCCCACAGATTGACAAAAAACAATTGGGATCGGGCCAAATCCACAGAGAGGAAGATTCGTCCATGGCCCATGATAACTCCCCAACATTCCACGGCCATCGCTGAAACAAAATCCAGAGACAAAAGCCTGAGCAAGCGCCTCAGACTCGCACTTTCTTCATATCCTGAAGAGTTCTTCTCATGGTTTGTAGATCGGGCGTGCCATACCTACTTCCCCAAACTTAAGCTGAGTTTGTGTTTTCAGTCTTCTGTCCTCAAAGTCCTGGGCCACACTCCCTCCTGGCTGGGGCCCCTGGAGCCACACATTAGGACTGCCCCCACCCAATCCATGGGAATTCTGCCCATTCCATTGTCAAAAATCGTACAAATTAGGAGAACCCTCCAAAGTCCTTGAGGCCATCCCAATAGTGTAGGTCGCCCGGGACAAAAAAGGGCGGTTGATACCGGCTGAGCATCTACCACCACTCATCTACCTCCACTCATACCAAGAAAATTGAACAAGACAGGACCCGAGGCCATTATCGGATCCATTGCTTTGGATTACAGGCATGTCTCCTCAAAAGCCTGGATGCCAATACCAAGAGAGGGGATTTCCTGAGGCACCCATCAGAACAAATCTCGTCTCCACAAGGAAACTTGTGCATGGGAGCTAAGCCAAAGCTTAGGAGAATACTTCAGGGTCCCGGTGCCACCTCCCCATTCCAAGGCCCTCATGGACACAAACACACGTTAGGACCCATCCTCTGGAAAGTGCATTTCAACTCAGCCACCACGGTTGCTCCCGCAGATCCATTAGATCTAAACTGTCTTGTTGCGAGGAGACAATTGGAAGGCGAGGCGGACTTCCCAGGCATCCATCCTCGAACGGTGCTCTGGAGTCATTCCATATGGGATGTCCTGGAGCTGTCCAACAGGTCTCAATTGTCCCGCAGAAGGAATCCTTGAAGGGGGCATCCCACATCTCCCAATGTGGAAAACCTCCATGGCCTCGAGATTCCGCTCCCTTCATGAAGGGGCCGTCATGCACAGAAACTCCAACCTGAGCCAACGTCGGATCCTCGCCCTGACTTCAGATGCATGAGATATTGGTTCAGATCTGCAGGGGGTACCTGCCGTGCCCTCACCCTGAATCCGAAGTCTAGCTTGTGTTCTCAGACTTCCGTCCTCACTCTCCTGGCCCCGAAGCCCTCAAGTTTGGCAATTCCGGACCGACAATGAAGCACTCTGCCTGCCCTCTAGAAAAATTATATTGCCTAATGAGCAGCCCAGGCAGGTTAAATGAGGATAAACCTACACGGCCCTCGAATGTACCCAAATTATATAGTCTAACCTGGGCACTAATGCACTGTCTGACACAACCTGAGCCCGGACCTGCTGACCAACACCCAGACAGCTGACCGCACGCTGAGCACATCAGACCCGCCATGGCCTTAGGTCATCATCTCTTCCCTACCTCAGTTTTCAGGCTTCAGAACCTAGACCTTATCTCCTATCACTGCCCACGGGTGACTGTGATGCAGAAATCAGAACTCTTCCTGACCCATGGCAAGAAACCTTGTGGTTGGCATGTTGTCCAACGTTCAGTGTAGGAGAAACCAGCATTCACCCTGAGGCCCCGCCCATTCTTGTGTGCGACGAGAGCAAAAACACGCATTGTGACCTCAGCGTGAGTCCTGTCCTATAGTAAGTCCTCTCAGTGGCTGAACCATTAGATGTCATAATGGGCTTGACATGTCCCTAGTCCCCAATTTTTAACCAGATTTCTGGTTGTCCAGTCGCCCCACCCCAGGGCTCTACTCTGGAATCCCTCATTTGGTGGGACATCTGAGGTTGAAAAACAAAATGAAACAAATCGACAACAACAAAAAAACGGACTTCTTCCATCCCCAGAATGACCCCAAACTCTTTGGACGGGACCGAACCCCCAGAGAGTAAGACTCGTCCATTTCCCATGAAGTCACCCGGCAATTTCACGACCATGAGTGACACGATATCCAGAGACAAAAACTTGAGCAAGAGCCTCACAATCGCCCTTTTTTCATATCCCGAAGTGTTCTCCTCATGGTCTGTAGATCAGTCCTGCCATACCTATGACCCAAAACATAAGCCGAGTTTGTGTTTTCAGACAACTGTCCAAACAGCTCTGGCCTACACACCCTACAGGCTCAGGGCCCTGGAGCCAAACCTGAGGACTGTACTTGCCCTCTCCAAGGGAATTGTATGTGCCCATTCCAATGGCCACAACCCTACTAATAGGATAACCTCCAAAGTCCCTGAGGCCATCCCAATAGTTGTGGCTTCCCAGGACAAACAGGGGCAATCTGAGCCCATCTGAGCACCTACCTGCACTCAGTCCCGTAGACTGATGTCCCCAGAGGTAAAAACGAACGCCAGGCCCCTAGGCACTAATCGGATCCATTGCTTTGGTTTCCAGGCATCTCTCCTCAGAGGCCTGGATTTCAATACCAGCATATGGCTGTTTCTTGACTCACCCATCAGAACAAATCTCATCTACACATGGGAAACATGCACGTTGGAGCTGTGTCAAAGCCTCTGTTTAGGAGAACCCTTCAGGGCCCCAGGGCCACCGCTTCATTCAAGGTCTCCATAGACACAAAAACATATTAGGACACATCCACAGGAGAGTCCATTTCAACTCAGCCTCCTCGGTTGCCCCCCACATCCAGCAGATCTAACCTGTCTTGTTGCTTGGAGACCATTGGAATGCGAGGTGAGCTACCCAGCCATCCATGTTTAGAACCCTGCTCGGAATCGTTGGCCTGGAGCCAACCAACAGGTCTCAATTGTCCTGCAGAAGAATCTTTGCAGTTTGGAGCTTCTCACAACTCCCATCGTGGGAAAACCCCCATGTCCTCGTGATCCAACCCCCTTCAAGAAAGGGCCATCAGGGCAGAAAGTCCAACCTGAGCGATCGTCTGATCCTTGCCCTGACTTCAGATGCACGAGATCTCGATTGAGGTCTGTAGATTGTGCCTGATTCCTCACCCAGAAACCTAGGCCTAGCTTGGGTTCTCAGACTCCGTCCTCAGAATACTGGCCCACAAGCCCTCCAGTTTGGCAATCCAGAATTACAATGCCGCACTCTGCCTGCCCTACAGAAGTAAAACATTGCCCTCAGGGCTACCCCGAAACCGCAAATGAGGATCAACCTGCACGCCATTCGGCTGTACCCCAAACATATTGGCTGACCTGGGCACTATTTCCCCTTCTGACCCAGCCTGAGCCTGGACCTCCTGGTCCCACCCAGACAGCTGGCCGCACACTGAGCACTTCAATCCCGCCATGGCCTTAGGTCGTCATCTCTTCCCAACTGCGGTTTTCTGGCTCCAGAACCTAGACCTTATCTCCAACCACTGCCCAGTGTTGAAAATGATGCAGAAATCAGAACTCTTTCCCCATGGCAAGAAACCTTGTGGTTGGCATGTTGTCCAACGTTCAGTGTAGTTGAAACAAGCGTGGCCCATGAGGCCCAGCCCATGCTTGCGGGCCACCTTGGTCACAAACACACATTGTGACCCTCAGCCTGAGCCCAGTCCTCAGGTAAGGCCTCTCAGGGCCTATATGAAGAGACAGCATATTGGGCTTGCCATGCCCCTAGGCCCCAATTTTTAACCATAGTTCGGGGTGTCCCTTCACTCTTCCCCAGAGCTCTGCTTTGGAATTCCTCTTTTGGTGGGACACCTGAGGTAACAAACCTGAAAGGAGTCCTCCCATCCCACAGATTGACAAAAAACAATTGGGATCGGGCCAAATCCACAGAGAGGAAGATTCGTCCATGGCCCATGATAACTCCCCAACATTCCACGGCCATCGCTGAAACAAAATCCAGAGACAAAAGCCTGAGCAAGCGCCTCAGACTCGCACTTTCTTCATATCCTGAAGAGTTCTTCTCATGGTTTGTAGATCGGGCGTGCCATAACTACTTCCCCAAACTTAAGCTGAGTTTGTGTTTTCAGTCTTCTGTCCTCAAAGTCCTGGGCCACACTCCCTCCAGGCTGGGGCCCCTGGAGCCACACATTAGGACTGCCCCCACCCAATCCATGGCAATTCTGCCCATTCCATTGTCAAAAATCGTACAAATTAGGAGAAC
This sequence comes from Mustela nivalis, assembly GCF_964662115.1. NCBI lineage: Eukaryota > Metazoa > Chordata > Mammalia > Carnivora > Mustelidae > Mustela > Mustela nivalis. The sequence goes on along the minus strand of NW_028136343.1, from coordinate 321,754 downwards.
CCTCCAAAGTCCCTGAGGCCATCCCAATAGTGTAGGTCGCCCGGGACAAAAAAGGGCGGTTGATACCGGCTGAGCATCTACCACCACTCATCTACCTCCACTCATACCAAGAAAATTGAACAAGACAGGACCCGAGGCCATTATCGGATCCATTGCTTTGGATTACAGGCATGTCTCCTCAAAAGCCTGGATGCCAATACCAAGAGAGGGGATTTCCTGAGGCACCCATCAGAACAAATCTCGTCTCCACAAGGAAACTTGTGCATGGGAGCTAAGCCAAAGCTTAGGAGAATACTTCAGGGTCCCGGTGCCACCTCCCCATTCCAAGGCCCTCATGGACACAAACACACGTTAGGACCCATCCTCTGGAAAGTGCATTTCAACTCAGCCACCACGGTTGCTCCCGCAGATCCATTAGATCTAAACTGTCTTGTTGCTAGGAGACAATTGGAAGGCGAGGCGGACTTCCCAGGCATCCATCCTCGAACGGTGCTCTGGAGTCATTCCATATGGGATGTCCTGGAGCTGTCCAACAGGTCTCAATTGTCCCGCAGAAGGAATCCTTGAAGGGGGCATCCCACATCTCCCAACGTGGAAAACCTCCATGGCCTCGAGATTCCGCTCCCTTCATGAAGGGGCCGTCATGCACAGAAACTCCAACCTGAGCCAACGTCGGATCCTCGCCCTGAATTCAGATGCATGAGATATTGGTTCAGATCTGCAGGGGGTACCTGCCGTGCCCTCACCCTGAATCCGAAGTCTAGCTTGTGTTCTCAGACTTCCGTCCTCACTCTCCTGGCCCCGAAGCCCTCAAGTTTGGCAATTCCGGACCGACAATGAAGCACTCTGCCTGCCCTCTAGAAAAAATATATTGCCTAATGAGCAGCCCAGGCAGCTTAAATGAGGATAAACCTACACGGCCCTCGAATGTACCCAAATTATATAGTCTAACCTGGGCACTAATGCACTGTCTGACACAACCTGAGCCCGGACCTGCTGACCAACACCCAGACAGCTGACCGCACCCTGAGCACATCAGACCCACCATGGCCTTAGGTCATCATCTCTTCCCTACCTCAGTTTTCAGGCTTCAGAACCTAGACCTTATCTCCAATCACTGCCCACGGGTGACTGTGATGCAGAAATCAGAACTCTTCCTGACCCATGGCAAGAAACCTTGTGGTTGGCATGTTGTCCAACGTTCAGTGTAGGAGAAACCAGCATTCACCCTGAGGCCCCGCCCATTCTTGAGTGCGAAGAGAGCATAAACACGCATTGTGACCTCACCGTGAGTCCTGTCCTCTAGTAAGTCCTCTCAGTGGCTGGACCATTAGATGTCATAATGGCCTAGACATGTCCCTAGTCCCCAATATTTAACCAGATTTCTGGTTGTCCAGTCGCCCCACCCCAGGGCTCTACTCTGGAATCCCTCATTTGGTGGGACATCTGAGGTTGAAAAACAAAATGAAACAAATCGACCACAACAAAAAAAAAAACGGACTTCTTCCATCCCCAGAATGACCCCAAACTCTTTGGACGGGACCGAACCCCCAGAGAGTAAGACTCGTCCATTTCCCATGAAGTCACCCGGCAATTTTACGACCATGAGTGACACGATATCCAGAGACAAAAACTTGAGCAAGAGCCTCACAATCGCCCTTTCTTCATATCCCGAAGTGTTCTCCTCATGGTCTGTATATCAGTCCTCTCATACCTATGACCCAAAACATAAGCCGAGTTTGTGTTTTCAGACAACTGTCCAAAGAGCTCTGGCCTACACACCCTACAGGCTCAGGGCCCTGGAGCCAAACCTGAGGACTGTACTTGCCCTCTCCAAGGGAATTGTATGTGCCCATTCCAATGGCCACAACCATAATAATAGGATAGCCTCCAAAGTCCCTGAGGCCATCCCAATAGTTGTGGCTTCCCAGGACAAACAGGGGCAATCTGAGCCCATCTGAGCACCTACCTGCACTCAGTCCCGTAGAATGATGTTCCCAGAGGTAAAAACGAACGAACAGGCCCCTAGGCACTAATTGGATCCATTGCTTTGGTTTCCAGGCATCTCTCCTCAGAGGCCTGGATTTCAATACCAGCATATGGCTGTTTCTTGACTCACCCATCAGAACAAATCTCATCTACACATGGGAAACATGCACGTTGGACCTGTGTCAAAGCCTCTGTTTAGGAGAACCCTTCAGGGCCCCAGGGCCACCGCTTCATTCCAAGGTCTCCATAGACACAAAAACATATTAGGACACATCCACAGGAGAGTCCATTTCAACGCAGCCTCCTCGGTTGCCCCCACATCCAGCAGATCTAACCTGTCTTGTTGCTTGGAGACAATTGGAATGCGAGGTGGGCTACCCAGCCATCCATCCTTAGAACCCTGCTCAGAATCGTTGGCCTGGAGCCAACCAACAGGTCTCAATTTTCCTGCAGAAGAATCTTTGCAGTTCGGAGCTTCTCACAACTCCCATCGTGGGAAAACCCCCATGTCCTCGTGATCCAACCCCCTTCAAGAAAGGGCCATCAGGGCAGAAAGTCCAACCTGAGCGATCGTCTGATCCTTGCCCTGACTTCAGATGCACGAGATCTCGATTGAGGTCTGTAGATTGTGCCTGCCATATCCTCACCCAGAAACATAGGCCTAGCTTCGGTTCTCAGACTCCGTCCTCAGACTACTGGCCCACTAGCCCTCCAGTTGGGCAATCCAGAACTACAATGCCGCACTCTGCCTGCACTACAGAAGTAAAACATTGCCCTCAGGGCTACCCCGAAACCGCAAATGAGGATCAACCTGAACGCCATTCGGCTGTACCCCAAACATATAGGCTGACCTGGGCACTATGTCCCCTTCTGACCCAGCCTGAGCCTGGACCTCCTGGTCCCACCCAGACAGCTGGCCGCACACTGAGCACATCGGACCCGCCATGGCCTTAGGACGTCATCTCTTCCCAACTGCGGTTTGCAGGCTCCAGAAGCTAGACCTTATCTCCAAACACTGCCCAGGGTTGAAAATGATGCAGAAATCATAACTCTTTCCCCATGGCAAGAAACCTTGTGGTTGGCATGTTGTCCAACGTTCAGTGTAGTTGAAACAAGCGTGGCCCATGAGGCCCAGCCCATGCTTGCGGGCAACCTTGGTCACAAACACACATTGTGACCCTCAGCCTGAGCCCAGTCCTCAGGTAAGGCCTCTCAGGGCCTATATGAAGAGACAGCATATTGGGCTTGCCATGCCCCTAGGCCCCAATTTTTAACCATAGTTCGAGTTGTCCCTTCACTCTTCCCCAGGGCTCTGCTTTGGAATTCCTCTTTTGGTGGGACACCTGAGGTAACAAACCTGAAAGGAGACCTCCCATCCCACAGATTGACGAAAAACAATTGGGATCGGGCCAAATCCACAGAGAGGAAGATTCGTCCATGGCCCATGAGACCTCCACAACATTCCACGGCCATCGCTGAAACAAAATCCAGAGACAAAATCCTGAGCAAGCGCCTCAGACTCGCTCATTCTTCATATCCTGAAGAGTTCTTCTCATGGTTTGTAGTCGGGCGTGCCATACCTACGTCCCCAAACTTAAGCTGAGTTTGTGTTTTCAGTCTTCTGTCCTCAAAGTCCTGGGCCACACTCCCTCCAGGCTGGGGCCCCTGGAGCCACACATTAGGACTGCCCCCACCCAATCCATGGGAATTCTGCCCATTCCTTGTCAAAAATCGTACAAATTAGGAGAACCCTCCAAAGTCCCTGAGGCCATCCCAATAGTGTAGGTCGCCCGGGACAAAAAAGGGCGGTTGATACCGGCTGAGCATCTACCTCCACTCATCTACCTCCACTCATACCAAGAAGATTGAACCAGACAGGACCCGAGGCCATTATCGGATCCATTGCTTTGGTTTACAGGCATGTCTCCTTAAAAGCCTGGATTCCAATACCATCAGAGGGGATTTCCTGAGGCACCCATCAGAACAAATGTCGTCTCCACAAGGAAACTTGTGCATGGGAGCTAAGCCAAAGCTTAGGAGAATACTTCAGGGTCCCGTTGCCACCTCCCCATTCCAAGGCCCTCATGGACACAAACACATGTTAGGACCCATCCTCTGGAAAGTGCATTTCAACTCAGCCACCACGGTTGCTCCCGCAGATCCATTACATCTAAACTGTCTTGTTGCTAGGAGACAATTGGAAGGCGAGGCGGACTTCCCAGGCATCCATCCTCGAACGGTGCTCTGGAGTCATTCCATATGGGATGTTCTGGAGCTGTCAAACAGGTCTCAATTGTCCCGCAGAAGGAATCCTTGAAGGGGGCATCCCACATCTCCCAACGTGGAAAACCTCCATGGCCTCGAGATTCCGCTCCCTTCATGAAGGGGCCGTCATACACAGAAACTCCAACCTGAGCCAACATCGGATCCTCGCTGACTTCAGATGCATGAGATATTGGTTCAGATCTGCAGGGGGAACCTGCCATGCCCTCACCCTGAATCCGAAGTCTAGCTTGTGTTCTCAGATTTCCGTCCTCACTCTCCTGGCCCCGAAGCCCTCAAGTTTGGCAATTCCAGACCGACAATGAAGCACTCTGCCTGCCCTCTAGAAAAAATATATTGCCTAATGAGCTGCCCAGGCAGCTTAAATGAAGATAAACCTACACGGCACTCGAATGTACCCAAATTATATAGTCTAACCTGGGCACTAATGCACTGTCTGACACAACCTGAGCCCGGACCTGCTGATCAACACCCAGACACCTGACCGCACCCTGAGCACATCAGACCCGCCATGGCCTTAGGTCATCATCTCTTCCCTACCTCAGTTTTCAGGCTTCAGAACCTAGACCTTATCTCCAATCACTGCCCACGGGTGACTGTGATGCAGAAATCAGAACTCGTCCTGACCCATGGCAAGAAACCTTATGGTTGGCATGTTGTCCAACGTTCAGTGTAGGAGAAACCAGCATTCACCCTGAGGCCCCTCCCATTCTTGAGTGCGACGAGAGCATAAAAACGCATTGTGACCTCAGCATGAGTCCTGTCCTCTAGTAAGTCCTCTCAGTGGCTGGACCATTAGATGTCATAATGGGCTTGATATGTCCCTAGTCCCCAATTTTTAACCAGATTTCTGGTTGTCCAGTCGCCACATCCCAGGGCTCTACTCTGGAATCCCTCATTTGGTGGGACATCTGAGGTTGAAAAACAAAATGAAACAAATCGACAACAACAACAAAAAACGGACTTCTTCCAACCCCAGAATGACCCCAAACTCTTTGGACGGGACCGAACCCCCAGAGAGTAAGACTCGTCCATTTCCCATGAAGTCACCCGGCAATTTCACGACCATGAGTGACACGATATCCAGAGACAAAAACTTGAGCAAGAGCCTCACACTCGCCCTTTTTTCATATACCGAAGTGTTCTCCTCATGGTCTGTAGATCAGTCCTGCCATACCTGGACCCAAAACATAAGCCGAGTTTGTGTTTTCAGACAACTGTCCAAACAGCTATGGCCTACACACCCTACAGGCTCAGGGCCCTGGAGCCAAACCTGAGGACTGTACTTGCCCTCTCCAAGGGAATTGTATGTGCCCATTCCAATGGCCACAACCCTACTAATAGGATAACCTCCAAAGTCCCTAAGGCCATCCCAATTGTTGTGGCTTCCCAGGACAAACAGGGGCAATCTGAGCCCATCTGAGCACCTACCTGCACTCAGACCCGTAGACTGATGTCCCCAGAGGTAAAAAGGAACGAACAGGCCCCTAGGCACTAATCGGATCCATTGCTTTGGTTTCCAGGCATCTCTCCTCAGAGGCCTGGATCGCAATACCAACATATGGCTGTTTCTTGACTCACCCATCAGAACAAAACTCATCTACACATGGGAAACATGCACGTTGGAGCTGTGTCAAAGCCTCTGTTTAGGAGAACCCTTCAGGGCCCCAGGGCCACCGCTTCATTCCAAGGTCTCCATAGACACAAAAACATATTAGGACACATTCACAGGAGAGTCCATTTCAACTCAGCCTCCTCGGTTGCCCCCCACATTCCAGCAGATCTAACCTGTTTTGTTGCTTGGAGACAATTGGAATGCGAGGTGGGCTACCCAGCCATCCATCCTTAGAACCCTGCTCGGAATCGTTGGCCTGGAGCCAACCAACAGGTCTCAAATGTCCTGCAGAAGAATCTTTGCAGTTTGGAGCTTCTCACAACTCCCATCGTGGGAAAACCCCCATGTCCTCGTGATCCAACCCCTTCATGAAAGGGCCATCAGGGCAGAAAGTCCAACCTGAGCGATCGTCTGATCCTTGCCCTGACTTCAGATGCACGAGATCTCGATTGAGGTCTGTAGATTGTGCCTGCCATATCCTCACCCAGAAACCTAGGCCTAGCTTGGGTTCTCAGACCCCGTCCTCAGACTACTGGCCCACAAGCCCTCCAGTTTGGCAATCCAGAACTACAATGCCGCACTCTGCCTGCCCTACAGAAGTAAAACATTGCCCTCAGGGCGACCCCGAAACCGCAAATGAGGATCAACCTGCACGCCATTCGGCTGTACCCCAAACATATAGGCTGACCTGGGCACTATTTCCCCTTCTGACCCAGCCTGAGCCTGGACCTCCTGGTCCCACCCAGACAGCTGGCCGCACACTGAGCACTTCAATCCCGCCATGGCCTTAGGTCGTCATCTCTTCCCAACTGCGGTTTTCTGGCTCCAGAACCTAGACCTTATCTCCAACCACTGCCCAGTGTTGAAAATGATGCAGAAATCAGAACTCTTTCCCCATGGCAAGAAACCTTATGGTAGGCATGTTGTCCAACGTTCAGTGTAGTTTAAACAAGCGTGGCCCATGAGGCCCAGCCCATGCTTGCGGGCCACATTGGTCACAAACACACATTGTGACCCTCAGCCTGAGCCCAGTCCTCAGGTAAGGCCTCTCAGGGCCTATATGAAGAGACAGCATATTGGGCTTGCCATGCCCCTAGGCCCCAATTTTTAACCATAGTTCGGGGTGTCCCTTCACTCTTCCCCAGGGCTCTGCTTTGGAATTCCTCTTTTGGTGGGACACCTGAGATAACAAACTTGAAAGGAGTCCTCCCATCCCACAGATTGACAAAAAACAATTGGGATCGGGCCAAATCCACAGAGAGGAAGATTCGTCCATGGCCCATGATAACTCCCCAACATTCCACGGCCATCGCTGAAACAAAATCCAGAGACAAAAGCCTGAGCAAGCGCCTCAGACTCGCACTTTCTTCATATCCTGAAGAGTTCTTCTCATGGTTTGTAGATCGGGCGTGCCATACCTACTTCCCCAAACTTAAGCTGAGTTTGTGTTTTCAGTCTTCTGTCCTCAAAGTCCTGGGCCACACTCCCTCCTGGCTGGGGCCCCTGGAGCCACACATTAGGACTGCCCCCACCCAATCCATGGGAATTCTGCCCATTCCATTGTCAAAAATCGTACAAATTAGGAGAACCCTCCAAAGTCCCTGAGGCCATCCCAATAGTGTAGTTCGCCCGGGACAAAAAAGGGCGGTTGATACCGGCTGAGCATCTACCTCCACTCATCTACCTCCACTCATACCAAGAAAATTGAACCAGACAGGACCCGAGGCCATTATCGGATCCATTGCTTTGGATTACAGGCATGTCTCCTCAAAAGCCTGGATGCCAATACCAAGAGAGGGGATTTCCTGAGGCACCTATCAGAATAAATCTCGTCTCCACAAGGAAATTGTGCATGGGAGCTAAGCCAAAGCTTAGGAGAATACTTCAGGGTCCCGGTGCCACCTCCCCATACCAAGGCCCTCATGGACACAAACACACGTTAGGACCCATCCTCTGGAAAGTGCATTTCAACTCAGCCACCACGGTTGCTTCCGCAGATCCATTAGATCTAAACTGTCTTGTTGCTGGAGACAATTGGAAGGCGAGGCGGACTTCCCAGGCATCCATCCTTGAACGGTGCTCTGGAGTCATTCCATATGGGATGTCCTGGAGCTGTCCAACAGGTCTCAAATGTCCCGCAGAAGGAATCCTTGAAGGGGGCATCCCACATCTCCCAACGTGGAAAACCTCCATGGCCTCGAGATTCCGCTCCCTTCATGAAGGGGCCGTCATGCACAGAAACTCCAACCTGAGCCAACGTCGGATCCTCGCCCTGACTTCAGATGCATGAGATATTGGTTCAGATCTGCAGGGGGTACCTGCCGTGCCCTCACCCTGAATCCGAAGTCTAGCTTGTGTTCTCAGACTTCCGTCCTCACTCTCCTGGCCCCGAAGCCCTCAAGTTTGGCAATTCTGGACCGACAATGAAGCACTCTGCCTGCCCTCTAGAAAAAATATATTGCCTAATGAGCAGCCCAGGCAGGTTAAATGAGGATAAACCTACACGGCCCTCGAATGTACCCAAATTATATAGTCTAACCTGGGCACTAATGCACTGTCTGACACAACCTGAGCCCGGACCTGCTGACCAACACCCAGACAGCTGACCGCACGCTGAGCACATCAGACCCGCCATGGCCTTAGGTCATCATCTCTTCCCTACCTCAGTTTTCAGGCTTCAGAACCTAGACCTTATCTCCAATCACTGCTCACGGGTGACTGTGATGCAGAAATTAGAACTCTTCCTGACCCATGGCAAGAAACCTTGTGGTTGGCATGTTGTCCAACGTTCAGTGTAGGAGAAACCAGCATTCACCCTGAGGCCCCGCCCATTCTTGTGTGCGACGAGAGCATAAACACGCATTGTGACCTCAGCGTGAGCCCTGTCCTATAGTAAGTCCTCTCAGTGGCTGAACCATTAGATGTCATAATGGGCTTGACATGTCCCTAGTCCCCAATTTTTAACCAGATTTCTGGTTGTCCAGTCGCCCCACCCCAGGGCTCTACTCTGGAATCCCTCATTTGGTGGGACATCTGAGGTTGAAAAACAAAATGAAACAAATCGACAACAACAAAGAAACGGACTTCTTCCATCCCAAGAATGACCGCAAACTCTTTGGACGGGACCGAACCCCCAGAGAGTAAGACTCGTCCATTTCCCATGAAGTCACCCGGCAATTTGACGACCATGAGTGACACGATATCCAGAGACAAAAACTTGAGCAAGAGCCTCACACTCGCCCTTTTTTCATATCCCGAAGTGTTCTCCTCATGGTCTGTAGATCAGTCCTGCCATACCTATGACCCAAAACATAAGCCGAGTTTGTGTTTTCAGACAACTGTCCAAACAGCTCTGGCCTACACACCCTACAGGCTCAGGGCCCTGGAGCCAAACCTGAGGACTGTACTTGCCCTCTACAAGGGAATTGTATGTGCCCATTCCAATGGCCACAACCCTACTAATAGGATAGCCTCCAAAGTCCCTGAGGCCATCCCAATAGTTGTGGCTTCCCAGGACAAACAGGGGCAATCTGAGCCCATCTGAGCACCTACCTGCACTCAGACCCGTAGACTGATGTCCCCAGAGGTAAAAACGAACGAACAGGCCCCTAGGCACTAATCGGATCCATTGCTTTGGTTTCCAGGCATCTCTCCTCAGAGGCCTGGATTTCAATACCAGCATATGGCTGTTTCTTGACTCACCCATCAGAACAAATCTCATCTACACATGGGAAACATGCACGTTGGACCTGTGTCAAAGCCTCTGTTTAGGAGAACCCTTCAGGGCCCCAGGGCCACCGCTTCATTCCAAGGTCTCCATAGACACAAAAACATATTAGGACACATCCACAGGAGAGTCCATTTCAACTCAGCCTCCTCGGTTGCCCCCCACATCCAGCAGATCTAACCTGTCTTGTTGCTTGGAGACCATTGGAATGCGAGGTGAGCTACCCAGCCATCCATGTTTACAACCCTGCTCGGAATCGTTGGCCTGGAGCCAACCAACAGGTCTCAATTGTCCTGCAGAAGAATCTTTGCAGTTTGGAGCTTCTCACAACTCCCATCGTGGGAAAACCCCCATGTCCTCGTGATCCAACCCCCTTCAAGAAAGGGCCATCAGGGCAGAAAGTCCAACCTGAGCGATCGTCTGATCCTTGCCCTGACTTCAGATGCACGAGATCTCGATTGAGGTCTGTAGATTGTGCCTGATTCCTCACCCAGAAACCTAGGCCTAGCTTGGGTTCTCAGACTCCGTCCTCAGACTACTGGCCCACAAGCCCTCCAGTTTGGCAATCCAGAACTACAATGCCGCACTCTGCCTGCCCTACAGAAGTAAAACATTGCCCTCAGGGCTACCCCGAAACCGCAAATGAGGATCAACCTGCACGCCATTCGGCTGTACCCCAAACATATTGGCTGACCTGGGCACTATTTCCCCTTCTGACCCAGCCTGAGCCTGGACCTCCTGGTCCCACCCAGACAGCTGGCCGCACACTGAGCACATCGGACCCGCCATGGTTTTAGGTCGTCATCTCTTCCCAACTGCGGTTTTCAGGCTCCAGAACCTAGACCTTATCTCCAACCACTGCCCAGTGTTGAAAATGATGCAGAAATCAGAACTCTTTCCCCATGGCAAGAAACCTTGTGGTTGGCATGTTGTCCAACGTTCAGTGTAGTTGAAACAAGCGTGGCCAATGAGGCCCAGCCCATGCTTGCGGGCCACATTGGTCACAAACATACATTGTGACCCTCAGCCTGAGCCCAGTCCTCAGGTAAGGCCTCTCAGGGCCTATATGAAGAGACAGCATATTGGGCTTGCCATGCCCCTAGGCCCCAATTTTTAACCATAGTTCGGGGTGTCCCTTCACTCTTCCCCAGAGCTCTGCTTTGGAATTCCTCTTTTGGTGGGACACCTGAGGTAACAAACCTGAAAGGAGTCCTCCCATCCCACAGATTGACAAAAAACAATTTGGATCGGGCCAAATCCACAGAGAGGAAGATTCGTCCATGGCCCATGATAACTCCCCAACATTCCACGGCCATCGCTGAAACAAAATCCAGAGACAAAAGCCTGAGCAAGCGCCTCAGACTCGCACTTTCTTCATATCCTGAAGAGTTCTTCTCATGGTTTGTAGATCGGGCGTGCCATACCTACTTCCCCAAACTTAAGCTGAGTTTGTGTTTTCAGTCTTCTGTCCTCAAAGTCCTGGGCCACACTCCCTCCTGGCTGGGGCCCCTGGAGCCACACATTAGGACTGCCCCCACCCAATCCATGGGAATTCTGCCCATTCCATTGTCAAAAATCGTACAAATTAGGAGAACCCTCCAAAGTCCCTGAGGCCATCCCAATAGTGTAGGTCGCCCGGGACAAAAAAGGGCGGTTGATACCGGCTGAGCATCTACCACCACTCATCTACCTCCACTCATACCAAGAAAATTGAACAAGACAGGACCCGAGGCCATTATCGGATCCATTGCTTTGGATTACAGGCATGTCTCCTCAAAAGCCTGGATGCCAATACCAAGAGAGGGGATTTCCTGAGGCACCCATCAGAACAAATCTCGTCTCCACAAGGAAACTTGTGCATGGGAGCTAAGCCAAAGCTTAGGAGAATACTTCAGGGTCCCGGTGCCACCTCCCCATTCCAAGGCCCTCATGGACACAAACACACGTTAGGACCCATCCTCTGGAAAGTGCATTTCAACTCAGCCACCACGGTTGCTCCCGCAGATCCATTAGATCTAAACTGTCTTGTTGCTAGGAGACAATTGGAAGGCGAGGCGGACTTCCCAGGCATCCATCCTCGAACGGTGCTCTGGAGTCATTCCATATGGGATGTCCTGGAGCTGTCCAACAGGTCTCAATTGTCCCGCAGAAGGAATCCTTGAAGGGGGCATCCCACATCTCCCAACGTGGAAAACCTCCATGGCCTCGAGATTCCGCTCCCTTCATGAAGGGGCCGTCATGCACAGAAACTCCAACCTGAGCCAACGTCGGATCCTCGCCCTGACTTCAGATGCATGAGATATTGGTTCAGATCTGCAGGGGGTACCTGCCGTGCCCTCACCCTGAATCCGAAGTCTAGCTTGTGTTCTCAGACTTCCGTCCTCACTCTCCTGGCCCCGAAGCCCTCAAGTTTGGCAATTCCGGACCGACAATGAAGCACTCTGCCTGCCCTCTAGAAAAAATATATTGCCTAATGAGCAGCCCAGGCAGCTTAAATGAGGATAAACCTACACGGCCCTCGAATGTACCCAAATTATATAGTCTAACCTGGGCACTAATGCACTGTCTGACACAACCTGAGCCCGGACCTGCTGACCAACACCCAGACAGCTGACCGCACCCTGAGCACATCAGACCCACCATGGCCTTAGGTCATCATCTCTTCCCTACCTCAGTTTTCAGGCTTCAGAACCTAGACCTTATCTCCAATCACTGCCCACGGGTGACTGTGATGCAGAAATCAGAACTCTTCCTGACCCATGGCAAGAAACCTTGTGGTTGGCATGTTGTCCAACGTTCAGTGTAGGAGAAACCAGCATTCACCCTGAGGCCCCGCCCATTCTTGAGTGCGAAGAGAGCATAAACACGCATTGTGACCTCAGCGTGAGTCCTGTCCTCTAGTAAGTCCTCTCAGTGGCTGGACCATTAGATGTCATAATGGCCTAGACATGTCCCTAGTCCCCAATATTTAACCAGATTTCTGGTTGTCCAGTCGCCCCACCCCAGGGCTCTACTCTGGAATCCCTCATTTGGTGGGACATCTGAGGTTGAAAAACAAAATGAAACAAATCGACCACAACAAAAAAAAAAAACGGACTTCTTCCATCCCCAGAATGACCCCAAACTCTTTGGACGGGACCGAACCCCCAGAGAGTAAGACTCGTCCATTTCCCATGAAGTCACCCGGCAATTTTACGACCATGAGTGACACGATATCCAGAGACAAAAACTTGAGCAAGAGCCTCACAATCGCCCTTTCTTCATATCCCGAAGTGTTCTCCTCATGGTCTGTAGATCAGTCCTCTCATACCTATGACCCAAAACATAAGCCGAGTTTGTGTTTTCAGACAACTGTCCAAAGAGCTCTGGCCTACACACCCTACAGGCTCAGGGCCCTGGAGCCAAACCTGAGGACTGTACTTGCCCTCTCCAAGGGAATTGTATGTGCCCATTCCAATGGCCACAACCATAATAATAGGATAGCCTCCAAAGTCCCTGAGGCCATCCCAATAGTTGTGGCTTCCCAGGACAAACAGGGGCAATCTGAGCCCATCTGAGCACCTACCTGCACTCAGACCCGTAGACTGATGTCCCCAGAGGTAAAAACGAACGAACAGGCCCCTAGGCACTAATCGGATCCATTGCTTTGGTTTCCAGGCATCTCTCCTCAGAGGCCTGGATTTGAATACCAGCATATGGCTGTTTCTTGACTCACCCATCAGAACAAATCTCATCTACACATGGGAAACATGCACGTTGGACCTGTGTCAAAGCCTCTGTTTAGGAGAACCCTTCAGGGCCCCAGGGCCACCGCTTCATTCCAAGGTCTCCATAGACACAAAAACATATTAGGACACATCCACAGGAGAGTATTTCAACGCAGCCTCCTCGGTTGCCCCCACATCCAGCAGATCTAACCTGTCTTGTTGCTTGGAGACAATTGGAATGCGAGGTGGGCTACCCAGCCATCCATCCTTAGAACCCTGCTCAGAATCGTTGGCCTGGAGCCAACCAACAGGTCTCAATTTTCCTGCAGAAGAATCTTTGCTGTTCGGAGCTTCTCACAACTCCCATCGTGGGAAAACCCCCATGTCCTCGTGATCCAACCCCCTTCAAGAAAGGGCCATCAGGGCAGAAAGTCCAACCTGAGCGATCGTCTGATCCTTGCCCTGACTTCAGATGCACGGGATCTCGATTGAGGTTTGTAGATTGTGCCTGCCATATCCTCACCCAGAAACATAGGCCTAGCTTCGGTTCTCAGACTCCGTCCTCAGACTACTGGCCCACAAGCCCTCCAGTTGGGCAATCCAGAACTACAATGCCGCACTCTGCCTGCTCTACAGAAGTAAAACATTGCCCTCAGGGCTACCCCGAAACCGCAAATGAGGATCAACCTGAACGCCATTCGGCTGTACCCCAAACATATAGGCTGACCTGGGCACTATGTCCCCTTCTGACCCAGCCTGAGCCTGGACCTCCTGGTCCCACCCAGACAGCTGGCCGCACACTGAGCACATCGGACCCGCCATGGCCTTAGGACGTCATCTCTTCCCAACTGCGGTTTGCAGGCTCCAGAAGCTAGACCTTATCTCCAAACACTGCCCAGGGTTGAAAATGATGCAGAAATCATAACTCTTTCCCCATGGCAAGAAACCTTGTGGTTGGCATGTTGTCCAACGTTCAGTGTAGTTGAAACAAGCGTGGCCCATGAGGCCCAGCCCATGCTTGCCAGCCACCATGGTCACAAACACACATTGTGACCCTCAGCCTGAGCCCAGTCCTCAGGTAAGGCCTCTCAGGGCCTATATGAAGAGACAGCATATTGGGCTTGCCATGCCCCTAGGCCCCAATTTTTAACCATAGTTCGAGTTGTCCCTTCACTCTTCCCCAGGGCTCTGCTTTGGAATTCCTCTTTTGGTGGGACACCTGAGGTAACAAACCTGAAAGGAGACCTCCCATCCCACAGATTGACGAAAAACAATTGGGATCGGGCCAAATCCACAGAGAGGAAGATTCGTCCATGGCCCATGAGACCTCCCCAACATTCCACGGCCATCGCTGAAACAAAATCCAGAGACAAAATCCTGAGCAAGCGCCTCAGACTCGCTCATTCTTCATATCCTGAAGAGTTCTTCTCATGGTTTGTAGTCGGGCGTGCCATACCTACGTCCCCAAACTTAAGCTGAGTTTGTGTTTTCAGTCTTCTGTCCTCAAAGTCCTGGGCCACACTCCCTCCAGGCTGGGGCCCCTGGAGCCACACATTAGGACTGCCCCCACCCAATCCATGGGAATTCTGCCCATTCCTTGTCAAAAATCGTACAAATTAGGAGAACCCTCCAAAGTCCCTGAGGCCATCCCAATAGTGTAGGTCGCCCGGGACAAAAAAGGGCGGTTGATACCGGCTGAGCATCTACCTCCACTCATCTACCTCCACTCATACCAAGAAGATTGAACCAGACAGGACCCGAGGCCATTATCGGATCCATTGCTTTGGTTTACAGGCATGTCTCCTTAAAAGCCTGGATTCCAATACCATCAGAGGGGATTTCCTGAGGCACCCATCAGAACAAATGTCGTCTCCACAAGGAAACTTGTGCATGGGAGCTAAGCCAAAGCTTAGGAGAATACTTCAGGGTCCCGGTGCCACCTCCCCATTCCAAGGCCCTCATGGATACAAACACACGTTAGGACCCATCCTCTGGAAAGTGCATTTCAACTCAGCCACCACGGTTGCTCCCGCAGATCCATTACATCTAAACTGTCTTGTTGCTAGGAGACAATTGGAAGGCGAGGCGGACTTCCCAGGCATCCATCCTCGAACGGTGCTCTGGAGTCATTCCATATGGGATGTTCTGGAGCTGTCCAACAGGTCTCAATTGTCCCGCAGAAGGAATCCTTGAAGGGGGCATCCCACATCTCCCAACGTGGAAAACCTCCATGGCCTCGAGATTCCGCTCCCTTCATGAAGGGGCCGTCATACACAGAAACTCCAACCTGAGCCAACATCGGATCCTCGCCCTGACTTCAGATGCATGAGATATTGGTTCAGATCTGCAGGGGGAACCTGCCATGCCCTCACCCTGAATCCGAAGTCTAGCTTGTGTTCTCAGACTTCCGTCCTCACTCTCCTGGCCCCGAAGCCCTCAAGTTTGGCAATTCCAGACCGACAATGAAGCACTCTGCCTGCCCTCTAGAAAAAATATATTGCCTAATGAGCTGCCCAGGCAGCTTAAATGAAGATAAACCTACACGGCACTCGAATGTACCCAAATTATATAGTCTAACCTGGGCACTAATGCACTGTCTGACACAACCTGAGCCCGGACCTGCTGATCAACACCCAGACACCTGACCGCACCCTGAGCACATCAGACCCGCCATGGCCTTAGGTCATCATCTCTTCCCTACCTCAGTTTTCAGGCTTCAGAACCTAGACCTTATCTCCAATCACTGCCCACGGGTGACTGTGATGCAGAAATCAGAACTCGTCCTGACCCATGGCAAGAAACCTTATGGTTGGCATGTTGTCCTACGTTCAGGTTAGGAGAAACCAGCATTCACCCTGAGGCCCCTCCCATTCTTGAGTGCGACGAGAGCATAAAAACGCATTGTGACCTCAGCATGAGTCCTGTCCTCTAGTAAGTCCTCTCAGTGGCTGGACCATTAGATGTCATAATGGGCTTGACATGTCCCTAGTCCCCAATTTTTAACCAGATTTCTGGTTGTCCAGTCGCCCCACCCCAGGGCTCTACTCTGGAATCCCTCATTTGGTGGGACATCTGAGGTTGAAAAACAAAATGAAACAAATCGACAACAACAACAAAAAAACGGACTTCTTCCAACCCCAGAATGACCCCAAACTCTTTGGACGGGACCGAACCCCCAGAGAGTAAGACTCGTCCATTTTCCATGAAGTCACCCGGCAATTTCACGACCATGAGTGACACGATATCCAGAGACAAAAACTTGAGCAAGAGCCTCACACTCGCCCTTTTTTCATATACCGAAGTGTTCTCCTCATGGTCTGTAGATCAGTCCTGCCATACCTGGATCCAAAACATAAGCCGAGTTTCTGTTTTCAGACAACTGTCCAAACAGCTATGGCCTACACACCCTACAGGCTCAGGGCCCTGGAGCCAAACCTGAGGACTGTACTTGCCCTCTCCAAGGGAATTGTATGTGCCCATTCCAATGGCCACAACCCTACTAATAGGATAACCTCCAAAGTCCCTAAGGCCATCCCAATTGTTGTGGCTTCCCAGGACAAACAGGGGCAATCTGAGCCCATCTGAGCACCTACCTGCACTCAGACCCGTAGACTGATGTCCCCAGAGTTAAAAAGGAACGAACAGGCCCCTAGGCACTAATCGGATCCATTGCTTTGGTTTCCAGGCATCTCTCCTCAGACGCCTGGATCTCAATACCAACATATGGCTGTTTCTTGACTCACCCATCAGAACAAAACTCATCTACACATGGGAAACATGCACGTTGGAGCTGTGTCAAAGCCTCTGTTTAGGAGAACCCTTCAGGGCCCCAGGGCCACCGCTTCATTCCAAGGTCTCCATAGACACAAAAACATATTAGGACACATTCACAGGAGAGTCCATTTCAACTCAGCCTCCTCGGTTGCCCCCCACATTCCAGCAGATCTAACCTGTTTTGTTGCTTGGAGACAATTGGAATGCGAGGTGGGCTACCCAGCCATCCATCCTTAGAACCCTGCTCGGAATCGTTGGCCTGGAGCCAACCAACAGGTCTCAAATGTCCTGCAGAAGAATCTTTGCAGTTTGGAGCTTCTCACAACTCCCATCGTGGGAAAACCCCCATGTCCTCGTGATCCAACCCCTTCATGAAAGGGCCATCAGGGCAGAAAGTCCAACCTGAGCGATCGTCTGATCCTTGCCCTGACTTCAGATGCACGAGATCTCGATTGAGGTCTGTAGATTGTGCCTGCCATATCCTCACCCAGAAACCTAGGCCTAGCTTGGGTTCTCAGACCCCGTCCTCAGACTACTGGCCCACAAGCCCTCCAGTTTGGCAATCCAGAACTACAATGCCGCACTCTGCCTGCCCTACAGAAGTAAAACATTGCCCTCAGGGCGACCCCGAAACCGCAAATGAGGATCAACCTGCACGCCATTCGGCTGTACCCCAAACATATAGGCTGACCTGGGCACTATTTCCCCTTCTGACCCAGCCTGAGCCTGGACCTCCTGGTCCCACCCAGACAGCTGGCCGCACACTGAGCACTTCAATCCCGCCATGGCCTTAGGTCGTCATCTCTTCCCAACTGCGGTTTTCTGGCTCCAGAACCTAGACCTTATCTCCAACCACTGCCCAGTGTTGAAAATGATGCAGAAATCAGAACTCTTTCCCCATGGCAAGAAACCTTATGGTAGGCATGTTGTCCAACGTTCAGTGTAGTTTAAACAAGCGTGGCCCATGAGGCCCAGCCCATGCTTGCGGGCCACATTGGTCACAAACACACATTGTGACCCTCAGCCTGAGCCCAGTCCTCAGGTAAGGCCTCTCAGGGCCTATATGAAGAGACAGCATATTGGGCTTGCCATGCCCCTAGGCCCCAATTTTTAACCATAGTTCGGGGTGTCCCTTCACTCTTCCCCAGGGCTCTGCTTTGGAATTCCTCTTTTGGTGGGACACCTGAGGTAACAAACTTGAAAGGAGTCCTCCCATCCCACAGATTGACAAAAAACAATTGGGATCGGGCCAAATCCACAGAGAGGAAGATTCGTCCATGGCCCATGATAACTCCCCAACATTCCACGGCCATCGCTGAAACAAAATCCAGAGACAAAAGCCTGAGCAAGCGCCTCAGACTCGCACTTTCTTCATATCCTGAAGAGTTCTTCTCATGGTTTGTAGATCGGGCGTGCCATACCTACTTCCCCAAACTTAAGCTGAGTTTGTGTTTTCAGTCTTCTGTCCTCAAAGTCCTGGGCCACACTCCCTCCTGGCTGGGGCCCCTGGAGCCACACATTAGGACTGCCCCCACCCAATCCATGGGAATTCTGCCCATTCCATTGTCAAAAATCGTACAAATTAGGAGAACCCTCCAAAGTCCCTGAGGCCATCCCAATAGTGTAGTTCGCCCGGGACAAAAAAGGGCGGTTGATACCGGCTGAGCATCTACCTCCACTCATCTACCTCCACTCATACCAAGAAAATTGAACCAGACAGGACCCGAGGCCATTATCGGATCCATTGCTTTGGATTACAGGCATGTCTCCTCAAAAGCCTGGATGCCAATACCAAGAGAGGGGATTTCCTGAGGCACCTATCAGAATAAATCTCGTCTCCACAAGGAAATTGTGCATGGGAGCTAAGCCAAAGCTTAGGAGAATACTTCAGGGTCCCGGTGCCAGCTCCCCATTCCAAGGCCCTCATGGACACAAACACACGTTAGGACCCATCCTCTGGAAAGTGCATTTCAACTCAGCCACCACGGTTGCTTCCGCAGATCCATTAGACCTAAACTGTCTTGTTGCTGGAGACAATTGGAAGGCGAGGCGGACTTCCCAGGCATCCATCCTTGAACGGTGCTCTGGAGTCATTCCATATGGGATGTCCTGGAGCTGTCCAACAGGTCTCAAATGTCCCGCAGAAGGAATCCTTGAAGGGGGCATCCCACATCTCCCAACGTGGAAAACCTCCATGGCCTCGAGATTCCGCTCCCTTCATGAAGGGGCCGTCATGCACAGAAACTCCTACCTGAGCCAACGTCGGATCCTCGCCCTGACTTCAGATGCATGAGATATTGGTTCAGATCTGCAGGGGGTACCTGCCGTGCCCTCACCCTGAATCCGAAGTCTAGCTTGTGTTCTCAGACTTCCGTCCTCACTCTCCTGGCCCCGAAGCCCTCAAGTTTGGCAATTCCGGACCGACAATGAAGCACTCTGCCTGCCCTCTAGAAAAAATATATTGCCTAATGAGCAGCCCAGGCAGGTTAAATGAGGATAAACCTACACGGCCCTCGAATGTACCCAAATTATATAGTCTAACCTGGGCACTAATGCACTGTCTGACACAACCTGAGCCCGGACCTGCTGACCAACACCCAGACAGCTGACCGCACGCTGAGCACATCAGACCCGCCATGGCCTTAGGTCATCATCTCTTCCCTACCTCAGTTTTCAGGCTTCAGAACCTAGACCTTATCTCCAATCACTGCTCACGGGTGACTGTGATGCAGAAATTAGAACTCTTCCTGACCCATGGCAAGAAACCTTGTGGTTGGCATGTTGTCCAACGTTCAGTGTAGGAGAAACCAGCATTCACCCTGAGGCCCCGCCCATTCTTGTGTGCGACGAGAGCATAAACACGCATTGTGACCTCAGCGTGAGCCCTGTCCTATAGTAAGTCCTCTCAGTGGCTGAACCATTAGATGTCATAATGGGCTTGACATGTCCCTAGTCCCCAATTTTTAACCAGATTTCTGGTTGTCCAGTCGCCCCACCCCAGGGCTCTACTCTGGAATCCCTCATTTGGTGGGACATCTGAGGTTGAAAAACAAAATGAAACAAATCGACAACAACAAAAAAACGGACTTCTTCCATCCCCAGAATGACCGCAAACTCTTTGGACGGGACCGAACCCCCAGAGAGTAAGACTCGTCCATTTCCCATGAAGTCACCCGGCAATTTGACGACCATGAGTGACACGATATCCAGAGACAAAAACTTGAGCAAGAGCCTCACACTCGCCCTTTTTTCATATCCCGAAGTGTTCTCCTCATGGTCTGTAGATCAGTCCTGCCATACCTATGACCCAAAACATAAGCCGAGTTTGTGTTTTCAGACAACTGTCCAAACAGCTCTGGCCTACACACCCTACAGGCTCAGGGCCCTGGAGCCAAACCTGAGGACTGTACTTGCCCTCTCCAAGGGAATTGTATGTGCCCATTCCAATGGCCACAACCCTACTAATAGGATAGCCTCCAAAGTCCCTGAGGCCATCCCAATATTTGTGGCTTCCCAGGACAAACAGGGGCAATCTGAGCCCATCTGAGCACCTACCTGCACTCAGACCCGTAGACTGATGTCCCCAGAGGTAAAAACGAACGAACAGGCCCCTAGGCACTAATCGGATCCATTGCTTTGGTTTCCAGGCATCTCTCCTCAGAGGCCTGGATTTCAATACCAGCATATGGCTGTTTCTTGACTCACCCATCAGAACAAATCTCATCTACACATGGGAAACATGCACGTTGGACCTGTGTCAAAGCCTCTGTTTAGGAGAACCCTTCAGGGCCCCAGGGCCACCGCTTCATTCCAAGGTCTCCATAGACACAAAAATATATTAGGACACATCCACAGGAGAGTCCATTTCAACTCAGCCTCCTCGGTTGCCCCCCACATCCAGCAGATCTAACCTGTCTTGTTGCTTGGAGACCATTGGAATGCGAGGTGAGCTACCCAGCCATCCATGTTTACAACCCTGCTCGGAATCGTTGGCCTGGAGCCAACCAACAGGTCTCAATTGTCCTGCAGAAGAATCTTTGCAGTTTGGAGCTTCTCACAACTCCCATCGTGGGAAAACCCCCATGTCCTCGTGATCCAACCCCCTTCAAGAAAGGGCCATCAGGGCAGAAAGTCCAACCTGAGCGATCGTCTGATCCTTGCCCTGACTTCAGATGCACGAGATCTCTATTGAGGTCTGTAGATTGTGCCTGCCATATCCTCACCCAGAAACCTAGGCCTAGCTTGGGTTCTCAGACCCCGTCCTCAGACTACTGGCCCACAAGCCCTCCAGTTTGGCAATCCAGAACTACAATGCCGCACTCTGCCTGCCCTACAGAAGTAAAACATTGCCCTCAGGGCGACCCCGAAACCGCAAATGAGGATCAACCTGCACGCCATTCGGCTGTACCCCAAACATATAGGCTGACCTGGGCACTATTTCCCCTTCTGACCCAGCCTGAGCCTGGACCTCCTGGTCCCACCCAGACAGCTGGCCGCACACTGAGCACATCGGACCCGCCATGGCCTTAGGTCGTCATCTCTTCCCAACTGCGGTTTTCTGGCTCCAGAACCTAGACCTTATCTCCAACCACTGCCCAGTGTTGAAAATGATGCAGAAATCAGAACTCTTTCCCCATGGCAAGAAACCTTGTGGTTGGCATGTTGTCCAACGTTCAGTGTAGTTGAAACAAGCGTGGCCAATGAGGCCCAGCCCATGCTTGCGGGCCACATTGGTCACAAACACACATTGTGACCCTCAGCCTGAGCCCAGTCCTCAGGTAAGGCCTCTCAGGGCCTATATGAAGAGACAGCATATTGGGCTTGCCATGCCCCTAGGCCCCAATTTTTAACCATAGTTCGGGGTGTCCCTTCACTCTTCCCCAGAGCTCTGCTTTGGAATTCCTCTTTTGGTGGGACACCTGAGGTAACAAACCTGAAAGGAGTCCTCCCATCCCACAGATTGACAAAAAACAATTGGGATCGGGCCAAATCCACAGAGAGGAAGATTCGTCCATGGCCCATGATAACTCCCCAACATTCCACGGCCATCGCTGAAACAAAATCCAGAGACAAAAGCCTGAGCAAGCGCCTCAGACTCGCACTTTCTTCATATCCTGAAGAGTTCTTCTCATGGTTTGTAGATCGTGCGTGCCATACCTACTTCTCCAAACTTAAGCTGAGTTTGTGTTTTCAGTCTTCTGTCCTCAAAGTCCTGGGCCACACTCCCTCCTGGCTGGGGCCCCTGGAGCCACACATTAGGACTGCCCCCACCCAATCCATGGGAATTCTGCCCATTCCATTGTCAAAAATCGTACAAATTAGGAGAACCCTCCAAAGTCCCTGAGGCCATCCCAATAGTGTAGGTCGCCCGGGACAAAAAAGGGCGGTTGATACCGGCTGAGCATCTACCACCACTCATCTACCTCCACTCATACCAAGAAAATTGAACAAGACAGGACCCGAGGCCATTATCGGATCCATTGCTTTGGATTACAGGCATGTCTCCTCAAAAGCCTGGATGCCAATACCAAGAGAGGGGATTTCCTGAGGCACCCATCAGAACAAATCTCGTCTCCACAAGGAAACTTGTGCATGGGAGCTAAGCCAAAGCTTAGGAGAATACTTCAGGGTCCCGGTGCCACCTCCCCATTCCAAGGCCCTCATGGACACAAACACACGTTAGGACCCATCCTCTGGAAAGTGCATTTCTACTCAGCCACCACGGTTGCTCCCGCAGATCCATTAGATCTAAACTGTCTTGTTGCTAGGAGACAATTGGAAGGCGAGGCGGACTTCCCAGGCATCCATCCTCGAACGGTGCTCTGGAGTCATTCCATATGGGATGTCCTGGAGCTGTCCAACAGGTCTCAATTGTCCCGCAGAAGGAATCCTTGAAGGGGGCATCCCACATCTCCCAATGTGGAAAACCTCCATGGCCTCGAGATTCCGCTCCCTTCATGAAGGGGCCGTCATGCACAGAAACTCCAACCTGAGCCAACGTCGGATCCTCGCCCTGACTTCAGATGCATGAGATATTGGTTCAGATCTGCAGGGGGTACCTGCCGTGCCCTCACCCTGAATCCGAAGTCTAGCTTGTGTTCTCAGACTTCCGTCCTCACTCTCCTGGCCCCGAAGCCCTCAAGTTTGGCAATTCCGGACCGACAATAAAGGACTCTGCCTGCCCTCTAGAAAAATTATATTGCCTAATGAGCAGCCCAGGCAGGTTAAATGAGGATAAACCTACACGGCCCTCGAATGTACCCAAATTATATAGTCTAACCTGGGCACTAATGCACTGTCTGACACAACCTGAGCCCGGACCTGCTGACCAACACCCAGACAGCTGACCGCACGCTGAGCACATCAGACCCGCCATGGCCTTAGGTCATCATCTCTTCCCTACCTCAGTTTTCAGGCTTCAGAACCTAGACCTTATCTCCAATCACTGCCCACGGGTGACTGTGATGCAGAAATCAGAACTCTTCCTGAACCATGGCAAGAAACCTTGTGGTTGGCATGTTGTCCAACGTTCAGTGTAGGAGAAACCAGCATTCACCCTGAGGCCCCGCCCATTCTTGTGTGCGACGAGAGCAAAAACACGCATTGTGACCTCAGCGTGAGTCCTGTCCTATAGTAAGTCCTCTCAGTGGCTGAACCATTAGATGTCATAATGGGCTTGACATGTCCCTAGTCCCCAATTTTTAACCAGATTTCTGGTTGTCCATTCGCCCCACCCCAGGGCTCTACTCTGGAATCCCTCATTTGGTGGGACATCTGAGGTTGAAAAACAAAATGAAACAAATCGACAACAACAAAAAAACGGACTTCTTCCATCCCCAGAATGACCCCAAACTCTTTGGACGGGACCGAACCCCCAGAGAGTAAGACTCGTCCATTTCCCATGAAGTCACCCGGCAATTTCACGACCATGAGTGACACGATATCCAGAGACAAAAACTTGAGCAAGAGCCTCACAATCGCCCTTTTTTCATATCCCGAAGTGTTCTCCTCATGGTCTGTAGATCAGTCCTGCCATACCTATGACCCAAAACATAAGCCGAGTTTGTGTTTTCAGACAACTGTCCAAACAGCTCTGGCCTACACACCCTACAGGCTCAGGGCCCTGGAGCCAAACCTGAGGACTGTACTTGCCCTCTCCAAGGGAATTGTATGTGCCCATTCCAATGGCCACAACCCTACTAATAGGATAACCTCCAAAGTCCCTGAGGCCATCCCAATAGTTGTGGCTTCCCAGGACAAACAGGGGCAATCTGAGCCCATCTGAGCACCTACCTGCACTCAGTCCCGTAGACTGATGTCCCCAGAGGTAAAAACGAACGCCAGGCCCCTAGGCACTAATCGGATCCATTGCTTTGGTTTCCAGGCATCTCTCCTCAGAGGCCTGGATTTCAATACCAGCATATGGCTGTTTCTTGACTCACCCATCAGAACAAATCTCATCTACACATGGGAAACATGCACGTTGGAGCTGTGTCAAAGCCTCTGTTTAGGAGAACCCTTCAGGGCCCCAGGGCCACCGCTTCATTCCAAGGTCTCCATAGACACAAAAACATATTAGGACACATCCACAGGAGAGTCCATTTCAACTCAGCCTCCTCGGTTGCCCCCCACATCCAGCAGATCTAACCTGTCTTGTTGCTTGGAGACCATTGGAATGCGAGGTGAGCTACCCAGCCATCCATGTTTAGAACCCTGCTCGGAATCGTTGGCCTGGAGCCAACCAACAGGTCTCAATTGTCCTGCAGAAGAATCTTTGCAGTTTGGAGCTTCTCACAACTCCCATCGTGGGAAAACCCCCATGTCCTCGTGATCCAACCCCCTTCAAGAAAGGGCCATCAGGGCAGAAAGTCCAACCTGAGCGATCGTCTGATCCTTGCCCTGACTTCAGATGCACGAGATCTCGATTGAGGTCTGTAGATTGTGCCTGATTCCTCACCCAGAAACCTAGGCCTAGCTTGGGTTCTCAGACTCCGTCCTCAGAATACTGGCCCACAAGCCCTCCAGTTTGGCAATCCAGAATTACAATGCCGCTCTCTGCCTGCCCTACAGAAGTAAAACATTGCCCTCAGGGCTACCCCGAAACCGCAAATGAGGATCAACCTGCACGCCATTCGGCTGTACCCCAAACATATTGGCTTACCTGGGCACTATTTCCCCTTCTGACCCAGCCTGAGCCTGGACCTCCTGGTACCACCCAGACAGCTGGCCGCACACTGAGCACTTCAATCCCGCCATGGCCTTAGGTCGTCATCTCTTCCCAACTGCGGTTTTCTGGCTCCAGAACCTAGACCTTATCTCCAACCACTGCCCAGTGTTGAAAATGATGCAGAAATCAGAACTCTTTCCCCATGGCAAGAAACCTTGTGGTTGGCATGTTGTCCAACGTTCAGTGTAGTTGAAACAAGCGTGGCCCATGAGGCCCAGCCCATGCTTGCGGGCCACATTGGTCACAAACACACATTGTGACCCTCAGCCTGAGCCCAGTCCTCAGGTAAGGCCTCTCAGGGCCTATATGAAGAGACAGCATATTGGGCTTGCCATGCCCCTAGGCCCCAATTTTTAACCATAGTTCGGGGTGTCCCTTCACTCTTCCCCAGAGCTCTGCTTTGGAATTCCTCTTTTGGTGGGACACCTGAGGTAACAAACCTGAAAGGAGTCCTCCCATCCCACAGATTGACAAAAAACAATTGGGATCGGGCCAAATCCACAGAGAGGAAGATTCGTCCATGGCCCATGATAACTCCCCAACATTCCACGGCCATCGCTGAAACAAAATCCAGAGACAAAAGCCTGAGCAAGCGCCTCAGACTCGCACTTTCTTCATATCCTGAAGAGTTCTTCTCATGGTTTGTAGATCGGGCGTGCCATACCTACTTCCCCAAACTTAAGCTGAGTTTGTGTTTTCAGTCTTCTGTCCTCAAAGTCCTGGGCCACACTCCCTCCTGGCTGGGGCCCCTGGAGCCACACATTAGGACTGCCCCCACCCAATCCATGGGAATTCTGCCCATTCCATTGTCAAAAATCGTACAAATTAGGAGAACCCTCCAAAGTCCCTGAGGCCATCCCAATAGTGTAGGTCGCCCGGGACAAAAAAGGGCGGTTGATACCGGCTGAGCATCTACCACCACTCATCTACCTCCACTCATACCAAGAAAATTGAACAAGACAGGACCCGAGGCCATTATCGGATCCATTGCTTTGGATTACAGGCATGTCTCCTCAAAAGCCTGGATGCCAATACCAAGAGAGGGGATTTCCTGAGGCACCCATCAGAACAAATCTCGTCTCCACAAGGAAACTTGTGCATGGGAGCTAAGCCAAAGCTTAGGAGAATACTTCAGGGTCCCGGTGCCACCTCCCCATTCCAAGGCCCTCATGGACACAAACACACGTTAGGACCCATCCTCTGGAAAGTGCATTTCAACTCAGCCACCACGGTTGCTCCCGCAGATCCATTAGATCTAAACTGTCTTGTTGCTAGGAGACAATTGGAAGGCGAGGCGGACTTCCCAGGCATCCATCCTGGAACGGTGCTCTGGAGTCATTCCATATGGGATGTCCTGGAGCTGTCCAACAGGTCTCAATTGTCCCGCAGAAGGAATCCTTGAAGGGGGCATCCCACATCTCCCAACGTGGAAAACCTCCATGGCCTCGAGATTCCGCTCCCTTCATGAAGGGGCCGTCATGCACAGAAACTCCAACCTGAGCCAACGTCGGATCCTCGCCCTGACTTCAGATGCATGAGATATTGGTTCAGATCTGCAGGGGGTACCTGCCGTGCCCTCACCCTGAATCCGAAGTCTAGCTTGTGTTCTCAGACTTCCGTCCTCACTCTCCTGGCCCCGAAGCCCTCAAGTTTGGCAATTCCGGACCGACAATGAAGCACTCTGCCTGCCCTCTAGAAAAAATATATTGCCTAATGAGCAGCCCAGGCAGCTTAAATGAGGATAAACCTACACGGCCCTCGAATGTACCCAAATTATATAGTCTAACCTGGGCACTAATGCACTGTCTGACACAACCTGAGCCCGGACCTGCTGACCAACACCCAGACAGCTGACCGCACGCTGAGCACATCAGACCGCCATGGCCTCAGGTCATCATCTCTTCCCTACCTCAGTTTTCAGGCTTCAGAACCTAGACCTTATCTCCAATCACTGCCCACGGGTGACTGTGATGCAGAAATCAGAACTCTTCCTGACCCATGGTAAGAAACCTTGTGGTTGGCATGTTGTCCAACGTTCAGTGTAGGAGAAACCAGCATTCACCCTGAGGCCCCACCCATTCTTGAGTGCGACGAGAGCATAAACACGCATTGTGACCTCAGCGTGAGTCCTGTCCTCTAGTAAGTCCTCTCAGTGGCTGGACCATTAGATGTCATAATGGGCTTGACATGTCCCTAGTCCCCAATTTTTAACCAGATTTCTGGTTGTCCAGTCGCCCCACCCCAGGGCTCTACTCTGGAATCCCTCATTTGGTGGGACATCTGAGGTTGAAAAACAAAATGAAACAAATCGACAACAACAAAAAAACGGACTTCTTCCATCCCCAGAATGACCCCAAACTCTTTGGACGGGACCGAACCCCCAAAGAGTAAGACTCGTCCATTTCCCATGAAGTCACCTGGCAATTTCATGACCATGAGTGACACGATATCCAGAGACAAAAACTTGAGCAAGAGCCTCACAATCGCCCTTTTTTCATATCCCGAAGTATTCTCCTCATGGTCTGTAGATCAGTCCTGCCATACCTATGACCCAAAACATAAGCCGAGTTTGTGTTTTCAGACAACTGTCCAAACAGCTCTGGCCTACACACCCTACAGGCTCCGGGCCCTGGAGCCAAACCTGAGGACTGTACTTGCCCTCTCCAAGGGAATTGTATGTGCCCATTCCAATGGCCACAACCCTACTAATAGGATAACCTCCAAAGTCCCTGAGGCCATCCCAATAGTTGTGGCTTCCCAGGACAAACAGGGGCAATCTGAGCCCATCTGAGCACCT
Organism: Mustela nivalis; assembly: GCF_964662115.1. NCBI lineage: Eukaryota > Metazoa > Chordata > Mammalia > Carnivora > Mustelidae > Mustela > Mustela nivalis. The sequence continues at coordinate 293,635 of NW_028136343.1, read as the reverse complement.
ACCTGCACTCAGACCCGTAGGCTGATGTCCCCAGAGGTAAAAACGAACGAACAGGCCCCTAGGCACTAATCGGATCCATTGCTTTGTTTTCCAGGCATCTCTCCTCAGAGGCCTGGATTTCAATACCAGCATATGGCTGTTTCTTGACTCACCCATCAGAACAAATCTCATCTACACATGGGAAACATGCACGTTGGAGCTGTGTCAAAGCCTCTGTTTAGGAGAACCCTTCAGGGCCCCAGGGCCACCGCTTCATTCCAAGGTCTCCATAGACACAAAAACATATTAGGACACATCCACAGGAGAGTCCATTTCAACTCAGCCTCCTCGGTTGCCCCTCACATCCAGCAGATCTCACCTGTCTTGTTGCTTGGAGACAATTGGAATGCGAGGTGGGCTACCCAGCCATCCATCCTTAGAACCCTGCTCGGAATCGTTGGCCTGGAGCCAACCAATAGGTCTCAATTGTCCTGCAGAAGAATCTTTGCACTTTGGAACTTCTCACAACTCCCATCGTGGGAAAACCCCCATGTCCTCGTGATCCAACCCCCTAAAAGAAAGGGCCATCAGGGCAGAAAGTCCAACCTGAGCGATAGTCTGATCCTTGCCTTGACTTCAGATGCACGAGATCTCGATTGAGGTCTGTAGATTGGGCCTGCCATATCCTCACCCAGAAACCTAGGCCTAGCTTGGGTTCTCAGACTCCGTCCTCAGACTACTGGCCCACAAGCCCTCCAGTTGGGCAATCCAGAACTACAATGCCGCACTCTGCCTGCCCTACAGAAGTAAAACATTGCCCTCAGGGCTACCCCGAAACCGCAAATTAGGATCAACCTGCACACCATTCGGCTTTACCCCAAACATATAGGCTGACCTGGGCACTATTTCCCCTTCTGACCCAGCCTGAGCCTGGACCTCCTGGTCCCACCCAGACAGCTGGCCGCACACTGAGCACATCGGACCCGCCATGGCCTTAGGTCGTCTCTCTTCCCAACTGCGGTTTTCAGGCTCCAGAACCTAGACCTTATCTCCAACCACTGCCCAGGGTTGAAAATGATGCAGAAATCAGAACTCTTTCCCCATGGCAAGAAACCTTGTGGTTGGCATGTTGTCCAACGTTCAGTGTAGTTGAAACAGCGTGACCCATGAGGCCCAGCCCATGCTTGCGGGCCACATTGGTCAAAAACACACATTGTGACCCTCAGCCTGAGCCCAGTCCTCAGGTAAGGCCTCTCAGGGCCTATATGAAGAGACAGCATATTGGGCTTGCCATGCGTCTAGGCCCCAATTTTTAACCATAGTTCGGGTTGTCCCTTCACTCTTCCCCAGGGCTCTGCTTTGGAATTCCTCTTTTGGTGGGACACCTGAGGTAACAAACCTGAAAGGAGTCCTCCCATCCCACAGATTGACGAAAAACAATTGGGATCGGGCCAAATCCACAGAGAGGAAGATTCGTCCATGGCCCATGAGACCTCCCCAACATTCCACGGCCATCGCTGAAACAAAATCCAGAGACAAAAGCCTGAGCAAGCGCCTCAGACTCGCTCATTCTTCTTATCCTGAAGAGTTCTTCTCATGGTTTGTAGATCGGGCGTGCCATACCTACGTCCCCAAACTTAAGCTGAGTTTGTGTTTTCAGTCTTCTGTCCTCAAAGTCCTGGGCCACACTCCCTCCAGGCTGGGGCCCCTGGAGCCACACATTAGGACTGCCCCCACACAATCCATGGGAATTCTGCCCATTCCATTGTCAAAAATTCTACAAATTAGGAGAACCCTCCAAAGTCCCTGAGGCCATCCCAATAGTGTAAGTCGCCCGGGACAAAAAAGGGCGGTTGATACCGGCTGAGCATCTACCTAGACTCATACCAAGAAGATTGAACCAGACAGGACCCGAGGCCATTATCGGATCCATTGCTTTGGTTTACAGGCATGTCTCCTCAAAAGCCTGGATTCCAATACCATCAGAGGGGATTTCCTGAGGCACCCATCAGAACAAATCTCGTCTCCACAAGGAAACTTGTGCATGGGAGCTAAGCCAAAGCTTAGGAGAATACTTCAGGGTCCCGGTGCCACCTCCCCATTCCAAGGCCCTCATGGACACAAACACACGTTAGGACCCATCCTCTGGAAAGTGCATTTCAACTCAGCCACCCCGGTTGCTCCCGCAGATCCATTAGATCTAAACAGTCTTGTTGCTAGGAGACAATTGGAAGGTGAGGCGGACTTCGCAGGCATCCATCCTCGAACGGTGCTCTGGAGTCATTCCATATGGGATGTCCTGGAGCTGTCCAACAGGTCTCAATTGTCCCACAGAAGGAATCCTTGAAGGGGGCATCCCACATCTCCCAACGTGGAAAACCTCCATGGCCTCGAGATTCTGCTCCCTTCATGAAGGGGCCGTCATGCACAGAAACTCCAACCTGAGCAAACGTCGGATCCTCGCCCTGACTTCAGATGCATGAGATATTGGTTCAGATCTGCAGGGTTACCTGCCGTGCCCTCACCCTGAATCCGAAGTCTAGCTTGTGTTCTCAGACTTCCGTCCTCACTCTCCTGGCCCCGAAGCCCTCAAGTTTGGCAATTCTGGTCCGACAATGAAGCACTCTGCCTGCCCTCTAGAAAAAATATATTGCCTAATGAGCAGCCCAGGCAGCTTAAATGAGGGTAAACCTACACGGCACTCGAATGTACCCAAATTATATAGTCTAACCTGGGCACTAATGCACTGTCTGACAAAACCTGAGCCTGGTCCTGCTGACAAACACCCAGACAGCTGACCGCACGCTGAGCACATCAGACCCGCCATGGCCTTAGGTCATCATCTCTTCCCTACCTCAGTTTTCAGGCTTCAGAACCTAGACCTTATCTCCAATCACTGCCCACGGGTGACTGTGATGCAGAAATCAGAACTCTTCCTGACCCATGGTAAGAAACCTTGTGGTTGGCATGTTGTCCATCGTTCAGTGTAGGAGAAACCAGCATTCACCCAGAGGCCCCGCCCATTCTTGAGTGCGACGAGAGCATAAACACGCATTGTGACCTTAGCATGAGTCCTGTCCTCTATTAAGTCCTCTCAGTGGCTGGACCTTTTATGTCATAATGGGCTTGACATGTCCTTAGTCCCCAATTTTTAACCAGATTTCTGGTTGTCCAGTCGCCCCACCCCAGGGCTCTACTCTGGAATCCCTCATTTGGTGGGACATCTGAGGTTGAAAAACAAAATGAAACAAATCGACAACAACAACAAAAAAACGGACTTCTTCCATCCCCAGAATGACCCCAAACTCTTTGGACGGGACCGAACCCCCAGAGAGTAAGACTCGTCCATTTCCCATGAAGTCACCCGGCAATTTCACGACCATGAGTGACACGATATCCAGAGACAAAAACTTGAGCAAGAGCCTCACACTCGCCCTTTTTTCATATCCCGTTTGTTCTCCTCATGGTCTGTAGATCAGTCCTGCCATACCTATGACCCAAAACATAAGCCGAGTTTGTGCTTTCAGACAACTGTCCAAACAGCTCTGGCCTACACACCCTACAGGCTCAGGGCCCTGGAGCCAAACCTGAGGACTGTACTTGCCCTCTACAAGGGAATTGTATGTGCCCATTCCAATGGCCACAACCCTACTAGTAGGATAACCTCCAAAGTCCCTGAGGCCATCCCAATAGTTGTGGCTTCCCAGGAAAAACAGGGGCAATCTGAGCCCATCTGAGCACCTACCTGCACTCAGTCCCTTAGACTGATGTCCCCAGAGGTAAAAAGGAACGAACAGGCCCCTAGGCACTAATCGGATCCATTGCTTTGGTTTCCAGGCACCTCTCCTCAGAGGCCTGGATTTCAATACCAGCATATGGCTGTTTCTTGACTCAACCATCAGAACAAATCTCATCTACACATGGGAAACATGCAAGTTGGAGCTGTGTCAAAGCCTCTGTTTAGGAGAACCCTTCAGGGCCCCAGGGCCACCGCTTCATTCCAAGGTCTCCATAGACACAAAAACATATTAGGACACATCCACAGGAGAGTCCATTTCAACTCAGCCACCTCTGTTGCCCCCCACATCCAGCAGATCTAACCTGTCTTGTTGCTTGGAGACCATTGGAATGCGAGGTGGGCTACCCAGCCATCCATCCTTAGAACCCTGCTCGGAATCGTTGGCCTGGAGCCAACCAACAGGTCTCAATTGTCCTGCAGAAGAATCTTTGCAGTTTGGAGCTTCTCACAACTCCCATCGTGGGAAAACCCCCATGTCCTCGTGATCCAACCCCCTTCAAGAAAGGGCCATCAGGGCAGAAAGTCCAACCTGAGCGATCGTCTGATCCTTGCCCTGACTTCAGATGCACGAGATCTCGATTGAGGTCTGTAGATTGTGCCTGCCATATCCTCACCCAGAAACCGAGGCCTAGCTTGGGTTCTCAGACTCCGTCCTCAGACTACTGGCCCACAAGCCCTCCAGTTGGGCAATCCAGAACTACAATGCCGCACTCTGCCTGCCCTACAGAAGTAAAACATTGCCCTCAGGGCTACCCCTAAACCGCAAATGAGGATCAACCTGCACGCCATTCGGCTGTACCCCAAACATATAGGCTGACCTGGGCACTATTTCCCCTTCTGACCCAGCCTGAGCCTGGACCTCCTGGTCCCACCCAGACAGCTGGCCGCACACTGAGCACATCAGACCCGCCATGGCCTTAGGTCGTCATTACTTCCCATCTGCGGTTTTCAGGCACCAGAACCTAGACCTTATCTCCAACCACTGCCCAGGGTTGAAAATGATGCAGAAATCAGAACTCTTTCCCCATGGCAAGAAACCTTGTGGTTGGCATGTTGTCCAACGTTCAGTGAAGTTGAAACAAGCGTGGCCCATGAGGCCCAGCCCATGCTTGCGGGCCACATTGGTCACAAACACACATTGTGACCCTCAGCCTGAGCCCAGTCCTCAGGTCAGGCCTCTCAGGGCCTATATGAAGAGACAGCATATTGGGCTTGCCATGCCCCTAGGCCGCAATTTTTAACCATAGTTCGGGTTGTCCCTTCACTCTTCCCCAGGGCTCTGCTTTGGAATTCCTCTTTTGGTGGGACACCTGAGGTAACAAACCTGAAAGGAGTCCTCCCATCCCACAGATTGACGAAAAACAATTGGGATCGGGCCAAATCCACAGAGAGGAAGATTCGTCCATGGCCCATGAGACCTCCCCAAAATTCCACGGCCATCGCTGAAACAAAATCCAGAGACAAAAGCCTGAGCAAGCGCCTCAGACTCGCTCATTCTTCATATCCTGAAGAGTTCTTCTCAGGGTTTGTAGATCGGGCGTGCCATACCTACGTCCCCAAACTTAAGCTGAGTTTGTGTTTTCAGTCTTCTGTCCTCAAAGTCCTGAGCCACACTCCCTCCAGGCTGGGGCCCCTGGAGCCACACATTAGGACTGCCCCCACCCAATCCATGGGAATTCTGCCCATTCCATTGTCAAAAATCGTACAAATTAGGAGAACCCTCCAAAGTCCCTGGGGCCATCCCAATAGTGTAGGTCGCCCGGGACAAAAAAGGGCGGTTGATACCGGCTGAGCATCTACCTCCACTCATCTACCTCCACTCATACCAAGAAGATTGAAGCAGACAGGACCCGAGGCCATTATCGGATCCATTGCTTTGGTTTACAGGCATGTCTCCTCAAAAGCCTGCATTCCAATACCAGCAGAGGGGATTTCCTGAGGCACCCATCAGAACAAATCTCGTCTACACAAGGAAATTTTTACATGGGAGCTATGCCAAAGTTTAGGAGAATACTTCAGGGTCCCGGTGCCACCTCCCCATTCCAAGGCCCTCATGGACACAAACACACGTTAGGACCCATCCTCTGGAAAGTGCATTTCAACTCAGCCACCCCGGGTGCTCCCGCAGATCCATTAGATCTAAACTGTCTTGTTGCTAGGAGACAATTGGAAGGCAAGGCGGACTTCCCAAGCATCCATCCTCGAACGGTGCTCTGGAGTCATTCCATATGGGATGTCCTGGAGCTGTCCAACAGGTCTCAATTGTCCCGCAGAAGGAATCCTTGAAGGGGGCATCCCACATCTCCCAACGTGGTAAACCTCCATGGCCTCGAGATTCCGCTCCCTTCATGAAGGGGCTGTCATGCACAGAAACTCCATCCTGAGCCAACGTCGGATCCTCGCCCTGACTTCAGATGCATGAGATATTGGTTCAGATCTGCAGGGGGTACCTGCCGTGCCCTGACCCTGAATCCGAAGTCTAGCTTGTGTTCTCAGACTTCCGTCCTCACTCTCCTGGCCCCGAAGCCCTCAGGTTTGGCAATTCCGGACCGACAATGAAGCACTCTGCCTGCCCTCTAGAAAAAATATATTGCCTAATGAGCAGCCCAGGCAGCTTAAATGAGAATAAACCTACACGGCACTCGAATGTACCCAAATTATATAGTCTAACCTGGGCACTAATGCACTGTCTGACACAACCTGAGCCTGGACCTGCTGACCAACACCCAGACAGCTGACCGCCCGCTGAGCACATCAGACCCGCCATGGCCTTAGGTTATCATCATTCCCTACCTCAGTTTTCAGGCTTCAGAACCTAGACCTTATCTCCAATCACTGCCGACGGGTGACTGTGATGCAGAAATCAGAACTCTTCCTGACCCATGGCAAGAAACCTTGTGGTTGGCATGTTGTCCAACGTTCAGTGTAGGAGAAACCAGCATTCACCCTGAGGCCCCGCCCATTCTTGCGTGCGACGAGAACATAAACACGCATTGTGACCTCAGCGTGAGTCCTGTCCTCTAGTAAGTCCTCTCAGTGGCTGGACCATTAGATGTCATAATGGGCTTGATATGTCCCTAGTCCCCAATTTTTAACCAGATTTCTGGTTGTCCAGTCGCCCCACCCCAGGGCTCTACTCTGGAATCCCTCATTTGGTGGGACATCTGAGGTTGAAAAACAAAATGAAACAAATCGACAACAACAACAAAAAAACGGACTTCTTCCATCCCCAGAATGACCCCAAACTCTTTGGACGGGACCGAACCCCCAGAGAGTAAGACTCGTCCATTTCCCATGAAGTCACCCGGCAATTTCACGACCATGAGTGACACGATATCCAGAGACAAAAACTTGAGCAAGAGCCTCACGCTCGACCTTTTTTCATATCCCGAAGTGTTCTCCTCATGGTCTGTAGATCAGTCCTGCCATACCTATGACCCAAAACATAAGCCGAGTTTGTGTTTTCAGACAACTGTCCAAACAGCTCTGGCCTACACACCCTACAGGCTCAGGGCCCTGGAGCCAAACCTGAGGACTGTACTTGCCCTCTCCAAGGGAATTGTATGTGCCCATTCCAATGGCCACAACCCTACTAGTAGGTTAACCTCCAAAGTCCCTGAGGCCATCCCAATAGTTGTGGCTTCCCAGGACAAACAGGGGCAATCTGAGCCCATCTGAGCACCTACCTGCACTCAGTCCCGTAGACTGATGTCCCCAGAGGTAAAAAGGAACGAATAGGCCCCTAGGCACTAATCGGATCCATTGCTTTGGTTTCCAGGCATCTCTCCTCAGAGGCCTGGATTTCAATACCAGCATATGGCTGTTACTTGACTCACCCATCAGAACAAATCATCTACACATGGGAAACATGCACGTTGGAGCTGTGTCAAAGCCTCTGTTTAGGAGAACCCTTCAGGGCCCCAGGGCCACCGCTTCATTCCAAGGTCTCCATAGACCCAAAAACATATTAGGACACATCCACAGGAGAGTCCATTTCAACTCAGCCTCCTCGGTTGCCCGCCACATCCAGCAGATCTAACCTGTCTTGTTGCTTGGAGACCATTGGAATGCGAGGTGGGCTACCCAGCCATCCATCCTTAGAACCCTGCTCGGAATCGTTGGCCTGGAGCCAACCAACAGGTCTCAATTGTCCTGCAGAAGAATCTTTGCAGTTTGGAGCTTCTCACAACTGCCATCGTGGGAAAACCCCCATGTCCTCGTGATCCAACCCCCTTCAAGAAAGGGCCATCAGGGCAGAAAGTCCAACCTGAGCGATCGTCTGATCCTTGCCCTGACTTCAGATGCACGAGATCTCGATTGAGGTCTGTAGATTGTGCCTGCCATATCCTCACCCAGAAACCTAGGCCTAGCTTGGGTTTTCAGACTCCGTCCTCAGACTACTGGCCCACAAGCCCTCCAGTTGGGCAATCCAGAACTACAATGCCGCACTCTGCCTGCCCTACAGAAGTAAAACATTGCCCTCAGGGCTACCCCGAAACCGCAAATGAGGATCAACCTGAACGCCATTCGGCTGTACCCCAAACATATAGGCTGACCTGGGCACTATTTCCCCTTCTGACCCAGCCTGAGCCTGGAACTCCTGGTCCCACCCAGACACCTGGCCGCACACTGAGCACATCGGACCCGCCATGCCCTTAGGTCGTCATCTCTTCCCAACTGCGGTTTTCAGGCACCAGAACCTAGACCTTATCTCCAAGCACTGCCCAGGATTGAAAATGATGCAGAAATCAGAACTCTTTCCCCATGGCAAGAAACCTTGTGGTTGGCATGTTGTCCAACGTTCAGTGTAGTTGAAACAAGCGTGGCCCATGAGGCCCAGCCCATGCTTGCGGGCCACATTGGTCACAAACACACATTGTGACTCTCAGCCTGAGCCCAGTCCTCACGTAAGGCCTCTCAGGGCCTATATGAAGAGACAGCATATTGGGCTTGCCATGCCCCTAGGCCCCAATTTTTAACCATAGTTCGGGTTGTCCCTTCACTCTTCCCCAGGGCTCTGCTTTGGAATTCCTCTTTTGGTGGGACACCTGAGGTAACAAACCTGAAAGGAGTCCTCCCATCCCACAGATTGACGAAAAACAATTGGGATCGGTCCAAATCCACAGAGAGGAAGATTCGTCCATTGCCCATGAGACCTCCCCAACATTCCACGGCCATCGCTGAAACAAAATCCAGAGACAAAAGCCTGAGCTAGCGCCTCAGACTCGCTCATTCTTCATATCCTTAAGAGTTCTTCTCATGGTTTGTAGATGGGGCGTGCCATACCTACGTCCCCACACTTAAGCTGAGTTTGTGTTTTCAGTCTTCTGTCCTCAAAGTCCTGAGCCACACTCCCTTCAGGCTGGGGCCCCTGGAGCCACACATTAGGACTGCCCCCACCCAATCCATGGGAATTCTGCCCATTCCATTGTCAAAAATCGTACAAATTAGGAGAACCCTCCAAAGTCCCTGAGGCCATCCCAATAGTGTAGGTCGCCCGGGACAAAAAAAGGCAGTTGATACCGGCTGAGCATCTACCTCCACTCATCTACCTCCACTCATACCAAGAAGATTGAACCAGACAGGACCCGAGGCCATTATCGGATCCATTGCTTTGGTTTACAGGCATGTCTCCTCAAAAGCCTGGATTCCAATACCAGCAGAGAGGATTTCCTGAGGCACCCATCAGAACAAATCTCGTCTCCACAAGGAAACTTGTGCATGGGAGCTAAGCCAAAGCTTAGGAGAATACTTCAGGGTCCCGGTGCCACCTCCCCATTCCAAGGCCCTCATGGACACAAACACACGTTAGGACCCATCCTCTGGAAAGTGCATTTCAACTCAGCCACCCCGGGTGCTCCCGCAGATCCATTAGATCTAAACTGTCTAGTTGCTAGGAGACAATTGGAAGGCGAGGCGGACTTCCCAGGCATCCATCCTCGAACGGTGCTCTGGAGTCATTCCATATGGGATGTCCTGGAGCTGTCCAACAGGTCTCAATTGTCCCGCAAAAGGAATCCTTGAAGGGGGCATCCCACATCTCCCAACGTGGAAAACCTCCATGGCCTCGAGATTCCGCTCCCTTCATGGTGGGGCCGTCATGCACAGAAACTCCAACCTGAGCCAACGTCGGATCCTCGCCCTGACTTCAGATGCATGAGATATTGGTTCAGATCTGCAGGGGGTACCTGCCGTGCCCTCACCCTGAATCCGAAATCTAGCTTGTGTTCTCAGACTTCCGTCCTCACTCTCCTGGCCCCGAAGCCCTCAAGTTTGGCAATTCTGGACCGACAATGAAGCACTCTGCCTGCCCTCTAGAAAAAATATATTGCCTAATGAGCAGCCCAGGCAGCTTAAATGAGGATAAACCTACACGGCACTCGATTGTACCCAAATTATATAGTCTAACCTGGGCACTAATGCACTGTCTGACACAACCTGAGCCTGGACCTGCTGACAAACACCCAGACAGCTGACCGCACGCTGAGCACATCAGACCCGCCATGGCCTTAGGTCATCATCTCTTCCCTACCTCAGTTTTCAGGCTTCAGAACCTAGACCTTATCTCCAATCACTGCCGACGGGTGACTGTGATGCAGAAATCAGAACTCTTCCTGACCCATGGCAAGAAACCTTGTGGTTGGCATGTTGTCCAACGTTCAGTGTAGGAGAAACCAGCATTCACCCTGAGGCCCCGCCCATTCTTGCGTGCGACGATAGCATAAACACGAATTGTGACCTCAGCTTGAGTCCTGTCCTCTAGTAAGTCCTCTCAGTGGCTGGACCATTAGATGTCATAATGGGCTTGACATGTCCCTAGTCCCCAATATTTAACCAGATTTCTGGTTGTCCAGTCGCCCCACCCCAGGGCTCTACTCTGGAATCCCTCATTTGGTGGGACATATGAGGTTGAAAACAAAATGAAACAAATCGACAACAACAACAAAAAAACGGACTTCTTCCATCCCCAGAATGACCCCAAACTCTTTGGACGTGACCGAACCCCCAGAGAGTAAGACTGGTCCATTTCCCATGAAGTCACTCGGCAATTTCAGGACCATGAGTGACACGATATCCAGAGACAAAAACTTGAGCAAGAGCCTCACACTCGCCCTTTTTTCATATCCCGAAGTGTTCTCCTCATGGTCTGTAGATCAGTCCTGCCATACCTATGACCCACAACATAAGCCGCGTTTGTGTTTTCAGACAACTGTCCAAACAGCTCTGGCCTACACACCCTACAGGCTCAGGGCCCTGGAGCCAAACCTGAGGACTGTACTTGCCCTCTCCAAGGGAATTGTATGTGTCCATTCCAATGGCCACAACCCTACTAGTAGGATAACCTCCAAAGTCCCTGAGGCCATCCCAATAGTTGTGGCTTCCCAGGACAAACAGGGGCAATCTGAGCCCATCTGAGCACCTACCTGCACTCAGACCCGTAGACTGATGTCCCCAGAGGTAAAAAGGAACGAACAGGCCCCTAGGCACTAATCGGATCCATTGCTTTGGTTTCCAGGCATCTCTCCTCAGAGGCCTGGATTTCAATACCAGCATATGGCTGTTTCTTGACTCACCCATCAGAACAAATCTCATCTAAACATGGGAAACATGCACGTTGGACCTGTGTCAAAGCCTCTGTTTAGGAGAACCCTTCAGGGCCCCAGGGCCACCGCTTCATTCCAAGGTCTCCATAGACACAAAAACATATTAGGACACATCCACAGGAGAGTCCATTTCAACTCAGCCTCCTCGGTTGCCCCCCACATCCAGCAGATCTAACCTGTCTTGTTGCTTGGAGACCATTGGAATGCGAGGTGGGCTACCCAGCCATCCACCCTTAGAACCCTGCTCGGAATCGTTGGCCTGGAGCCAACCAACAGGTCATAATTGTCCTGCAGAAGAATCTTTGCAGTTTAGAGCTTCTCACAACTCCCATCGTGGGAAAACCCCCATGTCCTCGTGATCCAACCCCCTTCAAGAAAGGGCCATCAGGGCAGAAAGTCCAAGCTGAGCGATCGTCTGATCCTTGCCCTGACTTCAGATGCACGAGATCTCGATTGAGGTCTGTAGATTGTGCCTGCCATATCCTCACCCAGAAACCTAGGCCTAGCTTGGGTTCTCAGACTCCGTCCTCAGACTACTGGCCCACAAGCCCTCCAGTTGGGCAATCCAGAACTACAATGCCGCACTCTGCCTGCCCTACAGAAGTAAAACATTGCCCTCAGGGCTACCCCGAAACCGCAAATGAGGATCAACCTGAACGCCATTCGGCTGTACCCCAAACATATAGGCTGACCTGGGCACTATTTCCCCTTCTGACCCAGCCTGTGCCTGGAACCCCTGGTCCCACCCAGACAGCTGGCCGCACACTGAGCACATCGGACCCGCCATGGCCTTAGGTCGTCATCTCTTCCCAACTGCGGTTTTCAGGCACCAGAACCTAGACCTTATCTCCAACCACTGCCCAGGGTTGAAAATGATGCAGAAATCAGAACTCTTTCCCCATGGCAAGAAACCTTGTGGTTGGCATGTTGTCCAACGTTCAGTGTAGTTGAAACAAGCATGGCCCATGAGGCCCAGCCCATGCTTGCGGGCCACATTGGTCACAAACACACATTGTGACCCTCAGCCTGAGCCCAGTCCTCAGGTAAGTTCTCTCAGGGCCTATATGAAGAGACAGCATATTGAGCTTGCCATGCCCCTAGGCCCCAAATTTTAACCATAGTTCGGGTTGTCCCTTCACTCTTCCCCAGGGCTCTGCTTTGGAATTCCTCTTTTGGTGGGACACCTGAGGTAACAAACCTGAAAGGAGTCCTCCCATCCCACAGATTGACGAAAAACAATTGGGATCGGGCCAAATCCACAGAGAGGAAGATTCGTCCATGGCCCATGAGACCTCCCCAACATTCCACGGCCATCGCTGAAACAAAATCCAGAGACAAAAGCCTGAGCAAGCGCCTCAGACTCGCTCATTCTTCATATCCTGAAGAGTTCTTCTCATGGTTTGTAGATCGGGCGTGCCATACCTACGTCCCCAAACTTAAGCTGAGTTTGTGTTTTAAGTCTTCTGTCCTAAAAGTCCTGAGCCACACTCCCTCCAGGCTGGGGCCCCTCGAGCCACACATTAGGACTGCCCCCACCCAATCCATGGGAATTCTGCCCATTCCATTGTCAAAAATCGTACAAATTAGGAGAACCCTCCAAAGTCCCTGAGGCCATCCCAATAGTGTAGGTCGCCCGGGACAAAAAAGGGCAGTTGATACCGGCTGAGCATCTACCTCCACTCATCTACCTCCACTCATACCAAGAAGATTGAACCAGACAGGACCCGAGGCCATTATCGGAACCATTGCTTTGGTTTACAGGCATGTCTCCTCAAAAGCCTGGATTCCAATACCAGCAGAGGGGATTTCCTGAGGCACCCATCAGAACAAATCTCGTCTCCACAAGGAAACTTGTGCATGGGAGCTAAGCCAAAGCTTAGGAGAATACTTCAGGGTACCGATGCCCCCTCCCCATTCCAAGGCCCTCATGGACACAAACACACGTTAGGACCCATCCTCTGGAAAGTGCATTTCAACTCAGCCACCCCGGGTGCTCCCGCAGATCCATTAGATCTAAACTGTCTTGTTGCTAGGAGACAATTGGAAGGCGAGGCGGACTTCCCAGGCATCCATCCTCGAACGGTGCTCTGGAGTCATTCCATATGGGATGTTCTGGAGCTGTCCAACAGGTCTCAATTGTCCCGCAAAAGGAATCCTTGAAGGGGGCATCCCACATCTCCCAACATGGAAAACCTCCATGGCCTCGAGATTCCGCTCCCTTCATGAAGGGGCCGTCATGCACAGAAACTCCAACCTGAGCCAACGTCGGATCCTCGCCCTGACTTCAGATGCATGAGATATTGGTTCAGATCTGCAGGGGGTACCTGCCGTGCCCTCACCCTGAATCCGAAGTCTAGATTGTGTTCTCGGACTTCCGTCCTCACTCTCCTGGCCCCGAAGCCCTCAAGTTTGGCGATTCCGGACCGACAATGAAGCACTCTGCCTGCCCTCTAGAAAAAATATATTGCCTAATGAGCAGCCCAGGCAGCTTAAATGAGGGTAAACCTACACGGCACTCAAATGTACCCAAATTATATAGTCTAACCTGGGCACTAATGCACTGTCTGACACAACCTGAGCCCGGACCTGCTGACCAACACCCAGACAGCTGAGCGCACGCTGAGCACATCAGACCCGCCATGGCCTTAGGTCATCATCTCTTCCCTACCTCAGTTTTCAGGCTTCAGAACCTAGACCTTATCTCCAATCACTGCCCACGGGTGACTGTGATGCAGAAATCAGAACTCTTCCTGACCCATGGCAAGAAACCTTGTGGTTGGCATGTTGTCCAACGTTCAGTGTAGGAGAAACCATCATTCACCCTGAGTCCCCGCCCATTCTTGCATGCGACGAGAGCATAAACACGCATTGTGACCTCAGCGTGAGTCCTGTCCTCTAGTAAGTCCTCTCAGTGGCTGGACCATTAGATGTCATAATGGGCTTGACATGTCCCTAGTCCCCAATTTTTAACCAGATTTCTGGTTGTCCAGTCGCCCCAACCCAGGGCTCTACTCTGGAATCCCTCATTTGGTGGGACATCTGAGGTTGAAAAACAAAATGAAACAAATCAACCACAACAACAGAAAAACGGACTTCTTCCATCCCCAGAATGACCCCAAACTCTTTGGACGGGACCGAACCCCCAGAGAGTAAGACTCGTCCATTTCCCATGAAGTCACCCGGCAATTTCACGACCATGAGTGACACGATATCCAGAGACAAAAACTTGAGCAAGAGCCTCACACTCGCCCTTTTTTCATATCCCGAAGTGTTCTCCTCATGGTCTGTAGATCAGTCCTGCCATACCTATGACCCAAAACATAAGCCGAGTTTGTGTTTTCAGACAACTGTCCAAACAGCTCTGGCCTACACACCCTACAGGCTCAGGGCCCTGGAGCCAAACCTGAGGACTGTACTTGCCCTCTCCAAGGGAATTGTATGTGCCCATTCCAATGGCCACAACCCTACTAGTAGGATAACCTCCAATGTCCCTGAGGCCATCCCAATAGTTGTGGCTTCCCAGGACAAACAAGGGCAATCTGAGCCCATCTGAGCACCTACCTGCAATCAGACCCGTAGACTGATGACCACAGAGGTAAAAAGGAACGAACAGGCCCCTAGGCACTAATCAGATCCATTGCTTTGGTTTCCAGGCATCTCTCCTCAGAGGCCTGGATTTCAATACCAGCATATGGCTGTTTCTTGACTCACCCATCAGAACAAATCTCATCTACACATGGGATACATGCACGTTGGAGCTGTGTCAAAGCCTCTGTTTAGGAGAACCCTTCAGGGCCCCAGGGCCACCGCTTCATTCCAAGGTCTCCATAGACACAAAAACATATTAGGACACATCCACAGGAGAGTCCATTTCAACTCAGCCTCCTCGGTTGCCCCCCACATCCAGCAGATCTAACCTGTCTTGTTGCTTGGAGACCATTGGAATGCGAGGTGGGCTACCCAGCCATCCATCCTTAGATCCCTGCTCGGAATCGTTGGCCTGGAGCCAACCAACTGGTCTCAATAGTCCTGCAGAAGAATCTTTGCAGTTTGGAGCTTCTCACAACTCCCATCTTGGGAAAACCCCCATGTCGTCGTGATCCAACCCCCTTCAAGAAAGGGTCATCAGGGCAGAAAGTCCAAGCTGAGCGATCGTCTGATCCTTGCCCTGACTTCAGATGCACGAGATCTCTATTGAGGTCTGTAGATTGTGCCTGCCATATCCTCACCCAGAAACCTAGGCCTAGCTTGGGTTCTCAGACTCCGTCCTCAGACTACTGGCCCACAAGCCCTCCAGTTGGGCAATCCAGAACTACAATGCCGCACTCTGCCTGCCCTACAGAAGTAAAGCATTGCCCTCAGGGCTACCCCGAAACCGCAAATGAGGATCAACCTGAACGCCATTCGGCTGTACCCCAAACATATAGGCTGACCTGGGCATTATTTCCCCTTCTGACCCAGCCTGAGCCTGGAACTCCTGGTCCCACCCAGACAGCTGGCCGCACACTGAGCACATCGGACCCGCCATGGCCTTAGGTCGTCATCTCTTCCCATCTGCGGTTTTCAGGCACCAGAACCTAGACCTTATCTCCAACCACTGCCCAGGGTTGAAAATGATACAGAAATCAGAACTATTTCCCCATGGCAAGAAACCTTGTGGTTGGCATGTTGTCCAACGTTCAGTGTAGTTGAAACAAGCGTGGCCCATGAGGCCCAGCTTATGCTTGCGGGCCACATTGGTCACAAACACACATTGTGACCCTCAGCCTGAGCCCAGTCCTCAGGTAAGGCCTCTCAGGGCCTATATGAAGAGACAGCATATTGGGCTTGCCATGCCCCTAGGCCCCAATTTTTAACCATAGTTCGGGTTGTCCCTTCACTCTTCCCCAGGGCTCTGCTTTGGAATTCCTCTTTTGGTGGGACACCTGAGGTAACAAACCTGAAAGGAGTCCTCCCATCCCACAGATTGACGAAAAACAATTGGGATCGGGCCAAATCCACAGAGAGGAAGATTCGTCCATGGCCCATGAGACCTCCCCAACATTCCACGGCCATCGCTGAAACAAAATCCAGAGACAAAAGCCTGAGCAAGCGCCTCAGACTCGCTCATTCTTCATATCCTTAAGAGTTCTTCTCATGGTTTGTAGATCGGGCGTGCCATACCTACGTCCCCACACTTAAGCTGAGTTTGTGTTTTCAGTCTTCTGTCCTCAAAGTCCTGAGCCACACTCCCTTCAGGCTGGGGCCCCTGGAGCCACATATTAGGACTGCCCCCACCCAATCCATGGGAATTCTGCCCATTCCATTGTCAAAAATCGTACAAATTAGGAGAACCCTCCAAAGTCCCTGAGGCCATCCCAATAGTGTAGGTCGCCCGTGACAAAAAACGGCAGTTGATACCGGCTGAGCATCTACCTCCACTCATCTACCTCCACTCATACCAAGAAGATTGAACCAGACAGGACCCGAGGCCATTATCGGATCCAATGCTTTGGTTTACAGGCATGTCTCCTCAAAAGCCTGGATTCCAATACCAGCAGAGAGGATTTCCTGAGGCACCCATCAGAACAAATCTCGTCTCCACAAGGAAACTTGTGCATGGGAGCTAAGCCAAAGCTTAGGAGAATACTTCAGGGTCCCGGTGCCACCTCCCCATTCCAAGGCCCTCATGGACACAAACACACGTTAGGACCCATCCTCTGGAAAGTGCATTTCAACTCAGCCACCCCGGGTGCTCCCGCAGATCCATTAGATCTAAACTGTCTAGTTGCTAGGAGACAATTGGAAGGCGAGGCGGACTTCCCAGGCATCCATCCTCAAACGGTGCTCTGGAGTCATTCCATATGGGATGTCCTGGAGCTGTCCAACAGGTCTCAATTGTCCCGCAAAAGGAATCCTTGAAGGGGGCATCCCACATCTCCCAACGTGGAAAACCTCCATAGCCTCGAGATTCCGCTCCCTTCATGAAGGGGCCGTCATGCACAGAAACTCCAACCTGAGCCAACGTCGGATCCTCGCCCTGACTTCAGATGCATGAGATATTGGTTCAGATCTGCAGGGGGTACCTGCCCTGCCCTTACCCTGAATCCGAAGTCTAGCTTGTGTTCTCAGACTTCTGTCCTCACTCTCCTGGCCCCGAAGCCCTCAAGTTTGGCAATTCCGGACCGACAATGAAGCACTCTGCCTGCCCTCTAGAAAAAATATATTGCCTAATGAGCAGCCCTGGCAGCTTAAATGAGGATAAACCTACACGGCACTCGAATGTACCCAAATTATATAGTCTAACCTGGGCACTAATGCACTGTCTGACACAACCTGAGCCCGGACCTGCTGACCAACACCCAGACAGCTGAGCACACGCTGAGCACATCAGACCCGCCATGGCCTTAGGTCATCATCTCTTCCCTACCTCAGTTTTCAGGCTTCAGAACCTAGACCTTATCTCCAATCACTGCCCACGGGTGACTGTGATGCAGAAATCAGAACTCTTCCTGACCCATGGCAAGAACCTTGTGGTTGGCATGTTGTCCAACGTTCAGTGTAGGAGAAACCAGCATTCACCCTGAGGCCCCGCCCATTCTTGCATGCGACGAGAGCATAAACACACATTGTGACCTCAGCGTGAGTCCTGTCCTCTAGTAAGTCCTCTCAGTGGCTGAACCATTAGATGTCATAATGGCCTTGACATGTCCCTAGTCCCCAATTTTTAACCAGATTTCTGGTTGTCCAGTCGCCCCACCCCAGGGCTCTACTCTGGAATCCCTCATATGGTGCGACATCTGAGGTTGAAAAACAAAATGAAACAAATCGACAACAACAAAAAAAACGGACTTCTTCCATCCCCAGAATGACCCCAAACTCTTTGGATGGGACCGAACCCCCAGAGAGTAAGACTCGTCCATTTCCCATGAAGTCACCCGGCAATTTCCCGACCATGAGTGACACGATATCCAGAGACGAAAACTTGAGCAAGAGCCTCACACTCGCCCTTTTTTCATATCCCGAAGTGTTCTCCTCATGGTCTGCAGATCAGTCCTGCCATACCTATGACCCAAAACATAAGCCGAGTTTGTGTTTTCAGACAACTGTCCAAACAGCTCTGGCCTACACACCCTACAGGCTCAGGGCCCTGGAGCCAAACCTGAGGACTGTACTTGCCCTCTCCAAGGGAATTGTATGTGCCCATTCCAATGGCCACAACCCTACTAGTAGGATAACCTCCAAAGTCCCTGAGGCCATCCCAATAGTTGTGGCTTCCCAGGACAAACAGGGGCAATCTGAGCCCATCTGAGCACCTACCTGCACTCAGACCCGTAGACTGTTGTCCCCAGAGGTAAAAAGGAACGAACAGGCCCCTAGGCACTAATCGGATCCATTGCTTTGGTTTCCAGGCATCTCTCCTCAGAGGCCTGGATTTCAATACCAGCATATGGCTGTTTCTTGACTCACCCATCAGAACAAATCTCATCTACACATGGGAAACATGCACGTTGGAGCTGTGTCAAAGCCTCTGTTTAGGAGAACCCTTCAGGGCCCCAGGGCCACCGCTTCATTCCAAGGTCTCCATAGACACAAAAACATATTAGGACACATCCACAGGAGAGTCCATTTCAACTCAGCCTCCTCGGTTGCCCCCCACATCCAGCAGATCTAACCTGTCTTGTTGCTAGGAGACCATTGGAATGCGAGGTGGTCTACCCAGCCATCCATCCTTAGAACCCTGCTAAGAATCGTTGGCCTGGAGCCAACCAACATGTCTCAATTGTCCTGCAGAAGAGTCTTTGCAGTTTGGAGCTTCTCACAACTCCCATCGTGGGAAAACCCCCATGTCCTCGTGATCCAACCCCCTTCAAGAAGGGCCATCAGGGCAGAAAGTCCAACCTGAGCGATCGTCTGATCCTTGCCCTGACTTCAGATGCACGAGATCTCGATTGAGGTCTGTAGATTGTGCCTGCCATATCCTCACCCAGAAACCTAGGCCTAGCTTGGGTTCTCAGACTCCGTCCTCAGACTACTGGCCCATAAGCCCTCCACTTGGGCAATCCAGAACTACAATGCCGCACTCTGCCTGCCCTACAGAATTCAAATATTGCCCTCAGGGCTACCCCGAAACCACAAATGAGGATCAACCTGCACGCCATTCGGCTGTACCCCAAACATATAGGCTGACCTGGGCACTATTTCCCCTTCTGACCCAGCCTGAGCCTGGACATCCTGGTCCCACCCAGACAGCTGGCCGCACACTGAGCACATCGGCCCCGCCACGGCCTTAGGTCGTCATCTCTTCCCAACTGCGGTTTTCAGGCTCCAGAACCTAGACCTTATCTCCAACCACTGCCCAGGGTTGAAAATGATGCAGAAATCAGAACTCTTTACCCATGGCAAGAAACCTTGTGGTTGGCATGTTGTCCAACGTTCAGTGTAGTTGAAACAAGCGTGGCCCATGAGGATCAGGACATGCTTGCGGACCACATTGGTCACAAACACACATTGTGACCCTCAGCCTGAGCCCAGTCCTCAGGTAAGGCCTCTCAGGGCCTATATGAAGAGACAGCATATTGGGCTTGCCATGACCCTAGGCCCCAATTTTTAACCATAGTTCGGGTTGTCCCTTCACTCTTCCCCAGGGCTCTGCTTTGGAATTCCTCTTTTGGTGGGACACCTGAGGTAACAAACCTGAAAGGAGTCCTCCCATCCCACAGATTGACGAAAAACAATTGGGATCGGGCCAAATCCACAGAGAGGAAGATTCGTCCATGGCCCATGAGACCTCCACAACATTCCACGGCCATCGCTGAAACAAAATCCAGAGACAAAAGCCTGAGCAAGCTCCTCAGACTCGCTCATTCTTCATGTCCTGAAGAGTTCTTCTCATGGTTTGTAGATCGGGCGTGCCATAACTACGTCCCCAAACTTAAGCTGAGTTTGTGTTTTCAGTCTTCTGTCCTCAAAGTCCTGGGCCACACTCCCTCCAGGCTGGGGCCCCTGGAGCCACACATTAGGACTGCCCCCACCCAATCCATGGGAATTCTGCCCATTCCATTGTCAAACATCGTACAAATTAGGAGAACCCTCCAAAGTCCCTGAGGCCATCCCAATAGTGTAGGTCGCCCGGGACCAAAAAGGACGGTTGATACCGGATGAGCATCTACCTCCACTCATCTACCTCCACTCATACCAAGAAGATTGAACCAGACAGGACCCGAGGCCATTATCGGATCCATTGCTTTGGTTTACAGGCATGTCTCCTCAAAAGCCTGCATTCCAATACCAGCAGAGGGGATTTCCTGAGGCACCCATCAGAACAAATCTCGTCTCCACAAGGAAACTTGTGCATGGGAGCTATGCCAAAGCTTAGGAGAATTCTTCAGGTTCCCGGTGCCACCTCCCCATTCCAAGGCCCTCATGGACACAAACACACGTTAGGACCCATCCTCTGGAAAGTGCATTTCAACTCAGCCACCCCGGTTGCTCCCGCAGATCCATTACATCTAAACTGTCTAGTTGCTAGGAGACAATTGGAAGGCGAGGCGGACTTCCCAGTAATCCATCCTGGAACGGTGCTCTGGAGTCATTCCATACGGGATGTCCTGGAGCTGTCCAACAGGTCTCAATTGTCCCGCAGAAGGAATCCTTGAAGGGGGCATCCCACATCTCCCAACGTGGAAAACCTCCATGGCCTCGAGATTCCGCTCTCTTCATGAAGGGGCCGTCATGCACAGAAACTCCAACCTGAGCCAACGTTGGATCCTCGCCCTGACTTCAGATGCATGAGATATTGGTTCAGATCTGCAGGTGGTACCTGCCGTGCCCTCACCCTGAATCCGAAGTCTAGCTTGTGTTCTCAGACTTCCGTCCTCTCTCTCCTGGCCCCGAAGCCCTCAAGTTTGGCAATTCCGGACCGACAATGAAGCACTCTGCCTGCCCTCTAGAAAAAATATATTTCCTAATGAGCAGCCCAGGCAGCTTAAATGAGGATAAACCTACACGGCACTCGAATGTACCCGAATTATATAGTCTAACCTGGGCACTAATGCACTGTCTGACACAACCTGAGCCCGGACCTGCTGACCAACACCCAGACAGCTGACCGCACGCTGAGCACATCAGACCCGCCATGGCCTTAGGTCATCATCTCTTCCCTACCTCAGTTTTCAGGCTTCAGAACCTAGACCTTATCTCCAATCACTGCCACGGGTGACTGTGATGCAGAAATCAGAACTCTTCCTGACCCATGGCAAGAAACCTTGTGGTTGGCATGTTGTCCAACGTTCAGTGTAGGAGAAACCAGCATTCACGCTGAGGCCACGCCCATTCTTGAGTGCGACGAGAGCATAAACACGCATTGTGACCTCAGCGTGAGTCCTGTCCTCTAGTAAGTCCTCTCAGTGGCTGGACCTTTAGATGTCATAATGGGCTTGACATGTCCCTAGTCCCCAATTTTTAACCAGATTTCTGGTTGTCCAGTCGCCCCACCCCAGGGCTCTACTCTGGAATCCCTCATTTGGTGGGACATATGAGGTTGAAAAACAAAATGAAACAAATCGACAACAACAAAAAAACGGACTTCTTCCATCCCCAGAATGACACCAAACTCTTTGGCGGGACCGAACCCCCAGAGAGTAAGACTCGTCCATTTTCCATGAAGTCACCCGGCAATTTCACGACCATGAGTGACACGATATCCAGAGACAAAAACTTGAGCAATAGCCTCACACTCGCCCTTTTTTCCTATCCCGAAGTGTTCTCCTCATGGTCTGTAGATCAGTCCTGCCATACCTATGAACCAAAACATAAGCCGAGTTTGTGTTTTCAGACAACTGTCCAAAGAGCTCTGGCCTACACACCCTACAGGCTCAGGGCCCTGGAGCCAAACCTGAGGACTGTACTTGCCCTCTCCAAGGGAATTGTATGTGCCCATTCCATTGGCCACAACCCTACTAGTAGGATAACCTCCAAAGTCCCTGAGGCCATCCCAATAGTTGTGGCTTCCCAGGACAAACAGGGGCAATCTGAGCCCATCTGAGCACCTACCTGCACTCAGACCCGTAGACTGATGTCCCCAGAGGTAAAAAGGAACGAACAGGCCCCTAGGCACTAATCGGATCCATTGCTTTGGTTTCCAGGCATCTCTCCTCAGAGGCCTGGATTTCAATACCAGCATTGGCTGTTTCTTGACTCACCCATCAGAACAAATCTCATCTACACATGGGAAACATGCACGTTGGAGCTGTGTCAAAGCCTCTGTTTAGGAGAACCCTTCAGGGCCCCAGGGCCACCGCTTCATTCCAAGGTCTCCATAGACACAAAAACATATTAGGACACATCCACAGGAGAGTCCATTTCAACTCAGCCTCCTCGGTTGCCCCCCACATCCAGCAGATCTAACCTGTCTTGTTGCTTGGAGACCATTGGAATGCGAGGTGGGCTACCCAGCCAACCATCCTTAGAACCCTGCTCGGAATCGTTGGCCTGGAGCCAACCAACAGGTCTCAATTGTCCTGCAGAAGAATCTTTGCAGTTTGGAGCTTCTCACAACTCCCATCGTGGGAAAACCCCCATGTCCTCGTGATCCAACCCCCTTCAAGAAAGGGCCATCAGGGCAGAAAGTCCAACCTGAGCGATCCTCTGATCCTTGCCCTGACTTCAGATGCACGAGATCTCGATTGAGGTCTGTAGATTGTGCCTGCCATATCCTCACCCAGAAACCTAGGCCTAGCTTGGGTTCTCAGACTCCGTCTTCAGACTAGTGGCCCACAAGCCCTCCAGTTTGGCAATCCAGAACTACAATGCCGCACTCTCCCTGCCCTACAGAAGTCAAACATTGCCCTCAGGGCTACCCCGAAACCGCAAATGAGGATCAACCTGCACGCCATTCGGCTGTACCCCAAACATATAGGCTGACCTGGGCACTATTTCCCCTTCTGACCCAGCCTGAGCCTGGACCTCCTGGTCCCACCCAGACAGCTGGCCGCACACTGAGCACATCGGACCCGCCATGGCCTTAGGTCGTCATCTCTTCCCAACTGCGGTTTTCAGGCTCCAGAACCTAGACCTTATCTCCAACCACTGCCCAGGGTTGAGAATGATGCAGAAATCAGAATTCTTTCCTTATGGCAAGAAACCTTGTGGTTGGCATGTTGTCCAACGTTCAGTGTAGTTGAAACAAGCGTGGCCCATGAGGCCCAGCCCATGCTTGAGGGCCACATTGGTCACAAACACACATTGTGACCCTCAGCCTGAGCCCAGTCCTCAGGTAAGGCCTCTCAGGGCCTATAGGAAGAGACAGCATATTGGGCTTGCCATGCCCCTAGGCCCCAATTTTTAACCATAGTTCGGGTTGTCCCTTCACTCTTCCCCAGGGCTCTGCTTTGGAATTCTTCTTTTGGTGGGACACCTGAGGTAACAAACCTGAAAGGAGTCCTCCCATCCCACAGATGGACGAAAAACAATTGGGATCGGGCCAAATCCACAGAGAGGAAGATTCGTCCATGTCCCATGAGACCTCCCCAACATTCCACGGCCATCGCTGAAACAAAACCCAGAGACAAAAGCCTGAGCAAGCTCCTCAGACTCGCTCATTCTTCATATCCTGAAGAGTTCTTCTCAGGGTTTGTGGATCGGGCGTGCCATACCTACGTCCCCAAACTTAAGCTGATTTTGTGTTTTCAGTCTTCTGTCCTCAAAGTCCTGGGCCACACTCCCTCCAGGCTGGGGCCTTGGAGCCACTCATTAGGACTGCCCCCACCCAATCCATGGGAATTCTGCCCATTCCATTGTCAAAAATTGTACAAATTAGGAGGACCCTCCAAAGTCCCTGAGGCCATCCCAATAGTGTAGGTCGCCCGGGACAAAAAAGGGCGATTGATACCGGCTGAGCATCTACCTCCACTCATCTACCTCCACTCATACCAAGAAGATTGAACCAGACAGGACCCGAGGCCATTATCGGATAAATTGCTTTGGTTTACAGGCATGTCTCCACAAGCCTGGATTCCAATACCAGCAGAGGGGATTTCCTGAGGCACCCTTCAGAACAAATCTAGTCTCCACAAGGAAACTTGTGCATGGGAGCTATGCCAAAGCTTAGGAGAATACTTCAGGGTCCCGGTGCCACCTCCCCATTCCAAGGCCCTCATGGACACAAACACACGTTAGGACCCATCCTCTGGAAAGTGCATTTCAACTCAGCCACCCCGGTTGCTCCCGCAGATCCATTACATCTAAACTGTCTAGTTGCTAGGAGACAATTGGAAGGCGAGGCGGACTTCCCAGGCATCCATCCTCGAACGGTGCTCTGGAGTCATTCCATATGGGATGTCCTGGAGCTGTCCAACAGGTCTCAATTGTGCCGCAGAAGGAATCCTTGAAGGGGGCATCCCACATCTCCCAACGTGGAAAACCTCCATGGCCTCGAGATTCCGCTCTCTTCATGAAGGGGCCGTCATGCACAGAAACTCCAACCTGAGCCAACGTCGGATCCTCGCCCTGACTTCAGATGCATGAGATATTGGTTCAGATTTGCAGGTGGTACCTACCGTGCCCTCACCCTGAATCCGAAGTCTAGCTTGTGTTCTCAGACTTCCGTCCTCACTCTCCTGGCCCCGAAGCCCTCAAGTTTGGCAATTCCGGACCGACAATGAAGCACTCTGCCTGCCCTCTAGAAAAAATATATTGCCTAATGAGCAGCCCAGGCAGCTTAAATGAGGATAAACCTACACGGCACTCGAATGTACCCGAATTATATAGTCTAAACTGGGCACTAATGCACTGTCTGACACAACCTGAGCCTGGACCTGCTGACCAACACCCAGACAGCTGACCGCACGCTGAGCACATCAGACCCGCCATGGCCTTAGGTCATCATCTCTTCCCTACCTCAGTTTTCAGGCTTCAGAACCTAGACCTTATCTCCAATCACTGCCCACGGGTGACTGTGATGCAGAAATCAGAACTCTTCCTGACCCATGGCAAGAAACCTTGTGGTTGGCATGTTGTCCAACGTTCAGTGTAGGAGAAACCAGCATTCACCCTGAGGCCACGCCCATTCTTGAGTGCGACGTGAGCATAAACACGCATTGTGACCTCAGCGTGAGTCCTGTCCTCTAGTAAGTCCTCTCAGTGGCTGGACCTTTAGATGTCATAATGGGCTTGACATGTCCCTAGTCCCCAATTTTTAACCAGATTTCTGGTTGTCCAGTCGCCCCACCCCAGGGCTCTACTCTGGAATCCCTCAATTGGTGGGACATCTGAGGTTGAAAAACAAAATGAAACAAATCGACAACAACAACAAAAAAACGGACTTCTTCCATCCCCAGAATGACCCCAAACTCTTTGGACGGGACCGAACCCCCAGAGAGTAAGACTCGTCCATTTCCCATGAAGTCACCCGGCAATTTCACGACCATGAGTGACACGATATCCAGAGACAAAAACTTGAGCAAGAGCCTCACACTCGCCCTTTTTTCATATCCCGAAGTGTTCTCCTCATGGTCTGTAGATCAGTCCTGCCATACCTATGACCCAAAACATAAGCCGAGTTTGTGTTTTCAGACAACTGTCCAAACAGCTCTGGCCTACACACCCTACAGGCTCAGGGCCCTGGAGCCAAACCTGAGGACTGTACTTGCCCTCTCCAAGGGAATTGTATGTGCCCATTCCAATGGCCACAACCCTACTAGTAGGATAACCTCCAAAGTCCCTGAGGCCATCCCAATAGTTGTGGCTTCCCAGGACAAACAGGGGCAATCTGAGCCCATCTGAGCACCTACCTGCACTCAGACCCGTAGACTGTTGTCCCCAGAGGTAAAAAGGAACGAACAGGCCCCTAGGCACTAATCGGATCCATTGCTTTGGTTTCCAGGCATCTCTCCTCAGAGGCCTGGATTTCAATACCAGCATATGGCTGTTCCTTGACTCACCCATCAGAACAAATCTCATCTACACTTGGGAAACATGCACGTTAGAGCTGTGCCAAAGCCTCTGTTTAGGAGAACCCTTCAGGGCCCCAGGGCCACCGCTTCATTCCAAGGTCTCCATAGACACAAAAACATATTAGGACACATCCACAGGAGAGTCCATTTCAACTCAGCCTCCTCGGTTGCCCCCCACATCCAGCAGATCTAACCTGTCTTGTTGCTTGGAGACCATTGGAATGCGAGGTGGGCTACCCAGCCAACCATCCTTAGAACCCTGCTCGGAATCGTTGGCCTGGAGCCAACCAACAGGTCTCAATTGTCCTGCAGAAGAATCTTTGCAGTTTGGAGCTTCTCACAACTCCCATCGTGGGAAAACCCCCATGTCCTCGTGATCCAACCCCCTTCAAGAAAGGGCCATCAGGGCAGAAAGTCCAACCTGAGCGATCCTCTGATCCTTGCCCTGACTTCAGATGCACGAGATCTCGATTGAGGTCTGTAGATTGTGCCTGCCATATCCTCACCCAGAAACCTAGGCCTAGCTTGGGTTCTCAGACTCCGTCTTCAGACTAGTGGCCCACAAGCCCTCCAGTTTGGCAATCCAGAACTACAATGCCGCACTCTCCCTGCCCTACAGAAGTCAAACATTGCCCTCAGGGCTACCCCGAAACCGCAAATGAGGATCAACCTGCACGCCATTCGGCTGTACCCCAAACATATAGGCTGACCTGGGCACTATTTCCCCTTCTGACCCAGCCTGAGCCTGGACCTCCTGGTCCCACCCAGACAGCTGGCCGCACACTGAGCACATCGGACCCGCCATGGCCTTAGGTCGTCATCTCTTCCCAACTGCGGTTTTCAGGCTCCAGAACCTAGACCTTATCTCCAACCACTGCCCAGGGTTGAGAATGATGCAGAAATCAGAATTCTTTCCTTATGGCAAGAAACCTTGTGGTTGGCATGTTGTCCAACGTTCAGTGTAGTTGAAACAAGCGTGGCCCATGAGGCCCAGCCCATGCTTGAGGGCCACATTGGTCACAAACACACATTGTGACCCTCAGCCTGAGCCCAGTCCTCAGGTAAGGCCTCTCAGGGCCTATAGGAAGAGACAGCATATTGGGCTTGCCATGCCCCTAGGCCCCAATTTTTAACCATAGTTCGGGTTGTCCCTTCACTCTTCCCCAGGGCTCTGCTTTGGAATTCTTCTTTTGGTGGGACACCTGAGGTAACAAACCTGAAAGGAGTCCTCCCATCCCACAGATGGACGAAAAACAATTGGGATCGGGCCAAATCCACAGAGAGGAAGATTCGTCCATGTCCCATGAGACCTCCCCAACATTCCACGGCCATCGCTGAAACAAAACCCAGAGACAAAAGCCTGAGCAAGCTCCTCAGACTCGCTCATTCTTCATATCCTGAAGAGTTCTTCTCAGGGTTTGTGGATCGGGCGTGCCATACCTACGTCCCCAAACTTAAGCTGATTTTGTGTTTTCAGTCTTCTGTCCTCAAAGTCCTGGGCCACACTCCCTCCAGGCTGGGGCCTTGGAGCCACTCATTAGGACTGCCCCCACCCAATCCATGGGAATTCTGCCCATTCCATTGTCAAAAATTGTACAAATTAGGAGGACCCTCCAAAGTCCCTGAGGCCATCCCAATAGTGTAGGTCGCCCGGGACAAAAAAGGGCGATTGATACCGGCTGAGCATCTACCTCCACTCATCTACCTCCACTCATACCAAGAAGATTGAACCAGACAGGACCCGAGGCCATTATCGGATAAATTGCTTTGGTTTACAGGCATGTCTCCACAAGCCTGGATTCCAATACCAGCAGAGGGGATTTCCTGAGGCACCCTTCAGAACAAATCTAGTCTCCACAAGGAAACTTGTGCATGGGAGCTATGCCAAAGCTTAGGAGAATACTTCAGGGTCCCGGTGCCACCTCCCCATTCCAAGGCCCTCATGGACACAAACACACGTTAGGACCCATCCTCTGGAAAGTGCATTTCAACTCAGCCACCCCGGTTGCTCCCGCAGATCCATTACATCTAAACTGTCTAGTTGCTAGGAGACAATTGGAAGGCGAGGCGGACTTCCCAGGCATCCATCCTCGAACGGTGCTCTGGAGTCATTCCATATGGGATGTCCTGGAGCTGTCCAACAGGTCTCAATTGTGCCGCAGAAGGAATCCTTGAAGGGGGCATCCCACATCTCCCAACGTGGAAAACCTCCATGGCCTCGAGATTCCGCTCTCTTCATGAAGGGGCCGTCATGCACAGAAACTCCAACCTGAGCCAACGTCGGATCCTCGCCCTGACTTCAGATGCATGAGATATTGGTTCAGATTTGCAGGTGGTACCTACCGTGCCCTCACCCTGAATCCGAAGTCTAGCTTGTGTTCTCAGACTTCCGTCCTCACTCTCCTGGCCCCGAAGCCCTCAAGTTTGGCAATTCCGGACCGACAATGAAGCACTCTGCCTGCCCTCTAGAAAAAATATATTGCCTAATGAGCAGCCCAGGCAGCTTAAATGAGGATAAACCTACACGGCACTCGAATGTACCCGAATTATATAGTCTAAACTGGGCACTAATGCACTGTCTGACACAACCTGAGCCTGGACCTGCTGACCAACACCCAGACAGCTGACCGCACGCTGAGCACATCAGACCCGCCATGGCCTTAGGTCATCATCTCTTCCCTACCTCAGTTTTCAGGCTTCAGAACCTAGACCTTATCTCCAATCACTGCCCACGGGTGACTGTGATGCAGAAATCAGAACTCTTCCTGACCCATGGCAAGAAACCTTGTGGTTGGCATGTTGTCCAACGTTCAGTGTAGGAGAAACCAGCATTCACCCTGAGGCCACGCCCATTCTTGAGTGCGACGTGAGCATAAACACGCATTGTGACCTCAGCGTGAGTCCTGTCCTCTAGTAAGTCCTCTCAGTGGCTGGACCTTTAGATGTCATAATGGGCTTGACATGTCCCTAGTCCCCAATTTTTAACCAGATTTCTGGTTGTCCAGTCGCCCCACCCCAGGGCTCTACTCTGGAATCCCTCAATTGGTGGGACATCTGAGGTTGAAAAACAAAATGAAACAAATCGACAACAACAACAAAAAAACGGACTTCTTCCATCCCCAGAATGACCCCAAACTCTTTGGACGGGACCGAACCCCCAGAGAGTAAGACTCGTCCATTTCCCATGAAGTCACCCGGCAATTTCACGACCATGAGTGACACGATATCCAGAGACAAAAACTTGAGCAAGAGCCTCACACTCGCCCTTTTTTCATATCCCGAAGTGTTCTCCTCATGGTCTGTAGATCAGTCCTGCCATACCTATGACCCAAAACATAAGCCGAGTTTGTGTTTTCAGACAACTGTCCAAACAGCTCTGGCCTACACACCCTACAGGCTCAGGGCCCTGGAGCCAAACCTGAGGACTGTACTTGCCCTCTCCAAGGGAATTGTATGTGCCCATTCCAATGGCCACAACCCTACTAGTAGGATAACCTCCAAAGTCCCTGAGGCCATCCCAATAGTTGTGGCTTCCCAGGACAAACAGGGGCAATCTGAGCCCATCTGAGCACCTACCTGCACTCAGACCCGTAGACTGTTGTCCCCAGAGGTAAAAAGGAACGAACAGGCCCCTAGGCACTAATCGGATCCATTGCTTTGGTTTCCAGGCATCTCTCCTCAGAGGCCTGGATTTCAATACCAGCATATGGCTGTTCCTTGACTCACCCATCAGAACAAATCTCATCTACACTTGGGAAACATGCACGTTAGAGCTGTGCCAAAGCCTCTGTTTAGGAGAACCCTTCAGGGCCCCAGGGCCACCGCTTCATTCCAAGGTCTCCATAGACACAAAAACATATTAGGACACATCCACAGGAGAGTCCATTTCAACTCAGCCTCCTCGGTTGCCCCCCACATCCAGCAGATCTAACCTGTCTTGTTGCTTGGAGACCATTGAAATGCGAGGTGGGCTACCCAGCCATCCATCCTTAGAACCCTGCTCGGAATCGTTGGCCTGGAGCCAACCAACAGGTCTCAATTGTCCTACAGAAGAATCTTTGCAGTTTGGAGCTTCTCACAACTCCCATCGTGGGAAAACCTCCATGTCCACGTGATCCAACCCCCTTCAAGAAAGGGCCATCAGGGCAGAAAGTCCAACCTGAGCGATCGTCTGATCCTTGCCCTGACTTCAGATGCACGAGATCTCGATTGAGGTCTGTAGATTGTGCCTGCCATATCCTCACCCAGAAACCTAGGCCTAGCTTGGGTTCTCAGACTGCGTCCTCAGACTACTGGCCCACAAGCCCTCCAGTTGGGCAATCCAGAACTACAATGCCGCACTCTGCCTGCCCTACAGAAATCAAACATTGCCATCATTGCTACCCCGAAACCCCAAAAGAAAATCAACCTGCACGCCATTCGGCTGTACCCCAAACATATAGGCTGACCTGGGCACTATTTCCCCTTCTGACCCAGCCTGAGCCTGGACCTCCTGGTCCCACCCAGACAGCTGGCCGCACACTGAGCACATCGGACCCGCCATGGCCTTAGGTCGTCATCTCTTCCCAACTGCGGTTTTCAGGCTCCAGAACCTAGACCTTATCTCCAACCACTGCCCAGGGTTGAAAATGATGCATTAATCAGAACTCTTTACCCATGGCAAGAAACCTTGTGGTTGGCATGTTGTCCAACGTTCAGTGTAGTTGAAAGAAGCGTGGCCCATGAGGCCCAGCCCATGCTTGCGGGCCACATTGGTCACAAACACACATTGTGACCCTCAGCCTGAGCCCAGTCCTCAGGTAAGGCCTCTCAGGGCCTATATGAAGAGACAGCATATTGGGCTTGCCATGCCCCTAGGCCCCAATTTTTAACCATAGTTCGGGTTGTCCCTTCACTCTTCCCCAGGGCTCTGCTTTGGAATTCCTCTTTTGGTGGGACACCTGAGGTAACAAACCTGAAAGGAGTCCTCCCATCCCACAGATTGACGAAAAACAATTGGGATCGGGCCAAATCCACAGAGAGGAAGATTCGTCCATGGCCCATGAGACCTCCACAACATTCCACGGCCATCGCTGAAACAAAATCCAGAGACAAAAGCCTGAGCAAGCTCCTCAGACTCGCTCATTCTTCATGTCCTGAAGAGTTCTTCTCATGGTTTGTAGATCGGGCGTGCCATAACTACGTCCCCAAACTTAAGCTGAGTTTGTGTTTTCAGTCTTCTGTCCTCAAAGTCCTGGGCCACACTCCCTCCAGGCTGGGGCCCCTGGAGCCACACATTAGGACTGCCCCCACCCAATCCATGGGAATTCTGCACATTCCTTTGTCAAACATCGTACAAATTAGGAGAACCCTCCAAAGTCCCTGAGGCCATCCCAATAGTGTAGGTCGCCTGGGACAAAAAAGGGCGGTTGATACCGGATGAGCATCTACCTCCACTCATCTACCTCCACTCATACCAAGAAGATTGAACCAGACAGGACCCGAGGCCATTATCGGATCCATTGCTTTGGTTTACAGGCATGTCTCCTCAAAAGCCTGCATTCCAATACCAGCAGAGGGGATTTCCTGAGGCACCCATCAGAACAAATCTCGTCTACACAAGGAAATTTTTACATGGGAGCTATGCCAAAGCTTAGGAGAATACTTCAGGGTCCCGGTGCCACCTCCCCATTCCAAGGCCCTCATGGACACAAACACACGTTAGGACCCATCCTCTGGAAAGTGCATTTCAACTCAGCCACCCCGGTTGCTCCCGCAGATCCATTATATCTAAACTGTCTAGTTGCTAGGAGACAATTGGAAGGCGAGCCGGACTTCCCAGGCATCCATCCTGGAACGGTGCTCTGGAGTCATTCCATATGGGATGTCCTGGAGCTGTCCAACAGGTCTCAATTGTCCCGCAGAAGGAATCCTTGAAGGGGGCATCCCACATCTCCCAACGTGGAAAACCTCCATGGCCTCGAGATTCCGCTCTCTTCATGAAGGCGCCGTCATGCACAGAAACGCCAACCTGAGCCAACGTCGGATCCTCGCCCTGACTTCAGATGCATGAGATATTGGTTCAGATCTGCAGGGGGTACCTACCGTGCCCTCACCCTGAATCCGAAGTCTAGCTTGTGTTCTCAGACTTCCGTCCTCACTCTCCTGGCCCCGAAGCCCTCAAGTTTGGCAATTCCGGACCGACAATGAAGCACTCTGCCTGCCCTCTAGAAAAAATATATTGCCTAATGAGCAGCCCAGGCAGCTTAAATGAAGATAAACCTACACGGCACTCGAATGTACCCGAATTATATAGTCTAACCTGGGCACTAATGCACTGTCTGACACAACCTGAGCCTGGACCTGCTGACCAACACCCAGACAGCTGACCACACGCTGAGCACATCAGACCCGCCATGGCCTTAGGTCATCATCTCTTCCCTACCTCAGTTTTCAGGCTTCAGAAACTAGACCTTATCTCCAATCACTGCCCACGGGTGACTGTGATGCAGAAATCAGAACTCTTCCTGACCCATGGCAAGAAACCTTGTGGTTGGCATGTTGCCCAACGTTCAGTGTAGGAGAAACCAGCATTCACCCTGAGGCCACGCCCATTCTTGAGTGCGACGTGAGCATAAACACGCATTGTGACCTCAGCGTGAGTCCTGTCCTCTAGTAAGTCCTCTCAGTGGCTGGACCTTTAGATGTCATAATGGGCTTGACATGTCCCTAGTCCCCAATTTTTAACCAGATTTCTGGTTGTCCAGTCGCCCCACCCCAGGGCTCTACTCTGGAATCCCTCATTTGGTGGGACCTCTGAGGTTGAAAAACAAAATGAAACAAATCGACAACAACAAAAAAACGGACTTCTTCCATCCCCAGAATGACCCCATACTCTTTGGACGGGACCGAACCCCCAGAGAGTAAGACTCGTCCATTTCCCATGAAGTCACCCGGCAATTTCACGACCATGAGTGACACGATATCCAGAGACAAAATCTTGAGCAAGAGCCTCACACTCGCCCTTTTTTCATATCCCGAAGTGTTCTCCTCATGGTCTGTAGATCAGTCCTGCCATACCTATGAACCAAAACATAAGCCGAGTTTGTGTTTTCAGACAACTGTCCAAACAGCTCTGGCCTACACACCCTACAGGCTCAGGGCCCTAAAGCCAAACCTGAGGACTGTACTTGCCCTCTCCAAGGGAATTGTATGTGCCCATTCCAATGGCCACAACCCTACTAGTAGGATAACCTCCAAAGTCCCTGAGGCCATCCCAATAGTTGTGGCTTCCCAGGACAAACAGGGGCTATATGAGCCCATCTGAGCACCTACCTGCACTCAGACCCGTAGACTGATGTCCCCAGAGGTAAAAAGGAACGAGCAGGCCCTTAGGCACTAATCGGATCCATTGCTTTGGTTTCCAGGCATCTCTCCTCAGAGGCCTGGATTTCAATACCAGCATATGGCTGTTTCTTGACTCACCCATCAGAACAAATCTCATCTACACATGGGAAACATGCACGTTGGAGCTGTGTCAAAGCCTCTGTTTAGGAGAACCCTTCAGGGCCCCAGGGCCACCGCTTCATTCCAAGGTCTCCATAGACACAAAAACATATTAGGACACATCCACAGGAGAGTCCATTTCAACTCAGCCTCCTCGGTTGCCCCCCACATCCAGCAGATCTAACCTGTCTTGTTGCTTGGAGACCATTGGAATGCGAGGTGGGCTACCCAGCCATCCATCCTTAGAACCCTGCTCGGAATCGTTGGCCTGGAGCCAACCAACAGGTCTCAATTGTCCTGCAGAAGAATCTTTGCAGTTTGGAGCTTCTCACAACTCCCATCGTGGGAAAACCCCCATGTCCTCGTGATCCAACCCCCTTCAAGAAAGGCCATCAGGGCAGAAAGTCCAACATGAGCGATCGTCTGATCCTTGCCCTGACTTCAGATGCACGAGATCTCGATTGAGGTCTGTAGATTGTGCCTGCCATATCCTCACCCAGAAACCTAGGCCTAGCTTGGGTTCTCAGACTCCGTCTTCAGACTAGTGGCCCACAAGCCCTCCAGTTTGGCAATCCAGAACTACAATGCCGCACTCTGCCTGCCCTACAGAAGTAAAACATTGCCCTCAGGGCTACCCCGAAACCGCAAATGAGGATCAACCTGCACGCCATTCGGCTGTACCCCAAACATATAGGCTGACCTGGGCACTATTTCCCCTTCTGACCCAGCCTGAGCCTGGACCTCCTGGTCCCACCCAGACAGCTGGCCGCACACTGAGCACATCGGACCCGCCATGGCCTTAGGTCGTCATCTCTTCCCAACTGCGGTTTTCAGGCTCCAGAACCTAGACCTTATCTCCAAACACTGCCCAGGGTTGAGAATGATGCAGAAATCAGAACTCTTTCCCCATGGCAAGAAACCTTGTGGTTGGCATGTTGTCCAACGTTCAGTGTAGTTGAAACAAGCGTGGCCCATGAGGCCCAGCCCATGCTTGCGGGCCACATTGGTCACAAACACACATTGTGACCCTCAGCCTGAGCCCAGTCCTCAGGTAAGGCCTCTCAGGGCCTATATGAATAGACAGCATATTGGGCTTGCCATGCCCCTAGGCCCCAATTTTTAACCATAGTTCGGGTTGTCCCTTCACTCTTCCCCAGGGCTCTGCTTTTGAATTCCTCTTTTGGTGGGACACCTGAGGTAACAAACCTGAAAGGAGTCCTCCCATCCCACAGATTGACGAAAAACAATTGGGATCGGGCCAAATCCACAGAAAGGAAGATTCATCCATGGCCCAAGAGACCTCCCCAACATTCCACGGCCATTGCTGAAACAAAATCCAGAGAGAAAAGCCTAAGCAAGCGCCTCAGACTCGCTCATTCTTCATATCCTGAAGTGTTCTTCTCATGGTTTGTAGATCGGGCGTGCCATACCTACGTCCCCAAACTTAAGCTGAGTTTGTGTTTTCAGTCTTCTGTCCTCAAAGTCCTGGGCCACACTCCCTCCAGGCTGGGGCCCCTGGAGCCACACATTAGGACTGCCCCCACCCAATCCATGGGAATTCTGCCCATTCCATTTTCAAAAATCGTACAAATTAGGAGAACCCTCCAAAGTCCCTGAGGCCATCCCAATAGTGTAGGTCGCCCGGGACAAAAAATGGGCGGTTGATACCGGCTGAGCATCTACCTCCACTCATCTACCTCCACTCATACCAAGAAGATTGAACCAGACAGGACCCAAGGCCATTATCAGATCCATTGCTTTGGTTTACAGGCATGTCTCCTCAAAAGCCTGGATTCGAATACCAGCAGAGGGGATTTCCTGAGGCACCCATCAGAACAAATCTTGTCTCCACAAGGAAACTTGTGCATGGGAGCTAAGCAAAAGCTTAGGAGAATACTTCAGGGTCCCGGTGCCACCGCCCCATTCCAAGGCCCTCATGGACACAAACACACGTTAGGACCCATCCTCTGGAAAGTGCATTTCAACTCAGCCACCCCGGTTGCTCCCGCAGATCCATTATATCTAAACTGTCTTGTTGCTAGGAGACAATTGGAAGGCGAGGCGGACTTCCCAGGCATCCATCCTCGAACGGTGCTCTGGAGTCATTCCATATGGGATGTCCTGGAGCTGTCCAACAGGTCTCAATTGTCCCGCAGAAGGAATCCTTAAAGGGGGCATCCCACATCTCCCAACGTGGAAAACATCCATGGCCTCGAGATTCCGCTCCCTTCATGGAGGGGCCATCATGCACAGAAACTCCAACCTAAGCCAACGTCGGATCCTCGCCCTGACTTCAGATGCATGAGATATTGGTTCAGATCTGCAGGGGGTACCTGCCGTGCCCTCACCCTGAATCCGAAGTATAGCTTGTGTTCTCAGACTTCCGTCCTCACTCTCCTGGCCCCAAAGCCCTCAAGTTTGGCAATTCCGGACCGACAATGAAGCACTCTGCCTGCCCTCTAGAAAAAATATATTGCCTAATGAGCAGCCCAGGCAGCTTAAATGAGGATAAACCTACACGGCACTCGAATGTACCCAAATTATATAGTCTAACCTGGGCACTAATGCACTGTCTGACACAACCTGAGCCCGGACCTGCTGACCAACACCCAGACAGCTGACCGCACGCTGAGCACATCAGACCCGCCATGGCCTTAGGTCATCATCTCTACCCTACCTCAGTTTTCAGGCTTCAGATCCTAGACCTTATCTCCAATCACTGCCCACGGGTGACTGTGATGCAGAAATCAGAACTCTTCCTGACCCATGGCAAGAAACCTTGTGGTTGGCATGTTGTCCAACGTTCAGTGTAGGAGAAACCAGCATTCACCCTGAGGCCCCGCCCATTCTTGAGTGCGACGAGAGCATAAACACGCATTGTGACCTCAGCGTGAGTCCTGTCCTCTAGTAAGTCCTCTCAGTGGCTGGACCATTAGATGTCATAATGGGCTTGACATGTCCCTAGTCCCCAATTTTTAACCAGATTTCTGGTTGTCCAGTCGCCCCACACCAGGGCTCTACTCTGGAATCCCTCATTTGGTGGGACATCTGAGGTTGAAAAACATAATGAAACAAATCGACAACAACAACAAAAAAACGGACTTCTTCCATCCCCAGAATGACCCCAAACTCTTTGGACGGGACCGAACCCCCAGAGAGTAAGACTCGTCCATTTCCCATGAAGTTACCCGGCAATTTCACGACCATGAGTGACACGATATCCAGAGACAAAAACTTGAGCAAGAGCCTCACACTCGCCCTTTTTTCATATCCCGAAGTGTTCTCCTCATGGTCTGTAGATCAGTCCTGCCATACCTATGACCCAAAACATAAGCCGAGTTTGTGTTTTCAGACAACTGTCCAAACAGCTCTGGCCTACACACCCTACAGGCTCAGGGCCCTGGAGCCAAACCTGAGGACTGTACTTGCCCTCTCCAAGGGAATTGTATGTGCCCATTCCAATGGCCACAACCCTACTAGTAGGATAACCTCCAAAGTCCCTGAGGCCATCCCAATAGTTGTGGCTTCCCAGGACAAACACGGGCAATCTGAGCCCATCTGAGCACCTACCTGCACTCAGACCCGTAGACTGATGTCCCCAGAGGTAAAAAGGAACGAACAGGCCCCTAGGCACTAATCGGATCCATTGCTTTGGTTTCCAGGCATCTCTCCTCGGAGGCCTGGATTTCAATACCAGCATATGGCTGTTTCTTGACTCACCCATCAGAACAAATCTCATCTACACATGGGAAACATGCACGTTGGAGCTGTGTCAAAGCCTCTGTTTAGGAGAACCCTTCAGGGCCCCAGGGCCACCGCTTCATTCCAAGGTCTCCATAGACACAAAAACATATTAGGACACATCCACAGGAGAGTCCATTTCAACTCAGCCTCCTCGGTTGCCCCCCACATCCAGCAGATCTAACCTGTCTTGTTGCTTGGAGACCATTGGAATGCGAGGTGGGCTACCCAGCCATCCATCCTTAGAACCCTGCTCGGAATCGTTGGCCTGGAACCAACCAACAGGTCTCAATTGTCCTGCAGAAGAATCTTTGCAGTTTGGAGCTTCTCACAACTCCCATCGTGGGAAAACCCCCATGTCCTCGTGATCCAACCCCCTTCAAGAAAGTGCCATCAGGGCAGAAAATCCAACCTGAGCGATCGTCTGATCCTTGCCCTGACTTCAGATGCACGAGATCTCGATTGAGGTCTGTAGATTGTGCCTGCCATATCCTCACCCAGAAACCTAGGCCTAGCTTGGTTTCTCAGACTCCGTCCTCAGACTACTGGCCAACAAGCCCTCCAGTTGGGCAATCCAGAATAACAATGCCGCACTCTGCCTGCCCTACAGAAGTAAAACATTGCCCTCAGGGCTAACCCAAAACCCCAAATGAGGATCAACCTGCACGCCATTCGGCTGTACCCCAAACATATAGGATGACCTGGGCTCTATTTCCCCTTCTGACCCAGCCTGAGCCTGGACCTCCTGGTCCCACCCAGACAGCTGGCCGCACACTGAGCACATCGGACCCGCCATGGCCTTAGGTCCTCATCTCTTTCCAACTGCGGTTTTCAGGCTCCAGAACCTAGACCTTATCTCCAACCACTGCCCAGGATTGAAAATGATGCTGAAATCAGAACTCTTTCCCCATGGCAAGAAACCTTGTGGTTGGCATGTTGTCCAACGTTCAGTGTAGTTGAAACAAGCGTGGCCCATGAGGCCCAGCCCATGCTTGTGGTCCACATTGGTCACAAACACACATTGTGACACTTAGCCTGAGCCCAGTCCTCAGGTAAGGCCTCTCAGGGCCTATATGAAGAGACAGCATATTGGGCTTGCCATGCCCCTAGGCCCCAATTTTTAACCATATTTTGGGTTGTCCCTTCACTCTTCCCCAGGGCTCTGCTTTGGAATTCCTCTTTTGGTGGGACACCTGAGGTAAGAATCCTGAAAGGAGTCCTCCCATCCCACAGATTGACGAAAAACAATTGGGATCGGGCCAAATCCACAGAGAGGAAGATTCATCCATGGCCCAAGAGACCTCCCCAACATTCCACGGCCATCGCTGAAACAAAATCCAGAGAGAAAAGCCTAAGCAAGCGCCTCAGACTCGCTCATTCTTCATATCCTGAAGAGTTCTTCTCATGGTTTGTAGATCGGGCGTGCCATACCTACGACCCCAAACTTAAGCTGAGTTTGTGTTTTCAGTCTTCTGTCCTCAAAGTCCTGGGCCACACTCCCTCCAGGCTGGGGCCCCTGGAGCCACACATTAGGACTGCCCCCACCCAATCCATGGGAATTCTGCCCATTCCATTGTCAAACATCGTACAAATTAGGAGAACCCTCCAAAGTCCCTGAGGCCATCCCAATAGTGTAGGTCGCCCGGGACAAAAAATGGGCGGTTGAGACCGGCTGAGCATCTACCTCCACTCATCTACCTCCACTCATACCAAGAAGATTGAACCAGACAGGACCCAAGGCCATTATCGGATCCATTGCTTTGGTTTACAGGCATGTCTCCTCAAAAGCCTGGATTCCAATACCAGCAGAGGGAATTTCCTGAGGCACCCATCAGAACAAATCTCGTCTCCACAAGGAAACTTGTGCATGGGAGCTAAGCCAAAGCTTAGGAGAATACTTCAGGGTCCCGGTGCCACCTCCCCATTCCAAGGCCCTCATGGACACAAACACACGTTAGGACCCATCCTCTAGAAAGTGCATTTCAACTCAGCCACCCCGGTTGCTCCCGCAGATCCATTAGATCTAAACTGTCTTGTTGCTAGGAGACAATTGGAAGGCGAGGCGGACTTCCCAGGCATCCATCCTGGAAAGGTTCTCTGGAGTCATTCCATATGGGATGTCCTGGAGCTGTCCAACAGGTCTCAATAGTCCCGCAGAAGAAATCCTTGAAGGGGGCATCCCACATCTCCCAACGTGAAAACATCCATGGCCTCGAGATTCCGCTCCCTTCATGGAGGGGCCATCATGCACAGAAACTCCAACCTGAGCCAACGTCGGATCCTCGCCCTGACTTCAGATGCATGAGATATTGGTTCAGATCTGCAGGGGGTACCTGCCGTGCCCTCACCCTGAATCCGAAGTCTAGCTTGTGTTCTCAGACTTCCGTCCTCACTCTCCTGGCCCCGAAGACCTCAAGTTTGGCAATTCCGGACCGACAATGAAGCACTCTGCCTGCCCTCTAGAAAAAATATATTGCCTAATGAGCAGCCCAGGCAGCTTAAATGAGGATAAACCTACACGGCACTCGAATGTACCCAAATTATATAGTCTAACCTGGGCACTAATGCACTGTCTGACACAACCTGCGCCCGGACCTGCTGACCAACACCCAGACAGCTGACCGCACGCTGAGCACAGCAGACCCGCCATGGCCTTATGTCATCATCTCTTCCCTACCTCAGTTTTCAGGCTTCAGAACATAGACCTTATCTCCAATCACTGCCCACGGGTGACTGTGATGCAGAAATCAGAACTCTTCTTGACCCATGGCAAGAAAACTTGTGGTTGGCATGTTGTCCAACGTTCAGTGTAGGAGAAACCAGCATTCACCCTGAGGCCCCGCCCATTCTTGAGTGCGACGAGAGCATAAACACGAATTGTGACCTCAGCGTGAGTCCTGTCCTCTAGTAAGTCCTCTCAGTGGCTGGACCATTAGATGTCATAATGGGCTTGACATGTCCCTAGTCCCCAATTTTTAACCAGATTTCTGGTTGTCCAGTCGCCCCACCCCAGGGCTCTACTCTGGAATCCCTCATTTGGTGGGACATCTGAGGTTGAAAAACAAAATGAAACAAATCGACAACAACAACAAAAAAACGGACTTCTTCCTTCCCCAGAATGACCCCAACTCTTTGGACGGGACCGAACCGCCAGAGAGTAAGACTCGTCCATTACCCATGAAGTCACCCGGCAATTTCACGACCATGAGTGACACGATATCCAGAGACAAAAACTTGAGCAAGAGCCTCACACTCGCCCTTTATTCATATCCCGAAGTGTTCTCCTCATGGTCTGTAGATCAGTCCTGCCATACCTATGACCCAAAACATAAGCCGAGTTTGTGTTTTCAGACAACTGTCCAAACAGCTCTGGCCTACACATCCTACAGGCTCAGGGCCCTGGAGCCAAACCTGAGGACTGTACTTGCCCTCTCCAAGGGAATTGTATGTGCCCATTCCAATGGCCACAACCCTACTAGTAGGATAACCTCCAAAGTCCCTGAGGCCATCCCAATAGTTGTGGCTTCCCAGGACAAACAGGGCCAATCTGAGCCCATCTGAGCACCTACCTGCACTCAGACCCGTAGCCTGATGTCCCCAGAGGTAAAAAGGAACGAACAGGCCCCTAGGCACTAATTGGATCCATTGCTTTGGTTTCCAGGCATCTCTCCTCGGAGGCCTGGATTTCAATACCAGCATATGGCTGTTTCTTGACTCACCCATCAGAACAAATCTCATCTACACATGGGAAACATGCACGTTGGAGCTGTGTCAAAGCCTCTGTTTAGGAGAACCCTTCAGGGCCCCAGGGCCACCGCTTCATTCCAAGGTCTCCATAGACACAAAAACATATTAGGACACATCCACAGGAGAGTCCATTTCAACTCAGCCTCCTCGTTTGCCCCCCACATCCAGCAGATCTAACCTGTCTTGTTGCTTGGAGACCATTTGAATGTGAGGTGGGCTACCCAGCCATCCATCCTTAGGACCCTGCTCGGAATCGTTGGCCTGGAGCCAACCAACAGGTCTCAATTGTCCTGCAGAAGAATCTTTGCAGTTTGGAGCTTCTCACAACTCCCATCGTGGGAAAACCCCCATGTCCTCGTGATCCAACCCCCTTCAAGAAAGGGCCATCAGGGCAGAAAGTCCAACCTGAGCGATCGTCTGATCCTTGCCCTGACTTCAGATGCACGAGATCTCGATTGAGGTCTGTAGATTGTGCCTGCCATATCCTCACCCAGAAACCTAGGCCTAGCTTGGGTTCTCAGACTCCGTCCTCAGACTACTGGCCAACAAGACCTCCAGTTTGGCAATCCAGAACTACAATGCCGCACTCTGCCTGCCCTACAGAAGTAAAACATTGCCCTCAGGGCTACCCCGAATCCCCAAATGAGGATCAACCTGCACGCCATTCGGCTGTACCCCAAACATATAGGCTGACCTGGGCACTATTTCCCCTTCTGACCCAGCCTGAGCCAGGACCTCCTGGTCCCACCCAGACAGCTGGCCGCACACTGAGCACATCGGACCCGCCATGGACTTAGGTCGTCATCTCTTCCCAACTGCTGTTTTCAGGCTCCAGAACCTAGACCTTATCTCCAACCCCTGCCCAGGTTTGAAAATGATGCAGAAATCAGAACTCTTTCCCCATGGCAAGAAACCTTGTGGTTGGCATGTTGTCCAACGTTCAGTGTAGTTGAAACAAGCGTGGCCCATTAGGCCCAGCCCATGCTTGCGGGCCACATTGGTCACAAACTCACATTGTGACCCTCAGCCTGAGCCCAGTCCTCAGGTAAGGCCTCTCAGGGCCTATATGAAGAGACAGCATATTGGGCTTGCCATGCCCCTAGGCCCCAATTTTTAACCATAGTTCGGGTTGTCCTTTCACTCTTCCCCAGGGCTCTGCTTTGGATTTCCTCTTTTGGTGGGACACCTGAGGTAACAAACCTGAAAGGAGTCCTCCCATCCCACAGATTGACGAAAAACAATTGGGATCGGGCCAAATCCACAGAGAGGAAGATTCGTCCATGGCCCATGAGACCTCCCCAACATTCCACGGCCATCGCTGAAACAAAAGTCAGAGACAAAAGCCTGAGCAAGCGCCTCAGACTCGCTCATTCTTCATATCCTGAAGAGTTCTTCTCATGGTTTGTAGATCGGGCGTGCCATACCTACGTCCCCAAACTTAAGCTGAGTTTGTGTTTTCAGTCTTCTGTCCTCAAAGTCCTGGGCCACACTCCCTCCAGGCTGGGGCCCCTGGAGCCACACATTAGGACTGCCCCCACCCAATCCATGGGAATTCTGCCCATTCCATTGTCAAAAATCGTACAAATTAGGAGAACGCTCCAAAGTCCCTGAGGCCATCCCAATAGTGTAGGTCGCCCGGGACAAAAAATGGGCGGTTGATACCGGCTGAGCATCTACCTCCACTCATCTACCTCCACTCATACCAAGAAGATTGAACCAGACAGGACCCAAGGCCATTATCGGATCCATTGCTTTGGTTTACAGGCATGTCTCCTCAAAAGCCTGGATTCCAATACCAGCAGAGGGAATTTTCTGAGGCCCCCATCAGAACAAATCTCGTCTCCACAAGGAAACTTGTGCATGGGAGCTAAGCCAAAGCTTAGGAGAATACTTCAGGGTCCCGGTGCCACCTCCCCATTCCAAGGCCCTCATGGACACAAACACACGTTAGGACCCATCCTCTGGAAAGTGCATTTCAACTCAGCCACCCCGGTTGCTCCCGCAGATCCATTAGATCTAAACTGTCTTCTTGCTAGGAGACAATTGGAAGGCGAGGCGGACTTCCCAGGCATCCATCCTGGA
Source organism: Mustela nivalis (assembly GCF_964662115.1). Taxonomy (NCBI): domain Eukaryota; kingdom Metazoa; phylum Chordata; class Mammalia; order Carnivora; family Mustelidae; genus Mustela; species Mustela nivalis. The sequence continues at coordinate 250,265 of NW_028136343.1, read as the reverse complement.
ATGGTGCTCTGGAGTCATTCCATATGGGATGTCCTGGAGCTGTCCAACAGGTCTTAATTGTCCCGCAGAAGGAATCCTTGAAGGGGGCATCCCACATCTCCCAACGTGGAAAACCTCCATGGCCTCGAGATTCCGCTCCCTTAATGGAGGGGACGTCATGCACAGAAACTCCAACCTGAGCCAACGTCGGATCCTCGCCCCGATCAGATGCATGAGATATTGGTTCAGATCTGCAGGGGGTACCTGCCGTGCCCTCACCCTGAATCCGAAGTCTAGCTTGGGTTCTCAGACTTCCGTCCTCACTCTCCTGGCCCCGAAGCCCTCAAGTTTGGCAATTCCGGACCGACAATGAAGCACTCTGCCTGCCCACTAGAAAAAATATATTGCCTAATAAGCAGCCCAGGCAGCTTAAATGAGGATCAACCTACACGGCACTCGAATGTACCCCAATTATATAGTCTAACCTGGGCACTAATGCACTGTCTGTCACAACATGAGCCCGGACCTGCTGACAAACACCCAGACAGCTGACCGCACGCTGAGCACATCAGACCGCCATGGCCTTAGGTCATCATCTCTTCCCTACCTCAGTTTTCAGGCTTCAGAACCTAGACCTTATCTCCAATCACTGCCCACGGGTGACTGTGATGCAGAAATCAGAACTCTTCCTGACCCATGGCAAGAAACCTTGTGGTTGGCATGTTGTCCAACGTTCAGTGTAGGAGAAACCAGCATTCACCCTGAGGCTCCGCCCATTTTTGAGTGCGACGAGAGCATAAACACGCATTGTGACCTCAGCGTGTGTCCTGTCCTCTAGTAAGTCCTCTCAGTGGCTGGACCATTAGATGTCATAATGGGCTTGACATGTCCCTAGTCCCCAATTTTTAACCAGATTTCTGGTTGTCCAGTCGCCCCACCCCAGGGCTCTACTCTGGATTCCCTCATTTGGTGGGACATCTGAGGTTGAAAAACAAAATGAATCAAATCGACAACAACAACAAAAAAACGGACTTCTTCCATCCCCAGAATGACCCCAAACTCTTTGGACGGGACCGAACCCCCAGAGAGTAAGACTCGTCCATTTCCCATGAAGTTACCCGGCAATTTCACGACCAAGAGTGACACGATATCAAGAGACAAAAACTTGAACAAGAGCCTCACACTCGCCCTTTCTTCATATCCCGAAGTGTTCTCCTCATGGTCTGTAGATCAGTCCTGCCATACCTATGACCCAAAACATAAGCCGAGTTTGTGTTTTCAGACAACTGTCCAAACAGCTCTGGCCTACACACCCTACAGGCTCAGGGCCCTGGAGCCAAACCTGAGGACTGTACTTGCCCTCTCCAAGGGAATTGTATGTGCCCATTCCAATGGCCACAACCCTACTAGTAGGATAACCTCCAAAGTCCCTGAGGCCATCCCAATAGTTGTGGCTTCCCAGGACAAACAGGGGCAATCTGAGCCCATCTGAGCACCTACCTGCACTCAGACCCGTAGACTGATGTCCCCAGAGGTAAAAAGGAACGAACAGGCCCCTAGGCACTAATCGGATCCATTGCTTTGGTTTCCAGGCATCTCTCCTCGGAGGCCTGGATTTCAATACCAGCATATGGCTGTTTCTTGACTCACCCATCAGAACCAATCTCATCTACACATGGGAAACATGCACGTTGGAGCTGTGTCAAAGCCTCTGTTTAGGAGAACCCTTCAGGGCCCCAGGGCCACCGCTTCATTCCAAGGTCTCCATAGACACAAAAACATATTAGGACACATCCCCAGGAGAGTCCATTTCAACTCAGCCTCCTCGGTTGCCCCCCACATCCAGCATATCTAACTTGTCTTGTTGCTAGGAGACAATTGGAATGCGAGGTGGGCTACCCAGCCATCCATCCTTAGAACCCTGATCGGAATCGTTGGCCTGGAGCCAACCAACAGGTCTCAATTGTCCTGCAGAAGAATCTTTGAAGTTTGGAGCTTCTCACAACTCCCATCGTGGGAAAACCCCCATGTCCTCGTGATCCAACCCCCTTCAAGAAAGGGCCATCAGGGCAGAAAGTCCAACCTGAGCGATCGTCTGATCCTTGCCCTGACTTCAGATGCACGAGATCTCGATTGAGGTCTGTAGATTGTGCCTGCCATATCCTCACCCAGAAACCTAGGCTTAGCTTGGGTTCTCAGACTCCGTCCTCAGACTACTGGCCCACAAGCCCTCCAGTTTGGCAATCCAGAACTACAATGCCGCACTCTGCCTGCCCTACAGAAGTCAAACATTGCCCTCAGGGCTACCCCGAAACCGCAAATGAGGATCAACCTGCACGCCATTCGGCTGTACCCCAAACATATAGGCTGACCTGGGCACTATTTCCCCTTCCGACCCAGCCTGAGCCTGGACCTCCTGGTCCCACCCAGACAGCTGGCCGCACACTGAACACATCGGACGCGCCATGGCCTTTGGTCGTCATCTCTTCCCAACTGCGGTTTTCAGGCTCCAGAACCTAGACCTTATCTCCAACCATTGCCCAGGGTTGAAAATGATGCAGAAATCAGAACTCTTTCCCCATGGCAAGAAACCTTGTGGTTGGCATGTTGTCCAACGTTCAGTGTAGTTGAAACAAGCGTGGCCCATGAGGCCCAGCCCATGCTTGCGGGCCACATTGGTCACAAACACACATTGTGACCCTCAGCCTGAGCCCAGTCCTCAGGTAAGGCCTCTCAGGGCCTATATGAACAGACAGCATATTGGGCTTGCCATGCCCTTAGGCCCCGATTTTTAACCATAGTTCGGGTTGTCCCTTCACTCTTCCCCAGGGCTCCTCTTTGGAATTCCTCTTTTGGTGGGACACCTGAGGTAACAAACCTGAAAGCAGTCCTCCCATCCCACAGATTGACGAAAAACAATTGGGATCGGGCCAAATCCACAGAGAGGAAGATTCGTCCATGGCCCATGAGACCTCCCCAACCTTCCACGGCCATCGCTGAAACAAAATCCAGAGACAAAAGCCTGAGCAAGCTCCTCAGACTCGCTCATTCTTCATATCCTGAAGAGTTCTTCTCATGGTTTGTAGATCGGGCGTGCCATACCTACGTCCCCAAACTTAAGCTGAGTTTGTGTTTTCAGTCTTCTGTCCTCAAAGTCCTGGGCCACACTCCCTCCAGGCTGGGGCCCCTGGAGCCACACATTAGGACTGCCCCCACCCAATCCATGGGAATTCTGCCCATTCCATTGTCAAAAATCGTACAAATTAGGAGAACCTTCCAAAGTCCCTGAGGCCATCCCAATAGTGTAGGTCGCCCGGGACAAAAAAGGGCGGTTGATACCGGCTGAGCATCTACCTCCACTCATCTACCTCCACTCATACCAAGAAGATTGAACCAGACAGGACCCGACGCCATGATCGGATCCATTGCTTTGGTTTACAGGCATGTCTCCTCAAAAGCCTGAATTCCAATACCAGCAGAGGGGATTTCCTGAGGCACCCATCAGAACAAATCTCGTCTCCACAAGGAAACTTGTGCATGGGAGCTATGCCAAAGCTTAGGAGAATACTTCAGGGTCCCGGTGCCACCTCCCCATTCCAAGGCCCTCATGGACACAAACACACGTTAGGACCCATCCTCTGGAAAGTGCATTTCAACTCAGCCACCCCGGTTGCTCCCGCAGATCCATTAGATCTAAACTGTCTTGTTGCTAGGAGACAATTGGAAGGCGAGGCGGACTTCCCAGGCATCCATCCTCGAACGGTGCTCTGGAGTCATTCCATATGGGATGTCCTGGAGCTGTCCAACAGGTCTCAATTGTCCCGCAGAAGGAATCCTTGAAGGGACATCCCACATCTCCCAACGTGGAAATCCTCCATGGCCTCGAGATTCCGCTCCCTTCATGAAGGAGCCGTCATGCACAGAAACTCCAACCTGAGCCAACGTCGGATCCTCGCCCTGACTTCCGATGCATGAGATATTGGTTCAGATCTGCAGGGGGTACCTGCCGTGCCCTCACCCTGAATCCGAAGTCTAGCTTGTGTTCTCAGACTTCTGTCCTCACTCTCCTGGCCCCGAAGCCCTCAAGATTGGCAATTCCGGACCGACAATGAAGCACTCTGCCTGCCCTCTAGAAAAAATATATTGCCTAATGAGCAACCCAAACAGCTTAAATGAGGATAAACCTACACGGCACTCGGTAGGCACACAGTACCCAAATTATATAGTCTAACCTGGGCACTAATGCACTGTCTGACACAACCTGAGCCCGGACCTGTTGACCAAACCCAGACAGCTGACCGTACGCTGAGCACAGCAGACCCGCCATGGCCTTAGGTCATCATCTCCTCCCTACCTCAGTTTTCAGGCTTCAGAACCTAGACCTTATCTCCAATCACTGCCCACGGGTGACTGTGATGCAGAAATCAGAACTCTTCCTGACCCATGGCAAGAAACCTTGTGGTTGGCATGTTGTCCAACGTTCAGTGTAGGAGAAACCAGCATTCACCCTGAGGCCCCTCCCATTCTTGCGTGCGACGAGAGCATAAACACGCATTGTGACCTCAGCGTGAGTCCTGTCCTCTAGTAAGTCCTCTCAGTGGCTGGACCATTAGATGTCATAATGGGCTTGACATGTCCCTAGTCCCCAATTTTTAACCAGATTTCTGGTTGTCCAGTCGCCCCACCCCAGGGCTCTACTCTGGATTCCCTCATTTGGTGGGACATCTGAGGTTGAAAAACAAAATGAATCAAATCGACAACAACAACAAAAAAACGGACTTCTTCCATCCCCAGAATGACCCCAAACTCTTTGGACGGGACCGAACCCCCAGAGAGTAAGACTCGTCCATTTCCCATGAAGTTACCCGGCAATTTCACGACCAAGAGTGACACGATATCAAGAGACAAAAACTTGAACAAGAGCCTCACACTCGCCCTTTCTTCATATCCCGAAGTGTTCTCCTCATGGTCTGTAGATCAGTCCTGCCATACCTATGACCCAAAACATAAGCCGAGTTTGTGTTTTCAGACAACTGTCCAAACAGCTCTGGCCTACACACCCTACAGGCTCAGGGCCCTGGAGCCAAACCTGAGGACTGTACTTGCCCTCTCCAAGGGAATTGTATGTGCCCATTCCAATGGCCACAACCCTACTAGTAGGATAACCTCCAAAGTCCCTGAGGCCATCCCAATAGTTGTGGCTTCCCAGGACAAACAGGGGCAATCTGAGCCCATCTGAGCACCTACCTGCACTCAGACCCGTAGACTGATGTCCCCAGAGGTAAAAAGGAACGAACAGGCCCCTAGGCACTAATCGGATCCATTGCTTTGGTTTCCAGGCATCTCTCCTCGGAGGCCTGGATTTCAATACCAGCATATGGCTGTTTCTTGACTCACCCATCAGAACCAATCTCATCTACACATGGGAAACATGCACGTTGGAGCTGTGTCAAAGCCTCTGTTTAGGAGAACCCTTCAGGGCCCCAGGGCCACCGCTTCATTCCAAGGTCTCCATAGACACAAAAACATATTAGGACACATCCCCAGGAGAGTCCATTTCAACTCAGCCTCCTCGGTTGCCCCCCACATCCAGCATATCTAACTTGTCTTGTTGCTAGGAGACAATTGGAATGCGAGGTGGGCTACCCAGCCATCCATCCTTAGAACCCTGATCGGAATCGTTGGCCTGGAGCCAACCAACAGGTCTCAATTGTCCTGCAGAAGAATCTTTGAAGTTTGGAGCTTCTCACAACTCCCATCGTGGGAAAACCCCCATGTCCTCGTGATCCAACCCCCTTCAAGAAAGGGCCATCAGGGCAGAAAGTCCAACCTGAGCGATCGTCTGATCCTTGCCCTGACTTCAGATGCACGAGATCTCGATTGAGGTCTGTAGATTGTGCCTGCCATATCCTCACCCAGAAACCTAGGCTTAGCTTGGGTTCTCAGACTCCGTCCTCAGACTACTGGCCCACAAGCCCTCCAGTTTGGCAATCCAGAACTACAATGCCGCACTCTGCCTGCCCTACAGAAGTCAAACATTGCCCTCAGGGCTACCCCGAAACCGCAAATGAGGATCAACCTGCACGCCATTCGGCTGTACCCCAAACATATAGGCTGACCTGGGCACTATTTCCCCTTCCGACCCAGCCTGAGCCTGGACCTCCTGGTCCCACCCAGACAGCTGGCCGCACACTGAACACATCGGACGCGCCATGGCCTTTGGTCGTCATCTCTTCCCAACTGCGGTTTTCAGGCTCCAGAACCTAGACCTTATCTCCAACCATTGCCCAGGGTTGAAAATGATGCAGAAATCAGAACTCTTTCCCCATGGCAAGAAACCTTGTGGTTGGCATGTTGTCCAACGTTCAGTGTAGTTGAAACAAGCGTGGCCCATGAGGCCCAGCCCATGCTTGCGGGCCACATTGGTCACAAACACACATTGTGACCCTCAGCCTGAGCCCAGTCCTCAGGTAAGGCCTCTCAGGGCCTATATGAACAGACAGCATATTGGGCTTGCCATGCCCTTAGGCCCCGATTTTTAACCATAGTTCGGGTTGTCCCTTCACTCTTCCCCAGGGCTCCTCTTTGGAATTCCTCTTTTTGTGGGACACCTGAGGTAACAAACCTGAAAGCAGTCCTCCCATCCCACAGATTGACGAAAAACAATTGGGATCGGGCCAAATCCACAGAGAGGAAGATTCGTCCATGGCCCATGAGACCTCCCCAACCTTCCACGGCCATCGCTGAAACAAAATCCAGAGACAAAAGCCTGAGCAAGCTCCTCAGACTCGCTCATTCTTCATATCCTGAAGAGTTCTTCTCATGGTTTGTAGATCGGGCGTGCCATACCTACGTCCCCAAACTTAAGCTGAGTTTGTGTTTTCAGTCTTCTGTCCTCAAAGTCCTGGGCCACACTCCCTCCAGGCTGGGGCCCCTGGAGCCACACATTAGGACTGCCCCCACCCAATCCATGGGAATTCTGCCCATTCCATTGTCAAAAATCGTACAAATTAGGAGAACCTTCCAAAGTCCCTGAGGCCATCCCAATAGTGTAGGTCGCCCGGGACAAAAAAGGGCGGTTGATACCGGCTGAGCATCTACCTCCACTCATCTACCTCCACTCATACCAAGAAGATTGAACCAGACAGGACCCGACGCCATGATCGGATCCATTGCTTTGGTTTACAGGCATGTCTCCTCAAAAGCCTGCATTCCAATACCAGCAGAGGGGATTTCCTGAGGCACCCATCAGAACAAATCTCGTCTCCACAAGGAAACTTGTGCATGGGAGCTATGCCAAAGCTTAGGAGAATACTTCAGGGTCCCGGTGCCACCTCCCCATTCCAAGGCCCTCATGGACACAAACACACGTTAGGACCCATCCTCTGGAAAGTGCATTTCAACTCAGCCACCCCGGTTGCTCCCGCAGATCCATTAGATCTAAACTGTCTTGTTGCTAGGAGACAATTGGAAGGCGAGGCGGACTTCCCAGGCATCCATCCTCGAACGGTGCTCTGGAGTCATTCCATATGGGATGTCCTGGAGCTGTCCAACAGGTCTCAATTGTCCCGCAGAAGGAATCCTTGAAGGGACATCCCACATCTCCCAACGTGGAAATCCTCCATGGCCTCGAGATTCCGCTCCCTTCATGAAGGAGCCGTCATGCACAGAAACTCCAACCTGAGCCAACGTCGGATCCTCGCCCTGACTTCCGATGCATGAGATATTGGTTCAGATCTGCAGGGGGTACCTGCCGTGCCCTCACCCTGAATCCGAAGTCTAGCTTGTGTTCTCAGACTTCTGTCCTCACTCTCCTGGCCCCGAAGCCCTCAAGATTGGCAATTCCGGACCGACAATGAAGCACTCTGCCTGCCCTCTAGAAAAAATATATTGCCTAATGAGCAACCCAAACAGCTTAAATGAGGATAAACCTACACGGCACTCGGTAGGCACACAGTACCCAAATTATATAGTCTAACCTGGGCACTAATGCACTGTCTGACACAACCTGAGCCCGGACCTGTTGACCAAACCCAGACAGCTGACCGTACGCTGAGCACAGCAGACCCGCCATGGCCTTAGGTCATCATCTCCTCCCTACCTCAGTTTTCAGGCTTCAGAACCTAGACCTTATCTCCAATCACTGCCCACGGGTGACTGTGATGCAGAAATCAGAACTCTTCCTGACCCATGGCAAGAAACCTTGTGGTTGGCATGTTGTCCAACGTTCAGTGTAGGAGAAACCAGCATTCACCCTGAGGCCCCTCCCATTCTTGCGTGCGACGAGAGCATAAACACGCATTGTGACCTCAGCGTGAGTCCTGTCCTCTAGTAAGTCCTCTCAGTGGCTGGACCATTAGATGTCATAATGGCCTTGACATGTCCCTAGTCCCCAAATTTAACCAGATTTCTGGTTGTCCAGTCGCCCCTCCCCAGGGCTCTACTCTGGAATCCCTCATTTGGTGGGACATCTGAGGTTGAAAAACAAAATGAAACGAATCGACAACAACAAAAAAACGGGCCTCTTCCATCCCCAGAATGACCCCAAACTCTTTGGACGGGACCGAACCCCCAGAGAGTAAGACTCGTCCATTTCCCATGAAGTCACCCGGCAATTTCACGACCATGAGTGACACGATATCCAGAGACAAAAACTTGAACAAGAGCCTCACACTCGCCCTTTTTTCATATCCCGAAGTGTTCTCCTCATGGTCTGTTGATCAGTCCTGCCATACCTATGACCCAAAACACAAGCCGAGTTTGTGTTTTCAGACAACTGTCCAAACAGCTCTGGCCTACACACCCTACAGGCTCAGGGCCCTGGAGCCAAACCTGAGGACTGTACTTGCCCTCACCAAGGGAATTGTATGTGCCCATTCCAATGGCCACAACCCTACTAGTAGGATAACCTCCAAAGTCCCTGAGGCCATCCCAATAGTTGTGGCTTCCCAGGACAAACAGGGGCAATCTGAGCCCATCTGAGCACCTACCTGCACTCAGACCCGTAGACTGATGTCCCCAGAGGTAAAAAGGAACGAACAGGCCCCTAGGCACTAATCGGATCCATTGCTTTGGTTTCCAGGCATCTCTCCTCAGAGGCCTGGATTTCAATACCAGCATATGGCTGTTTCTTGACTCACCCATCAGAACAAATCTCTTCTACACATGGGAAACATGCACGATGGAGCTGTGTCAAAGCCTCTGTTTAGGAGAACCCTTCAAGGCCCCAGGGCCACCGCTTCATTCCATGGTCTCCATAGACACAAAAACATATTAGGACACATCCACAGGAGAGTCCATTTCAACTCAGGCTCCTCGGTTGCCCCCAACATCCAGCAGATCTAACCTGTCTTGTTGCTTGGAGACCATTGGAATGCGAGGTGGGCTACCCAGCCATCCATCCTTAGAACCCTGCTCAGAATCGTTGGCCTAGAGCCAACCAACAGATCTAAATTGTCCTGCAGAAGAATCTTTGCAGTTTGGAGCTTCTCCCAACTCCCATCATGGGAAAACCCCCATGTCCTCGTGATCCAACCCCCTTCAAGAAAGGGCCATCAGGGCAGAAAGTCCAACCTGAGCGATCGTCTGATCCTTGCCCTGACTTCAGATGCACGAGATCTCGATTGATGTCTGTAGATTGTGCCTGCCATATCCTCACCCAGAAACCTAGGCTTAGCTTGGGTTCTCAGACTCCGTCCTCAGACTACTGGCCCACAAGCCCTCCAGTTGGGCAATCCAGAACTACAATGCCGCACTCTGCCTGCCCTACAGAAGTAAAATATTTCCCTCAGGGCTACCCCGAAACCGCAAATGAGGATCAACCTGCACGCCATTCGGCTGTACCCCAAACATATAGGCTGATCTGGGCACTATTTCCCCTTCTGACCCAGCCTGAGCCTGGACCTCCTGGTCCCACCCAGACTGCTGGCCGCACACTGATCACATCGGACCCGCCATGGCCTTAGGTCGTCATCTCTTCCCAACTGCGGTTTTCAGGCTCCAGAACCTAGACCTTATCTCCAACCACTGCCCAGGGTTGAAAATGATGCAGAAATCAGAACTCTTTCCCCATGGCAAGAAACCTTGTGGTTGGCATGTTGTCCAACGTTCAGTGTAGTTGAAACAAGCGTGGCCCATGAGGCCCAGCCCATGCTGCGGGCCACATTGGTCACAAACACACATTGTGACCCTCAGCCTGAGCCCAGTCCTCAGGTAAGGCCTCTCAGGGCCTATATGAAGAGACAGCATATTGGGCTTGCCATGCCCCTAGGCCCCAATTTTTAACCATAGTTCGGGTTGTCCCTTCACTCTTCCCCAGGGCTCTGCTTTGGAATTCCTCTTTTGGTGGGACACCTGGGGTAACAAACTTGAAAGCAGTCCTCCCATCCCACAGATTGACGAAAAACAATTGGGATCGGGCCAAATCCACAGAGAGGAAGATTCGTCCATGGCCCATGAGACCTCCCCAACATTCCACGGCCATCGCTGAAACAAAATCCAGAGACAAAAGCCTGAGCAAGCTCCTCAGACTCGCTCATTCTTCATATCCTGAAGAGTTCTTCTCAGGGTTTGTAGATCGGGCGTGCCATACCTACGTCCCCAAACTTAAGCTGAGTTTGTGTTTTCAGTCTTCTGTCCTGAAAGTCCTGGGCCACACTCCCTCCAGGCTGGGGCCCCTGGAGCCACACATTAGGACTGCCCCCACCCAATCCATGGGAATTCTGCCCATTCCATTGTCAAAAATCGTACAAATTAGGAGAACCCTCCAAAGTCCCTGAGGCCATCCCAATAGTGTAGGTCGCCCGGGACAAAAAAGGGCGGTTGATACCGGCTGAGCATCTACCTCCACTCATCTACCTCCACTCATACCAAGAAGATTGAACCAGACAGGACCCGAGGCCATGATCGGATCCATTGCTTTGGTTTACAGGCATTTCTCCTCAAAAGCCTGGATTCCAATACTAGCAGAGGGGATTTCCTGAGGCACCCATCAGAACAAATCTCGTCTCCACAAGGAAACCTGTGTATGGGAGCTAAGCCAAAGCTTAGGAGAATACTTCAGGGTCCCGATGCCACCTCCCCATTCCAAGGCCCTCATGGACACAAACACATGTTAGGACCCATCCTCTGGAAAGTGCATTTCAACTCAGCCTCCCCGGTTGCTCCCGCAGATCCATTACATCTAAACTGTATTGTTGCTAGGAGACAATTGGAAGGCGAGGCGGACATCCCAGGCATCCATCCTGGAACGGTGTTCTGGAGTCATTCCATATGGGATGTCCTGGAGCAGTCCAACAGGTCTCAATTGTCCCGCAGAAGGAATCCTTGAAGGGGGCATCCCACATCTCCCAAAGTGGAAAACCTCCATGGCCTCGAGATTCCGCTCCCTTCATGAAGGGGCCGTCATGCACAGAAACTCCAACCTGAGCCAACGTCGGATCCTCGCCCTGACTTCAGATGCATGAGATATTGGTTCAGATCTGCAGGGGGTACCTGCCGTGCCCTCACCCTGAATCCGAAGTCTAGCTTGTGTTCTCAGACTTCCGTCCTCACTCTCCTGGCCCCGAAGCCCTCACGTTTGGCAATTCCGGACCGACAATGAAGCACTCTGCCTGTCCCCTAGAAAAAATATATTGCCTAATGAGCAGCCCAGGCAGTTTAATGAGGATAAACCTACACGGCACTCGAATGTACCCAAATTATATAGTCTAACCTGGGCACTAATGCACTGTCTGACACAACCTGAGCCCGGACCTGCTGACCAACACCCAGACAGCTGACCGCACGCTGAGCACATCAGACCCGCCATGGCCTTAGGTCATCATCTCTTCCCTTCCTCAGTTTTCAGGCTTCAGAACCTAGACCTTATCTCCAATCACTGCCCACAAGTGACTGTGATGCAGAAATCAGAACTCTTCCTGACCCATGGCAAGAAACCTTGTGGTTGGCATGTTGTCCAACGTTCAGTGTATAAGAAACCAGCATTCACCCTGAGGCCCCGCCCATTTTGAGTGCGACGAGAGCATATACACGCATTGTGACCTCAGCGTGAGTCCTGTCCTCTAGTAAGTCCTCTCAGTGGCTGGACCATTGGATGTCATAATGGGCTTGACATGTCCCTACTCCCCAATTTTTAACCAGATTTCTGGTTGTCCAGTCGCCCCACCCCAGGGCTCTACTCTGGAATCCCTCATTTGGTGGGACATCTGAGGTTGAAAAACAAAATGAAACAAATCGACAACAACAAAAAAACGGACTTCTTCCATCCCCAGAATGACCCCAAACTCTTTGGACGGGACCGAACCCCCAGAGAGTAAGACTCGTCCATTTCCCATGAAGTCACCCGGCAATTTCACGACCATGAGTGACACGATATCCAGAGACAAAAACTTGAGCAAGAGCCTCACACTCGCTCTTTTTTCATATCCCGAAGTGTTCTCCTCATGGTCTGTAGATCAGTCCTGCCATACCTATGACCCAAAACATAAGCCGAGTTTGTGTTTTCAGACAACTGTCCAAACAGCACTGGCCTACACACCCTACAGGCTCAGGGCCCTGGAGCCAAACCTGAGGACTCTACTTGCCCTCACAAGGGAATTGTATGTGCCCATTCCAATGGCCACAACCCTACTAATAGGATAACCTCCAAAGTCCCTGAGGCCATCCCAATAGTTGTGGCTTCCCAGGACAAACAGGGGCAATCTGAGCCCATCTGAGCACCTACCTGCACTCAGACCCGTAGACTGATGTCCCCAGAGGTAAAAAGGAACGAACAGGCCCCTAGGCACTAATCGGATCCATTGCTTTGGTTTCCAGGCATCTCTCCTCAGAGGCCTGGATTTCAATACCAGCATATGGCTGTTTCTTGACTCACCCATCAGAACAAATCTCATCTACACATGGGAAACATGCACGTTGGAGCTGTGTCAAAGCCTCTGTTTAGGAGAACCCTTCAGGGCCCCAGGGCCACCGCTTCATTCCAAGGTCTCCATAGACACAAAAACATATTAGGAAACATCCACAGGAGAGTCCATTTCAACGCAGCCTCCTCGGTTGCCCCCCACATCCAGCAGATCTAACCTGTCTTGTTGCTTGGAGACCATTGGAATGCGAGGTGGGCTACCCAGCCATCCATCATTAGACCCTGCTCGGAATCGTTGGCCTGGAGCCAACCAACAGGTCTCAATTGTCCTGCAGAAGAATCTTTGCAGTTTGGAGCTTCTCACAGCTCCCATCGTGGGAAAACCCCCATGTCCTCGTGATCCAACCCCCTTCAAGAAAGGGCCATCAGGGCAGAAAGTCCAACCTGAGCGATCGTCTGATCCTTGCCCTGACTTCAGATGCACGAGATCTCGATTGAGGTCTGTAGATTGTGCCTGCCATATCCTCACCCAGAAACCTAGGCCTAGCTTGGGTTCTCAGACTCCGTCCTCAGACTCCTGGCCCACAAGCCCTCCAGTTGGGCAATCCAGAACTACAATGCCTCACTCTGCCTGCCCTACAGAAGTAAAACATTTCCCTCAGGGCTACCCCGAAACCGCAAATGAGGATCAACCTGCACGCCATTCGGCTGTACCCCAAACATATAGGCTGACCTGGGCACTATTTCCCCTTCTGACCCAGCCTGAGCCTGGACCTCCTGGTCCCACCCAGACAGCTGGCCGCACACTGAGCACATCGGATCCGCCATGGTCTTAGGTCGTCATCTCTTCCCAACTGCGGTTTTCAGGCTCCAGAACCTAGACCTTATCTCCAACCATTGCCCAGGGTTGAAAATGATGCAGAAATCAGAACTCTTTCCCCATGGCAAGAAACCTTGTGGTTGGCATGTTGTCCAACGTTCAGTGTAGTTGAAACAAGCGTGGCCCATGAGGCCCAGCCCATGCTTGCGGGCCACATTCGTCACAAACACACATTGTGACCCTCAGCCTGAGCCCAGTCCTCAGGTAAGGCCTCTCAGGGCCTATATGAAGAGACAGCATATTGGGCTTGCCATGCCCCTAGGCCCCAATTTTTAACCATAGTTCGGGTTGTCCCTTCACTCTTCCCCAGGGCTCCTCTTTGGAATTCCTCTTTTGGTGGGACACCTGAGGTAACAAACCTGAAAGCAGTCCTCCCATCCCACAGATTGACGAAAAACAATTGGGATCGGGCCAAATCCACAGAGAGGAAGATTCGTCCATGGCCCATGAGACCTCCCCAACATTCCACGGCCATCGCTGAAACAAAATCCAGAGACAAAAGCCTGAGCAATCTCCTCAGATTCGCTCATTCTTCATATCCTGAAGAGTTCTTCTCATGGTTTGTAGATCGGGCGTGCCATACCTACGTCCCCAAACTTAAGCTGAGTTTGTGTTTTCAGTCTTCTGTCCTCAAAGTCCTGGGCCACACTCCCTCCAGGCTGGGGCCCCTGGAGCCACACATTAGGACTGCCCCCACCCAATCCATGGGAATTCTGCCCATTCCATTGTCAAAAATCGTACAAATTAGGAGAACCCTCCAAAGTCCCTGAGGCCATCCCAATAGTGTAGGTCGCCCGGGACAAAAAAGGGCGGTTGATACCGGCTGAGCATCTACCTCCACTCATCTACCTCCACTCATACCAAGAAGATTGAACTAGACAGGACCCGAGGCCATTATCGGATCCATTGCTTTGGATTACAGGCATGTCTCCTCAAAAGCCTGGATTCCAATACCACCAGAGGGGATTTCCTGAGGCACCCATCAGAACAAATCTCGTCTCCACAAGGAAACTTGTGCATGGGAGCTATGCCAAAGCTTAGGAGAATACTTCAGGGTCCCGGTGCCACCTCCCCATTCCAAGGCCCTCATGGACACAAACACACGTTAGGACCCATCCTCTGGAAAGTGCATTTCAACTCAGCCACCCCGGTTGCTCCCGCAGATCCATTAGATCTAAACTGTCTTGTTGCTAGGAGACAATTGGAAGGCGAGGCGGACTTCCCAGGCATCCGTCCTCGAACGGTGCTCTGGAGTCATTCCATATGGGATGTCCTGGAGCTGTCCAACAGGTCTCAATTGTCCCGCAGAAGGAATCCTTGAAGGGGACATCCCACATCTCCCAACGTGGAAAAACTCCATGGCCTCGAGTATCCGCTCCCTTCATGAAGGGGCCGTCATGCACAGAAACTCCAACCTGAGCCAACGTCGGATCCTCGCCCTGACTTCAGATGCATGAGATATTGGTTCAGATCTGCAGGGGGTACCTGCCGTGCTTTCACCCTGAATCCGAAGTCTAGCTTGTGTTCTCAGACTTCCGTCCTCACTCTCCTGGCCCCGAAGCCCTCAAGTTTGGCAATTCCGGACCGACAATGAAGCACTCTGCCTGCCCTCTAGAAAAAATATATTGCCTAATGAGCAGCCCAGGCAGCTTAAATGAGGATAAACCTACACGGCACTCGAATGTACCCAAATTATATAGTCTAACCTGGGCACTAATGCACTGTCTGACACAACCTGAGCCCGGACCTGCTGACCAACACCCAGACAGCTGACCGCACGCTGAGCACATCAGACCCGCCATGGCCTTAGGTCATCATCTCTTCCCTACCTCAGTTTTCAGGATTCAGAACCTAGACCTTATCTCCAATCACTGCCCACGGGTGACTGTGATGCAGAAATCAGAACTCTTCCTGACCCATGGCAAGAAACCTTGTGGTTGGCATGTTGTCCAACGTTCAGTGTAGGAGAAACCAGCATTCACCCTGAGGCCCCGACCATTCTTGCGTGCGACGAGAGCATAAACACGCATTGTGACCTCAGCGTGAGTCCTGTCCTCTAGTAAGTCCTCTCAGTGGCTGGACCATTAGATGTCATAATGGGCTTGACATATCCCTAGTCCCCAATTTTTAACCAGATTTCTGGTTGTCCAGTCGCCCCACCCCAGGGCTCTACTCTGGAATCCCTCATTTGGTGGGACATATGAGGTTGAAAAACAAAATGAAACAAATCGACAACAACAAAAAAACGGACTTCTTCCATCCCCAGAATGACCTCAAACTCTTTGGACGGGACCGAACCCCCAGAGAGTAAGACTCGTCCATTTCCCATGAAGTCACCCGGCAAATTCACGACCATGAGTGACACGATATCCAGAGACAAAAACTTGAGCAAGAGCCTCACACTCGCCCTTTTTTCATATCCCGAAGTGTTCTCCTCATGGTCTGTAGATCAGTCCTGCCATACCTATGACCCAAAACATAAGCCGAGTTTGTGTTTTCAGACAACTGTCCAAACAGCTCTGGCCTACACACCCTACAGGCTCAGGGCCCTGGAGCCAAACCTGAGGACTGTACTTGCCCTCTCCAAGGGAATTGTATGTGCCCATTCCAATGGCCACAACCCTACTAGTAGGATAACCTCCAAAGTTCCTGAGGCCATCCCAATAGTTGAGGCTTCCCAGGACAAAAAGGGGCAATCTGAGCCCATCTGAGCACCTACCTGCACCCAGACCCGTAGACTAATGTCCCCAGAGGTAAAAAGGAACGAACAGGACCCTAGGCACTAATCGGATCCATTGCTTTGGTTTCCAGGCATCTCTCCTCAGAGGCCTGGATTTCAATACCAGCATATGGCTGTTTCTTGACTCACCCATCAGAACAAATCTCATCTACACATGGGAAACATGCACGTTGGAGCTGTGTCAAAGCCTCTGTTTAGGAGAACCCTTTAGGGCCCCAAGGCCACCGCTTCATTCCAAGGTCTCCATAGACACAAAAACATATTAGGACACATCCACAGGAGAGTCCATTTCAACTCAGCCTCCTCGGTTGCCCACCACATCCAGCAGATCTAACCTGTCTTGTTGCTTGGAGACCATTGGAATGCGAGGTGGGCTACTCAGCCATCCATCCTTAAAACCCTGCTCGGAATCGTTGGCCTGGAGCCAACCAACAGGTCTCAATTTTCCTGCAGAAGAATCTTTGCAGTTTGGAGCTTCTCACAACTCCCATCGTGGGAAAACCCCCATGTCCTCGTGATCCAACCCCCTTCAAGAAAGGGCCATCAGGGCAGAAAGTCCAACCTGAGCGATCGTCTGATCCTTGCCCTGACTTCAGATGCACGAGATCTCGATTGAGGTCTGTAGATTGTGCCTGCCATATCCTCACCCAGAAACCTAGGCCTAGCTTGGGTTCTCAGACTCTGTCCTCAGACTACTGGCCCACAAGCCCTCCAGTTTGGCAATCCAGAACTACAATGCCGCACTCTGCCTGCCCTACAGAAGTAAAACATTGCCATCAGGGCTACCCCGAAACCGCAAATGAGGATCAACCTGCACGCCATTCGGATGTACCCCAAACATATAGGCTGACCTGGGCACTATTTCCCCTTCTGACCCAGCCTGAGCCTGGACCCCCTGTCCCACCCAGACAGCTGGCCGCACACTGAGCACATCGGACCCGCCATGGCCTTAGGTCGTCATCTCTTCCCAACTGCGGTTTTCAGGCTCCAGAACCTAGACCTTATCTCCAACCACTGCCCAGGGTTGAAAATGATGCAGAAATCAGAACTCTTTCTCCATGGCAAGAAACCTTGTGGTTGGCATGTTGTCCAACGTTCAGTGTAGTTGAAACAAGCGTGGCCCATGAGGCCCAGCCCATGCTTGCGGGCCACATTGGTCACAAACACACATTGTGACCCTCAGCCTGAGCCCAGTCCTCAGGTAAGGCCTCTCAGGGCCTATATGAAGAGACAGCATATTGGGCTTGCCATGCCCCTAGGCCCCAATTTTTAACCATAGTTCGGGTTGTCCCTTCACTCTTCCCCAGGGCTCTGCTTTGGAATTCCTCTTTTGGTGGGACACCTGAGGTAACAAACCTGAAAGGAGTCCTCCCATCCCACAGATTGACGTAAAACAATTGCGATCTGGCCAAACCCACAGAGAGGAAGCATCGTCCATGGCCCATGAGACCTCCCCAACATTCCACGGCCATCGCTGAAACAAATTCAGAGACAAAAGCCTGAGCAAGAGCCTCAGACTCGCTCATTCTTCATATCCTGAAGATTTCTTCTCATGGTTTTAGATCGGGCGTGCCATACCTACGTCCCCAAACTTAAGCTGAGTTTGTGTTTTCAGTCTTCTGTCCTGAAAGTCCTGGGCCACACTCCCTCCAGGCTGGGGCCCCTGGAGCCACACATTAGGACTGCCCCCACCCAATCATGGGAAATCTGCCCATTCCATTGTCAAAAATCTTACAAATTAGGAGAACCCTCCAAAGTCCCTGAGGCCATCCCAATAGTGTAGGTCGCCCGGGACAAAAAAGGGCGGTTGATACGGGCTGAGCATCTACCTCCACTCATCTACCTCCAATCATACCAAGAAAATTGAACCAGACAGGACCCGAGGCCATTATCGGATCCATTGCTTTGGTTTACATGCATGTCTCCTCAAAAGCCTGGATTCCAATACCAGCAGAGGGGATTTCCTGAGGCACCCATCAGAACAAATCTCATCTCCACAAGGAAACTTGTGCATGGGAGCTATGCCAAAGCTTAGGAGAATACTTCAGGGTCCCGGTGCCACCTCCCCATTCCAAGGCCCTCATGGACACAAACACACGTTAGGACCCATCCTCTGGAAAGTGCATTTCAACTCAGCCACCCCGGTTGCTCCCGCATATCCATTAGATCTAAACTGTCTTGTTGCTAGGAGACAATTGGAAGGCGAGGCGGACTTCCCAGGCATCCGTCCTCGAACGGTGCTCTGGAGTCATTCCATATGGGATGTCCTGGAGCTGTCCAACAGGTCTCAATTGTCCCGCAAAAGGAATCCTTGAAGGGGGCATCCCACATCTCCCAACGTGGAAAACCTCCATGGCCTCGAGATTCCGCTCCCTTCATGAAGGGGCCGTCATGCACAGAAACTCCAACCTGAGCCAACGTCGGATCCTCGCCCTGACTTCAGATGCATGAGATATTGGTTCAGATCTGCAGGGGGTACCTGCCGTGCCCTCACCCTGAATCCGAAGTCTAGCTTGTGTTCTCAGACTTCCGTCCTCACTCTCCTGGCCCCGAAGCCCTCAAGTTTGGCAATTCAGGACAGACAATGAAGCACTCTGCCTGCCCTCTAGAAAAAATATATTGCCTAATGAGCAGCCCAGGCAGCTTAAATGAGGATAAACCTACACGGCACTCGAATGTACCCAAATTATATAGTCTAACCTGGGCACTAATGCACTGTCTGACACAACCTGAGCCCGGACCTCCTGACCAACACCCAGACAGCTGACCGCACGCTGAGCACATCAGACCCGCCATGGCCTTAGGTCATCATCTCTTCCCTACCTCAGTTTTCAGGCTTCAGAACCTAGACCTTATCTCCAATCACTGCCCACGGGTGACTGTGATGCAGAAATCAGAACTCTTCCAACCCATGGCAAGAAACCTTGTGGTTGGAATGTTGTCCAACGTTCAGTGTAGGAGAAAGCAGCATTCACCCTGAGGCCCCGCCCATTCTTGCGTGCGACGAGAGCATAAACACGCATTGTGACCTCAGCGTGAGTCCTGTCCTCTAGTAAGTCCTCTCAGTGGCTGGACCATTAGATGTCATAATGGGCTTGACATATCCCTAGTCCCCAATTTTTAACCAGATTTCTGGTTGTCCAGTCGCCCCACCCCAGGGCTCTACTCTGGAATCCCTCATTTGGTGGGACATCTGAGGTTGAAAAACAAAATGAAACAAATCGACAACAACAAAAAAACGGACTTCTTCCATCCCCAGAATGACCCCAAACTCTTTGGACGGGACCGAACCCCCAGAGAGTAAGACTTGTCCATTTCCCATGAAGGCACCCGGCAATTTCACGACCATGAGTGACACGATATCCAGAGACAAAAACTTGAGCAAGAGCCTCACACTCGCCCTTTTTTCATATCCCGAAGTGTTCTCCTCATGGTCTGTAGATCAGTCCTGCCATACCTATGACCCAAAACATAAGCCGAGTTTGTGTTTTCAGACAACTGTCCAAACAGCTCTGGCCTACACACCCTACAGGCTCAGGGCCCTGGAGCCAAACCTGAGGACTGTACTTGCCCTCTCCAAGGGAATTGTATGTGCCCATTCCAATGGCCACAACCCTACTAGTAGGATAACCTCCAAAGTCCCTGAGGCCATCCCAATAGTTGTGGCTTCCCAGGACAAACAGGGGCAATCTGAGCCCATTTGAGCACCTACCTGCACTCAGACCCGTAGACTGATGTCCCCAGAGGTAAAAAGGAACGAACAGGACCCTAGGCACTAATCGGATCCATTGCTTTGGTTTACAGGCATGTCTCCTCAAAAGCCTGGATTCCAATACCAGCAGAGGGGATTTCCTGAGGCACCCATCAGAACAAATCTCATCTCCACAAGGAAACTTGTGCATGGGAGCTATGCCAAAGCTTAGGAGAATACTTCAGGGTCCCGGTGCCACCTCCCCATTCCAAGGCCCTCATGGACACAAACACACGTTAGGACCCATCCTCTGGAAAGTGCATTTCAACTCAGCCACCCCGGTTGCTCCCGCATATCCATTAGATCTAAACTGTCTTGTTGCTAGGAGACAATTGGAAGGCGAGGCGGACTTCCCAGGCATCCGTCCTCGAACGGTGCTCTGGAGTCATTCCATATGGGATGTCCTGGAGCTGTCCAACAGGTCTCAATTGTCCCGCAGAAGGAATCCTTGAAGGGGGCATCCCACATCTCCCAACGTGGAAAACCTCCATGGCCTCGAGATTCCGCTCCCTTCATGAAGGGGCCGTCATGCACAGAAACTCCAACCTGAGCCAACGTCGGATCCTCGCCCTGACTTCAGATGCATGAGATATTGGTTCAGATCTGCAGGGGGTACCTGCCGTGCCCTCACCCTGAATCCGAAGTCTAGCTTGTGTTCTCAGACTTCCGTCCTCACTCTCCTGGCCCCGAAGCCCTCAAGTCTGGCAATTCAGGACAGACAATGAAGCACTCTGCCTGCCCTCTAGAAAAAATATATTGCCTAATGAGCAGCCCAGGCAGCTTAAATGAGGATAAACCTACACGGCACTCGAATGTACCCAAATTATATAGTCTAACCTGGGCACTAATGCACTGTCTGACACAACCTGAGCCCGGACCTCCTGACCAACACCCAGACAGCTGACCGCACGCTGAGCACATCAGACCCGCCATGGCCTTAGGTCATCATCTCTTCCCTACCTCAGTTTTCAGGCTTCAGAACCTAGACCTTATCTCCAATCACTGCCCACGGGTGACTGTGATGCAGAAATCAGAACTCTTCCAACCCATGGCAAGAAACCTTGTGGTTGGAATGTTGTCCAACGTTCAGTGTAGGAGAAAGCAGCATTCACCCTGAGGCCCCGCCCATTCTTGCGTGCGACGAGAGCATAAACACGCATTGTGACCTCAGCGTGAGTCCTGTCCTCTAGTAAGTCCTCTCAGTGGCTGGACCATTAGATGTCATAATGGGCTTGACATATCCCTAGTCCCCAATTTTTAACCAGATTTCTGGTTGTCCAGTCGCCCCACCCCAGGGCTCTACTCTGGAATCCCTCATTTGGTGGGACATCTGAGGTTGAAAAACAAAATGAAACAAATCGACAACAACAAAAAAACGGACTTCTTCCATCCCCAGAATGACCCCAAACTCTTTGGACGGGACCGAACCCCCAGAGAGTAAGACTTGTCCATTTCCCATGAAGGCACCCGGCAATTTCACGACCATGAGTGACACGATATCCAGAGACAAAAACTTGAGCAAGAGCCTCACACTCGCCCTTTTTTCATATCCCGAAGTGTTCTCCTCATGGTCTGTAGATCAGTCCTGCCATACCTATGACCCAAAACATAAGCCGAGTTTGTGTTTTCAGACAACTGTCCAAACAGCTCTGGCCTACACACCCTACAGGCTCAGGGCCCTGGAGCCAAACCTGAGGACTGTACTTGCCCTCTCCAAGGGAATTGTATGTGCCCATTCCAATGGCCACAACCCTACTAGTAGGATAACCTCCAAAGTCCCTGAGGCCATCCCAATAGTTGTGGCTTCCCAGGACAAACAGGGGCAATCTGAGCCCATTTGAGCACCTACCTGCACTCAGACCCGTAGACTGATGTCCCCAGAGGTAAAAAGGAACGAACAGGCCCCTAGGCACTAATCGGATCCATTGCTTTGGTTTCCAGGCATCTCTCCTCAGAGGCCTGGATTTCAATACCAGCATATGGCTGTTTCTTGACTCACCCATCAGAACAAATCTCATCTACACATGGGAAACATGCACGTTGGAGCTGTGTCAAAGCCTCTGTTTAGGAGAACCCTTCAGGGCCCCAAGGCCACAGCTTCATTCCAAGGTCTCCATAGACACAAAAACATATTAGGACACATCCACAGGAGAGTCCATTTCAACTCAGCCTCCTCGGTTGCCCACCACATCCAGCAGATCTAACCTGTCTTGTTGCTTGGAGACCATTGGAATGCGAGGTGGGCTACCCAGCCATCCATCCTTAGGACCCTGCTCGGAATAGTTGGCCTGGAGCCAACCAACAGGTCTCAATTGTCCTGCAGAAGAATCTTTGCAGTTTGGAGCTTCTCACAACTCCCATCGTGGGAAAACCCCCATGTCCTCGTGATCCAACCCCCTTCAAGAAAGGGCCATCAGGGCAGAAAGTCCAACCTGAGCGATCGTCTGATCCTTGCGCTGACTTCAGATGCACGAGATCTCGATTGAGGTCTGTAGATTGTGCCTGCCATATCCTCACCCAGAAACCTAGGCCTAGCTTGGGTTCTCAGACTCCGTCCTCAGACTACTGGCCCACAAGCCCGCCAGTTGGGCAATCCAGAACTACAATGCGGCACTCTGCCTGCCCTACAGAAGTAAAACATTGCCCTCAGGGCTACCCCGAAACCGCAAATGAGGATCAACCTGCACGCCATTCGGCTGTACCCCAAACATATAGGCTGACCTGGGCACTATTTCCCCTTCTAACCCAGCCTGAGCCTGGACCTCCTGGTCCCACCCAGACAGCTGGCCGCACACTGAGCACATCGGACCCGCCATGGCCTTAGGTCGTCATCTCTTCCCAACTGCGGTTTTCAGGCTCCAGAACCTAGACCTTATCTCCAACCATTGCCCAGGGTTGAAAATGGTGCAGAAATCAGAACTCTTTCCCCATGGCAAGAAACCTTGTGGTTGGCATGTTGTCCAACGTTCAGTGTAGTTGAAACAAGCGTGGCCCATGAGGCCCAGCCCATGCTTGCGGGCCACATTGATCACAAACACACATTGTAACCCTCAGCCTGAGCCCAGTCCTCAGGTAAGGCCTCTCAGGGCCTATATGAAGAGACAGCATATTGGGCTTGCCATGCCCCTAGGCCCCAATTTTTAACCATAGTTCGGGTTGTCCCTTCACTCTTCCCCAGGGCTCCTCTTTGGAATTCCTCTTTTGGTGGGACACCTGAGGTAACAAACCTGAAAGCAGTCCTCCCATCCCACAGATTGACCAAAAAAAAATTGGGATCGGGCCAAATCCACAGAGAGGAAGATTCGTCCATGGCCCATGAGACCTCCCCAACATTCCACGGCCATCGCTGAAACAAAATCCAGAGACAAAAGCCTGAGCAAGCTCCTCAGACTCGCTCATTCTTCATATCCTGAAGAGTTCTTCTCATGGTTTGTAGATCGGGCGTGCCATACCTACGTCCCCAAACTTAAGCTGAGTTTTTGTTTTCAGTCTTCTGTCCTCAAAGTCCTGGGCCACACTCCCTCCAGGCTGGGGCCCCTGGAGCCACACATTAGGACTGCCCCCACCCAATCCATGGAAATTCTGCCCATTCCATTGTCAAAAATCGTACAAATTAGGAGAACCCTCCAAAGTCCCTGAGGCCATCCCAATAGTGTAGGTCGCCCGGGACAAAAAAGGGCGGTTGATACCGGCTGAGCATCTACCTCCACTCATCTACCTCCACTCATACCAAGAAGATTGAACCAGACAGGACCCGAGGCCATTATCGGATCCATTGCTTTGGTTTACAGGCATGTCTCCTCAGAAGCCTGGATTCCAATACCACCAGAGGGGATTTTTTGAGGCACCCATCAGAACAAATCTCGTCTCCACAAGGAAACTTGTGTATGGGAGCTATGCCAAAGCTTATGAGAATACTTCAGGGTCCCGGTGCAACCTCCCCATTCCAAGGCCCTCATGGACACAAACACACGTTAGGACCCATCCTCTGGAAAGTGCATTTCAACTCAGCCACCCCGGTTGCTCCCGCAGATCCATTAGATCTAAACTGTCTTGTTGCTAGGAGACAATTGGAAGGCGAGGCGGACTTCCCAGGCATCCGTCCTCGAACGGTGCTCTGGAGTCATTCCATATGGGATGTCCTGGAGCTGTCCAACAGGTCTCAATTGTCCCGCAGAAGGAATCCTTGAAGGGGACATCCCACATCTCCCAACGTGGAAAACCTTCATGGCCTCGAGTATCCGCTCCCTTCATGAAGGGGCCGTCATGCACAGAAACTCCAACCTGAGCCAACGTCGGATCCTCGCCCTGACTTCAGATGCATGAGATATTGGTTCAGATCTGCAGGGGGTACCTGCCGTGCTTTCACCCTGAATCCGAAGTCTAGCTTGTGTTCTCAGACTTCCGTCCTCACTCTCCTGGCCCCGAAGCCCTCAAGTTTGGCAATTCCACACCGACAATGAAGCACTCTGCCTGCCCTCTAGAAAAATATATTGCCTAATGAGCAGCCCAGGAGCTTAAATGAGGATAAACCTACACGGCACTCGAATGTACCCAAATTAGATAGTCTAACCTGGGCACTAATGCACTGTCTGACACAACCTGAGCCCGGACCTGCTGACCAACACCCAGACAGCTGACCGCACGCTGAGCACATCAGACCCGCCATGGCCTTAGGTCATCATCTCTTCCCTACCTCAGTTTTCAGGCTTCAGAACCTAGACCTTATCTCCAATCACTGCCCACGGGTGACTGTGATGCAGAAATCAGAACTCTTCCTGACCCATGGCAAGAAACCTTGTGGTTGGCATGTTGTCCAACGTTCAGTGTAGGAGAAACCAGCATTCACCCTGAGGCCCCGCCCATTCTTGCGTGCGACGAGAGCATAAACACGCATTGTGACCTCAGCGTGAGTCCTGTCCTCTAGTAAGTCCTCTCAGTGGCTGGACCATTAGATGTCATAATGGGCTTGACATATCCCTAGTCCCCAATTTTTAACCAGATTTCTGGTTGTCCAGTCGCCCCACCCCAGGGTCTACTCTGGAATCCCTCATTTGGTGGGACATCTGAGGTTGAAAAACAAAATGAAACAAATCGACAACAACCAAAAAACGGACTTCTTCCATCCCCAGAATGACCCCAAACTCTTTGGACGGGACTGAACCCCCAGAGAGTAAGACTCGTCCATTTCCCATGAAGTCACCCGGCAATTTCACGACCATGAGTGACACGATATCCAGAGACAAAATCTTGAGCAAGAGCCTCACACTCGCCCTTTTTTCATATCCCGAAGTGTTCTCCTCATGGTCTGTAGATCAGTCCTGCCATACCTATGACCCAAAACATAAGCCGAGTTTGTGTTTTCAGACAACTGTCCAAACAGCTCTTGCCTACACACCCTACAGGCTCAGGGCCCTGGAGCCAAACCTGAGGACTGTACTTGCCCTCTCCAAGGGAATTGTATGTGCCCATTCCAATGGCCACAACCCTACTAGTAGGATAACCTCCAAAGTCCCTGAGGCCATCCCAATAGTTGAGGCTTCCCAGGACAAACAGGGGCAATCTGAGCCCATTTGAGCACCTACCTGCACTCAGACCCGTAGACTGATGTCCCCAGAGGTAAAAAGGAACGAACAGGACCCTAGGCACTAATGGGATCCATTGCTTTGGTTTCCAGGCATCTCTCCTCAGAGGCCTGGATTTCAATAACAGCATATGGCTGTTTCTTGACTCACCCATCAGAAAAAATCTCATCTACACATGGGAAACATGCACGTTGGAGCTGTGTCAAAGCCTCTGTTTGGGAGAACCCTTCAGGGCCCCAAGGCCACCGCTTCATTCCAAGGTCTCCATAGACACAAAAACATATTAGGACACATCCACAGGAGAGTCCATTTCAACTCAGCCTCCTCGGTTGCCCACCACATCCAGCAGATCTAACCTGTCTTGTTGCTTGGAGACCATTGGAATGCGAGGTGGGCTACTCAGCCATCCATCCTTAGAACCCTGCTCGGAATCGTTGGCCTGGAGCCAACCAACAGGTCTCAATTGTTCTGCAGAAGAATCTTTGCAGTTTGGAGCTCTCACAACTCCCATCGTGCGAAAAACCCCATGTCCTCGTGATCCAACCCCCTTCAAGAAAGGGCCATCAGGGCAGAAAGTCCAACCTGAGCGATCGTCTGATCCTTGCCCTGACTTCAGATGCACGAGATCTCTATTGAGGTCTGTAGATTGTGCCTGCCATATCCTCACCCAGAAACCTAGGCCTAGCTTGGGTTCTCAGACTCCGTCGTCAGACTACTGGCCCACAAGCCCTCCAGTTTGGCAATCCAGAACTACAATGCCGCACTCTGCCTGCCCTACAGAAGTAAAACATTGCCATCAGGGCTACCCCGAAACCGCAAATGAGCATCAAGCTGCACGCCATTCGGCTGTACCCCAAACATATAGGCTGACCTGGGCACTATTTCCCCTTCTGACCCAGCCTGAGCCTGGACCCCCTGTCCCACCCAGACATCTGGCCGCACACTGAGCACATCGGACCCGCCATGGCCTTAGGTCGTCATCTCTTCCCAACTGCGGTTTTCAGGCTCCAGAACCTAGACCTTATCTCCAACCACTGCCCAGGGTTGAAAATGATGCAGAAATCAGAACTCTTTCCCCATGGCAAGAAACCTTGTGCTTGGCATGTTGTCCAACGTTCACTGTAGTTGAAACAAGCGTGGCCCATGAGGCCCAGCCCATGCTTGCGGGCCACATTGATCACAAACACACATTGTGACCCTCAGCCTGAGCCCAGTCCTCAGGTAAGGCCTCTCAGGGCCTATATGAAGAGACAGCATATTGGGCTTGCCATGCCCCTAGGCCCCAATTTTTAACCATAGTTCGGGTTGTCCCTTCACTCTTCCCCAGGGCTCTGCTTTGGAATTCCTCTTTTGGTGGGACACCTGAGGTAACAAACCTGAAAGGAGTCCTCCCATCCCACAGATTGACGAAAAAAAATTGGGATCGGGCCAAATCCACAGAGAGGAAGATTCGTCCATGGCCCATGAGACCTCCCCAACATTCCACGGCCATCGCTGAAACAAAATCCAGAGACAAAAGCCTGAGCAAGCTCCTCAGACTCGCTCATTCTTCATATCCTAAAGAGTTCTTCTCATGGTTTGTAGATCGGGCGTGCCATACCTACGTCCCCAAACTTAAGCTAAGTTTGTGTTTTCAGTCTTCTATCCTCAAAGTCCTGGGCCACACTCCCTCCAGGCTGGGGCCCCTGGAGCCACACATTAGGACTGCCCCCACCCAATCCATGGGAATTCTGCCCATTCCATTGTCAAAAATCGTACAAATTAGGAGAACCCTCCAAAGTCCCTGAGGCCATCCCAATAGTGTAGGTCGCCCGGGACAAAAAAGGGCGGTTGATACCGGCTGAGCATCTACCTCCACTCATCTACCTCCACTCATACCAAGAAGATTGAACCAGACAGGACCCGAGGCCATTATCGGATCCATTGCTTTGGTTTACAGGCATGTCTCCTCAAAAGCCTGGATTCCAATACCAGCAGAGGGGATTTCCTGAGGCACCCATCAGAACAAATCTCGTCTCCACAAGGAAACTTGTGCATGGGAGCTAAGCCAAAGCTACGGAGAATACTTCAGGGTCCCGGTGCCACCTCCACATTCCAAGGCCCTCATGGACACAAACACACATTAGGACCCATCCTCTGGAAAGTGCATTTCAACTCAGCCACCCCGGTTGCTCCCGCAGATCCATTAGATCTAAACTGTCTTGTTGCTAGGAGACAATTGGAAGGCGAGGCGGACTTCCCAGGCATCCATCCTGGAACGGTGCTCTGGAGTCATTCCATATGGGATGTCCTGGAGCTGTCCAACAGGTCTCAATTGTCCCGCAGAAGGAATCCTTGAAGGGGGCATCCCATATCTCCCAACGTGGAAAACCTCCATGGCCTCGAGATTCCGCTCCCTTCATGAAGGGGCCGTCATGCACTGAAACTCCAACCTGAGCCAACGTCGGATCCTCGCCCTGACTTCAGATGCATGAGATATTGGTTCAGATCTGCAGGGGGTACCTGCCGTGCCCTCACCCTGAATCCGAAGTCTAGCTTGTGTTCTCAGACTTCCGTCCTCACTCTCCTGGCCACGAAGCCCTCAAGTTTGGCAATTCCGGACCGACAATGAAGCACTCTGCCTGCCCTCTAGAAAAAATATGAGGATAAACCTACACGGCACTCGAATGTACCCAAATTATATAGTCTAACCTGGGCAATAATGCACTGTCTGACACAACCTGAGCCCGGACCTGCTGACCAACACCCAGACAGCTGACCGCAGGTTGAGCACATCAGAACCGCCATGGCCTTAAGTCATCATCTTTTCCCTACCTCAGTTTTCAGGCTTCAGAACCTATACCTTATCTCCAATCACTGCCCACGGGTGACTGTGATGCAGAAATCAGAACTCTTCCTGACCCATGGCAAGAAACCTTGTGGTTGGCATGTTGTCCAACGTTCAGTGTAGGAGAAACCAGCATTCACCCTGAGGCCCCGCCCATTCTTGAGTGCGACGAGAGCATAAACACGCATTGTGACCTCAGCGTGAGTCCTGTCCTCTAGTAAGTCCTCTCAGTGGCTGGACCATTAGATGTCATAATGGCCTTGACATGTCCCTAGTCCCCAAATTTAACCAGATTTCTGGTTGTCCACTCGCCCCACCCCAGGGCTCTACTCTGGTATCCCTCATTTGGTGGGACATCTGAGGTTAAAAAACAAAATGAAACAAATCGACAACAACAAAAAAACGGACTTCTTCCATCCCCAGAATGACCCCAAACTCTTTGGACGGGACCGAACCCCCAGAGAGTAAGACTCGTCCATTTCCCATGAAGTCACCCGGCAATTTCACGACCATGAGTGACACGATATCCAGAGACAAAAACTTGAGCAAGAGCCTCACACTCGCCCTTTTTTCATATCCCGAAGTGTTCTCCTCATGGTCTGTAGATCATTCCTGCCATACCTATGACCCAAAACATAAGCCGAGATTGTGTTTTCAGGCAACTGTCCAAACAGCTCTGGCCTACACACCCTACAGGCTCAGGGCCCTGGAGCCAAACCTGAGGACTGTACTTCCCTCTCCAAGGGAATTGTATGTGCCCATTCCAATGGCCACAACCCTACTAGTAGGATAACCTCCAAAGTCCCTGAGGCCATCCCAATAATTGTGGCTTCCCAGGACAAACAGGGGCAATCTGAGCCCATCTGAGCACCTACCTGCACTCAGACCCGTAGACTGATGTCCCCAGAGGTAAAAAGGAACGAACAGGCCCCTAGGCACTAATCGGATCCATTGCTTTGGTTTCCAGGCATCTCTCCTCAGAGGCCTGGATTTCAATACCAGCATATGGCTGTTTCTTGACTCACCCATCAGAACAAATCTCATCTACACATGGGAAACATGCACGTTGGAGCTGTGTCAAAGCCTCTGTTTAGGAGAACCCTTCAGGGCCCCAGGGCCACCGCTTCATTCCAAGGTCTCCATAGACACAAAAACATATTAGGACACATCCACAGGAGAGTCCATTTCAACTCAGCCTCCTCGGTTGCCCCCCACATCCAGCAGATCTAACCTGTCTTGTTGCTTGGAGACCATTGGAATGCGAGGTGGGCTACCCAGCCATCCACCTTAGAACCCTGCTCGGAATCGTTGGCCTGGAGCCAACCAACAGGTCTCAATTGTCCTGCAGAAGAATCTTTGCAGTTTGGAGCTTCTCACAACTCCCATCGTGGGAAAACCCCCATGTCCTCGTGATCCAACCCCCTTCAAGAAAGGGCCATCTTGGCAGAAAGTCCAACCTGAGCGATCGTCTGATCCTTGCCCTGACTTCAGATGCACGAGATCTCTATTGAGGTCTGTAGATTGTGCCTGCCATATCCTCACCCAGAAACCTAGGCCTAGCTTGGGTTCTCAGACTCCGTCCTCAGACGACTGGCCCACAAGCCCGCCAGTTGGGCAATCCAGAACTACAATGCCGCACTCTGCCTGCCCTACAGAAGTAAAATATTGCCCTCAGGGCTACCCCGAAACCGCAAATGAGGATCAACCTGCACGCCATTCGGCTGTACCCCAAACATATAGGCTGACCTGGGCACTATTTCCCCTTCTGACCGAGCCTGAGCCTGGACCTCCTGGTCCCACCCAGACAGCTGGCCGCACACTGAGCACATCGGACCCGCCATGGCCTTAGGTCGTCATCTCTTCCCAACTGCGGTTTTCAGGCTCCAGAACCTAGACCTTATCTCCAACCACTGCCCAGGGTTGAAAATGATGCAGAAATCAGAACTCTTTCCCCATGGCAAGAAACCTTGTGGTTGGCATGTTGTCCAACGTTCAGTGTAGTTGAAACAAGCGTGGCCCATGAGGCCCAGCCCATGCTTGCGGGCCACATTGGTCACAAACACACATTGTGATCCTCAGCCTGAGCCCAGTCCTCAGGTAAGGCCTCTCAGGGCCTATATGAAGAGACAGCATATTGGGCTTGCCATGCCCCTAGGCCCCAATTTTTAACCATAGTTCGGGTTGTCCCTTCACTCTTCCCCAGGGCTCCTCTGTGGAATTCCTCTTTTGGTGGGACACCTGAGGTAACAAACCTGAAAGGAGTCCTCCCATCCCACAGATTAACGAAAAACAATTGGGATCGGGCCAAATCCACAGAGAGGAAGATTCGTCCCTGGCCCATGAGAACCTCCCCAACATTCCACGGCCATCGCTGAAACAAAAGTCAGAGACAAAAGCCTGAGCAAGCGCCTCAGACTCGCTCATTCTTCATATCCTGAAGAGTTCTTCTCATGGTTTGTAGATCGGGCGTGCCATACCTACGTCCCCAAACTTAAGCTGAGTTTGTGTTTTCAGTCTTCTGTCCTCAAAGTCTTGGGCCACACTCCCTACAGGCTGGGGCCCCTGGAGCCCCACATTAGGACTGCCCCACCCAATCCATGGGAATTCTGCCCATTCCATTGTCAAAAATCGTACAAATTAGGAGAACCCTCCAAAGTCCCTGAGGCCATCCCAATAGTGTAGGTCGCCCGGGACAAAAAAGGGCGGTTGATACCGGCTGAGCATCTACCTCCACTCATCTACCTCCACTCATACCAAGAAGTATGAACCAGACAGGACCCGAGGCCATTATCGGATCCATTGCTTTGGTTTACAGGCATGTCTCCTCAGAAGCCTGGATTCCAATACCAGCAGAGGGGATTTCCTGAGGCACCCATCAGAACAAATCTCGTCTCCACAAGGAAACGTGTGCATGGGAGCTAAGCCAAAGCTAAGGAGAATACTTCAGGGTCCCGGTGCCACCTCCCCATTCCAAGGCCCTCATGGACACAAACACACGTTAGGACCCATCCTCGGGAAAGTGCATTTCAACTCGCCACCCCGGTTGCTCCCGCAGATACATTAGATCTAAACTGTCTTGTTGCTAGGAGACAATTGGAAGGCGAGGCGGATTTCCCAGGCATCCATCCTCGAACGGAGCTCTGGAGTCATTCCATATGGGATGTCCTGGAGCTGTCCAACAGGTCTCAATTGTCCCGCAGAAGGAATCTTTGAAGGGGGCATCCCACATCTCCCAACGTGGAAAACCTCCATGGCCTCGAGATTCCGCTCCCTTCATGAAGGGGCCGTCATGCACAGAAACTCCAACCTGAGCCAACGTCGGATCCTCGCCCTGACTTCAGATGCATAAGATGTTGGTTCAGATCTGCAGGGCGTACCTGCCGTGCCCTCACCCTGAATCCGAAGACTAGCTTGTGTTCTCAGACTTCCGTCCTCACTCTCCTGGCCCCGAAGCCCTCACGTTTGGCAATTCCGGACCGACAATGAAGCACTCTGCCATGTCCTCTAGAAAAAATATATTGCCTAATGAGCAGCCCAGGCAGCTTAAATGAGGATAAACCTACACGGCACTCGAATGTACCCAAATTATATAGTCTAACCTGGGCACTAATGCACTGTCTGACACAACCTGAGCCCGGACCTGCTGACCAACAGCCAGTTAGCTGACCACACGCTGAGCATATCAGACCCGCCATGGCCTTAGGTCATCATCTCTTCCCTACCTCAGTTTTCAGGCTTCAGAACCTATACCTTATCTCCAATCACTGCCCACGGGTGACTGTGATGCAGAAATCAGAACTCTTCCTGACCAATGGCAAGAAACCTTGTGGTTGGCATGTTGTCCGACGTTCAGTGTAGGAGAAAACAGCATTCAACCTGAGGCCACGCCCATTCTTGAGTGCGACGAGAGCATAAACACCCATTGTGACCTCAGCGTGAGTCCTGTCCTCTAGTAAGTCCTCTCAGTGGCTGGACCATTAGATGTCATAATGGGCTTGACATGTCCCTAGTTCCCAATTTTTAACCAGATTTCTGGTTGTCCAGTCGCCCCACCCCAGGGCTCTACTCTGGAATCCCTCATTTGGTGGGACATCTGAGGTTGAAAAACAAAATGAAACAAATCGACAACAACAAAAAAACGGACTTCTTCCATCCCCAGAATGACCCCAAACTCTTTGGACGGGACCGAACCCCCAGAGAGTAAGACTCGTCCATTTCCCATGAAGTCACCCGGCAATTTCACGACCATGATTGACACGATATCCAGAGACAAAAACTTGAGCAAGAGCCTCACACTCGCCCTTTTTTCATATCCCGAAGTGTTCTCCTCATGGTCTGTAGATCAGTCCTGCCATACCTATGACCCAAAACATAAGCCGAGTTTGTGTTTTCAGACATCTGTCCAAACAGCTCTGGCCTACACACCCTACAGGCTCAGGGCCCTGGAGCCAAACCTGAGGACTGTACTTGCCCTCTCCAAGGGAATTGTATGTGCCCATTCCAATGGCCACAACCCTACTAGTAGGATAACCTCCAAAGTCCCTGAGGCCATCCCAATAGTTGTGGCTTCTCAGGACAAACAGGGCCATTCTGAGCCCATCTGAGCACCTACCGGCACTTAGACCCGTAGACTGATGTCCCCAGAGGTAAAAAGGAACGAACAGGCCCCTAGGCACTAATCGGATCCATTGCTTTGGTTTCCAGGCATCTCTCCTCAGAGGCCTGGATTTCAATACCAGCATATGGCTGTTTCTTGACTCACCCATCAGAACAAATCTCATCTACACATGGGAAACATGCACGTTGGAGCTGTGTCAAAGCCTCTGTTTAGGAGAACCCTTCAGGGCCCCAGGGCCACCGCTTCATTCCAAGGTCTCCATAGACACAAAAACATATTAGGACACATCCACAGGAGAGTCCATTTCAACTCAGCCTCCTCGGTTGCCCCCCACATCCAGCAGATCTAACCTGTCTTGTTGCTTGGAGACCATTGGAATGCGAGGTGGGCTACCCAGCCATCCATCCTTAGAACCCTGCTCGGAATCGTTGGCCTGGAGCCAACCAACAGGTCTCAATTGTCCTGCAGAAGAATCTTTGCAGTTTGGAGCTTCTCACAACTCCCATCGTGGGAAAACCCCCATGTCCTCGTGATCCAACCCCCTTCAAGAAAGGGCCATCAGGGCAGAAAGTCCAACCTGAGCGATCGTCTGATCCTTGCCCTGACTTCAGATGCACGAGATCTCTATTGAGGTCTGTAGATTGTGCCTGCCATATCCTCACCCAGAAACCTAGGCCTAGCTTGGGTTCTCAGACTCCGTGCTCAGACTACTGGCCCACAAGCCCTCCAGTTGGGCAATCCAGAACTACAATGCCGCACTCTGCCTGCCCTACAGAAGTAAAACATTGCCGTCAGGGCTACCCCGAAACCGCAAATGAGGATCAACCTGCACGCCATTCGGCTGTACCCCAAACATATAGGCTGATCTGGGCACTATTTCCCCTTCTGACCCAGCCTGAGCCTGGACCTCCTGGTCCCACCCAGACAGCTGGCCGCACACTGAGCACATCGGACCCGCCAT
The DNA here is from genome assembly GCF_964662115.1 of Mustela nivalis. Lineage (NCBI taxonomy): Eukaryota > Metazoa > Chordata > Mammalia > Carnivora > Mustelidae > Mustela > Mustela nivalis. The sequence goes on along the minus strand of NW_028136343.1, from coordinate 216,062 downwards.
GGCCTTAGGTCGTCATCTCTTCCCAACTGCGGTTTTCAGGCTCCAGAACCTAGACCTTATCTCCAACCACTGCCCAGGGTTGAAAATGATGCAGAAATCAGAACTCTTTCCCCATGGCAAGAAACCTTGTGGTTGGCATGTTGTCCAACGTTCAGTGTAGTTGAAACAAGCGTTGCCCATGAGGCCCAGCCCATGCTTGCGGGCCACATTGGTCACAAACACACATTGTGACCCTCAGCCTGAGCCCAGTCCTCAGGTAAGGCCTCTCAGGGCCTATATGAAGAGACAGCATATTGGGCTTGCCATGCCCCTAGGCCCCAATTTTTAACCATAGTTCGGGTTGTCCCTTCACTCTTCCCCAGAGCTCTGCTTTGGAATTCCTCTTTTGGTGGGACACCTGAGGTAACAAACCTGAAAGCAGTCCTCCCATCCCACAGATTGACGAAAAACAATTGGGATCGGGCCAAATCCACAGAGAGGAAGATTCGTCCATGGCCCATGAGACCTCCCCAACCTTCCACGGCCATCGCTGAAACAAAATCCAGAGACAAAAGCCTGAGCAAGCTCCTCAGACTCGCTCATTCTTCATATCCTGAAGAGTTCTTCTCATGGTTTGTAGATCGGGCGTGCCATACCTACGTCCCCAAACTTAAGCTGAGTTTGTGTTTTCAGTCTTCTGTCCTCAAAGTCCTGGGCCACACTCCCTCCAGGCTGGGGCCCCTGGAGCCACACATTAGGACTGCCCCCACACAATCCATGGGAATTCTGCCCATTCCATTGTCAAAAGTCGTACAAATTAGGAGAACCCTCCAAAGTCCCTGAGGCCATCCAAATAGTGTAGGTCGCCCGGGACAAAAAAGGGCGGTTGATACCGGCTGAGCATTTACCTCCACTCATCTACCTCCACTCATACCAAGAAGATTGAACCAGACAGGACCCGAGGCCATTATCGGATCCATTGCTTTGGTTTACAGGCATGTCTCCTCAAAAGCCTGGATTCCAATACCAGCAGAGGGGATTTCCTGAGGCACCCATCAGAACAAATCTCGTCTCCACAAGGAAACTTGTGCATGGGAGGTATGCCAAAGCTTAGGAGAATACTTCAGGGTCCCGGTGCCACCTCCCCATTCCAAGGCCCTCATGGACACAAACACACGTTAGGACCCATCCTCTGGAAAGTGCATTTCAACTCAGCCACCCCGGTTGCTCCCGCAGATCCATTAGATCTAAACTGTCTTGTTGCTAGGAGACAATTGGAAGGCGTGGCAGACTTCCCAGGCCTCCACCCTGGAACGGTGCTCTGGAGTCATTCCATATGGGATGTCCTGGAGCTGTCCAACAGGTCTCAATTGTCCCGCAGAAGGTATCCTTGAAGGGGACATCCCACATCTCCCAACGTGGAAAACCTCCATGGCCTCGAGATTCCGCTCCCTTCATGAAGGGGCCGTCATGCACAGAAACTCCAACCTGAGCCAACGTCTGATCCTCGCCCTGACTTCCGATGCATGAGATATTGGTTCAGATCTGCAGGGGGTACCTGCCGTGCCCTCACCCTGAATCCGAAGTCTAGCTTGTGTTCTCATACTTCCGTCCTTACTCTCCTGGCCCCGAAGCCCTCAAGTTTGGCAATTCCGGACCGACAATGAAGCACTCTGCCTGCCGTCTAGAAAAAATATATTGCCTAATGAGCAGCCCAGGCAGCTTAAATGAGGATAAACCTACACGGCACTCGAATGTACCCAAATTATATAGTCTAACCTGGGCACTAATGCACTGTCAGACACAACCTGAGCCCGGACCTGCTGACCAACACCCAGACAGCTGACCGCACGCTGAGCACATCAGACCCGCCATGGCCTTAGGTCATCATCTCTTCCCTTCCTCAGTTTTCAGGCTTCAGAACCTAGACCTTATCTCCAATCACTGCCCACGGGTGACTGTGATGCAGAAATCAGAACTCTTCCTGACCCATGGCAAGAAACCTTGTGGTTGGCATGTTGTCCAACGTTCAGTGTAGGAGAAACCAGCATTCACCCTGAGGCCCCTCCCATTCTTGCATGCGACGAGAGCATAAACACGCATTGTGACCTCAGCGTGAGTCCTGTCCTCTAGTAAGTCCTCTCAGTGGCTGGACCATTAGATGTCATAATGGGCTTGACATGTCCCTAGTCCCCAAGTTTTATCCAGACTTCTGGTTGTCCAGTCGCCCCACCCCAGGGCTCTACTCTGGAATCCCTCATTTGGTGGGACATCTGAGGTTGAAAAACAAAATGAAACAAATCGACAACAACAAAAAAACGGACTTCTTCCATCCCCAGAATGACCCCAAACTCTTTGGACGGGACCGAACCCCCAGAGAGTAAGACTCGTCCATTTCCCATGAAGTCACCCGGCAATTTCACGACCATGAGTGACACGATATCCAGACACAAAATCTTGAGCAAGAGCCTCACACTCGCCCTTTTTTCATATCCCGAAGTGTTCTCCTCATGGTCTGTAGATCAGTCCTGCCATACCTATGACCCAAAACATAAGCCGAGTTTGTGTTTTCAGACAACTGTCCAAACAGCTCTGGCCTACACACCCTACAGGCTCAGGGCCCTGGAGCCAAACCTGAGGACTGTACTTGCCCTCTCCAAGGGAATTGTATGTGCCCATTCCAATGGCCACAACCCTACTAGTAGGATAACCTCCAAAGTCCCTGAGGCCATCCCAATAGTTGAGGCTTCCCAGGACAAACAGGGGCAATCTGAGCCCATCTGAGCACCTACCTGCACTCAGACCAGTAGACTGATGTCCCCAGAGGTAAAAAGGAACGAACATGACCCTAGGCACTAATCGGATCCATTGCTTTGGTTTCCAGGCATCTCTCCTCAGAGGCCTGGATTTCAATACCAGCATATGGCTCTTTCTTTACTCACCCATCAGAACAAATCTCATCTACACATGGGAAACATGCACGTTGGAGCTGTGTCAAAGCCTCTGTTTAGGAGAACCCTTCAGGGCCCCAAGGCCACCGCTTCATTCCAAGGTCTCCATAGACACAAAAACATATTAGGACACATCCACAGGAGAGTCCATTTCAACTCAGCCTCCTCGGTTGCCCACCACATCCAGCAGATCTAACCTGTCTTGTTGCTTGGAGACCATTGGAATGCGAGGTGGGCTACCCAGCCATCCATCCTTAGAACCCTGCTCGGAATCGTTGGCCTGGAGCCAACCAACAGGTCTCAATTGTCCTGCAGAAGAATCTTTGCAGTTTGGAGCTTCTCACAACTCCCATCGTGCGAAAACCCCCATGTCCTCGTGATCCAACCCCCTTCAAGAAAGGGCCATCAGGGCAGAAAGTCCAACCTGAGCGATCGTCTGATCCTTGCCCTGACTTCAGATGCACGAGATCTCGATTGAGGTCTGTAGATTGTGCCTGCCATATCCTCACCCAGAAACCTAGGCCTAGCTTGGGTTCTCAGACTCCGTGCTCAGACTACTGGCCCACAAGCCCTCCAGTTTGGCAATCCAGAACTACAATGCCGCACTCTGCCTGCCCTACAGAAGTAAAACATTGCCCTCAGGGCTACCCCGAAACCGCAAATGAGGATCAACCTGAACGCCATTCGGCTGTACCCCAAACATATAGGCTGTCCTGGGCACTATTTCCCCTTCTGACCCAGACTGAGCCTGGACCTCCTGGTCCCACCCAGACAGCTGGACGCATACTGAGCACATCGGACCCGCCATGGCCTTAGGTCGTCATCTCTTCCCAACTGCGGTTTTCAGGCTCCAGAACCTAGACCTTATCTCCAACCACTGCCCAGGGTTGAAAATGATGCAGAAATCAGAACTCTTTCCCCATGGCAAGAAACCTTGTGGTTGGCATGTTGTCCAACGTTCAGTGTAGTTGAAACAAGTGTTGCCCATGAGGCCCAGCCCATGCTTGCGGGCCACATTGGTCACAAACACACATTGTGACCCTCAGCCTGAGCCCAGTCCTCAGGTAAGGCCTCTCAGGGCCTATATGAAGAGACAGCATATTGGGCTTGCCATGCCCCTAGGCCCCAATTTTTAACCATAGTTCGGGTTGTCCCTTCACTCTTCCCCAGGGCTCTGCTTTGGAATTCCTCTTTTGGTGGGACACCTGAGGTAACAAACCTGAAAGCAGTCCTCCCATCCCACAGATTGACGAAAAACAATTGGGATCGGGCCAAATCCACAGAGAGGAAGATTCGTCCAAGGCCCATGAGACCTCCCCAACCTTCCACGGCCATCGCTGAAACAAAATCCAGAGACAAAAGCCTGAGCAAGCTCCTCAGACTCGCTCATTCTTCATATCCTGAAGAGTTCTTCTCATGGTTTGTAGATCGGGCGTGCCATACCTACGTCCCCAAACTTAAGCTGAGTTTGTGTTTTCAGTCTTCTGTCCTCAAAGTCCTGGGCCACACTCCCTCCAGGCTGGGGCCCCTGGAGCCACACATTAGGACTGCCCCCACCCAATCCATGGGAATTCTGCCCATTCCATTGTCAAAAGTCGTACAAATTAGGAGAACCCTCCAAAGTCCCTGAGGCCATCCAAATAGTGTAGGTCGCCCGGGACAAAAAAGGGCGGTTGATACCGGCTGAGCATCTACCTCCACTCATCTACCTCCACTCATACCAAGAAGATTGAACCAGACAGGACCCGAGGCCATTATCGGATCCATTGCTTTGGTTTACAGGCATGTCTCCTCAAAAGCCTGGATTCCAATACCAGCAGAGGGGATTTCCTGAGGCACCCATCAGAACAAATCTCGTCTCCACAAGGAAACTTGTGCATGGGAGGTATGCCAAAGCTTAGGAGAATACTTCAGGGTCCCGGTGCCACCTCCCCATTCCAAGGCCCTCATGGACACAAACACACGTTAGGACCCATCCTCTGGAAAGTGCATTTCAACTCAGCCACCCCGGTTGCTCCCGCAGATCCATTAGATCTAAACTGTCTTGTTGCTAGGAGACAATTGGAAGGCGTGGCAGACTTCCCAGGCCTCCACCCTGGAACGGTGCTCTGGAGTCATTCCATATGGGATGTCCTGGAGCTGTCCAACAGGTCTCAATTGTCCCGCAGAAGGTATCCTTGAAGGGGACATCCCACATCTCCCAACGTGGAAAACCTCCATGGCCTCGAGATTCCGCTCCCTTCATGAAGGGGCCGTCATGCACAGAAACTCCAACCTGAGCCAACGTCTGATCCTCGCCCTGACTTCCGATGCATGAGATATTGGTTCAGATCTGCAGGGGGTACCTGCCGTGCCCTCACCCTGAATCCGAAGTCTAGCTTGTGTTCTCATACTTCCGTCCTTACTCTCCTGGCCCCGAAGCCCTCAAGTTTGGCAATTCCGGACCGACAATGAAGCACTCTGCCTGCCGTCTAGAAAAAATATATTGCCTAATGAGCAGCCCAGGCAGCTTAAATGAGGATAAACCTACACGGCACTCGAATGTACCCAAATTATATAGTCTAACCTGGGCACTAATGCACTGTCAGACACAACCTGAGCCCGGACCTGCTGACCAACACCCAGACAGCTGACCGCACGCTGAGCACATCAGACCCGCCATGGCCTTAGGTCATCATCTCTTCCCTTCCTCAGTTTTCAGGCTTCAGAACCTAGACCTTATCTCCAATCACTGCCCACGGGTGACTGTGATGCAGAAATCAGAACTCTTCCTGACCCATGGCAAGAAACCTTGTGGTTGGCATGTTGTCCAACGTTCAGTGTAGGAGAAACCAGCATTCACCCTGAGGCCCCTCCCATTCTTGCGTGCGACGAGAGCATAAACACGCATTGTGACCTCAGCGTGAGTCCTGTCCTCTAGTAAGTCCTCTCAGTGGCTGGACCATTAGATGTCATAATGGGCTTGACATGTCCCTAGTCCCCAAGTTTTATCCAGACTTCTGGTTGTCCAGTCGCCCCACCCCAGGGCTCTACTCTGGAATCCCTCATTTGGTGGGACATCTGAGGTTGAAAAACAAAATGAAACAAATCGACAACAACAAAAAAACGGACTTCTTCCATCCCCAGAATGACCCCAAACTCTTTGGACGGGACCGAACCCCCAGAGAGTAAGACTCGTCCATTTCCCATGAAGTCACCCGGCAATTTCACGACCATGAGTGACACGATATCCAGACACAAAATCTTGAGCAAGAGCCTCACACTCGCCCTTTTTTCATATCCCGAAGTGTTCTCCTCATGGTCTGTAGATCAGTCCTGCCATACCTATGACCCAAAACATAAGCCGAGTTTGTGTTTTCAGACAACTGTCCAAACAGCTCTGGCCTACACACCCTACAGGCTCAGGGCCCTGGAGCCAAACCTGAGGACTGTACTTGCCCTCTCCAAGGGAATTGTATGTGCCCATTCCAATGGCCACAACCCTACTAGTAGGATAACCTCCAAAGTCCCTGAGGCCATCCCAATAGTTGAGGCTTCCCAGGACAAACAGGGGCAATCTGAGCCCATCTGAGCACCTACCTGCACTCAGACCAGTAGACTGATGTCCCCAGAGGTAAAAAGGAACGAACATGACCCTAGGCACTAATCGGATCCATTGCTTTGGTTTCCAGGCATCTCTCCTCAGAGGCCTGGATTTCAATACCAGCATATGGCTCTTTCTTTACTCACCCATCAGAACAAATCTCATCTACACATGGGAAACATGCACGTTGGAGCTGTGTCAAAGCCTCTGTTTAGGAGAACCCTTCAGGGCCCCAAGGCCACCGCTTCATTCCAAGGTCTCCATAGACACAAAAACATATTAGGACACATCCACAGGAGAGTCCATTTCAACTCAGCCTCCTCGGTTGCCCACCACATCCAGCAGATCTAACCTGTCTTGTTGCTTGGAGACCATTGGAATGCGAGGTGGGCTACCCAGCCATCCATCCTTAGAACCCTGCTCGGAATCGTTGGCCTGGAGCCAACCAACAGGTCTCAATTGTCCTGCAGAAGAATCTTTGCAGTTTGGAGCTTCTCACAACTCCCATCGTGCGAAAACCCCCATGTCCTCGTGATCCAACCCCCTTCAAGAAAGGGCCATCAGGGCAGAAAGTCCAACCTGAGCGATCGTCTGATCCTTGCCCTGACTTCAGATGCACGAGATCTCGATTGAGGTCTGTAGATTGTGCCTGCCATATCCTCACCCAGAAACCTAGGCCTAGCTTGGGTTCTCAGACTCCGTGCTCAGACTACTGGCCCACAAGCCCTCCAGTTTGGCAATCCAGAACTACAATGCCGCACTCTGCCTGCCCTACAGAAGTAAAACATTGCCCTCAGGGCTACCCCGAAACCGCAAATGAGGATCAACCTGAACGCCATTCGGCTGTACCCCAAACATATAGGCTGTCCTGGGCACTATTTCCCCTTCTGACCCAGACTGAGCCTGGACCTCCTGGTCCCACCCAGACAGCTGGACGCATACTGAGCACATCGGACCCGCCATGGCCTTAGGTCGTCATCTCTTCCCAACTGCGGTTTTCAGGCTCCAGAACCTAGACCTTATCTCCAACCACTGCCCAGGGTTGAAAATGATGCAGAAATCAGAACTCTTTCCCCATGGCAAGAAACCTTGTGGTTGGCATGTTGTCCAACGTTCAGTGTAGTTGAAACAAGCGTTGCCCATGAGGCCCAGCCCATGCTTGCGGGCCACATTGGTCACAAACACACATTGTGACCCTCAGCCTGAGCCCAGTCCTCAGGTAAGGCCTCTCAGGGCCTATATGAAGAGACAGCATATTGGGCTTGCCATGCCCCTAGGCCCCAATTTTTAACCATAGTTCGGGTTGTCCCTTCACTCTTCCCCAGGGCTCTGCTTTGGAATTCCTCTTTTGGTGGGACACCTGAGGTAACAAACCTGAAAGCAGTCCTCCCATCCCACAGATTGACGAAAAACAATTGGGATCGGGCCAAATCCACAGAGAGGAAGATTCGTCCAAGGCCCATGAGACCTCCCCAACCTTCCACGGCCATCGCTGAAACAAAATCCAGAGACAAAAGCCTGAGCAAGCTCCTCAGACTCGCTCATTCTTCATATCCTGAAGAGTTCTTCTCATGGTTTGTAGATCGGGCGTGCCATACCTACGTCCCCAAACTTAAGCTGAGTTTGTGTTTTCAGTCTTCTGTCCTCAAAGTCCTGGGCCACACTCCCTCCAGGCTGGGGCCCCTGGAGCCACACATTAGGACTGCCCCCACCCAATCCATGGGAATTCTGCCCATTCCATTGTCAAAAGTCGTACAAATTAGGAGAACCCTCCAAAGTCCCTGAGGCCATCCAAATAGTGTAGGTCGCCCGGGACAAAAAAGGGCGGTTGATACCGGCTGAGCATCTACCTCCACTCATCTACCTCCACTCATACCAAGAAGATTGAACCAGACAGGACCCGAGGCCATTATCGGATCCATTGCTTTGGTTTACAGGCATGTCTCCTCAAAAGCCTGGATTCCAATACCAGCAGAGGGGATTTCCTGAGGCACCCATCAGAACAAATCTCGTCTCCACAAGGAAACTTGTGCATGGGAGGTATGCCAAAGCTTAGGAGAATACTTCAGGGTCCCGGTGCCACCTCCCCATTCCAAGGCCCTCATGGACACAAACACACGTTAGGACCCATCCTCTGGAAAGTGCATTTCAACTCAGCCACCCCGGTTGCTCCCGCAGATCCATTAGATCTAAACTGTCTTGTTGCTAGGAGACAATTGGAAGGCGTGGCAGACTTCCCAGGCCTCCACCCTGGAACGGTGCTCTGGAGTCATTCCATATGGGATGTCCTGGAGCTGTCCAACAGGTCTCAATTGTCCCGCAGAAGGTATCCTTGAAGGGGACATCCCACATCTCCCAACGTGGAAAACCTCCATGGCCTCGAGATTCCGCTCCCTTCATGAAGGGGCCGTCATGCACAGAAACTCCAACCTGAGCCAACGTCTGATCCTCGCCCTGACTTCCGATGCATGAGATATTGGTTCAGATCTGCAGGGGGTACCTGCCGTGCCCTCACCCTGAATCCGAAGTCTAGCTTGTGTTCTCATACTTCCGTCCTTACTCTCCTGGCCCCGAAGCCCTCAAGTTTGGCAATTCCGGACCGACAATGAAGCACTCTGCCTGCCATCTAGAAAAAATATATTGCCTAATGAGCAGCCCAGGCAGCTTAAATGAGGATAAACCTACACGGCACTCGAATGTACCCAAATTATATAGTCTAACCTGGGCACTAATGCACTGTCAGACACAACCTGAGCCCGGACCTGCTGACCAACACCCAGACAGCTGACCGCACGCTGAGCACATCAGACCCGCCATGGCCTTAGGTCATCATCTCTTCCCTTCCTCAGTTTTCAGGCTTCAGAACCTAGACCTTATCTCCAATCACTGCCCACGGGTGACTGTGATGCAGAAATCAGAACTCTTCCTGACCCATGGCAAGAAACCTTGTGGTTGGCATGTTGTCCAACGTTCAGTGTAGGAGAAACCAGCATTCACCCTGAGGCCCCTCCCATTTTGCGTGCGACGAGAGCATAAACACGCATTGTGACCTCAGCGTGAGTCCTGTCCTCTAGTAAGTCCTCTCAGTGGCTGGACCATTAGATGTCATAATGGGCTTGACATGTCCCTAGTCCCCAAGTTTTATCCAGACTTCTGGTTGTCCAGTCGCCCCACCCCAGGGCTCTACTCTGGAATCCCTCATTTGGTGGGACATCTGAGGTTGAAAAACAAAATGAAACAAATCGACAACAACAAAAAAACGGACTTCTTCCATCCCCAGAATGACCCCAAACTCTTTGGACGGGACCGAACCCCCAGAGAGTAAGACTCGTCCATTTCCCATGAAGTCACCCGGCAATTTCACGACCATGAGTGACACGATATCCAGACACAAAATCTTGAGCAAGAGCCTCACACTCGCCCTTTTTTCATATCCCGAAGTGTTCTCCTCATGGTCTGTAGATCAGTCCTGCCATACCTATGACCCAAAACATAAGCCGAGTTTGTGTTTTCAGACAACTGTCCAAACAGCTCTGGCCTACACACCCTACAGGCTCAGGGCCCTGGAGCCAAACCTGAGGACTGTACTTGCCCTCTCCAAGGGAATTGTATGTGCCCATTCCAATGGCCACAACCCTACTAGTAGGATAACCTCCAAAGTCCCTGAGGCCATCCCAATAGTTGAGGCTTCCCAGGACAAACAGGGGCAATCTGAGCCCATCTGAGCACCTACCTGCACTCAGACCAGTAGACTGATGTCCCCAGAGGTAAAAAGGAACGAACATGACCCTAGGCACTAATCGGATCCATTGCTTTGGTTTCCAGGCATCTCTCCTCAGAGGCCTGGATTTCAATACCAGCATATGGCTCTTTCTTTACTCACCCATCAGAACAAATCTCATCTACACATGGGAAACATGCACGTTGGAGCTGTGTCAAAGCCTCTGTTTAGGAGAACCCTTCAGGGCCCCAAGGCCACCGCTTCATTCCAAGGTCTCCATAGACACAAAAACATATTAGGACACATCCACAGGAGAGTCCATTTCAACTCAGCCTCCTCGGTTGCCCACCACATCCAGCAGATCTAACCTGTCTTGTTGCTTGGAGACCATTGGAATGCGAGGTGGGCTACCCAGCCATCCATCCTTAGAACCCTGCTCGGAATCGTTGGCCTGGAGCCAACCAACAGGTCTCAATTGTCCTGCAGAAGAATCTTTGCAGTTTGGAGCTTCTCACAACTCCCATCGTGCGAAAACCCCCATGTCCTCGTGATCCAACCCCCTTCAAGAAAGGGCCATCAGGGCAGAAAGTCCAACCTGAGCGATCGTCTGATCCTTGCCCTGACTTCAGATGCACGAGATCTCGATTGAGGTCTGTAGATTGTGCCTGCCATATCCTCACCCAGAAACCTAGGCCTAGCTTGGGTTCTCAGACTCCGTGCTCAGACTACTGGCCCACAAGCCCTCCAGTTTGGCAATCCAGAACTACAATGCCGCACTCTGCCTGCCCTACAGAAGTAAAACATTGCCCTCAGGGCTACCCCGAAACCGCAAATGAGGATCAACCTGAACGCCATTCGGCTGTACCCCAAACATATAGGCTGTCCTGGGCACTATTTCCCCTTCTGACCCAGACTGAGCCTGGACCTCCTGGTCCCACCCAGACAGCTGGACGCATACTGAGCACATCGGACCCGCCATGGCCTTAGGTCGTCATCTCTTCCCAACTGCGGTTTTCAGGCTCCAGAACCTAGACCTTATCTCCAACCACTGCCCAGGGTTGAAAATGATGCAGAAATCAGAACTCTTTCCCCATGGCAAGAAACCTTGTGGTTGGCATGTTGTCCAACGTTCAGTGTAGTTGAAACAAGCGTTGCCCATGAGGCCCAGCCCATGCTTGCGGGCCACATTGGTCACAAACACACATTGTGACCCTCAGCCTGAGCCCAGTCCTCAGGTAAGGCCTCTCAGGGCCTATATGAAGAGACAGCATATTGGGCTTGCCATGCCCCTAGGCCCCAATTTTTAACCATAGTTCGGGTTGTCCCTTCACTCTTCCCCAGGGCTCTGCTTTGGAATTCCTCTTTTGGTGGGACACCTGAGGTAACAAACCTGAAAGCAGTCCTCCCATCCCACAGATTGACGAAAAACAATTGGGATCGGGCCAAATCCACAGAGAGGAAGATTCGTCCAAGGCCCATGAGACCTCCCCAACCTTCCACGGCCATCGCTGAAACAAAATCCAGAGACAAAAGCCTGAGCAAGCTCCTCAGACTCGCTCATTCTTCATATCCTGAAGAGTTCTTCTCATGGTTTGTAGATCGGGCGTGCCATACCTACGTCCCCAAACTTAAGCTGAGTTTGTGTTTTCAGTCTTCTGTCCTCAAAGTCCTGGGCCACACTCCCTCCAGGCTGGGGCCCCTGGAGCCACACATTAGGACTGCCCCCACCCAATCCATGGGAATTCTGCCCATTCCATTGTCAAAAGTCGTACAAATTAGGAGAACCCTCCAAAGTCCCTGAGGCCATCCAAATAGTGTAGGTCGCCCGGGACAAAAAAGGGCGGTTGATACCGGCTGAGCATCTACCTCCACTCATCTACCTCCACTCATACCAAGAAGATTGAACCAGACAGGACCCGAGGCCATTATCGGATCCATTGCTTTGGTTTACAGGCATGTCTCCTCAAAAGCCTGGATTCCAATACCAGCAGAGGGGATTTCCTGAGGCACCCATCAGAACAAATCTCGTCTCCACAAGGAAACTTGTGCATGGGAGGTATGCCAAAGCTTAGGAGAATACTTCAGGGTCCCGGTGCCACCTCCCCATTCCAAGGCCCTCATGGACACAAACACACGTTAGGACCCATCCTCTGGAAAGTGCATTTCAACTCAGCCACCCCGGTTGCTCCCGCAGATCCATTAGATCTAAACTGTCTTGTTGCTAGGAGACAATTGGAAGGCGTGGCAGACTTCCCAGGCCTCCACCCTGGAACGGTGCTCTGGAGTCATTCCATATGGGATGTCCTGGAGCTGTCCAACAGGTCTCAATTGTCCCGCAGAAGGTATCCTTGAAGGGGACATCCCACATCTCCCAACGTGGAAAACCTCCATGGCCTCGAGATTCCGCTCCCTTCATGAAGGGGCCGTCATGCACAGAAACTCCAACCTGAGCCAACGTCTGATCCTCGCCCTGACTTCCGATGCATGAGATATTGGTTCAGATCTGCAGGGGGTACCTGCCGTGCCCTCACCCTGAATCCGAAGTCTAGCTTGTGTTCTCATACTTCCGTCCTTACTCTCCTGGCCCCGAAGCCCTCAAGTTTGGCAATTCCGGACCGACAATGAAGCACTCTGCCTGCCGTCTAGAAAAAATATATTGCCTAATGAGCAGCCCAGGCAGCTTAAATGAGGATAAACCTACACGGCACTCGAATGTACCCAAATTATATAGTCTAACCTGGGCACTAATGCACTGTCAGACACAACCTGAGCCCGGACCTGCTGACCAACACCCAGACAGCTGACCGCACGCTGAGCACATCAGACCCGCCATGGCCTTAGGTCATCATCTCTTCCCTTCCTCAGTTTTCAGGCTTCAGAACCTAGACCTTATCTCCAATCACTGCCCACGGGTGACTGTGATGCAGAAATCAGAACTCTTCCTGACCCATGGCAAGAAACCTTGTGGTTGGCATGTTGTCCAACGTTCAGTGTAGGAGAAACCAGCATTCACCCTGAGGCCCCTCCCATTCTTGCGTGCGACGAGAGCATAAACACGCATTGTGACCTCAGCGTGAGTCCTGTCCTCTAGTAAGTCCTCTCAGTGGCTGGACCATTAGATGTCATAATGGGCTTGACATGTCCCTAGTCCCCAAGTTTTATCCAGACTTCTGGTTGTCCAGTCGCCCCACCCCAGGGCTCTACTCTGGAATCCCTCATTTGGTGGGACATCTGAGGTTGAAAAACAAAATGAAACAAATCGACAACAACAAAAAAACGGACTTCTTCCATCCCCAGAATGACCCCAAACTCTTTGGACGGGACCGAACCCCCAGAGAGTAAGACTCGTCCATTTCCCATGAAGTCACCCGGCAATTTCACGACCATGAGTGACACGATATCCAGACACAAAATCTTGAGCAAGAGCCTCACACTCGCCCTTTTTTCATATCCCGAAGTGTTCTCCTCATGGTCTGTAGATCAGTCCTGCCATACCTATGACCCAAAACATAAGCCGAGTTTGTGTTTTCAGACAACTGTCCAAACAGCTCTGGCCTACACACCCTACAGGCTCAGGGCCCTGGAGCCAAACCTGAGGACTGTACTTGCCCTCTCCAAGGGAATTGTATGTGCCCATTCCAATGGCCACAACCCTACTAGTAGGATAACCTCCAAAGTCCCTGAGGCCATCCCAATAGTTGAGGCTTCCCAGGACAAACAGGGGCAATCTGAGCCCATCTGAGCACCTACCTGCACTCAGACCAGTAGACTGATGTCCCCAGAGGTAAAAAGGAATGAACATGACCCTAGGCACTAATCGGATCCATTGCTTTGGTTTCCAGGCATCTCTCCTCAGAGGCCTGGATTTCAATACCAGCATATGGCTCTTTCTTTACTCACCCATCAGAACAAATCTCATCTACACATGGGAAACATGCACGTTGGAGCTGTGTCAAAGCCTCTGTTTAGGAGAACCCTTCAGGGCCCCAAGGCCACCGCTTCATTCCAAGGTCTCCATAGACACAAAAACATATTAGGACACATCCACAGGAGAGTCCATTTCAACTCAGCCTCCTCGGTTGCCCACCACATCCAGCAGATCTAACCTGTCTTGTTGCTTGGAGACCATTGGAATGCGAGGTGGGCTACCCAGCCATCCATCCTTAGAACCCTGCTCGGAATCGTTGGCCTGGAGCCAACCAACAGGTCTCAATTGTCCTGCAGAAGAATCTTTGCAGTTTGGAGCTTCTCACAACTCCCATCGTGCGAAAACCCCCATGTCCTCGTGATCCAACCCCCTTCAAGAAAGGGCCATCAGGGCAGAAAGTCCAACCTGAGCGATCGTCTGATCCTTGCCCTGACTTCAGATGCACGAGATCTCGATTGAGGTCTGTAGATTGTGCCTGCCATATCCTCACCCAGAAACCTAGGCCTAGCTTGGGTTCTCAGACTCCGTGCTCAGACTACTGGCCCACAAGCCCTCCAGTTTGGCAATCCAGAACTACAATGCCGCACTCTGCCTGCCCTACAGAAGTAAAACATTGCCCTCAGGGCTACCCCGAAACCGCAAATGAGGATCAACCTGAACGCCATTCGGCTGTACCCCAAACATATAGGCTGTCCTGGGCACTATTTCCCCTTCTGACCCAGACTGAGCCTGGACCTCCTGGTCCCACCCAGACAGCTGGACGCATACTGAGCACATCGGACCCGCCATGGCCTTAGGTCGTCATCTCTTCCCAACTGCGGTTTTCAGGCTCCAGAACCTAGACCTTATCTCCAACCACTGCCCAGGGTTGAAAATGATGCAGAAATCAGAACTCTTTCCCCATGGCAAGAAACCTTGTGGTTGGCATGTTGTCCAACGTTCAGTGTAGTTGAAACAAGCGTTGCCCATGAGGCCCAGCCCATGCTTGCGGGCCACATTGGTCACAAACACACATTGTGACCCTCAGCCTGAGCCCAGTCCTCAGGTAAGGCCTCTCAGGGCCTATATGAAGAGACAGCATATTGGGCTTGCCATGCCCCTAGGCCCCAATTTTTAACCATAGTTCGGGTTGTCCCTTCACTCTTCCCCAGGGCTCTGCTTTGGAATTCCTCTTTTGGTGGGACACCTGAGGTAACAAACCTGAAAGCAGTCCTCCCATCCCACAGATTGACGAAAAACAATTGGGATCGGGCCAAATCCACAGAGAGGAAGATTCGTCCAAGGCCCATGAGACCTCCCCAACCTTCCACGGCCATCGCTGAAACAAAATCCAGAGACAAAAGCCTGAGCAAGCTCCTCAGACTCGCTCATTCTTCATATCCTGAAGAGTTCTTCTCATGGTTTGTAGATCGGGCGTGCCATACCTACGTCCCCAAACTTAAGCTGAGTTTGTGTTTTCAGTCTTCTGTCCTCAAAGTCCTGGGCCACACTCCCTCCAGGCTGGGGCCCCTGGAGCCACACATTAGGACTGCCCCCACCCAATCCATGGGAATTCTGCCCATTCCATTGTCAAAAGTCGTACAAATTAGGAGAACCCTCCAAAGTCCCTGAGGCCATCCAAATAGTGTAGGTCGCCCGGGACAAAAAAGGGCGGTTGATACCGGCTGAGCATCTACCTCCACTCATCTACCTCCACTCATACCAAGAAGATTGAACCAGACAGGACCCGAGGCCATTATCGGATCCATTGCTTTGGTTTACAGGCATGTCTCCTCAAAAGCCTGGATTCCAATACCAGCAGAGGGGATTTCCTGAGGCACCCATCAGAACAAATCTCGTCTCCACAAGGAAACTTGTGCATGGGAGGTATGCCAAAGCTTAGGAGAATACTTCAGGGTCCCGGTGCCACCTCCCCATTCCAAGGCCCTCATGGACACAAACACACGTTAGGACCCATCCTCTGGAAAGTGCATTTCAACTCAGCCACCCCGGTTGCTCCCGCAGATCCATTAGATCTAAACTGTCTTGTTGCTAGGAGACAATTGGAAGGCGTGGCAGACTTCCCAGGCCTCCACCCTGGAACGGTGCTCTGGAGTCATTCCATATGGGATGTCCTGGAGCTGTCCAACAGGTCTCAATTGTCCCGCAGAAGGAATCCTTGAAGGGGACATCCCACATCTCCCAACGTGGAAAACCTCTATGGCCTCGAGATTCCGCTCCCTTCATGAAGGGGCCGTCATGCACAGAAACTCCAACCTGAGCCAACGTCGGATCCTCGCCCTGACTTCCGATGCATGAGATATTGGTTCAGATCTGCAGGGGGTACCTGCCGTGCCCTCACCCTGAATCCGAAGTCTAGCTTGTGTTCTCAGACATCCGTCCTCACTCTCCTGGCCCCAAAGCCCTCAAGTTTGGCAATTCCGGACCGACAATGAAGCACTCTGCCTGCCCTCTAGAAAAAATATATTGCCTAATGAGCAGCCCAGGCAGCTTAAATGAGGATAAACCTACACGGCACTCGGTAGGCACACGGTACCCAAATTATATAGTCTAACCTGGGCACTAATGCACTATCTGACACAACCTGAGCCCGGACCTGTTGACCAACACCCAGACAGCTGACCGCACGCTGAGCACATCAGACCCGCCATGGCCTTAGGTCATCATCTCTTCCCTACCTCAGTTTTCAGGCTTCAGAACCTAGACCTTATCTCCAATCACTGCCCACGGGTGACTGTGATGCAGAAATCAGAACTCTTCCTGACCCATGGCAAGAAACCTTGTGGTTGGCATGTTTTCCAACGTTCAGTGTAGGAGAAACCAGCATTCACCCTGAGGCCACGCCCATTCTTGAGTGCGACGAGAGCATAAACACGCATTGTGACCTCAGCGTGAGTCCTGTCCTCTAGTAAGTCCTCTCAGTGGCTGGACCATTAGATGTCATAATGGCCTTGACATGTCCCTAGTCCCCAAATTTAACTAGATTTCTGGTTGTCCAGTCGCCCCACCCCAGGGCTCTACTCTGGAATCCCTCATTTGGTGGGACATCTGAGGTTGAAAAACAAAATGAAACAAATCGACAACAACAAAAAAACGGGCCTCTTCCATACCCAGAATGTCCCCAAACTCTTTGGACGGGACCGAACCCCCAGAGAGTAAGACTCGTCCATTTCCCATGAAGTCACCTGGCAATTTCACGACCATGAGTGACACGATATCCAGAGACAAAAACTTGAGCAAGAGCCTCACACTCGCCCTTTTTTCATATCCCGAAGTGTTCTCCTCATGGTCTGTAGATCACTCCTGCCATACCTATGACCCAAAACATAAGCCGAGTTTGTGTTTTCAGACAACTGTCCAAACAGCTCTGGCCTACACACCCTACAGGCTCAGGGCCCTGGAGCCAAACCTGAGGACTGTACTTGCCCTCTCCAAGGGAATTGTATGTGCCCATTCCAATGGCCACAACCCTACTAGTAGGATAACCTCCAAAGTCCCTGAGGCCATCCCAATAGTTGTGGCTTCCCAGGACAAACAGGGGCAATCTGAGCCCATCTGAGCACCTACCTGCACTCAGACCCGTAGACTGATGTCCCCAGAGTTAAAAAGGAAAGAACAGGCCCCTTAGGCACTAATCGGATCCATTGCTTTGGTTTCCAGGCATCTCTCCTCAGAGGCCTGGATTTCAATACCAGCATATGGCTGTTTCTTGACTCACCCATCAGAACAAATCTCTTCTACACATGGGAAACATGCACGTTGGAGCTGTGTCAAAGCCTCTGTTTAGGAGAACCCTTCAAGGCCCCAGGGCCACCGCTTCATTCCAAGGTCTCCATAGACACAAAAACATATTAGGAGACATCCACAGGAGAGTCCATTTCAACTCAGCCTCCTCGGTTGCCCACCACATCCAGCAGATCTAACCTGTCTTGTTGCTTGGAGACCATTGGAATGCGAGGTGGGCTACCCGCCATCCATCCTTAGAACCCTGCTCGGAATCGTTGGCCTAGAGCCAACCAACAGGTCTCAATTGTCCTGCAGAAGAATCTTTGCAGTTTGGAGCTTCTCACAACTCCCATCGTGGGAAAACCCCCATGTCCTCGTGATCCAACCCCCTTCAAGAAAGGGCCATCAGGGCAGAAAGTCCAACCTGAGCGATCGTCTGATCCTTGCGCTGACTTCAGATGCACGAGATCTCGATTGAGGTCTGTAGATTGTGCCTGCCATATCCTCACCCAGAAACCTAGGCCTAGCTTGGTTTCTCAGACTCCGTCCTCAGACTACTGGCCAACAAGCCCGCCAGTTGGGCAATCCAGAACTACAATGCCGCACTCTGCCTGCCCTACAGAAGTAAAACATTGCCCTCAGGGCTACCCCGAAACCGCAAATGAGGATCAACCTGAACGCCATTCGGCTGTACCCCAAACATATAGGCTGACCTGGGCACTATTTCCCCTTCTGACCCAGCCTGAGCCTGGACCTCCTGGTCCCACCCAGACAGCTGGCCGCACACTGAGCACATCGGACCCGCCATGGCCTTAGGTCGTCATCTCTTCCCAACTGCGGTTTTCAGGCTCCAGAACCTAGACCTTATCTCCAACCACTGCCCAGGGTTGAGAATGATGCAGAAATCAGAACTCTTTCCTTATGGCAAGAAACCTTGTGGTTGGCATGTTGTCCAACGTTCAGTGTAGTTGAAACAAGCGTGGCCCATGAGGCCCAGCCCATGCTTGCGGGCCACATTGGTCACAAACACACATTGTGACCCTCAGCCTGAGCCCAGTCCTCAGGTAAGGCCTCTCAGGGCCTATATGAAGAGACAGCATATTGGGCTTGCAATGCCCCTAGGCCCCAATTTTTAACCATAGTTCGGGTTGTCCCTTCACTCTTACCCAGGGCTCTGCTTTGGAATTCCTCTTTTGGTGGGACACCTGAGGTAACAAACCTGAAAGGAGTCCTCCCATCCCACAGATTAACGAAAAACAATTGGGATCGGGCCAAATCCACAGAGAGGAAGATTCGTCCATGGCCCATGAGACCACCCCAACATTCCACGGCCATCGCTGAAACCAAAGTCAGAGACAAATGCCTGAGCAAGCGCCTCAGACTCGCTCATTCTTCATATCCTGAAGAGTTCTTCTCATGGTTTGTAGATCGTGCGTGCCATACCTACGTCCCCAAACTTAAGCTGAGTTTGTGTTTTCAGTCTTCTGTCCTCAAAGTCCTGGGCCACACTCCCTCCAGGCTGGGGCCCCTGGAGCCACACATTAGGACTGCCCCCACCCAATCCATGGGAATTCTGCCCATTCCATTGTCAAAAATCGTACAAATTAGGAGAACCCTCCAAAGTCCCTGAGGCCATCCCAATAGTGTAGGTCGCCCGGGACAAAAAAGGGCGGTTGATACCGGCTGAGCATCTACCTCCACTCATCTACCTCCACTCATACCAAGAAGATTGAACCAGACAGGACCCGAGGCCATTATCGGATCCATTGCTTTGGTTTACAGGCATGTCTCCTCAAAAGCCTGGATTCCAATACCAGCAGAGGGGATTTCCTGAGGCACCCATCCGAACAAATCTCGTCTCCAAAAGGAAACTTGTGCATGGGAGCTAAGCCAAAGTTAAGGAGAATACTTCAGGGTCCCGGTGCCACCTCCCCATTCCAAGGCCCTCATGGACACAAACACACGTTAGGACCCATCCTCTGGAAAGTGCATTTCAACTCAGCCACCCCGGTTGCTCCCGCAGATCCATTAGATCTAAACTGTCTTGTTGCTAGGAGACAATTGGAAGGCGAGGCGGACTTCCCAGGCATCCATCCTCGAACGGTGCTCTGGAGTCATTCCATATGGGATGTCTTGGAGCTGTCCAACAGGTCTCAATTGTCCCGCAGAAGGAATCCTTGAAGGGGGCATCCCACATCTCCCAACGTGGAAAACCTCCATGGCCTCGAGATTCCGCTCCCTTCATGAAGGGGCCGTCATGCACAGAAACTTCAACCTGAGCCAACATCGGATCCTCGCCCTGACTTCAGATGCATGAGATATTGGTTCAGATCTGCAGGGGGTACCTGCCGTGCCCTCACCCTGAATCCGAAGACTAGCTTGTGTTCTCAGACTTCCGTCCTTACTCTCCTGGCCCCGAAGCCCTCAAGTTTGGCAATTCCGGACCGACAATGAAGCACTCTGCCATGTCTTCTAGAAAAAATATATTGCCTAATGAGCAGCCCAGGCAGCTTAAATGAGGATAAACCTACACGGCACTCGAATGTACCCAAATTATATAGTCTAACCTGGGCACTAATGCACTGTCTGACACAACCTGAGCCCGGATCTGCTGACCAACACCCAGACAGCTGACCGCACGCTGAGCACATCAGACCCGCCATGGCCTTAGGTCATCATCTCTTCCCTACCTCAGTTTTCAGGCTTCAGAACCTAGACCTTATCTCCAATCACTGCCCACGGGTGACTGTGATGCAGAAATCAGAACTCTTCCTAACCCATGGGAAGAAACCTTGTGGTTGGCATGTTGTCCAACGTTCAGTGTAGGAGAAAACAGCCTTCACCCTGAGGCCCCGCCCATTCTTGAGTGCGACGAGAGCATAAACACGCATTGTGACCTCAGCGTGAGTCCTGTCCTCTAGTAAGTCCTCTCAGTGGCTGGACCATTAGATGTCATAATGGGCTTGACATGTCCCTAGTCCCCAAGTTTTATCCAGACTTCTAGTTGTCCAGTCGCCCCACCCCAGAGCTCTACTCTGGAATCCCTCATTTGGTGGGACATCTGAGGTTGAAAAACAAAATGAAACAAATCGACAACAACAAAAAAACGGACTTCTTCCATCCCCAGAATGACCGCAAACTCTTTGGACGGGACCGAACCCCCAGAGAGTAAGACTCGTCCATTTCCCATGAAGTCACCCGGCAATTTCACGACCATGAGTGACACGATATCCAGAGACAAAAACTTGAGCAAGAGCCTCACACTCGCCCTTTTTTCATATCCCGAAGTGTTCTCCTCATGGTCTGTAGATCAGTCCTGCCATACCTATGACCCAAAACATAAGCCGAGTTTGTGTTTTCAGACAACTGTCCAAACAGCTCTGGCCTACACACCCTACAGGCTCAGGGCCCTGGAGCCAACCTGAGGACTGTACTTGCCCTATCCAAGGGAATTGTATGTGCCCATTCCAATGGCCACAACTCTACTAGTAGGATAACCTCCAAAGTCCCTGAGGCCATCCCAATAGTTGTGGCTTCCCAGGACAAACAGGGGCAATCTGAGCCCATCTGAGCACCTACCTGCACTCAGACCCGTAGCCTGATGTCCCCAGAGGTAAAAAGGAACGAACAGGCCCCTAGGCACTAATCGGATCCATTGCTTTGGTTTCCAGGCATCTCTCCTCAGAGGCCTGGATTTCAATACCAGCATATGGCTGTTTCTTGACTCACCCATCAGAACAAATCTCATCTACACATGGGAAACATGCACGTTGGAGCTGTGTCAAAGCCTCTGTTTAGGAGAACCCTTCAGGGCCCCAGGGCCACCGCTTCATTCCAAGGTCTCCATAGACACAAAAACATATTAGGACACATCCACAGGAGAGTCCATTTCAACGCAGCCTCCTCGGTTGCCCCCCACATCCAGCAGATCTAACCTGTCTTGTTGCTTGGAGACCATTGGAATGCGAGGTGGGCTACCCAGCCATCCATCCTTAGAACCCTGCTCGGAATTGTTGGCCTGGAGCCAAACAACAGGTCTCAATTGTCCTGCAGAAGAATCTTTGCAGTTTGGAGCTTCTCACAACTCCCATCGTGCGAAAACCCCCATGACCTCTTGATCCCACCCCCTTCAAGAAAGGGCCATCAGGGCAGAAAGTCCAACCTGAGCGATCGTCTGATCCTTGCCCTGACTTCAGATGCACGAGATCTCTATTGAGGTCTGTAGATTGTGCCTGCCATATCCTCACCCAGAAACCTAGGCCTAGCTTGGGTTCTCAGACTCCGTCCTCAGACTACTGGCCCCCACGCCCTCCAGTTGGGCAATCCAGAACTGCAATGCCGCACTCTGCCTGCCCTACAGAAGTAAAACATTGCCCTCAGGGCTACCCCGAAACCGCAAATGAGGATCAACCTGCACGCCATTCGGCTGTACCCCAAACATATAGGCTGATCTGGGCACTATTTCCCCTTCTGACCCAGCCTGAGCCTGGACCTCCTGGTCCCACCCAGACAGCTGGCCGCACACTGAGCACATCGGACCCGCCATGGTTTTAGGTCGTCATCTCTTCCCAACTGCGGTTTTCAGGCTCCAGAACCTAGACCTTATCTCCAACCACTGCCCAGGGTTGAAATTGATGCAGAAATCAGAACTCTTTCCCCATGGCAAGAAACCTTGTGGTTGGCATGTTGTCCGACGTTCAGTGTAGTTGAAACAAGCGTGGCCCATGAAGCCCAGCCCATGCTTGCGGGCCACATTGGTCACAAACACACATTGTGACCCTCAGCCTGAGCCCAGTCCTCAGGTAAGGCCTCTCAGGGCCTATATGAAGAGACAGCATATTGGGCTTGCCATGCCCCTAGGCCCCAATTTTTAACCATAGTTCGGGTTGTCCCTTCACTCTTCCCCAGGGCTCTGCTTTGGAATTCCTCTTTTGGTGGGACACCTGAGGTAACAAACCTGAAAGGAGTCCTCCC
Source organism: Mustela nivalis (assembly GCF_964662115.1). Lineage (NCBI taxonomy): Eukaryota > Metazoa > Chordata > Mammalia > Carnivora > Mustelidae > Mustela > Mustela nivalis. The sequence goes on along the minus strand of NW_028136343.1, from coordinate 193,200 downwards.
ATCCCACAGATTGTCGAAAAACAATTGGGATCGGGCCAAATCCACAGCTAGGAAGATTCGTCCATGGCCCATGAGACCTCCCCAACATTCCACGGCCATCGCTGAAACAAAATCCAGAGACAAAAGCCTGAGCAAGCTCCTCAGACTCGCTCATTCTTCATATCCTGAAGAGTTCTTCTCAGGGTTTGTAGATCGGGCGTGCCATACCTACGTCCCCAAACTTAAGCTGAGTTTGTGTTTTCAGTCTTCTGTCCTCAAAGTCCTGGGCCACACTCCCTCCAGGCTGGAGCCCCTGGAGCCACACATTAGGACTGCCCCCACCCAATCCATGGCAATTCTGCCCATTCCATTGTCAAAAATCGTACAAATTAGGAGAACCCTCCAAAGTCCCTGAGGCCATCCCAATAGTGTAGGTCGCCCGTGACAAAAAAGGGCGGTTGATACCGGCTGAGCATCTACCTCCACTCATCTACCTCCACTCATACCAAGAAGATTGAACCAGACAGGACCCGAGGCCATTATCGGATACATTGCTTTGGTTTACAGGCATGTCTCCTCAAAAGCCTGCATTCCAATACCAGCAGAGGGGATTTCCTGAGGCACCCATCAGAACAAATCTCGTCTCCACAAGGAAACTTGTGTATGGGAGCTAAGCCAAAGCTTAGGAGAATACTTCAGGGTCCCGGTGCCACCTCCCCATTCCAAGGCCCTCATGGACACAAACACACGTTAGGACCCATCCTCTGGAAAGTGCATTTCAACTCAGCCTCCCCGGTTGCTCCCGCAGATCCATTACATCTAAACTGTATTGTTGCTAGGAGACAATTGGAAGGCGAGGCGGACATCCCAGGCATCCATCCTGGAACGGTGCTTTGGAGTCATTCCATATGGGATGTCCTGGAGCTGTCCAACAGGTCTCAATTGTCCCGCAGAGGGAATCCTTGAAGGGGGCATCCCACATCTCCCAACGTGGAAAACCTCCATGGCCTCGAGATTCCGCTCCCTTCATGAAGGGGCCGTCATGCACAGAAATTCCAACCTGAGCCAACGTCGGATCCTCGCCCTGACTTCAGATGCAGGAGATATTGGTTCAGATCTGCAGGGGGTACCTGCCGTGCCCTCACCCTGAATCCGAAGTCTAGCTTGTGTTCTCAGACTTCCGTCCTCACTCTCCTGGCCCCGAAGCCCTCAAGTTTGGCAATTCCGGACCGACAATGAAGCACTCTGCCTGCCCTCTAGAAAAAATATATTGCCTAATGAGCAGCCCAGGCAGCTTAAATGAGGATAAACCTACACGGCACTCGGTAGGCACACGGTACCCAAATTATATAGTCTAACCTGGGCACTAATGCACTATCTGACACAACCTGAGCCCGGACCTGTTGACCAACACCCAGACAGCTGACCGCACGCTGAGCACATCAGACCCGCCATGGCCTTAGGTCATCATCTCTTCCCTTCCTCAGTTTTCAGGCTTCAGAACCTAGACCTTATCTCCCATCACTGCCCACGGGTGACTGTGATGCAGAAATCAGAACTCTTCCTGACCCATGGCAAGAAACCTTGTGGTTGGCATGTTGTCCAAAGTTCAGTGTAGGAGAAACCAGCATTCACCCTGAGGCCCCGCCCATTTTGCGTGCGAGGAGAGCATATACACGCATTGTGACCTCAGCGTGAGTCCTGTCCTCTAGTAAGTCCTCTCAGTGGCTCGACCATTGGATGTCATAATGGGCTTGACATGTCCCTAGTCCCCAATTTTTAACCAGATTTCTGGTTGTCCAGTCGCCCCACCCCAGGGCTCTACTCTGGAATCCCTCATTTGGTGGGACATCTGAGGTTGAAAAACAAAATGAAACAAATCGACAACAACAAAAAAACGGACTTCTTCCATCCCCAGAATGACCCCAAACTCTTTGGACGGGACCGAACCCCCAGAGAGTAAGACTCGTCCATTTCCCATGAAGTCACCCGGCAATTTCACGACCATGAGTGACACGATATCCAGAGACAAAAACTTGAGCAAGAGCCTCACACTCGCTCTTTTTTCCTATCCCGAAGTGTTCTCCTCATGGTCTGTAGATCAGTCCTGCCATACCTATGACCCAAAACATAAGCCGAGTTTGTGTTTTCAGACAACTGTCCAAAAAGCTCTGGCCTACACACCCTACAGGCTCAGGGCCCTGGAGCCAAACCTGAGGACTGTACTTGCCCTCACCAAGGGAATTGTATGTGCCCATTCCAATGGCCACAACCCTACTAATAGGATAACCTCCAAAGTCCCTGAGGCCATCCCAATAGTTGTGGCTTCCCAGGAAAAAAAGGGGCAATCTGAGCCCATCTGAGCACCTACCTGCACTCAGACCCGTAGACTGATGTCCCCAGAGGTAAAAAGGAACGAACAGGCCCCTAGGCACTAATCGGATCCATTGCTTTGGTTTCCAGGCATCTCTCCTCAGAGGCCTGGATTTCAATACCAGCATATGGCTGTTTCTTGACTCACCCATCAGAACAAATCTCATCTACACATGGGAAACATGCACGTTGGAGCTGTGTCAAAGCCTCTGTTTAGGAGAACCCTTCAGGGCCCCAGGGCCACCGCTTCATTCCAAGGTCTCCATAGACACAAAAACATATTAGGACACATCCACAGGAGAGTCCATTTCAACGCAGCCTCCTCGGTTGCCCCCCACATCCAGCAGATCTAACCTGTCTTGTTGCTTGGAGACCATTGGAATGCGAGGTGGGCTACCCAGCCATCCATCCTTAGAACCCTGCTCGGAATCGTTGGCCTGGAGCCAACCAACAGGTCTCAATTGTCCTGCAGAAGAATCTTTGCAGTTTGGAGCTTCTCACAACTCCCATCGTGGGAAAAACCCCATATCCTCGTGATCCAACCCCCTTCAAGAAAGGGCCATCAGGGCAGAAAGTCCAACCTGAGCGATCGTCTGATCCTTGCCCTGACTTCAGATGCACGAGATCTCGATTGAGGTCTGTAGATTGTGCCTGCCATATCCTCACCCAGAAATCTAGGCCTAGCTTGGGTTCTCAGACTCCGTCCTCAGACTACTGGCCCACAAGCCCTCCAGTTTGGCAATCCAGAACTACAATGCCGCACTCTGCCTGCCCTACAGAAGTCAAACATTGCCCTCAGGGCTACCCCGAAACCGCAAATGAGGATCAACCTGCACGCCATTCGGCTGTACCCCAAACATATAGGCTGACCTGGGCACTATTTCCCCTTCTGACCCAGCCTGAGCCTGGACCTCCTGGTCCCACCCAGACAGCTGGCCGCACACTGAGCACATCGGACCCGCCATGGCCTTAGGTCGTCATCTCTTCCCAACTGCGGTTTTCAGGCTCCAGAACCTAGACCTTATCTCCAACCACTGCCCAGGGTTGAAAATGATGCAGAAATCAGAACTCTTTCCCCATGGCAAGAAACCTTGTGGTTGGCATGTTGTCCAACGTTCAGTGTAGTTGAAACAAGCGTGGCCCATGAGGCCCAGCCCATGCTTGCGGGCCACATTGGTCACAAACACACATTGTGACCCTCAGCCTGAGCCCAGTCCTCAGGTAAGGCATCTCAGGGCCTATATGAAGAGACAGCATATTGGGCTTGCCATGCCCCTAGGCCCCAATTTTTAACCATAGTTCGGGTTGTCCCTTCACTCTTCCCCAGGGCTCCTCTTTGGAATTCCTCTTTTGGTGGGACACCTGAGGTAACAAACCTGAAAGGAGTCCTCCCATCCCACAGATTGACGAAAAACAATTGGGATCGGGCCAAATCCACAGAGAGGAAGCTTCGTCCATGGCCCATGAGACCTCCCCAACATTCCACGGCCATCGCTGAAACAAAATCTAGAGACAAAAGCCTGAGCAAGCTCCTCAGACTCGCTCATTCTTCATATCCTGAAGAGTTCTTCTCATGGTTTGTAGATCGGGCGTGCCATACCTACGTCCCCAAACTTAAGCTGAGTTTGTGTTTTCAGTCTTCTGTCCTCAAAGTCCTGGGCTACACTCCCTCCAGGCTGGGGCCCCTGGAGCCACACATTAGGACTGCCCCCACCCAATCCATGGGAATTCTGCCCATTCCATTGTCAAAAATCGTACAAATTAGGAGAACCCTCCAAAGTCCCTGAGGCCATCCCAATAGTGTAGGTCGCCCGGGACAAAAAAGGGCGGTTGATACCGGCTGAGCATCTACCTGCACTCATACCAAGAAGATTGAACCAGACAGGACCCGAGGCCATTATCGGATCCATTGCTTTGGTTTACAGGCATGTGTCCTCAAAAGCCTGGATTCCAATACCAGCAGAGGGGATTTCCTGAGGCACCCATCAGAACAAATCTCGTCTCCACAAGGAAACTTGTGCATGGGAGCTATGCCAAAGTTAAGGAGAATACTTCAGGGTCCCGGTGCCACCTCCCCATTCCAAGGCCCTCATGGACACAAACACACGTTAGGACCCATCCTCTGGAAAGTGCATTTCAACTCAGCCACCCCGGTTGCTCCCGCAGATCCATTAGATCTAAACTGTCTTGTTGCTAGGAGACAATTGGAAGGCGAGGCGGACTTCCCAGGCATCCATCCTCGAACGGTGCTCTGGAGTCATTCCATATGGGATGTCCTGGAGCTGTCCAACAGGTCTCAATTGTCCCGCAGAAGGAATCCTTGAAGGGGGCATCCCACATCTCCCAACGTGGAAAACCTGCATGGCCACTACATTCCGCTCCCTTCATGAAGGGGCCGTCATGCACAGAAACTCCAACCTGAGCCAACGTGGGATCCTCGCCCTGACTTCAGATGCATGAGATATTGGTTCAGATCTGCAGGGGGTACCTGCCGTGCCCTCACCCTGAATACGAAGTCTAGCTTGTGTTCTCAGACTTCCGTCCTCACTCTACTGGCCCCGAAGCCCTCAAGTTTGGCAATTCCGGACCGACAATGAAGCACTCTGCCTGCCCTCTATAAAAAATATATTGCCTAATGAGCAGCCCAGGCAGCTTAATGAGGATAAACCTACACGGCACTCGAATGTACCCAAATTATATAGTCTAACCTGGGCACTAATGCACTGTCTGACACAACCTGAGCCCGGACCTGCTGACCAACACCCAGACAGCTGACCGCACGCTGAGCACATCAGACCCGCCATGGCCTTAGGTCATCATCTCTTCCCTACCTCAGTTTTCAGGCTTCAGAACCTAGACCTTATCTCCAATCACTGCCCATGGGTGACTGTGATGCAGAAATGAGAACTCTTCCTGACCCATGGCAAGAAACCTTGTGGTTGGCATGTTGTCCAACGTTCAGTGTAGGAGAAACCAGCATTCACCCTGAGGCCCCGCCCACTCTTGAGTGCGAGGAGAGCATAAACACGCATTGTGACCTCAGCGTGAGTCCTGTCCTCTAGTAAGTCCTCTCAGTGGCTGGACCATTAGATGTCATAATGGGCTTGACATGTCCCTAGTCCCCAATTTTTAACCAGATTTCTGGTTGTCCAATCGCCCCAACCCAGGGCTCTACTCTGGAATCCCTCATTTGGTGGGACCTCTGAGGTAAAAAAACATAATGAAACAAATCGACAACAACAAAAAAACCGACTTCTTTCAACCCAGAATGACCCCAAACTCTTTGGACGGGACCGAACCCCCAGAGAGTAAGACTCGTCCATTTCCCATGAAGTCACCCGGCAATTTCACGACCATGAGTGACACGATATCCAGAGACAAAAACTTGAGCAAGAGCCTCACACTCGCCCTTTTTTCATATCCCGAAGTGTTCTCCTCATGGTCTGTAGATCAGTCCTGCCATACCTATCACCAAAAACATAAGCCGAGTTTGAGTTTTCAGACAACTGTCCAAACAGCTCTGGCCTACACACCCTACAGGCTCAGGGCCCTGGAGCCAAACCTGAGGACTGTACTTGCCCTCTCCAAGGGAATTGTATGTGCCTATTCCAATGGCCACAACCCTACTAGTAGGATAACCTCAAAGTCCCTGAGGCCATCCCAATAGTTGTGGCTTCCCAGGACAAACAGGGGCAATCTGAGCCCATCTGAGCACCTACCTGCACTCAGACCCGTAGACTGATGTCCCCAGAGGTAAAAAGGAACGAACAGGCCCCTAGGCACTAATCGGATCCATTGCTTTGGTTTCCAGGCATCTCTCCTCAGAGGCCTGGATTTCAATACCAGCATATGGCTGTTTCTTGACTCACCCATCAGAACAAATCTCATCTACACATGGGAAACATGCACGTTGGAGCTGTGTCAAAGCCTCTGTTTAGGAGAACCCTTCAGGGCCCCAGGGCCACCGCTTCATTCCAAGGTCTCCATAGACACAAAAACATATTAGGACACATCCACAGGAGAGTCCATTTCAACGCAGCCTCCACGGTTGCCCCCCACATCCAGCAGATCTTACCTGTCTTGTTGCTTGGAGACCATTGGAATGCGAGGTGGGCTACCCAGCCATCCATCCTTAGAACCCTGCTCGGAATAGTTGGCCTGGAGCCAACCAACAGGTCTCAATTGTCCTGCAGAAGAATCTTTGCAGTTTGGAGCTTCTCACAACTCCCATCGTGGGAAAACGCCCATGTCCTCGTGATCCAACCCCCTTCAAGAAAGGGCCATCAGGGCAGAAAGTCCAACCTGAGCGATCGTCTGATCCTTGCCCTGACTTCAGATGCACGAGATCTCTATTGAGGTCTGGAGATTGTGCCTGCCATATCCTCACCCAGAAACCTAGGCCTAGCTTGGGTTCTCAGACTCCGTCCTCAGACTACTGGCCCACAAGCCCTCCAGTTTGGCAATGCAGAACTACAATGCCGCACTCTGCCTGCCCTACAGAAGTCAAACATTGGCCTCAGGGCTACCCCGAAACCGCAAATGAGGATCAACCTGCACGCCATTCGGCTGTACCCCAAACATATAGGCTGACCTGGGCACTATTTCCCCTTCTGACCCAGCCTGAGCCTGGACCTCCTGGTCCCACCCAGACAGCTGGCCGCACACTAAGCACATCAGACCCGCCATGGCCTTAGGTCGTCATCTCTTCCCAACTGCGGTTTTCAGGCTCCAGAACCTAGACCTTATCTCCAACCACTGCCCAGGGTTGAAAATGATGCAGAAATCAGAACTCTTTCCCCATGGCAAGAAACCTTGTGGTTGGCATGTTGTCCAACGTTCAGTGTAGTTGAAATAAGCGTGGCCATGAGGACGAGCCCATGCTTGCGGGCCACATTGGTCACAAACACACATTTTGACCCTCAGCCTGAGCCCAGTCCTCAGGTAAGGCCTCTCAGGGCCTATATGAAGAGACAGCATATTGGGCTTGCCATGCCCCTAGGCCCCAATTTTTAACCATAGTTCGGGTTGTACCTTCACTCTTCCCCAGGGCTCTGCTTTGGAATTCCTCTTTTGGTGGGACACCTGAGGTAACAAACCTGAAAGGAGTCCTCCCATTCCAAAGATTGACGAAAAACAATTGGGATCGGGCCAAATCCACAGAGAGGAAGATTCGTCCATGGCCCATGAGACCTCCCCAACATTCCACGGCCATCGCTGAAACAAAATCCAGAGACAAAAGCCTGAGCAAGCGCCTCAGACTCGCTCATTCTTCATATCCTGAAGAGTTCTTCTCATGGTTTGTAGATCGGGCGTGCCATACCTAAGTCCCCAAACTTAAGCTGAGTTTTTGTTTTCAGTCTTCTGTCCTCAAAGTCCTGGGCCACACTCCCTCCAGGCTGGGGCCCCTGGATCCACACATTAGGACTGCCCCCACCCAATCCATGGGAATTCTCCCCATTCCATTGTCAAAAATCGTACAAATTAGGAGAACCCTCCAAAGTCCCTGAGGCCATCCCAATAGTGTAGGTCGCCCGGGTCAAAAAAAGGGCGGTTGATACCGGCTGAGCATCTACCTCCACTCATCTACCTCCACTCATACCAAGAAGATTGAACCAGACAGGACCCGAGGCCATTATCGGATCCATTGCTTTGGTTTACAGGCATGTCTCTTCAAAAGCCTGGATTCCAATACCAGCAGAGGGGATTTCCTGAGGCACTCATCAGAACAAATCTCGTCTCCACAAGGAAACTTGTGCATGGGAGCTATGCCAAAGCTTAGGAGAATACTTCATGGTCCCGGTGCCACCTCCCCATTCCAAGGCCCTCATGGACACAAACACACGTTAGGTCCCATCCTCTGGAAAGTGCATTTCAACTCAGCCACCCCGGTTGCTCCCGCAGATCCATTAGATCTAAACTGTCTTGTTGCTAGGAGACAATTGGAAGGCGAGGCGGACTTCCCAGGCATCCATCCTCGAACAGTGCTCTGGAGTCATTCCATATGCTTTGGTTTACAGGCATGTCTCCTCAAGCCTGGATTCCAATACCAGCAGAGGGGATTTCCTGAGGCACCCATCAGAACAAATCTCGTCTCCACAAGGAAACTTGTGCATGGGAGCTATGCCAAAGCTTAGGAGAATACTTCAGGGTCCGGTGCCACCTCCCCATTCCAAGGCCCTCATGGACACAAACACACATTAGGACCCATCCTCTGGATAGTGCATTTCAACTCAGCCTCCCCGGTTGCTCCCGCAGATCCATTAGATCTAAACTGTCTTGTTGCTAGGAGATAATTGGAAGGCGAGGCGGACTTCCCAGGCCACAACCTGGAATGGTGCTCTGGAGTCATTCCAAATGGGATGTCCTGGAGCTGTCCAACAGGTCTCAATTGTCCGAAAGAAGGAATCCTTGAAGGGGAAATCCCACATCTCCCAACGTGGAAAACCTCCATGGCCTCGAGATTCCGCTCCCTTCATGAAGGGGCCGTCATGCACAGAAACTCAAACATGAGCCAACGTCGGATCCTCGCCCTGACTTCAGATGCATGAGATATTGGTTCAGATCTGCAGGGGGTACCTGCCGTGCCCTCACCCTGAATCCGAAGTCTAGCTTGTATTCTCAGACTTCCGTCCTCACTCTCCTGGCCCCGAAGCCCTCATGTTTGGCAATTCCGGACCAACAATGAAGCACTCTGCCTGCCCTCTAGAAAAAATATATTGCCTAATGAGCTGACCAGGCAGCTTAAATGAAGATAAACCTACACGGCACTCGAATGTACCCACATTATATAGTCTAACCTGGGCACTAATGCACTGTCTGACACAACCTGAGCCCGGACCTGCTGACCAACACCCAGACAGCTGACCGCACCCTGAGCACATCAGACCCGTCATGGCCTTAGGTCATCATCTTTTCCCTACATCAGTTTTCAGGCTTCAGAACCTAGACCTTATCTCCAATCACTGCCCACGGGTGACTGTGATGCAAGAATCAGAACTCTTCCTGACCCATGGCAAGAAACCTTGTGGTTGGCATGTTGTCCAACGTTCAGTGTAGGAGAAAACAGCATTCACCCTGAGGCCCCGCCCATTCTTGAGTGTGACGAGAGCATAAACACGCATTGTGACCTCAGCGTGAGTCCTGTCCTCTAGTAAGTCCTCTCAGTGGCTGGAAGATTAGATGTCATAATGGGCTTGAAATGTCCCTAGTCCCCAATTTTTAACCAGATTTCTGGTTGTCCAGTCGCCCCACCCCAGGGCTCTACTCTGGAATCCCTCATTTGGTGGGACATCTGAGGTTGAAAAACAAAATGAAACAAATCGACAACAACAACAAAAAAACGGACTTCTTCCATCCCCAGAATGACCGCAAACTCTTTGGACGGGACCGAACCCCCAGAGAGTAAGACTCGTCCATTTCCCATGAAGTCACCAGGCAATTTCACGACCATGAGTGACACGATATCCAGAGACAAAAACTTGAGCAAGAGCCTCACACTCGCCCTTTTTACATATCCCGAAGTGTTCTCCTCATGGTCCGTAGTTCAGTCCTGCCATACCTATGACCCAAAACATAAGCCGAGTTTGTGTTTTCAGACAACTGTCCAAACAGCTCTGGCCTACACACCCTACAGGCTCAGGGCCCTGGAGCCAAACCTGAGGACTGTACTTGCCCTCTCCAAGGGAATTGTATGTGCCCCTTCCAATGGCCACAACCCTACTAATAGGATAACCTCCAAAGTCCCTGAGGCCATCCCAATAGTTGTGGCTTCCCAGGACAAACAGGGGCAATCTGAGCCCATCTGAGCACCTACCTGCACTCAGACCCGTAGCCTGATGTCCCCAGAGGTAAAAAGGAACGAACAGGCCCCTAGGCACTAATCGGATCCATTGCTTTGGTTTCCAGGCATCTCTCCTCAGAGGCCTGGATTTCAATACCAGCATATGGCTGTTTCTTGACTCACCCATCAGAACAAATCTCATCTACACATGGGAAACATGCACGTTGGAGCTGTGTCAAAGCCTCTGTTTAGGAGAACCCTTCAGGGCCCCAGGGCCACCGCTTCATTCCAAGGTCTCCATAGACACAAAAACATATTAGGACACATCCACAGGAGAGTCCATTTCAACTCAGCCTCCTCGGTTGCCCCCCACATCCAGCAGATCTAACCTGTCTTGTTGCTTGGAGACCATTTGAATGCGAGGTGGGCTACCCAGCCATCCATCCTTAGAACCCTGCTCAGAATCATTGGCCTGGAGCCAACCAACAGGTCTCAATTGTCCTGCAGAAGAATCTTTGCAGTTTGGAGCTTCTCACAACTCCCATCGTGGGAAAACCCCCATGTTCTCGTGATCCAACCCCCCTCAGGAAAGGGCCATCAGGGCAGAAAGTCCAACCTGAGCGATCGTCTGATCCTTGCCCTGACTTCAGATGCACGAGATCTCTATTGAGGTCTGTAGATTGTGCCTGCCATATCCTCACCCAGAAACCTAGGCCTAGCTTGGTTCTCAGACTCCGTCCTCAGACTACTGGCCCACAAGCCCTCCAGTTTGGCAATCCAGAACTACAATGCCGCACTCTGCCTGCCCTACAGAAGTAAAACATTGCCCACAGGGCTACCCGGAAACCCCAAATGAGGATCCACCTGCACGCCAATCGGCTGTACCCCAAACATATAGGCTGACCTGGGCACTATTTCCCCTTCTGACCCAGCCTGAGCCTAGACCTCCTTGTCCCACCCAGACAGCTGGCCGCACACTGAGCACATCGGATCCGCCATGGCCTTAGGTCGTCATCTCTTCCCAACTGCGGTTTTCAGGCTCCAGAACCTAGACCTTATCTCCAACCACTGCCCAGGGTTGAAAATGATGCAGAAATCAGAACTCTTTCCCCATGGCAAGAAACCTTGTGCTTGGCATGTTGTCCAACGTTCAGTTTTGTTGAAACAAGCGTGGCCCATGAGGCCCAGCCCATGCATGCGGGCCACATTGGTCACAAACACACATTGTGACCCTCAGCCTGAGCCCAGTCCTCAGGTAAGGCCTCTCAGCGCCTATATGAAGAGACAGCATATTGGGCTTGCCATGCCCCTAGGCCCCAATTTTTAACCATAGTTCGGGGTGTCCCTTCACTCTTCCCCAGGGCTCTGCTTTGGAAATCCTCTTTTGGTGGGACACCAGAGGTAACAAACCTGAAAGGAGTCCTCCCATCCCACAGATTGACGAAAAACAATTGGGATCGGGCCAAATCCACAGAGAGGAAGAGTCGTTCATGGCCCATGAGACCTTCCCAACATTCCACGGCCATCGCTGAAACAAAATCTAGAGAAAATCCTGAGCAAGCGACTCAGAATCGCTCATTCTTCATATCCTGAAGAGTTCTTCTCATGGTTTGTAGATCGGGCGTGCCATACCTACGTCCCCAAACTTAAGCTGAGTTTGTGTTTTCAGTCTTCTGTCCTCAAAGTCCTGGGCCACACTCCCTCCAGGCTGGGGCCCCTGGAACCACACATTAGGACTGCCCCCACCCAATCCATGGGAATTCTGCCCATTCCATTGTCAAAAATCGTACAAATTAGGAGAACCCTCCAAAGTCCCTGAGGCCATCCCAATAGTGTAGGTCGCCCGGGACAAAAAAGGGCCGTTGATACCGGCTGAGCATCTACCTCCACTCATCTACCTCCACTCATACCAAGAAGATTGAACCAGACAGGACACGAGGCCATTATCGGATCCATTGCTTTGGTTTACAGGCATGTCTCCTCAAAAGCCTGGATTCCAATACCAGCAGAGGGGATTTCCTGAGGCACCCATCAGAACAAATCTCGTCTCCACAAGGAAACTTGTGCATGGGAGCTATGCCAAAGCTTAGGAGAATACTTCAGGGTCCCGGTGCCACCTCCCCATTCCAAGGCCCTCATGGACACAAACACACATTAGGACCCATCCTCTGGAAAGTGCATTTCAACTCAGCCACCCCGGTTGCTCCCGCAGATACATTAGATCTAAACTCTCTTGTTGCTAGGAGACAATTGGAAGGCGAGGCGGACTTCCCAGGCAACCATCCTCGTACGGTGCTCTGGAGTCATTCCATATGGGATGCCCTGGAGATGTCCAACAGGTCTCAATTGTCCCGCAGAAGGAATCCTTGAAGGGGGCATCCCACATCTCCCAACGTGGAAAACCTCCATGGCCTCGAGTTTCCGCTCCCTTCATGAAGGGGCCGTCATGCACAGAAACTCAAACCTGAGCCAACGTCGGATCCTCGCCCTGACTTCCGATGCATGAGATATTGGTTCAGATCTGCAGGGGGTACCTGACGTGCCCTCACCCTGAATCCGAAGTCTAGCTTTTGTTCTCAGACTTCCGTCCTCACTCTCCTGGCCCCGAGCCCTCATGTTTGGTAATTCCGGACCGACAATGAATCACTCTGCCTGCCCTCTAGAAAAAATATATTGCCTAAAGAGCTGACCAGGCAGCTTAAATGAAGATAAACCTACACGGCACTCGAATGTACCCAAATTATATAGTCTAACCTGGGCACTAATGCACTGTCTGACACAACCTGAGCCCGGACCTGCTGACCAACACCCAGACAGCTGACCGCACCCTGAGCACATCAGACCCGCCATAGCCTTAGGTCATCATCTCTTCCCTACCTCAGTTTTCAGGCTTCAGAACCTAGACCTTATCTCCAATCACTGCCCACGGGTGACTGTGATGCAGAAATCAGAACTCTTCCTGACCCATGGCAAGAAACCTTGTGGTTGGCATGTTGTCCAACGTTCAGTGTAGGAGAAAACAGCATTCACCCTGAGGCCCCGCCCATTCTTGAGTGCGACGAGAGCATAAACACGCATTGTGACCTCAGCGTGAGTCCTGTCCTCTAGTAAGTCCTCTCAGTGGCTGGAAGATTAGATGTCATAATGGGCTTGACATGTCCCTAGTCCCCAATTTTTAACCAGATTTCTGGTTGTCCAGTCGCCCCACCCCAGGGCTCTACTCTGGAATCCCTCATTTGGTGGGACATCTGAGGTTGAAAAACAAAATGAAACAAATCGACAAAAACAACAAAAAAACGGACTACTTCCATCCCCAGAATGACCCGAAACTCTTTGGACGGGACCGAACCCCCAGAGAGTAAGACTCGTCCATTTCCCATGAAGTCACCCGGCAATTTCACGACCATGAGTGACACGATATCCAGAGACAAAAACTTGAGCAAGAGCCTCACACTCGCCCTTTTTACATATCCCGAAGTGTTCTCCTCATGGTCCGTAGATCATTCCTGCCATAACTATGACCCCAAACATAAGCCGAGTTTGTGTTTTCAGACAACTGTCCAAACAGCTCTGGCCTACACACCCTACAGGCTCAGGGCCCTGGAGCCAAACCTGAGGACTGTACTTGCCCTCTCCAAGGCAATTGTATGTGCCCATTCCAATGGCCACAACCCTATTAATAGGATAACCTCCAAAGTCCCTGAGGCCATCCCAATAGTTGTGGCTTCCCAGGACAAACAGGGGCAATCTGAGCCTATCTGAGCACCTACCTGCACTCAGACCCGTAGACTGATGTCCCCAGAGGTAAAAAGGAACGAACAGGCCCCAAGGCACAAATCGGATCCATTGCTTTGGTTTCCAGGCATCTCTCCTCAGAGGCCTGCATTTCATACCAGCATATGGCTGTTTCTTGACTCACCCATCAGAACAAATCTCATCTACACATGGGAAACATGCACGTTGGAGCTGTGTCAAAGCCTCTGTTTAGGAGAAACCTTCAGGGCCCCAGGGCCACCGCCTCATTCCAAGGTCTCCATAGACACAAAAACATATTAGGACACATCCACAGGAGAGTCCATTTCAACGCAGCCTCCTCGGTTGCCCCCCACATCCAGCAGATCTAACCTGTCTTGTTGCTTGGAGACCATTGGAATGCGAGGTGGGCTACCCAGCCATCCATCCTTAGAACCCTGCTCGGAATCGTTGGCCTGGAGCCAACCAACAGGTCTCAATTGTCCTGCAGAAGAATCTTTGCAGTTTGGAGCTTCTCACAACTCCCATCGTGGAAAAACGCCCATGTCCTCGTGATCCAACCCCCTTCAAGAAAGGGCCATCAGGGCAGAAAGTCCAACCTGAGCGATCGTCTGATCCTTGCCCTGACTTCAGATGCACGAGATCTCTATTGAGGTCTGTAGATTGTGCCTGCCATATCCTCACCCAGAAACCTAGGCCTAGCTTGGTTTCTCAGACTCCGTCCTCAGACTACTGGCCCACAAGCCCTCCAGTTTGGCAATCCAGAACTACAATGCCGCACTCTGCCTGCCCTACAGAAGTAAAACATTGCCCTCAGGGCTAGCCCGAAACCCCAAATGAGGATCCACCTGCACGCCAATCGGCTGTACCCCAAACATATAGGCTGACCTGGGCACTATTTCCCCTTCTGACCCAGCCTGAGCCTGGACCTCCTGGTCCCACCCAGACAGCTGGCCGCACACTGAGCACATCGGATCCGCCATGGTCTTAGGTCGTCATCTCTTCCCAACTGCGGTTTTCAGGCTCCAGAACCTAGACCTTATCTCCAACCACTGCCCAGGTTTGAAAATGATGCAGAAATCAGAACTCTTTCCCCATGGCAAGAAACCTTGTGCTTGGCATGTTGTCCAACGTTCAGTGTAGTTGAAACAAGCATGGCCCATGAGGCCCAGCCCATGATTGCGGGCCACATTGGTCACAAACACACATTTTGACCCTCAGCCTGAGCCCAGTCCTCAGGTAAGGCCTCTCAAAGCCTATATGAAGCGACAGCATATTGGGCTTGCCATGCCCCTAGGCCCCAATTATTAACCATAGTTCAGTTTGTCCCTTCACTCTTCCCCAGGGATCTGCTTTGGAATTCCTCTTTTGGTGGGACACCTGAGGTAACAAACCTGAACGGAGTCCTCCCATCCCACAGATTGACGAAAAACTATTGGGATCGGTCCAAATCCACAGAGAGGAAGATTCGTGCATGGCCCATGAGACCTCCCCAACATTCCACGGCCATCGCTGAAACAAAATCCAGAGACAAAAGCCTGAGCAAGCGCCTCAGACTCGCTCATTCTTCATATCCTGAAGAGTTCTTCTCAGGGTTTGTGGATCGGGCGTGCCATACCTACGTCCCCAAACTTAAGCTGAGTTTGTGTTTTCAGTCTTCTGTCCTCAAAGTCCTGGGCCACACTCCCTCCAAGCTGGGGCCCCTGGAGCCACACATTAGGACTGCCCCCACCAATCCATGGGAATTCTGCCCATTCCATTGTCAAAAATCGTACAAATTAGGAGAACCCTCCAAAGTCCCTGAGGCCATCCCAATAGTGTAAGTCACCAAAAAAACAAGGGCTGTCTGACACCAGCTAATAATCGACCTCCACTCATACAATAGATGGATGTCCCCAGAGAAGAAGATTGAAACAGACAGGACCCTAGGCCATAATAGGCCCAGTGCTTTGGGTTACAAGCATGTGTCCTCAAAAGCCTGATTCCAATACGAGCATAGGTGTTTTCCTGAGGCACCCATCAGAACTCATCTCGTCTCCACAAGGAAACCTGTGCATTGGAGCTATGTCCAGAGCTTAGGAGAGTACTTCAGGGTCCCGGTGCCACCGCCCCATTCCAAGGCCCTCATGGACACAAAAACATATTAGGACCCATCCTCAGGAAAGTCCATTTCAACTCAGCCACCCCTGTTGCTCCGGCAGAGCCATCAGATCTAAACTGTCTTGTTGCTAGGAGACAATTGGAATGCGAGGCGCTTCCCAGGCACCCATTCGCGAACGGTGCTCTGGAGTCATTCCATATGGGATGTCCTGGATCTGTCCAACAGTTCTCAATTGTCCCGCAGAAGGAATCCTTGAAGGGGGCATCCCACAACTCCCAACGTGGGAAAACCTCAATGGCCCCGAGATTCCGCTCCCTTCATGAAGCGGCCGTCATGTACAGAAACTCCAGCCAGAGCCAACGGCTTATCCTCGCCCTGACTTCAGATGCATGAGATATTGGTTCAGATCTGCATGGTGTACCTGCCGTGCCCTCGTCCTGAAACCCAAGTCTAGCTTGTCTTCTCAGACTTGTGTCCTCACACTCCTGGCCCGAAGCCCTCATGTTTGGCAATTCCGGACCCACAATGCAGCACTCTGCCTGCCCTCCAGAAAAAAAATTATTGCCTCATGAGCTGCCCAGGCAACTTAAATGTGTATAAACCTACACAGCACTCGACTTTACCCAAATTACATAGTCTAACCTGGGCACTAATGCACTGTCTAAAACAACCTGAACCCGGACCTCCTGACCAACACCCAGAAAGCTGAACGCACACTGAGCACATAAAACGCGCCATGGCCTTAGGTATCATCTCTTCCCTACCTCCGTTTTCAGGCTTCAGAACCGAGACCTTATCTCCAATCACTGCCCAGGGGTGAGTGTGATGCAGAAATCAGAACTCCTCCTTACCCATGGCAAGAAACCTTGTGGTTGGCACGTTGTCCAACGTTCAGTGTAGGAGAAACCAGCATTCACCCTCAGGCCCCGCCCATTCTTGAGTGCGACGAGGGCATACACACGCATTGTGACACTCAGCATGAGTCCTGTCCTCTAGTAGGTCCTCCCAGTGGCTGGACCATTAGATGTCATAATGCGCTTGTCATGTCACTAGGCCCCAATTTTTAACCAGATTTCTGATTGTCCAGTCTCCCCTCCCCAGGGCTCTATTCTGGAATCCCTCATTTGGAGGGACACCTGAGGTTAAAAAAGAAAACAACAACAACAAAAACAAACAAACAAACAAAAAAAAAAAAACGACTTCTTCCAGCCCACAGAATGACCCCAAACTCTTTGGATGGGGCCTAACCACCAGTGAGTAAGACTCGTCCATTTCCGATGAAGTCACCCAAAAATTCCACGACCATGAGTGACACGATATCCAGAGACAAAAACTTGAGCAGGAGCCTCACACTCGCCCTTCTTTCAAATCCCGAATAGTTCTCCTCATGGTCTGTAGGTCAGTCCTGCCATACCTAAGACCCGAAACATAAGCCGAGTTTGTGTTTTCAGACAACTGTCCAAACAGCCCTGGCCTACACAACCTACAGGCTCAGGCCCCAGGAGCCAAACCTGAGGACTGTCTTTGCCCTCTCCAAGGGAATTGTGTGTGTCCATTCCAATGGCCACAACCCTTCTAATAGGATAAACCTCCAAAGTTCCTGATCCATCTCAATAGTGGTGGCTTCCCAGGAAAAACAGGGGCAATCTGAGCCAAACTGAGCACCTACCTGCAGTCAGACCCATAGACAGATGTCCCCAGAGGTAAAAAGGAAAGAACAGGCCCCTAGGCACTAATCAGATCCATTGCTTTGGTTTCCAGGCATCTCTCCTAAGAGGCCTGGATTTCAAAAGCAGCATCTAGCTGTTTCTTGACTCACCCATCAGAAAACATCTCATCTACACATGGGAAACTTGCACTTTGGAGCTGTGACAAAGCCTCTGTTTAGGAGAACCCTTTAGGGCCCCAGTGCCACCGCTTCATTCCAAGGTATTCATAGACACAAAAGCACATTAGGACCCATCCCCAGGGGTGGCCATTTCAACTCAGCATCCTCGGTTGCTCCCCACAGATCCAGCAAATCTAACCTGTCTTATTGCTAGGAGACAATTGGAATGCGAGGTGGGCTATCCAGCCATCCATCCTTAGATCCCTGCTCAGAATCATTGGCCTGGACCCAAACAACAGGTCTCAATTGTCCTGCAGAAGACTCTCTGCAGTTTGGAGCTTCTCACAACTCCCATCGTGGGAAAACCCCCATGGCCTCGTGATGCTCCCCCATTCATGAAGGGGCCATCAGGGACAGAAACTCCAACCTGAGCGATCGTCTGATCCTCGCCCGGACTTCAGATGCACGAGATCTCGATTCAGGTATGTAGATTGTGCCTGCCATGGCCTCACCCAGAAACCTAAGCCTAGCTTGTGTTCTCAGACTTTGGTCGTCAGACTACTGGCCCACAAGCCCTCTAGTTTGGCAATCCGGAACTACAATGCAGCACTTTGCCTGCCCTCCAGAAGAAAAACATTTTCCTCTGGGGCTACCCAGTAACCCCAAATGAGGATCAACCTGCACTGAACTTGGCTGTACCCCATATACATAGGCTGACCTGGGCACTAATGCCCTTTCTGACACAGCCTGAGCCTGGAACCCCTGGCCCCTCCCAGACAGCTGGCCGCACACTGAGCACATCGAGCCGCCGTGGCCTTAGGTCGTCATCCCTTCCCAACCTCGGTTTTCAGGTTTCAGAACCTAGACCTTATCTCCTATCACTGCCCAGGGTTGAAGGTGATGCAGAAATCAGAACTCCTTCCCCATGGCAAGAAACCTTGTGGTTGGCATGTTGTCCAACGTTCAGTGTAGTTGAAACCAGTGTGGCCCATGATGCCCCGCCCATGCTCGCGGGCCACATTGGTCACAAACGCACATTGTGACCCTCAGGCTGAGCCCAGTCCTCAAGTAAGGCCAGTCAGTGGCTGGATGAAGAGATAACATATTGGGCTTGCCATGCCCCTAGGCCCCAATTTTTAACCATAGTTCGGGTTGTCCCTTCAGTCTTCCCCACGGCTTTGCTTTGGAATTCCTCTTTTGGTGGGACACCTGAGGTAACAAAACTGAAAGGAGACCACCCATCCCACAGATTGACGAAAAGCAATTGGGAATCGGGCCAAATCCTCAGAGAGGAAGATTCGTCCATGGCCCATGAGGCCTCCCCGACATTCCACGGCCATTGCTGATACAAAATCCAGAGACAAAAGCCTGAGCAAGCGCCTCAGACTCGCACTTTCTTCATATCCTGAAGAGTTCTTCTCATGGTTTGTAGATCGGGCCTGCCATACCTGCGTCCCCAAACCTAAGCTGAGTTTGTGTTTTCAGACTTCTGTCCTCAAAGTCTTGGGCCACACACCCTCCAGGCTGGGCCCCTGGAGCCACACATTAGGACTGTGCCTACCAATCCATGGGAATTCTGCCCATTCCATGGTCCAAAATCGTACAAATTAGGAGAAACCTCCAAAGTCCCTGAGGCCATCCCAATAGTGTAGGTCGCCCGGAACAAGCAAGGGCTGTCTGACACCAGCTGATAATCGACCTCCACTCATACCATAGATGGATGTCCCCAGAGAAGAAGATTGAACCAGACAGGACCCTAGGCCATATTAGGATCCAATGCTTTGGGTTACAGGCATGTGTCCTCAAAAGCCTGATTCCAATACGAGCATAGGGGTTTTCCTGAGGCACCCATCAGAACTCATCTCGTCTCCACAAGGAAACCTGTGCATGGGAGCCATGTCCAAAGCTTAGGAGAGTACTTCAGGGTCCCGGTGCCACCGCCTCATTCCAAGGCCTTCATGGACACAAAAACACATTAGGACCCATCCTCAGGAAAGTCCATTTCAACTCAGCCACCCCGGTTGCTCCGGCGGAGCCATCAGATCTAAACTGTCTTGTTGCTAGGAGACAATTGGAATGCGACGCGGGCTTCCCAGGCATCCATCCGCGAACGGTGCTCTGGAGTCATTCCATATGGAATGTCCTGGAGCTGTTCAACAGGTCTCAATTGTCCCGCAGAAGGATTCCTTGAAGGGGGCATCCCACAACTCCCAACGTGGGAAAACCTCAATGGCCCCGAGATTCCCCTCCCTTCATGAAGCGGCCGTCATGCACAGAAACTCCAACCAGAGCCAACGGCTGATCCTCGCCCTGACTTCAGATGCATGAGAAATTGGTTCAGATCTGCAGGGGGTACCTGCCGTGCCCTCACCCTAAAACCAAGTCTAGCTTGTCTTCTCAGACTTCCGTCCTCACAATCCTGGCCCCGAAGGCGTCAAGTTTGGCAATTCCAGACACACAATGCAGCACTCTGCCTGCCCTCTAGAAAAAAAAGTATTGGCTCATGGGCTGCCCAGGCACCTTAAATGAGGATAAACCTACACAGCACTCGACTTTACCCAAATTATATAGTCTAACCTGGGCACTAATGCACTGTCGAACACAACCTGAGCCCGGACATCATGACCAATACACAGAAAGCTGACCGCACACTGAGCACATAAAAACCGCCATGGCCTTAGGTCATCATCTCTTCCCTACCTCCGTTTTCAGGCTTCAGAACCGAGACCTTATCTCCAATCACTGCCAGGGGTGAGTGTGATGCAGAAATCAGAACTCCTCCTTACCCATGGCAAGAACCCTTGTGGTTGGCACGTTGTCCAACGTTCAGTGTAGGAGAAACCAGCATTCACCCTGAGGCCCCGCCCATTCTTGCGTGCGACGAGGGCATACATACGCATTGTGACCCACAGCATGAGTCCTGTCCTCTAGTAAGTCCTCTCAGTGGCTGGACCATTAGATGTCATAATGGGCTTGACATGTCCCTAGGCCCCAATTTTTAACCAGATTTCTGATTGTCCAGTCGCCCCTCCCCAGGGTTCCAGTCTGGAATCCCTCATTTGGTGGGACACCTGAGGTTAAAAAAGAAAACAACAACAACAACAAAAAAAAACGGACTTCTTCCAGCCCACAAAATGACCCCAAACTCTTTGGACGGGGCCAAACCACCAGAGAGTAAGACTCGTCCATTTCCCATGAAGTCACCCAGAAATTCCACGACCATGAGTGGCACGATATCCAGAGACAAAAACTTGAGCAGGAGCCTCACACTCGCCCTTCTTTAAAATCCCGAAGAGTTCTCCTCATGGTCTGTAGGTCAGTCCTGCAATACCTATGACCGAAACATAAGCCGAGTTTGTGTTTTCAGACAACTGTCCAAACAGCCCTGGCCTACACAATCTACAGGCTCAGGCCCCTGGAGCCAAAACTGAGAACTGTACTTGCCCTCTCCAAGGGAATTGTGTGTGCCCATTCCAATGGCCACAACCCTACTAATAGGATAAACCTCCAAAGACCCTGATCCATCTCAATAGTGGTGGCTTCCCAGGAAAAATAGGGGCATTCTGAGCCCAACTGAGCACCTACCTGCACTCAGACCCATAGACAGATGTCCCCAGAGGTAAAAAGGAAAGAACAGGCCCCTAGCACTAATCAGATCCATTGCTTTGGTTTCCAGGCATCTCTCCTCAGAGGCCTGGATATCAAAACAGCACATAGCTGTTTCTTGAATCACCCATCAGAAAACATCTCATCTACACATGGGAAACTTGCACGTTGGAGCTGTGTCAAAGCCTCTGCTTAAAAGAACCCTTTAGGGTCCCAGTGCCACCGCTTCATTCCAAGGTCTCCATAGACACAAAAGCACATTAGGACCCATCCCCTGGGGTGTCCATTTCAACTCAGCGTCCTCGGTTGCTCCCCACAGATCCAGGAGATCTAACCTGTCTTGTTGCTAGGAGGCAATTGGAATGCGAGGTGGGCTACCCAGCCATCCATCCTTAGAACCCTGCTCAGAATCATTGGCCTGGACCCAAACAACAGGTCTCAATTGTCCTGCAGAAGACTCTCTGCAGTTTGGAGCTTCTCACAACTCCCATCGTGGGAAAACCCCCATGGCCTCGTGATGCCCCCCCATTCATAAAGGGGCCATCAGGGACAGAAACTCCAACCTGAGCGATCGTCTGATCCTCGCCCTGACTTCAGATGCACGAGATCTCGATTCAGGTCTGTACATTCTGCCTCCCATGGCCTCACCCAGAAATCTAAGCCTAGCTTGTGTTCTCAGACTTTGGTCGTCAGACTACTGCCCCACAAGCCCTCCAGTTTGGCAATCCAGAACTACAATGCAGCACCCTGCCCGCCCTCCAGAAGAAAAACATTTTCCTCTGGGGCTACCCAGTAACCCCAAATGAGGATCAACCTGCACCGACCTTGGCTGTACCCCAAATACATAGGCTGACCAGGGCACTAATGCCCTTTCTGACACAGGCTGAGCCTGGACCCCCTGGCCCCTCCCAGACAGCTGGCCGCACACTGAGCACATCGAGCCGCCGTGGCCTTAGGTCGTCATTCCTTCCCAACCTCGGTTTTCAGGTTTCAGAACCTAGACCTTATCTCCAGTCACTGCCCAGGGTTGAAGGTGATGCAGAAATCAGAACTCCTTCCCCATGGCAAGAAACCTTGTGGTTGGCATGTTGTCCAACGTTCAGTGTAGTTGAAACCAGTGTGGCCCATGATGCCCTGCCCATGCTCGCCGGCCACTTTGGTCACAAACGAACATTGTGACCCTCAGGTTGAGCACAGTCCTCAAGTAAGGCCAGTCAGTGGCTGGATAAAGAGATAACATATTGGGCTTCCCATGCCCCTAGGCCCCAATTTTTAACCATAGTTCGGGTTGTCCCTTCAGTCTTCCCCACGGCTTTGCTTTGGATTTCCAATTTATGTGGGACACCTGAGGTAACAAAACTGAAATGAGTCCACCCATCCCACATATTGACGTAAAGCAATTGGGAATCGGGCCAAATCCTCAGAGAAGAAGATTCGTCCATGGCCCATGAGGCCTCCCCGACATTCCACGGCCATCGCTGATACAAAATCCAGAGACAAAAGCCTGAGCAAGCGCCTCAGACTCCCACTTTCTTCATATCCTGAAGAGTTCTTCTCATGGTTTGTAGATCGGGCCTGCCATACCTACGTCCCCAAACCTAAGCTGAGTTTGTGTTTTCAGACTTCTGTCCTCAAAGTCTTGGGCCACACTCACTCCAGGCTGGGTCCCTGGAGCCACACATTAGGACTGTGCCTACCAATCCATGGGAATTCTGCCCATTCCATGGTCCAAAATCGTACAAATTAGGAGAAAGCTCCAAAGTCCCTGAGGCCATCCCAATAGTGTAGGTCTCCCAGAACAAACCAGGGCTGTCTGACACCAGCTGATAATCGACCTCCACTCATACCATAGATGGATGTCCCCAGAGAAGAAATTGAACCAGACAGGACCCTAGGCTATAATAGGATCCATTGCTTTGGGTTACAGGCATGTGTCCTCAAAAGCCTGATTCCAATACGTGCATAGGGGTTTTCCTGAGGCACCCATCAGAACTCATCTCGTCTCCACAAGGAAACCTGTGCATGGGAGCCATGTCCAAAGCTTAGGAGAGTACTTCAGGTTCCCGGTGCCACCGCCCTATTCCAAGGCCCTCATGGACACAAAAACACATTAGGACCCATCCTCAGGAAAGTCCATTTCAACTCAGCCACCCCTGTTGCTCTGGCAGAGCCATCAGATCTAAACTGTCTTGTTGCTAGGAGACAATTGGAATGCGAGGCGGGCTCCCTGCATCCATCCGCGAACGGTGCTCTGGAGTCATTCCATATGGGATGTCCTGGAGTTGTCCAACAGGTCTCAATTGTCCCGCAGAAGGAATCCTTGAAGGGGGCATCCCACAACTCCCAACGTGGGAAAACCTCAATGGCCCCGAGATTCCTCTCCCTTCATGAAGCGGACGTCATGCACAGAAACTCCAACCTGAGCCAACGTCTGATCCTCGCCCTGACTTCAGATGCATGAGATATTGGTTCAGATCTGCAGGGGGTACCTGCCGTGCCCTCACCCTGAAACCAAGTCTAGCTTGTCTTCTCAGACTTCCGTCCTCACACTCCTGGCCACGATGCCCTCAAGTTTGGCAATTCCGGACCCACAATGCAGCACTCTGCCTGCCCTGTAGAAAAAAAATTGTTGCATCAGGAGCTGCCCAGGCAGCTTAAATGAGGATAAACCTACACAGCACTCTACGTTACCCAATTAGATAGTCTAACCTGGGCACTAATGCACTGTCGAACACAACCTGAGCCCGGACCTCCTGACCAATACACAGAAAGCTGACCGCACACTGAGCACATAAAAACCGCCATGGCCTTAGGTCATCATCTCTTCCCTACCTCCGTTTTCAGGCTTCAGAACCGAGACCTTATCTCCAATCACTGCACAGCGGTGTGTCTGATGCAGAAATCAGAACTTTTCCTGACCCATGGCAAGAACCCTTGTGGTTGGCACGTTGTCCAACGTTCAGTGTAGGAGAAACCAGCATTCACCCTGAGGCCCCGCCCATTCTTGAGTGCGAAGAGGGCATACATACGCATTGTGACCCTCAGCATGAGTCCTGTCCTCTAGTAAGTCCTCTCAGTGGCTGGACCATTAGATGTCATAATGGGCTTGACATGTCCCTAGGCCCCAATTTTTAACCAGATTTCTGATTGTCCAGTCGCCCCTCCCCAGGCCTTTACTTTGGAATCCCTCATTTGGTGGGACACCTGAGGTTAAAAAAGGAAACAACAACAACAACAACAACAACAACAACAACTACAACAACAACAAAACGGACTTCTTGCAGCCCACAGAATGACCCCAAACTCTTTGGACAGGGCCAAACCACCAGAGAGTACGACTCGTCGATTTCCCATGAAGTCACCCAGAAATTCCACGACCATGAGTGACACGATATCCAGAGACAAAAACTTGAGCAGGAGCCTCACACTCGCCCTTTTTTCAAATCCCGAAGAGTTCTCCTCATGATCTGTAGGTCCGTCCTGCAATACCTAAGACCGATACATAAGCCGAGTTTGTGTTTTCAGACAACTGTCCAAACAGCCCTGGCCTACACAACCTACAGGCTCAGGCCTCTGGAGCCAAACCTGAGGACTGTACTTGCCCTCTCCAAGGGAATTGTGTGTGCCCATTCCAATGGCCACAACCCTTCGAATAGGATAAACCTCCAAAGTCCCTGATCCATCTCAATAGTGGTGGCTTCCCAGGAAAAACAGGGGCAATCTGAGCCCAACTGAGCACCTACCTGCACTCAGACCCATAGACAGATGTCCCCAGAGGTAAAAAGGAAAGAACAGGCCCCTAGGCACTAATCAGATCCATTGATTTGGTTTCCAGGAATCTCTCCTCAGACGCCTGGATATCAAAACAACATATAGCTGTTTCTTGACTCACCCAACAGAAAACATCTCATCTACACATGGGAAACTTGCACGTTGGAGCTATGTCAAAGCCTCTGTTTAAAAGAACCCTTTAGGGCCCCAGTGCCACCGCTTCATTCCAAGGTCTCCATAGACACAAAAGCACATTAGGACACGTCCCCAGGGGTATCCATTTCAACTCAGCGTCCTCGGTTGCTCCCCACAGATCCAGGAGATCTAACCTGTCTTGTTTCTAGGATAAAATTGGAATGCGAGGATGGCTACCCAGCCATCCATCCTTAGAACCCTGCTCAGAATCATTGGCCTGGAGCCAAACAACAGGTCTCAATTGTCCTGCAGAAGACTCTCTGCAGTTTGGAGCTTCTCACAACTCCCATCGTGGGAAAACCCCCATGGCCTCGTGGTGCACCCCATTCATGAAGGGGCCATCAGGGACAGAAACTCCAATCTGAGCGATCGTCTGATCCTCGCCCTGACTTCAGATGCACGAGATCTCGATTCAGGTCTGTACATTCTGCCTGCCAAGGCCTCACCCAGTAACCTAAGCCTAGCTTGTGTTCTCAGACTTTGGTCGTCAGACTACTGCCCCACAAGCCCTCCAGTTTGGCAATCCAGAACTACAATGCAGCACCCTGCCCGCCCTCCAGAATAAAAACATTGCCCTCTGGGGCTACCCAGTAACCCCAAATGAGGATCAACCTGAACCGACCTTGGCTGTACCCCAAATACATAGGCTGACCAGGGCACTAATGCCCTTTCTGACACAGCCTGAGCCTGGACCCCTCTGGCCCCTCCCAGACAGCTGGCCGCACACTGAGCACATCGAGCCGCCGTAGCCTTAAGTCGTCATCCCTTCCCAACCTCGGTTTTCAGGTTTCAGAACCTAGACCTTATCTCCAATCACTGCACAGGGTTGATGGTGATGCAGAAATCAGAACTCCTTCCCCATGGCAAGAAACCTTGTGGTTGGCATGTTGTCCAACGTTCAGTTGTGTTGAAACCAGTGTGGCCCATGATGCCCTGCCCATGCTCGCCGGCCACTTTGGTCACAAATGCACATTGTGACCCTCAGGCTGAGCCCAGTCCTTAAGTAAGGCCAGTCAGTGGCTGGATGAAGAGATAACATATTGGGCTTGCCATGGCCCTAGGCCCCAATTTTTAACCATAGTTCGGGTTGTCCCTTCAGTCTTCCCCACGGCTTTGCTTTGGAATTCCAATTTAGGTGGGACACCTGAGGTAACAATACTGAAATGAGTACACCCATCCCACAGATTGACGACAAGCAATTGGGAATTGGGTCAAATCCTCAGAGAGGAAGATTCGTCCATGGCCCATGAGGCCTCCCCGACATTGCACGGCCATTGCTGATACAAAATCCAGAGACAAAAGCCTGAGCAAGCGCCTCAGAATCGCACTTTCTTCATATCCTGAAGAGTTCTTCTCATGGTTTGTAGATCGGGCCTGCCATACCTACGTCCCCAAACCTAAGCTGAGTTTGTGTTTTCAGACTTCTGTCCTCAAAGTCTTGGGCCACACTCCCTCCAGGCTGGGTTTCTGGAGCCACACATTAGGACTGTGCCTACCAATCCATGGGAATTCTGCCCATTCCATGGTCCAAAATCATACAAATTAGGAGAAACCTCCAAAGTCCCTGAGGCCATCCCAATAGTGTAGGTCACCCGGAACAAACAAGGGATGTCTGACAACAGCTGATAATCGACCTCCACTCATACCATTGATGGATGTCCCCAGAGAAGAAGATTGAAACAGACAGGACCCTAGGCCATAATAGGATCCAGTGCTTTGGGTTACAAGCATGTGTCCTCAAAAGCCTGATTCCAATACGATCATAGGGGTTTTCCTGAGGCACCCATCAGAACTCATCTCGTCTCCACAAGGAAACCTGTGCATCGAGCCATGTCCACAGCTTAGCAGAGTACTTCAGTGTCCCAGTGCCACCGCCACATTCCAAGGCCCTCATGGATACAAAAACACATTAGGACCCATCCTCAGGAAAGTCCATTTCAACTCAGCCACCCCTGTTGCTCCGGCAGAGCCATCAGATCTAAACTGTCTTGCTATTAGGTGACAATTGGAATGCGAGGCAGGCTTCCCAGGCATCCATCCGCGAACGGAGCTCTGGAGTCATTCCATATGGGATGTCCTGGAGCTGTCCAACAGGTCTTAATTGTCCCGCAGAAGGAATCCTTGAAGGGGGCATCCCACAACTCCCAACGTGGGAAAACCTCAATGGCCTCGAGATTCCGCTCCCTTCATGAAGCGGCCGTCATGCACAGAAACTCCAACCAGAGCCAACGTCTGATCCTCGCCCTGACTTCAGATGCATGAGATATTGGTTCAGATCGGCAGGGGGTACCTGCCGTGCCCTGTCCCTGAAACCCAAGTCTAGCTTGTCTTCTCAGACTTCCGTCCTCACACTCCTGGCCCCGAAGCCCTCAAGTTTGGCAATTCCGGACCTACAATGCAGCACCCTGCCTGCCCTCTAGAAAAAAAATGATTGCCTCATGAGCTGCCCAGGCACCTTAAATGAGGAAAACCTACACAGCACTCGACTTTACCCAAATTATATAGTCTAACCTGGGCACTAATGCACTGTCGAACACAACCTGAGCCCGGACCTCCTGACAAACACCCAGAAAGCTGACCGCACATTGAGCACATAAAACCCGCCATGGCCTTAGGTCTTCATCTCTTTCCTACCTCAGTTTTCAGGCTTCAGAACCGAGACCTTATCTCCAATCACTGCCCAGGGGTGAGTGTGATGCAGAAATCAGAACTCCTCCTTACCCATGGCAAGAACCCTTGTGGTTGGCACGTTGTCCAACGTTCAGTGTAGGAGAAACCAGCATTCACCCTGAGGCCCCGCCCATTCTTGAGTGCGACGAGGGCATACACACGCATTGTGACCCTCAGCATGAGTCCTGTCCTCTAGTAAGTCCTCTCAGTGGCTGGACCATTAGATGTCATAATGGGCTTGAGATGTCCCTAGGCCCCAATTTTTAACCAGATTTCTGATTGTCCAGTCGCCCCTCCCCAGGGCTCTACTCTGGAATCCCTCATTTGGTGGGACACCTGAGGTTAAAAACAACAACAACAACAACAACAGCAACAACAACAACAACAACAACAACAAAAACGGACTTCCTCCAGCCCACAGAATGACCCCAAACTCTTTGGACGGGCCAAACCACCAGAGAGTAAGACTCCTCCATTTCCCATGAAGTCACCCGGCAATTTCACGACCATGAGTGACACGATATCCAGAGACAAAAACTTGAGCAGGAGCCTCACACTCGCCCTTCTTTCAAATCCCGAAGAGTTCTCCTCATGGTCTGTAGGTCAGTCCTGCCATACCTATGACCCGAAACATAAGCCGAGTTTGTGTTTTCAGACAACTGTTCAAACAGCCCTGGCCTACACAACCTACAGGCTCAGGCCCCTGGCGCCAAACCTGAGGACTGTACTTGCTCTCTCCAAGGGAATTGTGTGTGCCCATTCCAATGGCCACAACCCTTCTAATAGGATAAACCTCCAAAGTCCCTGATCCATCTCAATAGTGGTGGCTTCCCAGGAAAAACAGGGGCAATCTGAGCCCAACTGAGCACCTACCTGCACTCAGACCCATAGACAGATGTCCCCAGAGGTAAAAAGGAAAGAACAGGCCCCTAGGCACTAATCAGATCCATTGCTTTGGTTTCCAGGCATCTCTCCTCAGAGGACTGGATTTCAAAAGCAGCTCCAGCTGTTTCTTGACTCACCGATCAGAAAACATCTCATCTACACATGGGAAACTTGCACGTTGGAGCTGTGTCAAAGCCTCTGTTTAGGAGAACCCTTTAGGGCGCCAGTGCCACCGCTTCATTCCAAGGTCTCCATAGACACAAAAGCACATTAGTACCCATCCCCAGGGTTGTCCATTTCAACTCAGCGTCCTCGGTTGCTCCCCACAGATCCAGGAGATCTAACCTGTCTTGTTGCTAGGAGGCAATTGGAATGCGAGGTGGGATACCCAGCCATCCATCCTTAGAACCCTGCTCAGAATCATTGGCCTGGAGCCAAACAACAGGTCTCAATTGTCCTGCAGAAGACTCTCTGCAGTTTGGAGCTTCTCACAACTCCCATCGTGGGAAAACCCCCATGGCCTCGCGATGCCCCCCCATTCATGAAGGGGCCATCAGGGACAGAAACTCCAACCTGAGCGATCGTCTGATCCTCGCCCTGACTTCAGATTCACGAGATCTCGATTCAGGTCTGTAGATTGTGCCTCCCATGGCCTCACCCAGAAATCTAAGCCTAGCTTGTGTTCTCAGACTTTTGTCGTCAGACTACTGGCCCACAAGCCCTCCAGTTTGGCAATCCAGAACTACAACGCAGCACTCTGACTGCCCTCCAGAAGAAAAACATTGTCCTCTGGGGCTACCCAGTAACCCCAAATGAGGATCAACCTGCACCGACCATGGCTGTAACCCAAATACATAGGCTGACCAGGACACTGATGCACTTTCTGACACAGCCTGAGCCTGGACCTCTTGGCAACTCCCAGACAGCTGGCCGCACACTGAGCACATCGAGCCGCCGTGGCCTTAGGTCGTCATCCCTTCCGAACCTCGGTTTTCAGGTTTCAGAACCTAGACCTTATCTCCTATCACTGCCCAGTGTTGAAGGTGATGCAGAAATCAGAACTCCTTCCCCATGGCAAGAAACCTTGTGGTTGGCATGTTGTCCAACGTTCAGTGTAGTTGAAACCAATGTGGCCCATGATGCCCCGCCCATGCTCGCGGGCCACATTGGTCACAAACCCACATTGTGACCCTCAGGCTGAGCCCAGTCCTCAAGTAAGGCCACTCAGTGGCTGGATGAAGAGATAACATATTGGGCTTGCCATGCCCCTAGGCCCCAATTTTTAACCATAGTTCGGGTTGTCCCTTCAGTCTTCCACACGGCTTTGCTTTGGAATTCCTCTTTTGGTGGGACACCTGAGGTAACAAACCTGAAAGGAGACCCCCCATCCCACAGATTGACGAAAAGCAATTGGGAATCGGGCCAAATCCTCAGAGAGGAAGATTCGTCCATGGCCCATGAGGCCTCCCCGACATTCCACGGCCATCGCTGATACAAAATCCAGAGACAAAAGCCTGAGCAAGCGCCTCAGACTCGCACTTTCTTCATATCCTGAAGAGTTCTTCTCATGGTTTGTAGATCGGGCCTGCCATACCTACGTCCCCAAACCTAAGCTGAGTTTGTGTTTTCAGACTTCTGTCCTCAAAGTCTTGGGCCACACTCCCTCCAGGCTGGGTCCCTGGAGACACACATTAGGACTGTGCCTACCAATCCATGGGAATTCTGCCCATTCCATGGTCCAAAATCGTACAAATTAGGAGAAAGCTCCAAAGTCCCTGAGGCCATCCCAATAGTGTAGGTCTCCCAGAACAAACAAGGACTGTCTGACACCAGCTGATAATCGACCTCCACTCATACCATAGATGGATGTCCCCAGAGAAGAAATTGAACCAGACAGGACACTAGGCTATAATAGGATCCATTGATTTGGGTTACAGGCATGTGTCCTCAAATGCCTGATTCCATTACGAGCATAGGGGTTTTCCTGAGGCACCCATCAGAACTCATCTCGTCTCCCAAGGAACCTGTGCATGGGAGCCATGTCCAAAGCTTAGGAGAGTACTTCAGGGTCCCGGTGCCACCGCCCCATTCCAAGGCCCTCATGGACACAAAAACACATTAGGACCCATCCTCAGGAAAGTCCATTTCAACTCAGCCACCTCGGTTGCTCCGGCAGAGCCATCAGATCTAAACTGTCTTGTTGCTAGGAGAGAATTGGAATGCGAGGCGGGCTTCCCAGGCATTCATCCACGAACGGTGCTCTGGAGTCATCCATATGGGATGTCCTGGAGCTGTCCAACAGGTCTCAATTGTCCCGCAGAAGGAATCCTTGAAGGGGGCATCCCACAACTCCCAACGTGGGAAAACCTCAATGGCCCCGAGATTCTGCTCCCTTCATGAAGCGGCCATAATGCACAGAAACTCCAACCTGAGCCAACGTCTGATCCTCGCCCTGACTTCAGATGCATGAGATATTGGTACAGATCTGCAGGGGGTACCTGCTGTGCCCTCACCCTGAAACCCAAGTCTAGCTTGTCTTCTCAGACTTCCGTCCTCACACTCCTGGCCCCGATGCCCTCAAGTTTGGCAATTCCCAACCCACAATGCAGCACTCTGCCTGCCCTCTAGAAAAAAAATTGTTGCCTCATGAGCTGCCCAGGCAGCTTACATGAGGATAAACCTACACAGCACTCGACGTTACCCAAATTATATAGTCTAACCTGGGCACTAATGCACTGTCGAACACAACCTGAGCCCGGACCTCCTGACCAATACCCAGAATGCTGACCGCACACTGAGCACATAAAACCCGCCATGGCCTTATGTCATAATCTCTTCCCTACCTCCGTTTTCAGGCTTCAGAACCGAGACCTTATCTCCAATCACTGCCCAGGGGTGAGTCTGATGCAGAAATCAGAACTCCTCCTTACCCATGGCAAGAACCCTTGTGGTTGGCACGTTGTCCAACGTTCAGTGTAGGAGAAACCAGCATTCACCCTGAGGCCCCGCCCATTCTTGAGTGCGACGAGGGCATACATACGCATTGTGACCCTCAGCATGAGTCCTGTCCTCTAGTAAGTCCTCTCAGTGGCTGGACCATTAGATGTCATAATGGGCTTGACATGTCCCTAGGCCCCAATTTTTAACCAGATTTCTGATTGTCCAGTCGCCCCTCCCCAGGGTTCCAGTCTGGAATCCCTCATTTGGTGGGACACCTGAGGTTAAAAAAGAAAACAACAACAAAAACAAAAAAAAAAACGGACTTCTTCCAGCCCACAAAATGACCCCAAACTCTTTGGACGGGGCCAAACCACCAGAGAGTAAGACTCGTCCATTTCCCATGAAGTCACCCAGAAATTCCACGACCATGAGTGGCACGATATCCAGAGACAAAAACTTGAGCAGGAGCCTCAACTCGCCCTTCTTTCAAATCCCGAAGAGTTCTCCTCATGGTCTGTAGGTCAGTCCTGCCATACCTACGATCCGAAACATAAGCCGAGTTTGTGTTTTCAGACAACTGTCCAAACAGCCCTGGCCTACACAATCTACAGGCTCAGGCCCCTGGAGCAAAAACTGAGAACTGTACTTGCCCTCTCCAAGGGAATTGTGTGTGCCCATTCCAATGGCCACAACCCTACTAATAGGATAAACCTCCAAAGTCCCTGATCCATCTCAATAGTGGTGGCTTCCCAGGAAAAATAGGGGCAATCTGAGCCCAACTGAGCACCTACCTGCACTCAGACCCATAGACAGATGTCCCCAGAGGTAAAAAGGAAAGAACAGGCCCCTAGCACTAATCAGATCCATTGCTTTGGTTTCCAGGCATCTCTCCTCAGAGGCCTGGATATCAAAACAGCACATAGCTGTTTCTTGACTCACCCATCAGAAAACATCTCATCTACACATGGGAAACTTGCACGTTGGAGCTGTGTCAAAGCCTCTGCTTAAAAGAACCCTTTAGGGCCCCAGTGCCACCGCTTCATTCCAAGGTCTCCATAGACACAAAAGCACATTAGGACACATCCCCAGGGGTGTCCATTTCAAATAAGCGTCCTCGGTTGCTCCCCAAAGATCCAGCAAATCTAACCTGTCTTGTTGCTAGGAGGCAATTGGAATGCGAGGTGGGCTACCCAGCCATCCATCCTTAGAACCCTGCTCAGAATCATTGGCCTGGACCCAAACAACAGGTCTCAATTGTCCTGCAGAAGACTCTCTGCAGTTTGGAGCTTCTCACAACTCCCATCGTGCGAAAACCCCCATGGCCTCGTGATGCCCCCCCATTCATAAAGGGGCCATCGTCTGATCCTCGCCCTGACTTCAGATGCACGAGATCTCGATTCAGGTCTGTACATTCTGCCTGCCATGGCCTCACCCAGAAATCTAAGCCTAGCTTGTGTTCTCAGACTTTGGTCGTCAGACTACTGCCCCACAAGCCCTCCAGTTTGGCAATCCAGAACTACAATGCAGCACCCTGCCCGCCCTCCAGAAGAAAAACATTGCCCTCTGGGGCTACCCAGTAACCCCAAATGAGGATCAAACTGCACCGACCTTGGCTGTACCCCAAATACATAGGCTGACCAGGGCACTAATGCCCTTTCTGACACAGCCTGAGCCTGGACCCCCTGGCCCCTCTCAGACAGCTGGCCGCACACTGAGCACATCGAGCCGCCGTGGCCTTAGGTCGTCATCCCTTCCCAACCTCGGTTTTCAGGTTTCAGAACCTAGACCTTATCTCCAGTCACTGCCCAGGGTTGAAGGTGATGCAGAAATCAGAACTCCTTCCCCATGGCAAGAAACCTTGTGGTTGGCATGTTGTCCAACGTTCAGTTGTGTTGAAACCAGTGTGGCCCATGATGCCCTGCCCATGCTCGCCGGCCACTTTGGTCACAAACGCACATTGTGACCCTCAGGTTGAGCCCAGTCCTCAAGTAAGGCCAGTCAGTGGCTGGATGAAGAGATAACATATTGGGCTTCCCATGCCCCTAGGCCCCAATTTTTAACCATAGTTCGGGTTGTCCCTTCAGTCTTCCCCACGGCTATGCTTTGGAATTCCAATTTATGTGGGACACCTGAGGTAACAAAACTGAAATGAGTCCACCCATCCCACATATTGACGTAAAGCAATTGGGAATCGGGCCAAATCCTCAGAGAAGAAGATTCGTCCATGGCCCATGAGGCCTCCCCGACATTCCACGGCCATCGCTGATACAAAATCCAGAGACAAAAGCCTGAGCAAGCGCCTCAGACTCCCACTTTCTTCATATCCTGAAGAGTTCTTCTCATGGTTTGTAGATCGTGCCTGCCATACCTACGTCCCCAAACCTAAGCTGAGTTTGTGTTTTCAGACTTCTGTCCTCAAAGTCTTGGGCCACACTCCCTCCAGGCTGGGTCCCTGGAGACACACATTAGGACTGTGCCTACCAATCCATGGGAATTCTGCCCATTCCATGGTCCAAAATGGTACAAATTAGGAGAAAGCTCCAAAGTCACTGAGGCCATCCCAATAGTGTAGGTCTCCCAGAACAAACCAGGGCTGTCTGACACCAGCTGATAATCGACCTCCACTCATACCACAGATGGATGTCCCCAGAGAAGAAATTGAACCAGACAGGACCCTAGGCTATAATAGGATCCATTGCTTTGGGTTACAGGCATGTGTCCTCAAAAGCCTGATTCCAATACGTGCATAGGGGTTTTCCTGAGGCACCCATCAGAACTCATCTCGTCTCCACAAGGAAACCTGTGCATGGGAGCAATGTCCAAAGCTTAGGAGAGTACTTCAGGTTCCCGGTGCCACCGCCCTATTCCAAGGCCCTCATGGACACAAAAACACATTAGGACCCATCCTCAGGAAAGTCCATTTCAACTCAGCCACCCCTGTTGCTCCGGCAGAGCCATCAGATCTAAACTGTCTTGTTGCTAGGAGAGAATTGGAATGCGAGGCGGGCTCCCTGCATCCATCCGCGAACGGTGCTCTGGAGTCATTCCATATGGGATGTCCTGGAGCTGTCCAACAGGTCTCAATTGTCCCGCAGAAGGAATCCTTGAAGGGGGCATCCCACAACTCCCAACGTGGGAAAACCTCAATGGCCCCGAGATTCCTCTCCCTTCATGAAGCGGACGTCATGCACGGAAACTCCAACCTGAGCCAACGTCTGATCCTCGCCCTGACTTCAGATGCATGAGATATTGGTTCAGATCTGCAGGGGGTACCTGCCGTGCCCTCACCCTAAAACCAAGTCTAGCTTGTCTTCTCAGACTTCCGTCCTCACACTCCTGGCCACAATGCCCTCAAGTTTGGCAATTCCGGACCCACAATGCAGCACTCTGCCTGCCCTCTAGAAAAAAAATTGTTGTATCAGGAGCTGCCCAGGCAGCTTAAATGAGGATAAACCTACACAGCACTCTACGTTACCCAATTAGATAGTCTAACCTGGGCACTAATGCACTGTCGAACACAACCTGAGCCCGGACCTCCTGACCAATACCCAGAAAGCTGACCGCACACTGAGCACATAAAACCCGCCATGGCCTTAGGTCATCATCTCTTCCCTACCTCCGTTTTCAGGCTTCAGAACCGAGACCTTATCTCCAATCACTGCACAGCGGTGTGTCTGATGCAGAAATCAGAACTTTTCCTGACCCATGGCAAGAACCCTTGTGGTTGGCACGTTGTCCAACGTTCAGTGTAGGAGAAACCAACATTCACCCTGAGGCCCCGCCCATTCTTGAGTGCGACGAGGGCATACATACGCATTGTGACCCTCAGCATGAGTCCTGTCCTCTAGTAAGTCCTCTCAGTGGCTGGACCATTAGATATCATAATGGGCTTGACATGTCCCTAGGCCCCAATTTGTAACCAGATTTCTGATTGTCCAGTCGCCCCTCCCCAGGCCTTTACTTTGGAATCCCTCATTTGGTGGGACACCTGAGGTTAAAAAAGAAAACAACAACAACAACAACAACAACAACAACAACAACAACAACAAAACGGACTTCTTGCAGCCCACAGAATGACCCCAAACTCTTTGGACAGTGCCAAACCACCAGAGAGTACGACTCGTCGATTTCCCATGAAGTCACCCAGAAATTCCACGACCATGAGTGACACGATATCCAGAGACAAAAACTTGAGCAGGAGCCTCACACTCGCCCTTTTTTCAAATCCCGAAGAGTTCTCCTCATGATCTGTAGGTCCGTCCTGCAATACCTAAGACCGAAACATAAGCCGAGTTTGTGTTTTCAGACAACTGTCCAAACAGCCCTGGCCTACACAACCTACAGGCTCAGGCCTCTGGAGCCAAACCTGAGGACTGTACTTGCCCTCTCCAAGGGAATTGTGTGTGCCCATTCCAATGGCCACAACCCTTCGAATAGGATAAACCTCCAAAGTCCCTGATCCATCTCAATAGTGGTGGCTTCCCAGGAAAAACAGGGGCAATCTGAGCCCAACTGAGCACCTACCTGCACTCAGACCCATAGACAGATGTCCCCAGAGGTAAAAAGGAAAGAACAGGCCCCTAGGCACTAATCAGATCCATTTTTTGGTTTCCAGGAATCTCTCCTCAGACGCCTGGATATCAAAACAACATATAGCTGTTTCTTGACTCACCCAACAGAAAATATCTCATCTACACATGGGAAACTTGCACGTTGGAGCTATGTCAAAGCCTCTGTTTAAAAGAACCCTTTAGGGCCCCAGTGCCACCGCTTCATTCCAAGGTCTCCATAGACACAAAAGCACATTAGGACACGTCCCCAGGGGTATCCATTTCAACTCAGCGTCCTCGGTTGCTCCCCACAGATCCAGGAGATCTAACCTGTCTTGTTTCTAGGAGAAAATTGGAATGCGAGGATGGCTACCCAGCCATCCATCCTTAGAACCCTGCTCAGAATCATTGGCCTGGAGCCAAACAACAGGTCTCAATGTCCTGCAGAAGACTCTCTGCAGTTTGGAGCTTCTCACAACTCCCATCGTGGGAAAACCCCCATGGCCTCGTGATGCACCCCATTCATGAAGGGGCCATCAGGGACAGAAACTCCAATCTGAGCGATCGTCTGATCCTCGCCCTGACTTCAGATGCACGAGATCTCGATTCAGGTCTGTACATTCTGCCTGCCATGGCCTCACCCAGTAACCTAAGCCTAGCTTGTGTTCTCAGACTTTGGTCGTCAGACTACTGCCCCACAAGCCCTCCAGTTTGGCAATCCAGAACTACAATGCAGCACCCTGCCCGCCCTCCAGAATAAAAACATTGCCCTCTGGGGCTACCCAGTAACCCCAAATGAGGATCAACCTGAACCGACCTTGGCTGTACCCCAAATACATAGGCTGACCAGGGCACTAATGCCCTTTCTGACACAGCCTGAGCCTGGACCCCCTGGCCCCTCCCAGACAGCTGGCCGCACACTGAGCACATCGAGCCGCCGTGGCCTTAGGTCGTCATCCCTTCCGAACCTCGGTTTTCAGGTTTCAGAACCTAGACCTTATCTCCAATCACTGCACAGGGTTGATGGTGATGCAGAAATCAGAACTCCTTCCCCATGGCAAGAAACCTTGTGGTTGGCATGTTGTCCAACGTTCAGTTGTGTTGAAACCAGTGTGGCCCATGATGCCCTACCCATGCTCGCCGGCCACTTTGGTCACAAATGCACATTGTGACCCTCAGGCTGAGCCCAGTCCTCAAGTAAGGCCAGTCAGTGGCTGGATGAAGAGATAACATATTGGGCTTGCCATGGCCCTAGGCCCCAATTTTTAACCATAGTTCGGGTTGTCCCTTCAGTCTTCCCCACGGCTTTGCTTTGGAATTCCAATTTAGGTGGGACACCTGAGGTAACAAAACTGAAATGAGTACACCCATCCCACAGATTGACGACAAGCAATTGGGAATTGGGCCAAATCCTCAGAGAGGAAGATTCGTCCATGGCCCATGAGGCCTCCCCGACATTGCACGGCCATTGCTGATACAAAATCCAGAGACAAAAGCCTGAGCAAGCGCCTCAGAATCGCACTTTCTTCAAATCCTGAAGAGTTCTTCTCATGGTTTGTAAATCGGGCCTGCCATACCTACGTCCCCAAACCTAAGCTGAGTTTGTGTTTTCAGACTTCTGTCCTCAAAGTCTTGGGCCACACTCCCTCCAGGCTGGGTTTCTGGAGCCACACATTAGGACTGTGCCTACCAATCCATGGGAATTCTGCCCATTCCATGGTCCAAAATCATACAAATTAGGAGAAACCTCCAAAGTCCCTGAGGCCATCCCAATTGTGTAGGTCACCCGGAACAAACAAGGGATGTCTGACAACAGCTGATAATCGACCTCCACTCATACCATTGATGGATGTCCCCAGAGAAGAAGATTGAAACAGACAGGACCCTAGGCCATAATAGGATCCAGTGCTTTGGGTTACAAGCATGTGTCCTCAAAAGCCTGATTCCAATACGAGCATAGGTGTTTTCCTGAGGCACCCATCAGAACTCATCTCGTCTCCACAAGGAAACCTGTGCATGGGAGCCATGTCCACAGCTTAGCAGAGTACTTCAGTGTCCCGGAGCCACCGCCCCATTCCAAGGCCCTCATGGACACAAAAACACATTAGGACCCATCCTCAGGAAAGTCCATTTCAACTCAGCCACCCCGGTTGCTCCAGCAGAGCCATCAGGTCTAAACTCCCTTGTTGCTAGGAGACAAATGGAATGCGAGGCGGGCTTCCCAGGCATCCATCCACGAACGGTGCTCTGGAGTCATTCCATATGGGATGTCGTGAAGCTGTCCAACAGGTCTCAAATGTCCCGAAGAAGGAATCCTTGAAGGGGGCATCCCACAACACCCAACGTGGGAAAACCTCAATGGCCCCGAGATTCCTATCCCTTCATGAAGCCGACGTCAGGCACAGATACTCCAACCAGAGCCAACGGCTGATCCTCGCCCTGACTTCAGATGCATGAGATATTGGTTCAGATCTGCAGGGGGTACCTGCCGTGCCCTCGCCCTGAAACCCAAGTCTAGCTTCTCTTCTCAGACTTCCGTCCTCATACTCCTGGCCCCGAAGCCCTCAATTTTGGCAATTCCGGACACACAATGCAGCACTCTGCCTGCCCTCAAGAAAAAAAATTATTGCCTCATGAGCTGCCCAAGCACCTTAAATGAGGAAAAACCTACACTGCATTCGACTTTACCCAAATTATATAGTCTAACCTGGGCACTAATGCACTGTCGAACACAACCTGAGCCCGGACCTCCTGACCAACACCCAGAAAGATGACCGCACACTGAGCACATAAAACCCGCCATGGCCGTAGGTCATCATCTCTGCCCTACCTCAGTTTTCAGGCTTCAGAACCGAGACCTTATCTCCAATCACTGCCCAGGGGTGAGTGTGATGCAGAAATCAGAACTCCTCCTTACCCATGGCAAGAACCCTTGTGGTTGGTACGTTGTCCAACGTTCAGTGTAGGAGAAACCAGCATTCACCCTGAGGCCCCGCCCATTCTTGCGTGCGACGAGGGCATACATACGCATTGTGACCCTCAGCATGAGTCCTGTCCTCTAGTAAGTCCTCTCAGTGGCTGGACCATTAATGTCATAATGGGCTTGACATGTCCCTAGGCCCCAATTTTTAACCAGATTTTTGATTGTCCTGTCGCCCCTCGCCAGGGCTCTACTCTGGAATCCCTCATTTGGTGGGACACCTGAGGTAAAAAAGAAAACAACAACAACAACAACAACAACAAAAAACGGACTTCTTCCAGCCCACAGATTGACCCCAAACTCTTTGGACGGTGCCAAACCACCAGAGACTAAGACTCGTCCATTTCCCATGAAGTCACCCAGAAATTCCACGACCATGAGTGACATGATATCCAGAGACAAAAACTTGAGCAAGAGCCTCACACTCGCCCTTTTTTCTAATCCCGAAGAGTTCTCCTCATGGTCTGTAGGTCAGTCCTGCCATACCTATGACCCGAAACATAAGCCGAGTTTGTGTTTTCAGACAACTGTCCAAACAGCCCTGGCCTACACAACCTACAGGCTCAGGCCCCTGGAGCCAAACCTGAGGACTGTACTTGCCCTCTCCAAGGGAATTGTGTGTGCCCATTCCAATGACCACAACCCTTCTAATAGGATAAACCTCCAAAGTCCCTGATCCATCTCAATAGTGGTGGCTTCCCAGGAAAAACAGGGGCAATCTGAGCCCAACTGAGCACCTACCTGCACTCAGACCCATAGACAGATGTCTCCAGAGGTAAAAAGGAAAGAACAGGCCCCTAGGCACTAATCAGATCCATTGCTTTGGTTTCCAGGCATCTCTCCTCAGAGCCTGGATATCAAAACAGCATATAGCTGTTTCTTGACGCACCCATCAGAAAACATCTCATCTACACATGGGAAAATTGCACGTTGGAGCTGTGTCAAAGCCTCTGTTTAGGAGAACCCTTTAGGGCCCCAGTGCCACCGCTTCATTCCAAGGTCTCCATAGACACAAAAGCACATTAGGACCCATCCCCAGGGGTGTCCATTTCAACTCAGCGTCCTCGGTTGCTCCCCACAGATCCAGGAGATCTAACCTGTCTTGTTGCTAGGAGACAATTGGAATGCGAGGTGGGCTACCCAGCCATCCATCCTTAGAACCCTGCTCTGAATCATTGGCCTGGACCCAAGCAACAGGTCTCAATTGTCCTGCAGAAGACTCTCTGCAGTTTGGAGCTTCTCACAACTCCCACCGTGGGAAAACCCCCATGGCCTCGTGATGCCACCCCATTCATGAAGGGGCCATCAGGGTCAGAAACTCCAACCAGAGCGATCGTCTGATCCTCGCACTGACTTCAGATGCACGAGATCTCGATTCAGGTCTGTAGATTGTGCCTGCCATGGCCTCAACCAGAAACCTAAGCCTAGCATGTGTTCTCAGACTTTGGTCGTCACATTACTGGCCCACAAGCCCTCCAGTTTGGCAATCCAGATCTACAATGCAGCACCCTGCCCGCCCTCCATAAGAAAAACATTGTCCTCTGGGGCTACCCAGTAACCCCAAATGAGGATCAACCTGCACCGACATTGGCTGTACCCCAAATACATAGGCTGACCAGGGCACTAATGCCCTTTCTGACACAGCCTGAGCTTGGACCCCCTGGCCCCTCCCAGACAGCTGGCCGCACACTGAGCACATCGAGCCGCCGTGGCCTTAGGTCGTCATCTTTTCCCAACCTCGGTTTTCTGGTTTCAGAACCTAGACCTTATCTCCAATCACTGCCCAGGGTTGAAGGTGATGCAGAAATCAGAACTCCTTCCCCATGGCAAGAAGCCTTGTGGTTGGCATGTTGTCCAACGTTCAGTGTAGTTGAAACCAGTGTGGCCCATGAGGCCCCGCCCATGCTCGCCGGCCACATTGGTCACAAACGCACATTGTGACCCTCAGGCTGAGCCCAGTCCTCAAGTAAGGCCACTCAGTGGCTGGATGAAGAGATAGCATATTTAGATTGCCATGCCCTTAGGCCCCAATTTTTAACCATAGTTGGGTTGTCCCTTCAGTCTTCCCCACGGCTTTGCTTTGGAATCCTTCTTTGGTGGGACACCTGAGTTTACAAAACTGAAATGAGTCCTCCCATCCCACAGATTGACGAAAAGCAATTGGGAATCGGGCCAAATCCTCAGAGAGGAAGATTGGTCCATTGCCCATGAGGCCTCCCCGACATTCCACGGCCATCGCTGATACAAAATCCAGAGACAAAAGCCTGAGCAAGCGCCTCAGACTCGCACTTTCTTCATATCCTGAAGAGTTCTTCTCATGGTTTGTAGATCGGGCCTGCCATAACTACGTCCCCAAACCTAAGCTGAGTTTGTGTTTTCAGACTTCTGTCCTCAAAGTCTTGGGCCACACACCCTCCAGGCTGGCACCCGGAGACATATATTAGGACTGTGCCTACCAATCCATGGGAAATCTGCCCATTCCATGGTCCAAAATCATACAAATTAGGAGAAACCTCCAAAGTCCCTGAGGCCATCCCAATAGTGTAGGTCGCTCAGAACAAACAAGGGCTGTCTGACACCAGCTGATAATCGACCTCCACTCATACCATAGATGGATGTCCCCAGAGAAGAAGATTGAACCAGACAGGACCCTAGGCCATAATAGGATCCATTGCTTTGGGTTACAGGCATGTGTCCTCAAAAGCCTGATTCCAATACGAGCATAGGGGTTTTCCTGAGGCACCCATCAGAACTCATCTCGTCTCCACAAGGTAACCTGTGCATGGGAGCCATGTCCAAAGCTTAGGAGAGTACTTCAGGGTCCCGGTGCCACAGCCCCATTCCAAGGCCCTCATGGACACAAAAACACATTAGGACCCATCCTCAGGAAAGTCCATTTCAAGTCAGCCACCCCGGTTGCTCCGGCTGAGCCATCAGATCTGAACTGTCTTGTTGCTAGGAGACAATTGGAATGCGAGGCGGGCTTCCCAGGCATCCATCCGCGAACGGTGCTCTGGAGTCATCCATATGGGATGTCCTGGAGCTGTCCAACAGGTCTTAATTGTCCCGCAGAAGGAATCCTTGAAGGGGGCATCCCACAACTCCCAACGTGGGAAAACCTCAATGGCCCCGAGATTCCGCTCCCTTCATGAAGCGGCCGTCATGCACAGAAACCCCAACCTGAGCCAACGTCTGATCCTCGCCCTGACTTCAGATGCATGAGATATTAGTTCAGATCTGCAGGGGGTACCTACCATGCCCTCAACC
Source organism: Mustela nivalis (assembly GCF_964662115.1). Taxonomy (NCBI): domain Eukaryota; kingdom Metazoa; phylum Chordata; class Mammalia; order Carnivora; family Mustelidae; genus Mustela; species Mustela nivalis. The sequence goes on along the minus strand of NW_028136343.1, from coordinate 150,522 downwards.
TGAAACCCAAGTCTAGCTTGTCTTCTCAGACTTCCGTCCTCACACTCCTGGCCCCGAAGCCCTCAAGGTTGGCAATTCCGGACCCACAATGCAGCACTCTGCCTGCCCTCTAGAAAAAAAATTATTGCCTCATGAGCTGCCCAGGCACCTTATATGAGGATAAACCTACACAGCACTCGACGTTACCCAAATTATATAGTCTAACCTGGGCACTAATGCACTGTCGAACACAACCTGAGCCCGGACCTCCTGACCAACACCCAGAAAGATGACCGCACACTGAGCACATAAAACCCGCCATGGCCTTAGGTCATCATCTCTTCCCTACCTCCGTTTTCAGGCTTCAGAACCGAGACCTTATCTTCAATCACTGCCCAGGGGTGAGTGTGATGCAGAAATCAGAACTCCTCCTTACCCATGGCAAGAACCCTTGTGGTGGCACGTTGTCCAACGTTCAGTGTAGGAGAAACCAGCATTCACCCTGAGGCCCCGCCCATTCTTGCGTGCGATGAGGGCATACATACGCATTGTGACCCTCAGCATGAGTCCTGTCCTCTAGTAAGTCCTTTCAGTGGCTGGACCATTAGATGTCATAATGGGCTTGACATGTCGCTAGGCCCCAATTTTTAACCAGATTTCTGATTGTCCAGTCGCCCCTCCCCAGGGCTCTACTCTGGAATCCCTCATTTGGTGGGACACCTGAGGTTAAAAAAGAAAACAACAACAACAACAACAACAACAACAACAAAAAACGAAATTCTTCCAGCCACAGATTGACCCCAAACTCTTTGGACGGGGCCAAACCACCAGAGAGTAAGACTCGTCCATTTCCCATGAAGTCACCCAGAAATTCCACGACCATGAGTGACATGATATCCAGAGACAAAAACTTGAGCAAGAGCCTCACACTCGCCCTTTTTTCTAATCCCGAAGAGTTCTCCTCATGGTCTGTAGGTCAGTCCTGCCATACCTATGACCCGAAACATAAGCCGAGTTTGTGTTTTCAGACAACTGTCCAAACAGCCCTGGCCTACAAAACCTACAGGCTCAGGCTCCTGGAGCCAAACCTCAGGACTATACTTGCCCTCTCCAGGGAATTGTGTGTGCCCATTCCAATGGCCACAACCCTTCTAATAGGATAAACCTCCAAAGTCCCTAATCCATCTCAATAGTGGTGGCTTCCCAGGAAAAACAGGGGCAATCTGAGCCCAACTGAGCACCTACCTGCACTCAGACCCATAGACAGATGTCTCCAGAGGTAAAAAGGAAAGAACAGGCCCCTAGGCACAAATCAGATCCATTGCTTTGGTTTCCAGGCATCTCTCCTCAGAGGCCTGGATATCAAAACAGCATATAGCTGTTTCTTGACGCACCCATCAGAAAACATCTCATCTACACATGGGAAACTTGCACGTTGGAGCTGTGTCAAAGCCTCTGTTTAGGAGAACCCTTTAGGGCCCCAGTGCCACCGCTTCATTCCAAGGTCTCCATAGACACAAAAGCACATTAGGACCCATCCCCAGGGGTGTCCATTTCAACTCAGCGTCCTCGGTTGCTCCACACAGATCCAGGAGATCTAACCTGTCTTGTTGCTAGGAGACAATTGGAATGCGAGGTGGGCTACCCAGCCGTCCATCCTTAGAACCCTGCTCAGAATCATTGGCCTGGACCCAAGCAACAGGTCTCAATTGTCCTGCAGAAGACTCTCTGCAGTTTGGAGCTTCTCACAACTCCCACCGTGGGAAAACCCCCATGGCCTCGTGATGCCCCCCCATTCATGAAGGGGCCATCAGGGACAGAAACTCCAACCTGAGCGATCGTCTGATCCTCGCCCTGAATTCAGATGCACGAGACCTCGATTCAGGTCTGTAGATTGTGCCTGCCATGGCCTCACCCAGAAACCTAAGCCTAGCTTGTGTTCTCAGACTTTGGTCGTGAGACTACTGGCCCACAAGCCCTCCAGTTTGGCAATCCAGATCTACAATGCAGCACCCTGACCGCCCTCCATAAGAAAAACATTGTCCTCTGGGGCTACCCAGTAACCCCAAATGAGGATCAACCTGCACCGACATTGGCTGTACCCCAAATACATAGGCTGACCAGGGCACTAATGCGCTTTCTGACACAGCCTGAGCCTGGACCCCCTGGCCCCTCCCAGACAGCTGGCCGCACACTGAGCACATTAGCCGCCGTGGCCTTAGGTCGTCATCTTTTCCCAACCTCGGTTTTCAGGTTTCAGAACCTAGACCTTATCTCCAATCACTGCCCAGGGTTGAAGGTGATGCAGAAATCAGAACTCCTTCCCCATGGCAAAAAACCTTGTGGTTGGCATGTTGTCCAACGTTCAGTGTAGTTGAAACCAGTGTGGCCCATGAGGCCCCGCCCATGCTCGCCGGCCACATTGGTCACAAACGCACATTGTGACCCTCAGGCTGAGCCCAGTCCTCAAGCAAGGCCACTCAGTGGCTGGATGAAGAGATAGCATATTTGGCTTGCCATGCCCCTAGGCCCCAATTTTTAACCATAGTTCGGGTTGTCCCTTCAGTCTTCCCCACGGCTTTGCTTTGGAATTCCTTCTTTGGTGGGACACCTGAGGTAACAAAACTGAAATGAGTCCTCCCATCCCACAGATTGACGAAAAGCAATTGGGAATCGGGCCAAATCCTCAGAGAGGAAGATTGGTCCATGGCCCATGAGGCCTCCCCGACATTCCACGGCCATCGCTGATACAAAATCCAGAGAGAAAAGCCTGAGCAAGCGCCTCAGACTCGCACTTTCTTCATATCCTGAAGAGTTCTTCTCATGGTTTTTAGATCGGGCCTGCCATAACTACGTCCACAAACCTAAGCTGAGTTTGTGTTTTCAGACTTCTGTCCTCAAAGTCTTGGGCCACACACCCTCCAGGCTGGGCCCCTGGAGACATATATTAGGACTGTGCCTACCAATCCATGGGAAATCTGCCCATTCCATGGTCCAAAATCATACAAATTAGGAGAAACCTCCAAAGTCCCTGAGGCCATCCCAATAGTGTAGGTCGCTCGGAACAAACAAGGGCTGTCTGACACCAGCTGATAATCGACCTCCACTCATACCATAGATGGATGTCCCCATAGAAGAAGATTGAACCAGACAGGACCCTAGGCCATAATAGGATCCATTGCTTTGGGTTACAGGCATGTGTCCTCAAAAGCCTGATTCCAATACGAGCATAGGGGTTTTCCTGAGGCACCCATCAGAACTCATCTCGTCTCCACAAGGAAACCTGTGCATGGGAGCCATGTCCAAAGCTTAGGAGAGTACTTCAGGGTCCCGGTGCCACTGCCCCATTCCAAGGCCCTCATGGACACAAAAACACATTAGGACCCATCCTCAGGAAAGTCCATTTCAAGTCAGCCACCCCGGTTGCTCTGGCAGAGCCATCAGATCTGAACTGTCTTGTTGCTAGGAGACATTGGAATGCGAGGCGGGCTTCCCAGGCATCCATCCGCGAACGGTGCTCTGGAGTCATCCATATGGGATGTTCTGGAGCTGTCCAACAGGTCTCAATTGTCCCGCAGAAGGAATCCTTGAAGGGGGCATCCCACAACTCCCAACGTGGGAAAACCTCAATGGCCCCGAGATTCCGCTCCCTTCATGAAGCGGCCGTCATGCACAGAAACTCCAACCTGAGCCAACGTCTGATCCTCGCCCTGACTTCAGATGCATGAGATATTGGTTCAGATCTGCAGGGGGTACCTACCATGCCCTCAACCTGAAACCCAAGTCTAGCTTGTCTTCTCAGACTTCCGTCCTCACACTCCTGGCCCCGAAGCCCTCAAGGTTGGCAATTCCGGACCCACAATGCAGCACTCTGCCTGCCCTCTAGAAAAAAATTATTGCCTCATGAGCTGCCCAGGCACCTTATATGAGGATAAACCTACACAGCACTAGACGTTACCCAAATTATATAGTCTAACCTGGGCACTAATGCACTGTCGAACACAACCTGAGCCCGGACCTCCTGACCAACACCCAGAAAGATGACCGCACACTGAGCACATAAAACCTGCCATGGCCTTAGGTCATCATCTCTTCCCTACCTCCGTTTTCAGGCTTCAGAACCGAGACCTCATCTCCAATCACTGCCCAGGGGTGAGTGTGATGCAGAAATCAGAACTCCTCCTTACCCATGGCAAGAACCCTTGTGGTTGGCACGTTGTCCAACGTTCAGTGTAGGAGAAACCAGCATTCACCCTGAGGCCCCGCCCATTCTTGCGTGCGACGAGGGCATACATACGCATTGTGACCCTCAGCATGAGTCCTGTCCTCTAGTAAGTCCTCTCAGTGGCTGGACCATTGGATGTCATAATGGGCTTGACATGTCCCTAGGCCCCAATTTTTAACCAGATTTCTGATTGTCCAGTCGCCCCTCCCCAGGGCTCTACTCTGGAATCCATCATTTGGTGGGACACCTGAGGTTAAAAAAGAAAACAACAACAACAACAAAAAAAAAAAAACGGACTTCTTCAAGCCCACAGATTGACCCCAAACTCTTTGGACGGGGCCAAACCACCAGAGAGTAAGACTCGTCCATTTCCCATGAAGTCACCCAGAAATTCCACGATCATGAGTGACACGATATCCAGAGACAAAAACTTGAGCAGGAGCCTCACATTCGCCCTTTTTTCAAATCCCGAAGAGTTCTCCTCATGGTCTGTAGGTCAGTCCTGCCATACCTATGACTCGAAACATAAGCCGAGTTTGTGATTTCAGACAACTGTCCAAACAGCCCTGGCCTACACAACCTACAGGCTCAGGCCCCTGGAGCCAAACCTGAGGACTATACTTGCCCTCTCCAAGGGAATTGTGTGTGCCCATTCCAATGGCCACAACCCTTCTAATAGGATAAACCTCCAAAGTCCCTAATCCATCTCAATAGTGGTGGCTTCCCATGAAAAACAGGGGCAATCTGAACCCAACTGAGCACCTACCTGCACTCAGACCCATAGACAGATGTCTCCAGAGGTAAAAAGGAAATAACAGGCCCCTAGGCACTAATCAGATCCATTGCTTTGGTTTCCAGGCATCTCTCCTCAGAGGCCTGGATATCAAAACAGCATATAGCTGTTTCTTGACTCACCCATCAGAAAACATCTCATCTACACATGGGAAACTTGCACGTTGGAGCTGTGTCAAAGCCTCTGTTTAGGAGAACCCTTTAGGGCCCCAGTGCCACCGCTTCATTCCAAGGTCTCCATAGACACAAAAGCACATAAGGACCCATCCCCAGGGGTGTCCATTTCAACTCAGCGTCCTCGGTTGCTCCCCACAGATCCAAAAGATCTAACCTGTCTTGTTGCTAGGAGACAATTGGAATGCGAGGTGGGCTACCCAGCCATCCATCCTTAGAACCCTGCTCTGAATCATTGGCCTGGACCCAAGCAACAGGTCTCAATTTTCCTGCAGAAGACTCTCTGCAGTTTGGAGCTTCTCACAACTCCCACCGTGGGAAAACCCCCATGGCCTCGTGATGCCCTCCCATTCATGAAGGGGCCATCAGGGACAGAAACTCCAACCTGAGCGATCGTCAGATCCTCGCCCTGACTTCAGATGCACGAGATCTCGATTCAGGTCTGTAGATTGTGCCTGCCATGGCCTCACCCAGAAACCTAAGCCTAGCTTGTGTTCTCAGACTTTGGTCGTCAGACTACTGGCCCACAAGCCCTCCAGTTTGGCAAACCAGATCTACAATGCAGCACCCTGCCCGCCCTCCATAAGAAAAACATTGTCCTCTGGGGCTACCCAGTAACCCCAAATGAGGATCAACCTGCACCGACATTGGCTGTACCCCAAATACATAGGCTGACCAGGTCACTAATGCGCTTTCTGACACAGCCTGAGCCTGGACCCACTGGCCCCTCCCAGACAGCTGGCCGCACACTGAGCACATCGAGCCGCCGTGGCCTTAGGTCGTCATCTTTTCCCAACCTCGGTTTTCAGGTTTCAGAACCTAGACCTTATCTCCAATCACTGCCCAGGGTTGAAGGTGATGCAGAAATCAGAACTCCTTCCCCATGGCAAAAAACCTTTTGGTTGGCATGTTGTCCAACGTTCAGTGTAGTTGAAACCAATGCGAGGCGGGCTTCCCAGGCATCCATCCGCGAACGGTGCTCTGGAGTCATTCCATATGGGATGTCCTGGAGCTGTCCAACAAATCTCAATTGTCCCGCAGAAGGAATCCTTGAAGGGGGCATCCCACAACTCCCAACGTGGGAAAACCTCAATGGCCTCGAGATTCCGCTCCCTTCCTGAAGCGGCCGTCATGCACAGAAACTCCAACCTGAGCCAAAGTCTGATCCTCGCCCTGACTTCAGATGCATGAGATATTGGTTCAGATCTGCAGGGAGTACCTGCCGTGCCCTAGGCCTGAAGCCAAAGTCTAGCTCGTCTTCTCAGATTCCGTCCTCACACTCCTGGCTCCTTAGCCCTCAAGTTTGACTATTCCGGACCCACAATGCAGCACTCTGCCTGCCTTCTAGAAAAAAAATTATTGCCTCATGAGCTGCCCAGGCACCTTAAATGAGGATAAACCTACACAGCACTCGACGTTACCCAAATTATATAGTCTAACCTGGGCACTAATGCACTGTCGAACACAACCTGAGCCCGGACCTCCTGACCAACACCCAGAAAGCTGACCGCACCCTGAGCACATAAAATCCGCCATGGCCTTAGATCGTAATCTATCCCCAACTGCGATTTTTCAGGCTTCAGAACCGAGACCTTATCTCCAACCACTGCCCAGGGATGAAAATGATGCAGAAATCAAAACACCTTCCCCATGGCAAGAGACCTTGTGATTGGCATGTTGTCCAAGGTCCAGTGTAGTTGAAACCAGTTTGGCCCATGAGGCCCCGCCCATGCTCGCGTGCCACGTTGGTCACAAACACACACTGTGACCTCTCCCTGAGCCCAGCCTTCAAGTAAGGCCTCTCAGTGGCTGGATGAAGAGACAGCTTATTGTGCCTGCATTGCCCCTAGGCCCCAATTTTTAACAATAGTTTGGGTTATCCCTTCACTCTTCCCCAGGGCTCTGCTTTGGAATTCCTCTTTTGTTCAGACACCTGAGGTAAAAAACCTGAAAGGAGACCTCCCATCACACAGATTGACGAAAAACAATTGGGATAGGGCCAAATCCACAGAGAGGAAGATTCGTCCATGGCCCATGAGTTCTCCCCACATTACACGGCCATCGTTGATATAAAATCCAAATGCAAAAGCCTGAGCAAGTTCCTCAGAATCGCTCTTTCTTCATATCCTGAAGATTTCATCTCATGATTTGTAGATTGGGCCTGATATACCTACATCCCCAAACCTAAGCTGAGTTTGTGCTTTCAGACTTCTGTCCTCAAAGTCCTGGGCCACATACCCTCAGGCTGGGGCCCCTGAAGCCTCACATTAGGACTGTGCCTACCCAATCCATGGGAATTCTGCCCATTCCATTGTCCAAAATCGTACAAATTAGGAGAACTCTCCAAAGTCCCCGAGTCCATCCCAATAGTGTAGTTCTCCAGGGACAAACAAGGTAGGTAAGACACCAGGTGAGCATCTACCTCCACTCATTCCATAGATGAATATCCCCAGAGAAGAAGAATGAAGAAGACAGGACCCTAGGCCATAATCGAATACATTGCTTTGGTTTACAAACATGTCTCTTCTAAAGTCTGGATTCCAATACCAGCATAATGGGTTTCCTGAGGCACTCATCAGAACAAACCTCCTCTCCACAAGGAAACTTGTGCATGGGAGCTATGTCAAAAGCTTAGGAGAATACTTCAGGGTCCCAGTGCCACCGTCCCATTTCAAGGCCCTCATGGACACAAACACACATTAGGGCCCATCCTCAGGAAAGTCCAGATCAACTCAGCCACCCCGGTTGCTCCCGCAGAGGGATCCGATCTCAACTGTATTGTGGCTAGTAGACAATTGGATTGCGAGGCGGGCTTCCTTGGCATCCATTCTCCAAGGGTGCTCTGGTCATTCCATATGGGATGTCCTGGAGCTGCCCAACAGGTCTCAATTGTCACACAGAAGGAATCATTGAAGGGGGCATCCAGCCACTCCCACGTCGAAAAACCTCCATGGCCTTGAGATTCCGCTCCGTTCATGAAGGGGCAGTCATGCACAGAAACTCCAACCTGAGCCAACGTCTGATCTCGCAGTGACTTCAGATGCTTGAGAATATGGTTGCGACTGCAGGGGGTACCAGCCGTTCCCTCGGCCTGAAACTCAAGTCTAGCTTGTGTTCTCTGACTTCTGTCCTCACACTCCTGGCCCAGAAGCCAAAAAGTTTGGCAATTCCGGACCCTCAATGCAGCACTCTGCCAGCCCTCTAGAAAAAATATCTTGCCTAATTAGGAGCCCAGGAACCTCAAATGAGGATAAACCTACACGGCACTCGACTGTACCCAAATTATATAGTCTAACCTGGGTACTAATGCACTGTCTGACACAACCTGAGCCAGAACCTCCTGACCAACACCCAGGCAGCTGACCGCACACTGAGCATATCAGACGCGCCATGGCCTTAGGTCGTCATCTCTTGCCAACTGCGATTTTTCAGGCTTCAGAACCTATACCTTATGTCCAATCACTGCTCACGATTGAAAATGATGCAGAAATCAGAACACCTTCCCCATGGCAAGAGACCTTGTGATTGCCATGTTGTCCAAGGTCCAGTGTAGTGGAAACCAGTTTGGCCCATGAGGCCCCGCCCATGCTCGCGGGCCACATTGTCACAAACACACATTTGACCCTCAGCCTGAGCCCAGTCCTCAAGTAAGGCCGCTCAGTGGCTGGATGAAGAGACAGCTCATTGGGCCTGCCATGCCCCTAGGCCCCAATTTTTAACCATAGTTTGGGTTGTCCCTTCACTCTTCCCCAGGGCTCTGCTTTGGAATTCTTATTTTGTTCGGACACCTGAGGTAATAAACCTGAAGGAGACCTCCCATCCCACAGATTGACGAAAAATAATTGGGACCGGGTGAAATCCACAGAGAGGAAGTTTCGTCCATGGCCCATGAGGCCTCCCCACATTCCATGGCCATCATTGATATAAAACCCAGAGACAAAAGCCTGAGCAAGTGCCTCAGACTCGCTCTTTCGTCATATCCTGAAGAGTTCTTCTCATGGTTTGTAGATTGGGCCTGCCATACCTACGTCCCCAAACATAAGGTGAGTTTGTGTTTTCAGACTTCTGTCCTCAAAGTCCTGGGCCACACAGCCTCCAGGCTGGGGCCCCTGGAGCCACACATTCGGACTGTGCCTACCCAATCCATGGGTATTCTGCCCATTCCATTGTCCAAAATCTTACAAATTGGGAGAACTCTCCAAAGTCCCCGAGGCAATCCCAATAGTGTAGGTCTCCAGGGACAAACAAGGGTGGTCTGACACCAGGTGAGCATCTACCTCAACTCATTCCATAGATGAATATCCCCAGAGAAGAAGAATGAACAAGACAGGACCCTAGGCCATAATCGAATACATTGCTTTGGTTTACAGGCATGTCTCTTTAAAAGTCTGGATTCCAATACCAGCATAATGGGTTTCCTGAGGCACCCATCAGAACAAATCTCCTCTCCACAAGGAAACTTGTGCATGGGAGCTATGTCAAAAGCTTAGGAGAATACTTCAGTGTCCCAGTGCCACCGCCCCATTTCAAGGCCCTCATGGACACAAACACACATTAGGGCATATCCTCAGGAAAGTCCATTTCAACTCATCACCCCGGTTGCTCCCGCAGAGGGATCCGATCTCAACTGTATTGTGGCTAGTAGACAATTGGATTGCGAGGCGGGCTTGCCTGGCATCCATCCTCCAACGGTGCTCTGGAGTCATTCCATATGGGATGTCCTGGAGCTGCCCAACTGGTCTCAATTGTCACACAGAAGGAAACATTGAAGGGGGCATCCCACAACTCCCACGTCGGAAAACCTCCATGGCCTTGAGATTCTGCTCCTTTCATGAAGGGGAAGTCATGCAGAGAAACTCCAACCTGAGCCAACGTCTGATCCTCGCCGTGACTTCAGATGCTTGAGATTTTGATTGCGACTGCAGGGAGTACAAGCCGTGCCCTCGGCCTGAAACTCAAGTCTAGTTTGTGTTCTCAGACTTCTGTCCTCACACTTCTGGCCCAGAAGCCCAAAAGTTTGGCAATTCCGGACCCACAATGCAGCACTCTGCCTGCCCTCTAGAAAAAATATCTTGCCTAATGAGGTGCCCAGGCACCGCAAATGAGGATAAACCTATACGGCACTCGACTGTACCCAAATTATATAGTCTAACCTGGGCACTAATACACTGTCTGACACAACTTGAGTCAGAACCTCCTGACCAACCCCCAGGCAGCTGACCGCACACTGAGCATATCAGACGCGCCATGGCCTTAGGTCTTCATCTCTTGCCAACTGCGATTTTTCAGGCTTCAGAACCTATACCTTATGTCCAATCACTGCTCACGATTGAAAATGATGCAGAAATCAGAACACCTTCCCCATGGCAAGAGACCTTGTGATTGCCATGTTGTCCAAGGTCCAGTGTAGTGGAAACCAGTTTGGCCCATGAGGCCCCGCCCATGCTCGCGGGCCACATTGTCACAAACACACATTTGACCCTCAGCCTGAGCCCAGTCCTCAAGTAAGGCCGCTCAGTGGCTGGATGAAGAGACAGCTCATTGGGCCTGCCATGCCCCTAGGCCCCAATTATTAACCATAGTTTGGGTTGTCCCTTCACTCTTCCCCAGGGCTCTGCTTTGGAATTCTTATTTTGTTCGGACACCTGAGGTAATAAACCTGAAGGAGACCTCCCATCCCACAGATTGACGAAAAATAATTGGGACCGGGCCAAATCCACAGAGAGGAAGATTCTTCCATGGCCCATGATGCCTCCCCACATTCCACGGCCAACATTGATATAAAACCCAGAGACAAAAGCCTGAGCAAGTGCCTCAGACTCGCTCTTTCTTCATATCCTGAAGAGTTCTTCTCATGATTTGTAGATTGGGCCTGCCATACCTACGTCCCCAAACATAAGGTGAGTTTGTGTTTTCAGACTTCTGTCCTCAAAGTCCTGGGCCACACAGCCTCCAGGCTGGGGCCCCTGGAGCCACACATTCGGACTGTGCCTACACAATCCATGGAAATTCTGCCCATTCCATTGTCCAAAATCTTACAAATTGGGAGAACTCTCCAATGTCCCCGAGGCAATCCCAATAGTGTAGGTCTCCAGGGACAAACAAGGGTGGTCTGACACCAGGTGAGCATCTACCTCCACTCATTCCATAGACGGATATCCCCAGAGAAGAAGATTGAACCAGACAGGGTCCTAGGCAATAATCGGATCCATTGCTTTGGTTTACAGGCATGTCTCCTCAAGAGCCTCGATTCCAAGACCAGCATAAGGGTTTTCCTGAGGCACCCATCAGAACAAATCTCCTCTCCACAAGGAAACTTGTGCATGGGAGCTATGTCAAAAGCTTAGGAGAATACTTCAGGGTCCCGGTACCACCGCCCCATTCCAAGGCCCTCATGGACACAAACACACTTAAGGCCCCATCCTCAGGAAAGTCCATTTCAACTCAGCCACCACGGTTGCTCCCGCAGAGCCATCCGATCTCAAGTGTATTGTTGCTAGGAGACAATTGGAATGCGAGGCGGGCTTCCCAGGCATCCATCCCCAACGGTGCTCTGGAGTCATTCCATATTAGATGTCCTGGAGCTGCCCAACAGGTCTCAATTGTCCAACAGATGGAATCCTTGAAGGGGGCATCACACAACTCCCAACGTGGGAAAAGCTCCATGGCCTTGAGATTCCACTTCTTTCATGAAGGGGCAGTCATGCACAGAAACTACAACCTGAGCCAACGTCTGATCCTCGCCATGAATCAGATGCTTGTGATATTGTTTCCGATCTGCAGGGGGTACCTACCGTGCCCTCGGTCTGAAGCCCAAGTCTAGCTTGTGTTCTCAGACTTCTGTCCTCACATTCCTGGCCCAAAATCCTCCATTTTGGCAATTCCGGATCCACAATGCAGCACTCAGCCTGCTCTCTAGAAAAAATATCTTGCCTAATGAGGTGCCCAGGCACCTCAAATGAGGATAAACCTGCAGGGCACTCGACTGTACCCAAATTATATAGTCTCACTTGGGCACTAGTGCACTGTCTGACACATCCTGAGCCAGAACCTCCTGACCAACACCCAGGCAGTTGACCGCACACTGAGCATATCAGACGCGCCATCGCCTTAGATCGTCATCTCTTCCCAACTGCGATTTTTCAGGCTTCGAAACCTAGACCTTATCTCCAACCACTGCCCAGGGTTGAAAATGATGCAGAAATCAAAACACCTTCCCCATGGCAAGAGACCTTGTGATTGGCATGTTGTCCAAGGTCCAGTGTAGTTGAAACCAGTGTGGCCCATGAGGCCCCGCCCATGCTCACGTGCCACGTTGGTCACAAACACACACTGTGACCCTCAGGTTGAGCCCTGCCCTCAAGTAAGGACTCTCAGTGGCTGGATGTAGAGACAGCTTATTTTGCATGCCATGCCCCTAGGCCCCAATTTTTAACCATAGTTTGGGTTTTCCCTTCACTCTTCCCCAGGGCTCTGCTTTGGAATTCCTCTTTTGTTCAGACACCTGAGGTAATAAACCTGAAAGGAGACTTCCCATCCCACAGATTGACGAAAAACAATTGGGATCGGGCCAAATCCACAGAGAGGAAGATTCGTCCATGACCCATGAGTCCACCCCACATTCCACGGCCATCGTTGATATAAAATCAAAATGCAAAAGCCTGAGCAAGTGCCTCAGAATCGCTCTTTCTTCATATCCTGAAGATTTCTTCTCATGATTTGTAGATTGGGCCTGCCATACCTACATCCCCAAACCTAGGCTGAATTTGTGTTTTCAGACTTCTGTCCTCAAAGACCTAAACCACACACCCTCAGGTAGGGGCCCCTGAAGCCACACATTAGGACTGTGACTACCCAATCCATGGGAATTCTGCCCATTCCATTGTCCAAAATCGTACAAATTAGGAGAACTCTCCAAAGTCCCCGAGGCCATCCCAATAGTGTAGGTCTCCGGGGACAAACAAAGACGGTCTAACACCAGGTGAGCATCTACCTCCACTCATTCCATAGATGAATATCCCCAGAGAAGAAGAATGAACAAGACAGGACCCTAGGCCATAATCGAATACATTGCTTTGGTTTACAGGCATGTCTCTTCAAAAGTCTGGATTCCAATACCAGCATAATGGGTTTCCTGAGGCACCCATCAGAACAAATCTCCTCTCCACAAGGAAACTTGTGCATGGGAGCTATGTTAAAAGCTTAGGAGAATACTTCAGGGTCCCAGTGCGACCGCCCCATTTCAAGGCCCTCATGGACACAAAAACACATTAGGGCCCATCTTCAGGAAAGTCCATTTCAACTCAGCCACACAGGTTGCTCCCGCAGAGGGATCCGATCTCAACTGTATTGTGGCTAGTAGACAATTGGATTGCGAGGCGGGCTTCCCTGACATCCATCCTCCAAGGGTGCTCTGGAGTCATTCCATATTGGATGTTCTGGAGCTGCCCAACAGGTCTCAATTGTCACACAGAAGGATTCATTGAAGGGGGCATCCCACCACTCCCACGTCGGAAAACCTCCATGGCCTTGAGATTCCGCTCCGTTCATGAAGGGGTAGTCATGCACAGAAACTACAACCTGAGCCAAGGTCTGATCCTCGCCGTGACTTCAGATGCTTGAGATTTTGGTTGCAACTGCAGGGGGTACCAGCCGTGCCCTCGGCCTGAAACTCAAGTCTAGCTTGTGTTCTCAGACTTCTGTCCTCACACTCCTGGCCCAGAAGCCCAAAAGTTTGACAATTCCGGACCCACAATGCAGCACTCTGCCTGCCCTCTAGAAAAAATATCTTGCCTAATGAGGTGCCCAGGCACCTCAAATGAGGATAAACCTACAGGGCACTCGAATGTACCAAAATTATATAGTCTAACCTGGGCACTAATACAGTGTCTGACACAACCTGAGTCAGAACCTCCTGACCAACACCCAGGCAGCTGACCGCACACTGAGCATATCAGACGTGCCATCGCCTTAGGTCGTCATCTCTAACCAACTACGATTTTTCAGGCTTCAGAACCTATACCTTATGTCCAATCACTGCTCACGATTGAAAATGATGCAGAAATCAGAACACCTTCCCCATGGCAAGACACCTTGTAATTGGCATGTTGTGCAAGGTCCAGTGTAGTTGAAACAAGTTTGGCCCATGAGGCCCCGCCCATGCTCACGTGCCACGTTGGTCACAAACACACACTGTGACCCTCAGCCTGAGCCCAGTCCTCAAGTAAGGCCTCTCAGTGGCTGGATGTAGAGACAGCTTATTTTGTCTGCCATGCCCCTAGGCCCCAAATTTTTAACCATAGTTTGGGTTGTCCCTTCACTCTTCCCCAGGGCTCTGCTTTAGAATACTTCTTTTGTTCGGACACCTGAGGTAATAAACCTGAAAGGAGACCTCCCATCCCACAGATTGATGAAAAATAATTGGGACCGCCTCAATCCACAGAAGGATGTTCGTCCATGGCCCATGAGTCCTCCCCCATTCCACGGCCATCGTTGATATAAAATCCAAATGCAAAAGCCTGAGCAAGTGCCTCAGAATCGCTCTTTCTTCATATCCTGAAGATTTCTTCTCATGATTTGTAGATTGGGCCTGCCATACCTACATCCCCAAACCTAAGCTGAGTTTGTGTTTTAAGACTTCTGTCCTCAAAGTCCTGGGCCACACACCCTCATGCTGGGGCCTCTGAAGCCACACATTAGGACTGTGCCTACCCAATCCATGGGAATTCTGCCCATTCCATTGTCCAAAATCGTACAAATTAGGAGAACTCTCCAAAGTCCCTGAGGCCAAACCAATAGTGTAGGTCTCCGGGGACAAACAAGGGCGGTAAGACACCAGGTGAGCATCTACCTCCACTCATTCCATAGATGAATATCCCCAGACAAGAAGAATGAACAAGACAGGACCCTAGGCCATAATCGAATACATTGCATTGGTTTACAGGCATGTCTCTTCAAAAGTCTGGATTCCAATACCAGCATAATGGGTTTCCTGAGGCACCCATCAGAACAAATCTCCTCTCCACAAGGAAACTTGTGCATGGGATCTATGTCAAAAGCTTAGGAGAATACTTCAGGGTCCCAGTGCCACCGCCCCATTTCAAGGCCCTCATGGACACAAACACACATTAGGGCCCATCCTCAGGAAAGTCCATTTCAACTCAGCCACCCCGGTTGCTCCCGCAGAGGGATCCGATCTCAACTGTATTGTGGCTAGTAGACAATTGGATTGCAAGGCGGGCTTCCCTGACATCCATCCTCCAAGGGTGCTCTGGAGTCATTCCATATGGGATGTCCTGGAGCTGCCCAACTGGTCTCAATTGTCCCGCAGAAGGAATCATTGAAGGGGGCATCACACAACTCCCAACGTGGGAAAAGCTCCATGGCTTCGAGATTCCGCTCCTTTCATGAAGGGGCAGTCATGCACAGAAACTACAACCTGAGCCAACGTCTGATCCTCGCCGTGACTTCAGATGCTTGAGATATGGTTCCCGATCTGCAGGGGGTACCAGCCGTGCCCTCGGCCTGAAGCCCAAGTCTATCTTGTGTTCTCAGACTTCTGTCCTCAAACTCCTGGCCCGGAAGTCCTCCATTTTGGCAATTCCGGACCCACAAGGCAGCACTCTGCCTGCCCTCTAGAAAAAATATCTTGCCTAATGAGGTGCCCAGGCACCTCAAATGAGGATAAACCTACAGGGAACTCGACTGTACCCAAATTATATAGTCTAACTTGGGCACTAGTGCACTGTCTGACACAACCTCAGCCAGAACCCCCTGACCAACACCCAGGCAGCTGACCGTACACTGAGCATACCAGACGCGCCATCTCCTTAGGTCGTCATCTCTTCCCAACTGCGATTTTTCAGGCTTCAGAACCTGTACCTTATGTCCAATCACTGCTCACGTTTGAAAATGATGCAGAAATCAGAACACCTTCCCCATGGCAAGAGACCTTGTGATTGGCATGTTGTCCAAGGTCCAGTGTAGTTGAAACCAGTTTGGCCCATGAGGCCCCACCCATGTTCGCGGGCCACAATTGTCACAAACACACATTTGACCCTCAGCCTGAGCCCAGTCTCAAGTAAGGCCGCTCAGTGACTGGATGAAGAGACAGCTTATTGGGCCTGCCAAGCCCCTAGGTCCCAATTTTTAACAATAGTTTGGGTTGTCCCTTCACTCTTCCCCAGGGCTCTGCTTTGGAATTCCTCTTTTGTTCGGACACCTGAGGTAATAAACCTGAAAGGAGACCTCCCATCCCACAGATTGACGAAAAAAATTGGGACCGCCCCAATCCACAGAAAGGAAGATTCGTCCATGGCCCATGATGCCTCCCCACATTCCACGGCCATCGTTGATATAAAATCTAGAGACAAAAGCTTGAGCAAGTGCCTCAGACTCGCTCTTTCTTCATATCCTGAAGAGTTCTGCTCATGGTGTGTAGATTGGGCCTGCCATACCTATGTCCCCAAACATAAGGTGAGTTTGTGTTTTCAGACTTCTGTCCTCAAAGTCCTGGGCCACACACCCTCCAGGCTGGGGCCCCTGGAGCCACACATTCGGACTGTGCCTACCCAATCCATGGGAATTCTGCCCATTCCATTGTCCAAAATCTTACAAATTGGGAGAACTCTCCAAAGTCCCCGAGGCAATCCCAATAGTGTAGGTCTCCAGGGACAAACAAGGGTGGTCTGACACCAGGTGAGCATCTACCTCCACTTATTCCATAGATGAATATCCCCAGAGAAGAAGAATGAACAAGACAGGACCCTAGGCCATAATCGAATACATTGCTTTGGTTTACAGGCATGTCTCTTCAAAAGTCTGGATTCCAATACCAGCATAATGGGTTTCCTGAGGCACCCATCAGAACAAATATCCTCTCCACAAGGAAACTTGTGCATGGGAACTATGTCAAAAGCTTAGGAGAATATTTAAGGGTCCCGGGGTCACCGCCCCATTCCAAGGCCCTCATGGACAGAAACACACATTAGGGCACATCCTCAGGAAAGTCCATTTCAACTCATCCACCCCGGTTGCTCCCGCAGAGGGATCCGATCTCAACTGTATTGTGGCTAGTAGACAATTGGATTGTGAGGCGGGCTTGCCTGGCATCCATCCTCCAACGGTGCTCTGGAGTCATTCCATATTGGATGTCCAGGAGCTGCCCAACAGGTCTTAATTGTCACACAGAAGGTATCATTGAAGGGGGCATTCCACCACTCCCAACGTCGGAAACCTCCATGGCCTTGAGATTCCGCTCCTTTCATGAAGGCGCAGTCATGCACAGAAACTCCAACCTGAGCCAACGACTGATCCTCGCCGTGATTTCAGATGCTTGAGATTTTGGTTGCGACTGCAGGGGGTACCAGCCGTGCCCTCGGCCTGAAACTCAAGTCTAGCTCGTGTTCTCAAACTTCTGTCCTCACACTCCTGTCCCAGAAGCCCTCAAGTTTGGCAATCCCGGACCCACAATGCAGCACTCTGCCTGCCCTCTAGAAAAAATATCTTGCCTAATGAGGTGCCCAGGCACCTCAAATGAGGATAAACCTACAGGGCACTCGACTGTACCCAAATTATATAGTCTAACTTGGGCACTAGTGCACTGTATGACACAACCTGAGCCAGAACCTCCTGACCAACACCCAGGCAGTTGACCGCACACTGAGCATATCAGATGCGCCATCGCCTTAGATTGTCATCTCTTCCCAACTGCGATTTTTCAGGCTTCAGAACCTAGACCTTATCTCCAACCACTGCCCAGGGTTGAACATGATGCAGAAATCAAAACACCTTCCCCATGGCAAGAGACCTTGTGATTGGCATGTTGTCCAAGGTCCAGTGTAGTTGAAACCAGTGTGGCCCATGAGGCCCCGCCCATGCTCGCGTGCCACGTTGGTCACAAACACACACTGTGACCCTCAGCCTGAGCCCAGGCCTCAAGTAAGGCCTCTCAGTGGCTGGATGAAGAGACAGCTTATTGTGCCTGCCATGCCCCTAGGCCCCAATTTTTAACCATAGTTTGGGTTTTCCCTTCACTCTTCCCCAGGGCTCTGCTTTGGAATTCCTCTTTTGTTCAGACACCTGACGTAATAAACCTGAAAGGAGAAATCCCATCCCACAGATTGACGAAAAACAATTGGGATCGGGCCAAATCCACAGAGAGGAAGATTCGTCCATGGCCCATGAGTCCTCCCCCATTCCACGGCCATCGTTGATATAAAATCCAAATGCAAAAGCCTGAGCAAGTGCCTCAGAATCGCTCTTTCTTCATATCCTGAAGATTTCTTCTCATGATTTGTAGATTGGGCCTGCCATACCTACATCCCCAAACCTAAGCTGAGTTTGTGTTTTCAGACTTCTGTCCTCAAAGTCCTGGGCCACACACCCTCATGCTGGGGCCTCTGAAGCCACACATTAGGACTGTGCCTACCCAATCCATGGGAATTCTGCCCATTCCATTGTCCAAAATCGTACAAATTAGGAGAACTCTCCAAAGTCCCTGAGGCCAAACCAATAGTGTAGGTCTCCGGGGACAAACAAGGGCGGTAAGACACCAGGTGAGCATCTACCTCCACTCATTCCATAGATGAATATCCCCAGAGAAGAAGAATGAACAAGACAGGACCCTAGGCCATAATCGAATACATTGCATTGGTTTACAGGCATGTCTCTTCAAAAGTCTGGATTCCAATACCAGCATAATGGGTTTCCTGAGGCACCCATCAGAACAAATCTCCTCTCCACAAGGAAACTTGTGCATGGGAGCTATGTCAAAAGCTTAGGAGAATACTTCAGGGTCCCAGTGCCACCGCCCCATTTCAAGGCCCTCATGGACACAAACACACATTAGGGCCCATCCTCAGGAAAGTCCATTTCAACTCAGCCACCCCGGTTGCTCCCGCAGAGGGATCCGATCTC
This sequence comes from Mustela nivalis, assembly GCF_964662115.1. Lineage (NCBI taxonomy): Eukaryota > Metazoa > Chordata > Mammalia > Carnivora > Mustelidae > Mustela > Mustela nivalis. The sequence continues at coordinate 131,435 of NW_028136343.1, read as the reverse complement.
AACTGTATTGTGGCTAGTAGACAATTGGATTGTGAGGCGGGCTTCCCTGGCATCCATTCTCCAAGGGAGCTCTGGTCATTCCATATGGGATGTCCTGGGCTGCCCAACAGGTCTCAATTGTCACACAGAAGGAATCATTGAAGGGGGCATCCCACCACTCCCACGTCGGAAAACCTCCATGGCCTTGAGATTCCGCTCCGTTCATGAAGGGGCGGTCATGCACAGAAACTGCAACCTGAGCCAACGTCTGATCCTCGCCGTGACTTCAGATGCTTGAGATATTGTTTCCGATCTGCAGGGGGTACCTACCGTGCCATCGGCCTTAAGCCCAAATCTATCTTGTGTTCTCAGACTTCTGTCCTCTAACTCCTGGCCCGGAAGTCCTCCATTTTGGCAATTCCGGACCCACAAGGCAGCACTCTGCCTGCCCTCTAAAAAAAATATCTTGCCTAATGAGGTGCCCAGGCACCTCAAATGAGGATAAACCTACAGGGAACTCGACTGTACCCAAATTATATAGTCTAACTTGGGCACTAGTGCACTGTCTGACACAACCTCAGCCAGAACCCCCTGACCAACACCCAGGCAGCTGTACGCACATTGAGCATATCCGACGCGTCATCGCTTTAGGTCGTCATCTCTTCGCAACTGCGATTTTTCAGGCTTCAGAACTTATACCTTATGTCCAATCACTGCTCATGATTGAAAATGGTGCAGAAATCAGAACACCTTCCCCATGGCAAGAGACCTTGTGATTGGCATGTTGTCCAAGGTCCAGTGTAGTTGAAACCAGTTTGGCCCATGAGGTCCACCCATGCTCTCGGGCCACTATTGTCACAAACACACATTTGACCCTCAGCCTGAGCCCAGTCTCAAGTAAGGCCGCTCAGTGACTGGATGAAGAGACAGCTTATTGGGCCTGCCAAGCCCCTAGGTCCCAATTTTTAACAATAGTTTGGGTTGTCCCTTCACTCTTCCCCAGGGCTCTGCTTTGGAATTCCTCTTTTGTTCGGACACCTGAGGTAATAAACCTGAAAGGAGACCTCCCATCCCACAGATTGACGAAAAAAATTGGGACCGCCCCAATCCACAGAAAGGAAGATTCGTCCATGGCCCATGATGCCTCCCCACATTCCACGGCCATCGTTGATATAAAATCTAGAGACAAAAGCTTGAGCAAGTGCCTCAGACTCGCTCTTTCTTCATATCCTGAAGAGTTCTGCTCATGGTGTGTAGATTGGGCCTGCCATACCTATGTCCCCAAACATAAGGTGAGTTTGTGTTTTCAGACTTCTGTCCTCAAAGTCCTGGGCCACACACCCTCCAGGCTGGGGCCCCTGGAGCCACACATTCGGACTGTGCCTACCCAATCCATGGGAATTCTGCCCATTCCATTGTCCAAAATCTTACAAATTGGGAGAACTCTCCAAAGTCCCCGAGGCAATCCCAATAGTGTAGGTCTCCAGGGACAAACAAGGGTGGTCTGACACCAGGTGAGCATCTACCTCCAATCATTCCATAGATGAATATCCCCAGAGAAGAAGAATGAACAAGACAGGACCCTAGGCCATAATCGAATACATTGCTTTGGTTTACAGGCATGTCTCTTCAAAAGTCTGGATTCCAATACCAGCATAATGGGTTTCCTGAGGCACCCATCAGAACAAATATCCTCTCCACAAGGAAACTTGTGCATGGGAACTATGTCAAAAGCTTAGGAGAATATTTAAGGGTCCCGGGGTCACCGCCCCATTCCAAGGCCCTCATGGACAGAAACACACATTAGGGCACATCCTCAGGAAAGTCCATTTCAACTCATCCACCCCGGTTGCTCCCGCAGAGGGATCCGATCTCAACTGTATTGTGGCTAGTAGACAATTGGATTGTGAGGCGGGCTTGCCTGGCATCCATCCTCCAACGGTGCTCTGGAGTCATTCCATATGGGATGTCCAGGAGCTGCCCAACAGGTCTTAATTGTCACACAGAAGGTATCATTGAAGGGGGCATTCCACCACTCCCAACGTCGGAAACCTCCATGGCCTTGAGATTCCACTCCTTTCATGAAGGGGCAGTCATGCACAGAAACTCCAACCTGAGCCAACGTCTGATCCTCGCCGTGACTTCAGATGCTTGAGATTTTGGTTGCGACTGCAGGGGGTACCAGCCGTGCCCTCGGCCTGAAACTCAACTCTAGCTCATGTTCTCAGACTTCTTTCCTCACACTCCTGTCCCAGAAGCCCTCATGTTTGGCAATTCCGGACCCACAATGCAGCACTCTCCCTGCCCTCCAGAAAAAATATCTTGCCTAATGAGGTGCTCAGGCACCTCAAATGAGGATAAACCTACAGGGCACTCGACTGTACCCAAATTATATAGTCTAACTTGGGCACTAGTGCACTGTCTGACACAACCTGAGCCAGAACCTCCTGACCAACACCCAGGCAGTTGACCGCACACTGAGCATATCAGATGCGCCATTACCTTAGATTGTCATCTCTTCCCAACTGCAGTTTTCAGGCTTCTGAACCTAGACCTTATCTCCAACCACTGACAAGGGTTGAAAATGATGCAGAAATCAAAACACCTTCCCCATGGCAACACCTTGTGATTGGCTTGTTGTCCAAGGTCCAGTGTAGTTGAAACCAGTGTGGCCCATGAGGCCCCGCCCATGCTCGCGTGCCACGTAGATCACAAACACACACTGTGACCCTCAGCCTGAGCCCAGCCCTCAAGTAAGGCCTCTCAGTAGCTGGTTGAAGAGACAGCTTATTGTGCCTGCCATGCCCTAGGCCCCAATTTTTAACCATAGTTTGGGTTTTCCCTTCAATTTTTCCAGGGCTCTGCTTTGGAATTCCTCTTTTGTTCAGACACCTGAGGTAATAAACCTGAAAGGAGACATCCCATCCCACAGATTGACGAAAAACAATTGTGATCGGGCCAAATCCACCGAGGGAAGATTCGTCCATGGCCCATTAGTCCTCCCCCATTCCACGGCCATCGTTGATATAAAATCCAAATGCAAAAGCCTGAGCAAGTGCCTCAGACTCGCTCTTTCTTCATATCCTGAAGATTTCTTCTCATGATTTGTAGATTGGGCCTGCCATACCTACATCCCCAAACATAAGCTGAGTTTGTGCTTTCAGACTTCTGTCCTCAAAGTACTGGGCCACACACCCTCATGCTGGGGCCTCTGAAGCCACACATTAGGACTGTGCCTACCCAATCCATGGGAATTCTGCTCATTCCATTGTCCAAAATCGTACAAATTAGGAGAGCTCTCCAAAGTCCCTGAGGCCAAACCAATAGTGTAGGTTTCCGGGGACAAACAAGGGCGGTAAGACACCAGATGAGCATCTACCTCCACTCATTCCATAGATGAATATCCCCAGAGAAGAAGAATGAACAAGACAGGACCCTAGGCCATAATCGAATACATTGCTTTGGTTTACAGGCATGTCTCTTCAAAAGTCTGGATTCCTATACCAGCATAATGGGTTTCCTGAGGCACCCATCAGAACAAATCTCCTCTCCACAAGGAAACTTGTGCATGGGAGCTATGTCAAAAGCTTAGGAGAATACTTCAGGGTCCCAGTGCCACCGACCCATTACAAGTCCCTCATGGACAGAAACACACATTAGGGCTCATCCTCAGGAAAGTCCATTTCAACTCAGCCACCCCGGTTGATCCCGCAGATTGATCCGATCTCAACTGTATTGTGGCTAATAGACAATTAGATTGCGTGGCGGGCTTCCCTGGCATCCATTCTCCAAGGGTGCTCTGGTCATTCCATATGGGATGTCCTGGGCTGCCCAACAGGTCTCAATTGTCACACAGAAGGAATCACTGAAGGGGGCATCCCACCACTCCCACGTCGGAAAACCTCCATGGCCTTGAGATTCTGCTCCGTTCATGAAGGGGCGGTCATGCACAGAAACTCCAACCTAGGCCAACGACTGATCCTCACCGTGACTTCAGATGCTTGAGATTATGGTTGCGACTGCAGGGGGTACCAGCCGTGCCCTCGGCCTCAAACTCAAGTCTAGCTTGTGTTCTCAGACTTCTGTCCTCACACTCCTGTCCCAGAAGCCCTCATGTTTGGCAATTCCGGACCCACAATGCAGCACTCTGCCTGCCCTCTAGAAAAAATATCTTGCCTAATGAGGTGCCCAGGCACCTCAAATGAGGATAAACCTACAGGGCACTCGACTGTACCCAAATTATATAGTCTAACTTGGGCACTAGTGCACTGTATGACACAACCTCAGCCAGAACCTCCTGACCAACACCCAGGCAGTTGACCGCACACTGAGCATATCAGATGCGCCATCGCCTTAGATTGTCATCTCTTCCCAACTGCGATTTTTCAGGCTTCAGAACCTAGACCTTATCTCCAACCACTGCCCAGGGTTGAACATGATGCAGAAATCAAAACACCTTCCCCATGGCAAGAGACCTTGTGATTGGCATGTTGTCCAAGGTCCAGTGTAGTTGAAACCAGTGTGGCCCATGTGGCCCCACCCATGCTCGCGGGCCACTATTGTCACAAACACACATTTGACCCTCAGCCTGAGCCCAGTCTCAAGTAAGGCCGCTCAGTGGCTGGATGAAGAGACAGCTTATTGGGCCTGCCAAGCCCCTATGCCGCAATTTTTAACCATAGTTTGGGTTGTCCCTTCACTCTTCCCCAGGGCTCTTCTTTGGAATTCCTCTTTTGTTCTGACACCTGAGGTAATAAACCTGAAAGGAGACCTCCCATCCCACAGATTGACGAAAAAAATAGGGAACCGCCCCAATGCACAGAAAGGAAGATTCGTCCATGGCCCATGATGCTTCCCCACATTCCATGGCCATCGTTGATATAAAATCCAGAGACAAAAGCCTGAGCAAGTGCCTCAGACTCGCTCTTTCTTCATATCCTGAAGAGTTCTTCTCATGGTTTGTAGATTGGGCCTGCCATACCTACGTCCCCAAACATAAGGTGAGTTTGTGTTTTCAGACTTCTGTCCTCAAAGTCCTGGGCCACACAGCCTCCAGGCTGGGGCCCCTGGAACCACACATTCGGACTGTGCCTACCCAATCCATGGGAATTCTGCCCATTCCATTGTCCAAAATCTTACAAATTGGGAGAACTCTCCAAAGTCCCCGAGGCAATCCCAATAGTGTAGGTCTCCAGGGACAAACAAGGGTGGTCTGACACCAGGTGAGCATCTACCTCCACTTATTCCATAGATGAATATCCCCAGAGAAGAAGAATGAACAAGACAGGACCCTAGGCCATAATCGAATACATTGCTTTGGTTTACAGGCATGTCTCTTCAAAAGTCTGGATTCCAATTCCAGCATAATGGGTTTCCTGAGGCACACATCAGAACAAATATCCTCTCCACAAGGAAACTTGTGCATGGGAGCTATGTCAAAAGCTTAGGAGAATACTTCAGGGTCCCGGGGCCACCGCCCCATTCCAAGGTCCTCATGGACACAAACACACATTAGGGCCCATCCTCAGGAAAGTCCATTTCAACTCATCCACCCCGGTTGCTCCCGCAGAGGGATCCGATCTCAACTGTATTGTGGCTAGTAGACAATTGGATTGTGAGGCGGGCTTGCCTGGCATCCATCGTCCAACGGTGCTCTGGAGTCATTCCATATGGGATGTCCAGGAGCTGCCCTTCAGGTCTTAATTGTCAAACAGAAGGAATCATTGAAGGGGGCATCCCACCACTCCCACGTCGGAAAACCTCCAAGGCCTTGAGATTCCGCTCCTTTCATGAAGGCGCAGTCATGCACAGAAACTCCAACCTGAGCCAACTTCTGATCCTCGCCGTGACTTCAGATGCTTGAGATTTTGGTTGCGACTGCAGGGGGTACCCGCCGTGCCCTCGGCCTGAAACTCAAGTCTAGCTCGTGTTCTCAAACTTCTGTCCTCACACTCCTGTCCCAGAAGCCCTCAAGTTTGGCAATTCCGGACCCACAATGCAGCACTCTGCCTGCCCTCTAGAAAAAATATCTTGCCTAATGAGGTGCCCAGGCACCTCAAATGAGGATAAACCTACAGGGCACTCGACTGTACCCAAATTATATAGTCTAACTTGGGCACTAGTGCACTGTATGAAACAACCTCAGCCAGAACCTCCTGACCAACACCCAGGCAGTTGACCGCACACTGAGCATATCAGATGCGCCATCGCCTTAGATTGTCATCTCTTCCCAACTGCGATTTTTCAGGCTTCAGAACCTAGACCTTATCTCCAACCACTGCCCAGGGTTGAAAATGATGCAGAAATCAAAACACCTTCCCCATGGCAAGAGACCTTGTGATTGGCATGTTGTCCAAGGTCCAGTGTAGTTGAGACCAGTGTGGCCCATGAGGCCCCGCCCATGCTCGCGTGCCACGTTGGTCACAAACACACACTGTGACCCTCAGCCTGAGCCCAGGCTTCAAGTAAGGCCTCTCAGTGGCTGGATGAAGAGACAGCTTATTGTGCCTGCCATGCCCCTAGGCCCCAATTTTTAACCATAGTTTGGGTTTTCCCTTCACTCTTCCCCAGGGCTCTGCTTTGGAATTCCTCTTTTGTTCAGACACCTGAGGTAATAAACCTGAAAGGAGAAATCCCATCCCACAGATTGACGAAAAACAATTGGGATCGGGCCAAATCCACAGAGAGGAAGATTCGTACATGGCCCATGAGTCCTCCCCCATTCCACGGCCATCGTTGATATAAAATCCAAATGCAAAAGCCTGAGCAAGTGCCTCAGACTCGTTCTTTCTTCATATCCTGAAGATTTCTTCTCATGATTTGTAGATTGGGCCTGTCATACCTACATCCCCAAACCTAAGCTGAGTTTGTGTTTTCAGACTTCTGTCCTCAAAGTCCTGGGCCACACTCCCTCATGCTGGGGCCTCTGAAGCCACACATTAGGACTGTGCCTACCCAATCCATGGGAATTCTGCCCATTCAATTGTCAAAAATCGTACAAATTAGGAGAACTCTCCAAAGTCCCTGAGGCCAAACCAATAGTGTAGGTCTCCGGGGACAAACAAGGGCGGTAAGACACCAGGTGAGCATCTACCTCCACTCATTCCATAGATGAATATCCCCAGACAAGAAGAATGAACAAGACAGGACCCTAGGCCATAATCGAATACATTGCATTGGTTTACAGGCATGTCTCTTCAAAAGTCTGGATTCCAATACCAGCATAATGGGTTTCCTGAGGCACCCATCAGAACAAATCTCCTCTCCACAAGGATACTTGTGCATGGGAGCTATGTCAAAAGCTTAGGAGAATACTTCAGGGTCCCAGTGCCACCGCCCCATTTCAAGGCCCTCATGGACACAAACACACATTAGTGCCCATCCTCAGGAAAGTCCATTTCAACTCAGCCACCCCGGCTGCTCTCGCAGAGGGATCCGATCTCAACTGTATTGTGGCTAGTAGACAATTGGATTGTGAGGCGGGCTTCCCTGGCATCCATTCTCCAAGGGTGCTCTGGTCATTCCATATGGGATGTCCTGGGCTGCCCAACAGGTCTCAATTGTCACACAGAAGGAATCATTGAAGGGGGCATCCCACCACTCCCACGTCGGAAAACCTCCATGGCCTTGAGATTCCGCTCCGTTCATGAAGGGGCGGTCATGCACAGAAACTGCAACCTGAGCCAACGTCTGATCCTCGCCGTGACTTCAGATGCTTGAGATATTGTTTCCGATCTGCAGGGGGTACCTACCGTGCCCTCGGCCTGAAGCCTATGTCTATCTTGTGTTCTCAGACTTCTGTCCTCAAACTCCTGGCCCGGAAGTCCTCCATTTTGGCAATTCCGGACCCACAAGGCAGCACTCTGCCTGCCCTCTAGAAAAAATATCTTGCCTAATGAGGTGCCCAGGCACCTCAAATGAGGATAAACCTACAGGGAACTCGACTGTACCCAAATTATATAGTCTAACTTGGGCACTAGTGCACTGTCTGACACAACCTCAGCCAGAACCCCCTGACCAACACCCAGGCAGCTGACCGCACACTGAGCATATCAGACGCGCCATCGCTTTAGGTCGTCATCTCTTCCCAACTGCGATTTTTCAGGCTTCAGAACTTATACCTTATGTCCAATCACTGCTCACGATTGAAAAGGGTGCAGAAATCAGAACACCTTCCCCATGGCAAGAGACCTTGTGATTGGCATGTTGTCCAAGGTCCAGTGTAGTTGAAACCAGTTTGGCCCATGAGGCCCCACCCATGCTCGCGGGCCACTATTGTCACAAACACACATTTGACCCTCAGCCTGAGCCCAGTCTCAAGTAAGGCCGCTCAGTGACTGGATGAAGAGACAGCTTATTGGGCCTGCCAAGCCCCTAGGTCCCAATTTTTAACAATAGTTTGGGTTGTCCCTTCACTCTTCCCCAGGGCTCTGCTTTGGAATTCCTCTTTTGTTCGGACACCTGAGGTAATAAACCTGAAAGGAGACCTCCCATCCCACAGATTGACGAAAACAATTGGGACCGCCCCAATGCACAGAAAGGAAGATTCGTCCATGGCCCATGATGCCTCCCCACATTCCACGGCCATCGTTGATATAAAATCCAGAGACAAAAGCCTGAGCAAGTGCCTCAGACTCGCTCTTTCTTCATATCCTGAAGAGTTCTGCTCATGGTGTGTAGATTGGGCCTGCCATACCTACGTCCCCAAACATAAGGTGAGTTTGTGTTTTCAGACTTCTGTCCTCAAAGTCCTGGGCCACACAGCCTCCAGGCTGGGGCCCCTGGAGCCACACATTCGGACTGTGCCTACCCAATCAATAGGAATTCTGACCATATCATTTTCCAAAATCTTACAAATTTGGAGAACTCTCCAAAGTCCCCGAGGCAAAACCAATAGTTTAGGTCTCCTGGGACAAACAAGGTGGTCTGACACCAGGTGAGCATCTACCTCCACTCATTCCATAGACGGATATCCCCAGAGAATAAGATTGAACCAGACAGGATCCTAGGCAATAGTCGGATCCATTGCTTTGGTTTACAGGCATGTCTCCTCAAGAGCCTGGATTCCAAGACCAGCATAAGGGTTTTCCTGTGGCACCCATCAGAACAAATCTCCTCTCCACAAGGAAACTTGTGCATGGGAGCCTTGTCAAAAGCTTAGGAGAATACTTCAGGGTCCCGGTGCCACCGCACCATTCCAAGGCCCTCATGGACACAAACACACATTAGGCCCCATCCTCAGGAAAGTCCATTTCAACTCAGCCACCCCGTTAGCTCTTGCAGAGCCATCCGATATCAACTGTATTGTTGCTAGGAGACAATTGGAATGCGAGGCGGGCTTCCCAGGCATCCATCCTCAAACGGTGCTCTGGAGGCATTCCATATGGGATGTCCTGGGGCTGCCTATCAGGTCTTGATTTTACTGCAGAAGGAATCTTTGAAGGGGGCATCACACAACTCCCAACGTGGGAAAAGCTCCATGGCCTTGAGATTCCGCTCCTTTCATGAAGGGGCAGTCATGCACAGAAACTACAACCTGAGCCAACGTCTGATTTTCGCCGTGACTTCAGATGCTTGAGATATTTTTTCCGATCTGCAGGGGGTAACTACCGTGCCCTAGGCCTGAAGCCCAAGTCTAGCTTGTTTTCTCAGACTTCTGTCCTCAAACTCTTGGCCCAGAAGTCCTCCATTTTGGCAATTCCGGACCCACAACGCAGCACTCTGCCTGCCCTCTAGAAAAAATATCTTGCCTAATGAGGTGCCCAGGCACCTCAAATGAGGATAAACCTACAGGGCACTCGACTGTACCCAAATTATATAGTCTAACTTGGGCACTAATGCACTGTATGACACAACGTGAGCCAGAACCTCCTGACCAACACCCAGGCAACTGACCGCACACTGAGCATATCAGATGCGCCATCGCATTAGATCGTCATCTCTTCCCAAATGCGATTTTTCAGGCTTCAGAACCTAGACCTTATCTCCAAACACTGCTCAAGATTGAAAATGATGCAGAAATCAGAACACTTTCGCATGGCAAGAGACCTTGTGATTGGCATGTTGTCCAAGGTCCAGTGTAGTTGTAACCAGGGTGGCCCATGAGGCCCCGCCCATGCTCGAGGGCCACAATTGTCACAAACACACATTTGACCCTCAGCCTGAGCCCAATCCTCAAGTAAGGCCTCTCAGTGGCTGGATGAAGAGACAGCTTATTGGGCCTGCCATGCCGCTAGGCCCCAATTTTTAACCATAGTTTGAGTTGTCCCTTCACTCTTCCCCAGGGCTCTGCTTTGGAATTCCACTTTTGTTCGGACACCTGAGGTAATAAACCTGAACGGAGACCTCCCAACCCACAGATAGACGAAAAATAATTTGGACCGGGCCAAATCGACAGAGAGGAAGATTCGTGCATGGCCCATGAAACCTCCCCACATTCCACGGCCATCGTTGATATAAGCCCAAAAGTTTGGCAATTCCGGACCCACAATGCAGCACTCTGCCTGCCCTCTAGAAAAAAATGATTGCCTCAAGAGCTGGCCAGGCACCTTCAATGAGGATATACCTCCACAGCACTCGACTTTACCCAAATTATATAGTCTAACCTGGGCAATAATGCACTGTCGGACACAACCTGAGCCCGGACCTCCTGACCAGACCGCACACTGAGCACATAAGACCCGCCATGGCCTTAGGTCATCATCTCTTCCTTACCTCAGTTTTCAGGCCTCAGAACCGAGACATTATTTTCAATCACTGCCCAGAGGTGAGTGTGATGCAGAAATCAGAACACCTCCTTACCCATTGTAAGAAACCTTGTGGTTGGCATGTTGTCCAACGTTCAGTGTAGGAGAAACCAGCATTCACCCTGAGGCCCCGCCCATTCTTGAGTGCGACAAGGGCATAAACACGCATTGTGACCCTCAGCATGAGTCCTGTCCTCTAGTAAGTCCTCTCAGTGACTGGACCATCAGATGTCATAATGGGCTTGATATGTCCCTAGGCCCCAATTTTTAACCAGATTTCTGATTGTCCAGTCACCCCCCCCCCCCAGGGCTCTACTCTGGAATCCCTCATTTGGTGGGACACCTGAGGTTAAAAAGAAAACAACATTAAAAAAAAAAACGGACTTCATCCATCCCATCCCACAGAGTGACCCCATATGCTTTGGACTGGTCCAAACCACCAGGGAGTAAGACTCGTCCATTTCCAATGAAGTCACCCAGAAATTTCACGACCATGAGTGACACGATATCCAGAGACAAAAACTTGAGCAAGAGCCTCACACTCGCCCTTTTCTCAAATCCCGAAAAGTTCTCCTCATGGTCTGTAGATAAGTCCTGCCATACCTATGACCTGAAACATAAGCCAAGTTTGTGCTTTTAGACAACTGTCCAAACAGCCCTGGCCTACACAACCTATAGGCTCAGGCCCCTGGAGCCAAACCTGAGGACTGTACTTGCCCTCTCCAAGGGAACTGTGTGTGCCCATTCCAATGGCCACATCCCTTCTAATAGGATAAACCTCCAAAGTCCTTGATTCATCTCATTAGTGGTGGCTTCCCAGGTCAAACAGGGGCAATGTGAGCCCATCTGAGCACCTACCTGTACTCAGACCCATAGACAGATGTCCCCAGAGGTAAAAAGGAAAGAACAGGCCCCTAGGCACTAATCATATCCATTGCTTTGGTTTCCAGGCATCTCTCCTCAGAGGCCTGGATTTCAATACCAGCATATGGCTGTTTCTTGACTAACCCCTCAGAAAATATCTCATTTACACATGGGAAACTTGCACGTTGGAGCTGTGTCAAAGCATCTGTTTAGGAGAACCCTTCAGGGCCCCAGTGCCACCCGTTCATTCCAAGGTCTCCATAGACACAAAAGCACATTAGAACACATCCATAGGAGAGTCCATTTCAACTCAGCCTCCTCGGTTGCTCCCCCAGACCCAGCAGATCTAACCTTTTTGTGTCTAGGAGACAATTGGAATGCGAGGTGGGCTACCCAGCCATGCATCCTTAAAACCCCGCTCAGAATCATTGGCCTGGAGCCAAACAACAGGTCTCAATTGTCCTGCAGAAGACACTTTGCAGTTTGGAGCTTCTCACAAATCCCAGAGTGGGAAAACCCCAATGGCCTCGTGATGCCCCCCCTTCGTGAAGGGGCCATCAGGGACAGAAACACCAACTTGAGCGATCGACTGATCCTCGCCCTGATCAGATGCACGAGATCTCGATTCAGGACTGTAGATTGTGCCATCGCTGATACAAAATCCAGAGACAAAAACCTGAGCAAGCGCCTCAGACATGCACTTTCTTCATATCCTGAAGAGTTCTTCTCATGGTTTGTAGATCGGCCCTGCCATAACTACGTCCCCAAACCTAAGCTGAGTTTGTGTTTTCAGACTTCTGTCCTCAAAGTCCTGGGCCACACACCCTCCAGGCTGGGGCCCCTGGAGCCACACATTAGGACTCTGCCTACCAATCCATGGGAATCTGCCCATTCCATTGTCCAAAATCGTACAAATTATGAGAAAACTCCAAAGTCCCTGAGACCATCCAAATAGTGTAGGTCGCTCGGAACAAACAAGGGCTGTCTGACACCAGCTGATAATCTACCTCCACTCATACCATACATGGATGTCCCCAGAGGAGAAGATTGAACCAGACAGGACCCTAGGCCATAATAGGATCCATTGCCTTGGTTTACAGGCATGTCTCCTCAAAAGCCTGATTCCAATACGAGCATAGGGGTTTTGCTGAGGCATCCATCAGAACTCATCTCGTCTCCACAAGGAAACCTGTGCATGGGAGCCATGTCCAAAGCATAGGAGATTACTTCAGAGTCCCGGTGCCACCGCCCCATTCCAAGGCCCTCATGGACACAAAAAAACATTAGGACCAATCCTCAGGAGAGTCCATTTCATCTCAGCCACCCCGGTTGCTCCCGCAGAGCCATCAGATCTAAACTGTCTTGTTGCTAGGAGACAATTGGAATGTGAGGCGGGCTTCCCATGCATCCATCCTTGAACGGTGCTCTGGAGTCATTCCATATTGGATGTCCTGGAGCTGTCCAACAGGTCTCAATTGTCGCGCAGAAGGAATCCTTGAAGGGGGCATCCCAAAACTCCCAACGTGGGAAAACCTCAATGGCCTCGAGATTCCGCTCCTTTCATGAAGCGGCCGTCAATGCACGGAATGTCCAACCTGAGCCAACGTCTGATCCTCGCCCTGACTTCAGATGCATGAGTATTGGTTCAGATCTGCAGGGTGAACCTGCCGTGCCCTCGCCCTGAAACCCAAGTCTAGCTTGCCTTCTCAGAATTCCGTCCTCACACTCCTGGCCCCGAAGCCCTCAAGTTTGACAATTCCGGACCCACAATGCAGCACTCTGCCTGCCCCCTAGAAAAAAATTATTGCATCATGAGCTGCACAGGCACCTTCAATGATGATAAACCTCCACAGCACACGACTTCACACAAATTATATAGTCTAACCTGGGCACTAATGCACTGTCGGACACAACCTGAGCCCGGACCTCCTGACCAACACCCGGAAAGAACAGAGCACACTGAGTACATAAGCCCTGCCATGGCCTTAGGTCATCATCTCTTCCCTACCTCAGTTTTCAGGCCTCAGAACCGAGACATTATCTCCAATCACTGCCCAGGGGTGAGTGTGATGCAGAAATCAGAACTCCTCCTTACCCATGGTAAGAAACCTTGTGGTTGGCACGTCGTCCAACGTTCAGTGTAGGAGAAACCAGCATTCACCCTGAGGCCCCGCCCAATCTTGAGTGCGACAAGGGCATAAACACGCATTGTGACCCTCAGCATGAGTCCTGTCCTCTAGTAAGTCCTCTCAGTGACTGGACCATCAGATGTCATAATGGGCTTGATATGTCCCTAGGCCCCAATTTTTAACCAGATTTCTGAATGTCCAGTCACCCCCCCAAGGGCTCTACTCAGGAATCCCTCATTAGGTGAGACACCTGAGGTTAAAAAGAAAACAACATCAAAAAAAAAAAAAAAAAACGGACCTCTTCCATCCCACAGAGTGACCCAAACGCTTTGGACTGGTCCAAACCACCAGGGAGTAAGACTCGTCCATTTCCAATGAAGTCACCCAGAAATTTCACGACCATGAGTGACACGATATCCAGAGACAAAAACTTGAGCCAGAGCCTCACACTCGTCCTTTTCTCAAATCCCGAAAAGTTCTCCTCATGGTCTGTAGATAAGTCCTGCCATACCTATGACCTGAAACATAAGCCAAGTTTGTGTTTTCAGACAACTGTCCAAACAGCCCTGGCCTACACAACCTATAGGCTCAGGCCCCTGGAGCCAAACCTGAGGACTGTACTTGCCCTCTCCAAGGGAATTGTGTGTGCCCATTCCAATGGCCACATCCCTTCTAATACGATAAACCTCCAAAGTCCCTGATCCATCTCATTAGTGGTGGCTTCCCAGGTAAAACAGGGGCAATCTGAGCCCATCTGAGCACCTACCTGTACTCAGACCCATAGACAGATGTCCCCAGAGGTAAAAAGGAAAGAACAGGCCCCTAGGCACTAATCATATCCATTGCTTTGGTTTCCAGGCATCTCTCCTCAGAGGCCTGGATTTCAAAACCAGCATATGGCTGTTTCTTGACTCACCCATCAGAAAACATCTCATCTACACATGGGAAACTTGCACGTTGGAGCTGTGTCAAAGCATCTGTTTAGGAGAACATTTCAGGGCCCCAGTGCCAACGCTTCATTCCAAGGTCTCCATCGACACAAAAGCACATTAGGACCCATCCATAGAAGAGTCCATTTCAACTCAGCCTCCTCGGTTGCTCCCCCAGATCCAGCAGATCTAACCTGTCTTGTGTCTAGGAGACAATTGGAATGCGAGGTGGGCTACCCAGCCATGCATCCTTAGAACCCTGCTCAGAATCATTGGCCTGGAGCCAAACAGCAGGTATCAATTGTCCTGCAGAAGACACTTTGCAGTTTGGAGCTTCTCACAAATCCCATCGTGGGAAAACCCCCATGGCCTCGTGATGCCCCCCCTTTGTGAAGGGGCCATCAGGGACAGAAACACCAACTTGAGCGATCGTCTGATCCTCGCCCTGACTTCAGATGCACGAGATCTCGATTCAGGTCTGTAGATTGTGCCATCGCTGATACAAAATCCAGAGACAAAAACCTGAGCCAGCGCCTCAGACTCACACTTTCTTCATATCCTGAAGATTTCTTCTCATGGTTTGTAGATCGGTCCTGCCATACCTACGTCCCCATACCTAAGCTGAGTTTGTGTTTTCAGAATTCTGTCCTCAAATCCAGGGCCGCACACCCTCCAGGCTGCGGCCCCTGGAGCCACACATTACGACTGTGCCTACCAATCCATGAGAATTCTGCCCATTCCATTGTCCAAAATCGTACAAATTAGGAGAAACCTCCAAAGTCCCTGAGGCCATCCCAATAGTGTAGGTCGCCCGGAACAAACAAGGGCTGTCTGACACCAGCTGATAATCTACCTCCACTCATACCATAAATGGATGTCCCCAGAGGAGAAGATTGAACCAGACAGGACCCTAGGCCATAATAGGATCCATTGCCTTGGTTTACAGGCATGTCTCCTCAAAAGCCTGATTCCAATACGAGCATAGGGGTTTTGCTGAGGCACTCAGCAGAACTCAGCTCGTCTCCACATGGAATCCTGTGCATGGGAGCCATGTCCAAAGCATAGAAGAGTACTTCAGGGTCCCGGTGCCACCGCCCCATTCCAAGGCCCTCATGGACACAAAAACACATTAGGACCCATCCTCAAGAAAGTCCATTTCAACTCAAACACCCCGGTTGCTCCCGCAGAGCCATCAGATCTAAACTGTCTTGTTGCTAGGAGACAATTGGAATGCGAAGCTGGCTTCCAGAAATCCATCCTCGAACGGTGCTCTGGAGTCATTCCATATGGGATGTCCTGGAGCTGTCCAACAGGTCTCAATTGTCTCGCAGAAGGAATCCTTGAAGGGGGCATCCCACAACTCCCAACGTGGGAAAACCTCAATGGCCTCGAGATTCCACTCCTTTCATGAAACGGCCATCATGCACAGAAACTCCAACCTGAGCCAACGTCTGATCCTCCCCTGATTCAGATGCATGAGTATTGGTTCAGATCTGCAGGGGTACCTGCCGTGCCCTCGCCCTGAATCCCAAGTCTAGCTTGTCTTTTCAGACTTCCGTCCTCACACTCCTGGCCCCGAAGCCCTCATGTTTGGCAATTCCGGACCCACAATGCAGCACTCTGCCTGCCCTCTAGAAAAAAATTATTGCCTCATGAGCTGCCCAGGCACCTTCAATGAGGATAAACCTCCACAGCACTGGACTTTACCCTAAGTATATATTCTAACCTGGGCCTTAATGCACTGTCGGACACAACCTAAGCCCGGACCTCCCGACCAACACCCGGAAAGCAGACCGCACACTGAGCACATAAGACCCGCCATGGCCTTAGGTCATCATCTCTTCCCTACCTCAGTTTTCAGGCCTCAGAACCGAGACATTATCTCCAATAACTGTCCAGGGGTGAGTGTGATGCAGAAATCAGAACACCTCCTTACACAGGGTAAGAAACCTTGTGGTTGGCACGTCGTCCAACGTTCAGTGTAGGAGAAACCAGCATTCACCCTGAGGCCCCGCCCATTCTTGAGTGGGACAAGGGCTTAAACACGCATTGTAAGCCTCAGCATGAGTCCTGTCCTCTAGTAAGTCCTCTCAGTGACTGGACCATTAGATGTCATAATGGGCTTGATATGTCCCCGGGCGCCAATTTTTAACCAGATTTCTGAATGTCCAGTCACCCCCCCCCCAGGGCTCTACTCAGGAATCCGTCATTAGGTGAGACACCTGAGGTTAAAAAGAAAACAACATCAAAAAAAAAAAAAACGGGCTTCTTCCATCCCACAGAGTGACCCCAAACGCTTTGGACGGGTCCAAACCACCAGGGAGTAAGACTCGTCCATTTCCCATGAAGTCACCCAGAAATTTCACGACCATGAGTGACACGATATCCAGAGACAAAAACTTGAGCAAGAGCCTCACACTCGCCCTTTTCTCAAATCCCGAAAAGTTCTCCTCATGGTCTGTAGTTTAAGTCCTGCCATACCTATGACCTGAAACATAAGCCAAGTTTGTTGTTTCAGACAACTGTCCAAACAGCCCTGGCCTACACAACCTACAGGCTCAGGCCCCTGGAGCCAAACCTGAGGACTGTACTTGCCCTCTCCAAGGGAATTGTGTGTGCCCATTCCAATGGCCACATCCCTTCTAATAGGATAAATCTCCAAAGTCCCTGATCCATCTCAATAGTGGTGGCTTCCCAAGTAAAACAGGGGCAATCTGAGCCCATCTGAGCACCTACCTGTACTCACACCAATAGACAGATGTCCCCAGAGGAAAAAAGGAAAGAACAGGCCCCTAGGCACTAATCATATCCATTGCTTTGGTTTCCAGGCATCTCTCCTCAGAGGCCTGGATTTCAAAACCAGCATATAGCTCTTTCTTGAGTCACCCATCAGAAAACATCTCATCTACCCTTGGGAAACTTGCACGTTGGAGCTGTGTCAAAGCCTCTGTTTAGAAGAACCCTTCAGGACCCCAGTGCCCCCGCTTCATTCCAAGGTCTCCATAGACACAAAAGCACATTAGACCCATCCAAAGGAGAGTCCATTTCAACTCAGCCTCCTCGGTTGCTCCCCCGATCCAGCAGATAACCTGTCTTGTTCCTAGGAGACAATAGGAATGCGAGGTGGGCTACCCAGCCATGCATCCTTAGAACCCTGCTCAGAATCATTGGCCTGGAGGGAAAAAAAAGGACTCAAATGTCCTCAGAAGACACTTTGCAGTTTGGAGCTTCTCACAACTCCCATCGTGGGAAAACCCCCATGGCCTCGTGATGCCGCCCCTTCGTGAAGGGGCCATCAGGGACAGAAACACAAACTTCAGCGATCGTCTGATCCTCGCCCTGACTTCAGATGCAAGAGATCTCGATTCACGTCTGTAGATTGTGCCGTCGCTGATACAAAATCCAGAGACAAAAACCTGAGCAAGCGCCTCAGACTCGCACTTTCTTAATATCCTGAAGAGTTCTTCTCAAGGTTTGTAGCTCAGGCCTGCCATACCTACGTCCCCTAACCTAAGCTGAGTTTGTGTTTTCAGACTTCTGTCCTCAAAGTCCTGGGCCACACACCCTCCAGGCTGGGGCCCCTGGAGCCACACATTAGGACTGTACCTAACAATCCATGGGAATTCTGCCCATTCCATTGTCCAAAATCGTACAAATTAGGAGAAACCTCCAAAGTCCCTGAGGCCATCCCAATAGTGTAGGTCGCCCGGAACAAACAAGGGCTGTCTGACACCAGCTGATAATCGACCACCACTCATACCATAAATGGATGTCCCCAGAGGAGAAGATTGAACCAGACAGGACCCTAGGCCATAATAGGATCCATTGCCTTGGTTTACAGGCATGTCTCCTCAAAAGCCTGATTCCAATACGAGCATAGGGGTTTTGCTGAGGCACCCAGCAGAACTCATCTCGTCTCCACAAGGAAACCTGTGCATGGGAGCCATGTCCAAAGCATAGGAGAGTACTTCAAAGTCCCGGTGCCACCGCCCCATTCCAAGGCCCTCATGGACACAAAAAAACATTAGGACCAATCCTCAGGAGAGTCCATTTCATCTCAGCCACCCAGGTTGCTCCCGCAGAGCCATCAGATCTAAACTGTCTTGTTGCTAGGAGACAATTGGAATGTGAGGCGGGCTTCCCATGCATCCATCCTTGAACGGTGCTCTGGAGTCATTCCATATTGGATGTCCTGGAGCTGTCCAACAGGTCTCAATTGTCCCGCAGAAGGAATCCTTGAAGGGGGCATCCCACAATTCCCAACGTGGGAAAACCTCAATGGCCTCGAGATTCCGCTCCTTTCATGAAGCGGCCGTCAATGCACGGAATGTCCAACCTGAGCCAACGTCTGATCCTCGCCCTGACTTCAGATGCATGAGTATTGGTTCAGATCTGCAGGGTGAACCTGCCGTGCCCTCGCCCTGAAACCCAAGTCTAGCTTGTCTTCTCAGAATTCCGTCCTCACACTCCTGGCCCCGAAGCCCTCAAGTTTGGCAATTCCGGACCCACAATGCAGCACTCTGCCTGCCCCCTAGAAAAAAATTATTGCATCATGAGCTGCACAGGCACCTTCAATGATGATAAACCTCCACAGCACACGACTTCACACAAATTATATAGTCTAACCTGGGCACTAATGCACTGTCGGACACAACCTGAGCCCGGACCTCCTGACCAACACCCGGAAAGAACAGAGCACACTGAGTACATAAGCCCTGCCATGGCCTTAGGTCATCATCTCTTCCCTACCTCAGTTTTCAGGCCTCAGAACCGAGACATTATCTCCAATCACTGCCCAGGGGTGAGTGTGATGCAGAAATCAGAACACCTCCTTACCCATGGTAAGAAACCTTGTGGTTGGCACGTCGTCCAACGTTCAGTGTAGGAGAAACCAGCATTCACCCTGAGGCCCCGCCCAATCTTGAGTGCGACAAGGGCATAAAAACTCATTGTGACCCTCAGCATGAGTCCTGTCCTCTAGTAAGTCCTCTCAGTGACTGGACCATCAGATGTCATAATGGGCTTGATATGTCCCTAGGCCCCAATTTTTAACCAGATTTCTGAATGTCCAGGCCCCCCCCCAAGGGCTCTACTCAGGAATCCCTCATTAGGTGAGACACCTGAGGTTAAAAAGAAAACAACATCAATAAAAAAAAAAAAAACGGACCTCTTCCATCCCACAGAGTGACCCCAAACGCTTTGGACTGGTCCAAACCACCAGGGAGTAAGACTCGTCCATTTCCAATGAAGTCACCCAGAAATTTCACGACCATGAGTGACACGATATCCAGAGACAAAAACTTGAGCCAGAGCCTCACACTCGTCCTTTTCTCAAATCCCGAAAAGTTCTCCTCATGGTCTGTAGATAAGTCCTGCCATACCTATGACCTGAAACATAAGCCATGTTTGTGTTTTCAGACAACTGTCCAAACAGCCCTGGCCTACACAACCTATAGGCTCAGGCTCCTGGAGCCAAACCTGAGGACTGTACTTGCCCTCTCCAAGGGAATTGTGTGTGCCCATTCCAATGGCCACATCCCTTCTAATACGATAAACCTCCAAAGTCCCTGATCCATCTCATTAGTGGTGGCTTCCCAGGTAAAACAGGGGCAATCTGAGCCCATCTGAGCACCTACCTGTACTCAGACCCATAGACAGATATCCCCAGAGGTAAAAAGGAAAGAACAGGCCCCTAGGCACTAATCATATCCATTGCTTTGGTTTCCAGGCATCTCTCCTCAGAGGCCTGGATTTCAAAACCAGCATATGGCTGTTTCTTGACTCACCCATCAGAAAACATCTCATCTACACATGGGAAACTTGCACGTTGGAGCTGTGTCAAAGCATCTGTTTAGGAGAACATTTCAGGGCCCCAGTGCCAACGCTTCATTCCAAGGTCTCCATCGACACAAAAGCACATTAGGACCCATCCATAGGAGAGTCCATTTCAACTCAGCCTCCTCGGTTGCTCCCCCAGATCCAGCAGATCTAACCTGTCTTGTGTCTAGGAGAGATTTGGAATGCGAGGTGGGCTACCCAGCCATGCATCCTTAGAACCCTGCTCAGAATCATTGGCCTGGAGCCAAACAGCAGGTATCAATTGTCCTGCAGAAGACACTTTGCAGTTTGGAGCTTCTCACAAATCCCATCGTGGGAAAACCCCCATGGCCTCGTGATGCCCCCCTTTGTGAAGGGGCCATCAGGGACAGAAACACCAACTTGAGCGGTCGTCTGATCCTCGCCCTGACTTCAGATGCACGAGATCTCGATTCAGGTCTGTAGATTGTGCCATCGCTGATACAAAATCCAGAGACAAAAACCTGAGCAAGCGCCTCAGACTCGCACTTTCTTCATATCCTGAAGATTTCTTCTCATGGTTTGTAGATCGGTCCTGCCATACCTACGTCCCCATCCTAAGCTGAGTTTGTGTTTTCAGACTTCTGTCCTCAAAGTCCTGGGCCACACACCCTCCAGGCTGGGGCCCCTGGAGCCACACATTAGGACTGTGCCTACCAATCCATGAGAATTCTGCGAATTCCATTGTCCAAAATCGTACAAATTAGGAGAAACCTCCAAAGTCCCTGAGGCCATCCCAATAGTGTAGGTCGCCCGGAACAAACAAGGGCTGTCTGACACCAGCTGATAATCTACCTCCACTCATACCATAAATGGATGTCCCCAGAGGAGAAGATTGAACCAGACAGGACCCTAGGCCATAATAGGATCCATTGCCTTGGTTTACAGGCATGTCTCCTCAAAAGCCTGATTCCAATACGAGCATAGGGGTTTTGCTGAGGCACTCAGCAGAACTCAGCTCGTCTCCACATGGAATCCTGTGCATGGGAGCCATGTCCAAAGCATAGAAGAGTACTTCAGGGTCCCGGTGCCACCGCCCCATTCCAAGGCCCTCATGGACACAAAAACACATTAGGACCCATCCTCAGGAAAGTCCATTTCAACTCAACCACCCCGGTTGCTCCCGCAGAGCCATCAGATCTAAACTGTCTTGTTGCTAGGAGACAATTGGAATGCGAAGCTGGCTTCCAGGCATCCATCCGCGAACGGTGCTCTGGAGTCATTCCATATGGGATGTCCTGGAGCTGTCCAACAGGTCTCAATTGTCTCGCAGAAGGAATCCTTGAAGGGGGCATCCCAAAACTCCCAACGTGGGAAAACCTCAATGGCCTCGAGATTCCACTCCTTTCATGAAATGGCCATCATGCACAGAAACTCCAACCTGAGCCAACGTCTGATCCTCCCCCTGATTCAGATGCATGAGTATTGGTTCAGATCTGCAGGGGTACCTGCCGTGCCCTCGCCCTGAATCCCAAGTCTAGCTTGTCTTTTCAGACTTCCGTCCTCACACTCCTGGCCCCGAAGCCCTCATGTTTGGCAATTCCGGACCCACAATGCAGCACTCTGCCTGCCCTCTAGAAAAAAATTATTGCCTCATGAGCTGCCCAGGCACCTTCAATGAGGATAAACCTCCACAGCACTGGACTTTACCCTAAGTATATATTCTAACCTGGGCCTTAATGCACTGTCGGACACAACCTAAGCCCGGACCTCCCGACCAACACCCGGAAAGCAGACCGCACACTGAGCACATAAGACCCGCCATGGCCTTAGGTCATCATCTCTTCCTTACCTCAGTTTTCAGGCCTCAGAACCGAGACATTATCTCCAATAACTGTCCAGGGGTGAGTGTGATGCAGAAATCAGAACACCTCCTTACACACGGTAAGAAACCTTGTGGTTGGCACGTCGTCCAACGTTCAGTGTAGGAGAAACCAGCATTCACCCTGAGGCCCCGCCCATTCTTGAGTGGGACAAGGGCTTAAACACGCATTGTAAGCCTCAGCATGAGTCCTGTCCTCTAGTAAGTCCTCTCAGTGACTGGACCATTAGATGTCATAATGGGCTTGATATGTCCCTAGGCGCCAATTTTTAACCAGATTTCTGAATGTCCAGTCACCCCCCCCCAGGGCTCTACTCAGGAATCCGTCATTAGGTGAGACACCTGAGGTTAAAAAGAAAACAACATCAAAAAAAAAAAACAAAAACGGGCTTCTTCCATCCCACAGAGTAACCCCAAACGCTTTGGACGGGTCCAAACCACCAGGGAGTAAGACTCGTCCATTTCCCATGAAGTCACCCAGAAATTTCACGACCATGAGTGACACGATATCCAGAGACAAAAACTTGAGCAAGAGCCTCACACTCGCCCTTTCCTCAAATCCCGAAAAGTTCTCCTCATGGTCTGTAGTTTAAGTCCTGCCATACCTATGACCTGAAACATAAGCCAAGTTTGTTGTTTCAGACAACTGTCCAAACAGCCCTGGCCTACACAACCTACAGGCTCAGGCCCCTGGAGCCAAACCTGAGGACTGTACTTGCCCTCTCCAAGGGAATTGTGTGTGCCCATTCCAATGGCCACATCCCTTCTAATAGGATAAATCTCCAAAGTCCCTGATCCATCTCAATAGTGGTGGCTTCCCAAGTAAAACAGGGGCAATCTGAGCCCATCTGAGCACCTACCTGTACTCACACCAATAGACAGATGTCCCCAGAGGTAAAAAGGAAAGAACAGGCCCCTAGGCACTAATCATATCCATTGCTTTGGTTTCCAGGCATCTCTCCTCAGAGGCCTGGATTTCAAAACCAGCATATAGCTCTTTCTTGAGTCACCCATCAGAAAACATCTCATCTACCCTTGGGAAACTTGCACGTTGGAGCTGTGTCAAAGCCTCTGTTTAGAAGAACCCTTCAGGGCCCCAGTGCCCCCGCTTCATTCCAAGGTCTCCATAGACACAAAAGCACATTAGACCCATCCAAAGGAGAGTCCATTTCAACTCAGCCTCCTCGGATGCTCCCCCGATCCAGCAGATAACCTGTCTTGTTCCTAGGAGACAATAGGAATGCGAGGTGGGCTACCCAGCCATGCATCCTTAGAACCCTGCTCAGAATCATTGGCCTGGAGGGAAAAAAAAGGACTCAAATGTCCTCAGAAGACACTTTGCAGTTTGGAGCTTCTCACAACTCCCATCGTGGGAAAACCCCCATGGCCTCGTGATGCCGCCCCTTCGTGAAGGGGCCATCAGGGACAGAAACACAAACTTCAGCGATCGTCTGATCCTCGCCCTGACTTCAGATGCACGAGATCTCGATTCACGTCTGTAGATTGTGCCATCGCTGATACAAAATCCAGAGACAAAAACCTGAGCAAGCGCCTCAGACTCGCACTTTCTTCATATCCTGAAGAGTTCTTCTCAAGGTTTGTAGCTCAGGCATGCCATACCTACGTCCCCAAACCTAAGCTGAGTTTGTGTTTTCAGACTTCTGTCCTCAAAGTCCTGGGCCACACACCCTCCAGGCTGGGGCCCCTGGAGCCACACATTAGGACTGTACCTAACAATCCATGGGAATTCTGCCCATTCCATTGTCCAAAATCGTACAAATTAAGAGAAACCTCCAAAGTCCCTGAGGCCATCCCAATAGTGTAGGTCGCCCGGAACAAACAAGGGCTGTCTGACACCAGCTGATAATCGACCTCCACTCATACCATAAATGGATGTCCCCAAGGAAATGATTGAACCAGACAGGACCCTAGGCCATAATAGGATCCATTGCCTTGTTTTACAGACATGTCTCCTCAAAAGCCTGATTCCAATAGGAGCATAGGGGTTTTGCTGAGGCACCCAGCAGAACTCATCTCGTCTCCACAAGGAAACCTATGCATGGGAGCCATGTCCAAAGCATAGGAGAGTACTCAAGGTCCCGGTGCCACCGCCCATTCCAAGGCCCTCATGGACACAAAAACACATTACGACCGATCCTCAGGAAAGTCCATTTCAACTCAGCCACCCCCGATGCTCCCGCAGAGCCGTCAGATCTAAACTGTCTTGTTACTAGGAGACAATTGGAATGCGAGGCGGGCTTCCCAGGCATCCATCCTCGAATGGTGCCCTGGAGTCATTCCATATGGGATGTCCTGGAGCTGTCCAACAGGTCTCAATTGTCGCGCAGAAGGAATCCTTGAAGGGGGCATCCCACAACTCCCAACGTGGGAAAAACTCAATGGCCTCGAGATTCCGCTCCCTTCATGAAGCGGCCTTCATGCACGGAAACTCCAACCTGAGCCAACGTCTGATCCTCGCCCTGACTTCAGATGCATGTGTATTGTTTCAGACCTGCAGGGGTACCTGCCGTGCCCTCGCCCTGAAACCCAAGTCTAGCTTGTCTTCTCAGACTTCCGTCCTCACACTCCTGGCACGGAAGCCCTCAAGTTTGGTAATTCCGGACCGACAATGCAGCACTCTGCCTGCCCTCTTGAAAAAAATTATTGCCTCATGAGCTGCCCAGGCACCTTCAATGAGGATAAACCTCCACAGCACTCGACTTCACCCAAATTATATAGTCTAACCTGGGCACTAATGCACTGTCGGACACTTCCTGAACCCGGACCTCCTGACCAACACCCGGAAAACAGACCGCACACTGAGCACATAAGACCCGCCATGGCCTTAGGTCATCATCTCTTCCCTACTTCAGTTTTCAGGCCTCAGAACCGATGCCTGTCCAGGGGTGAGTGTGATGCAGAAATCAGAACACCTCCTTACCCATTGTAGGAAACCTTGTGGCACGTCGTCCAACGTTCAGTGTGTAGGAGAGACCAGCATTCACCCTGAGGCCCCGCTCATTCTTGAGTGCGACTAGGGCATAAACACGCATTGTGACCCTCAGCATGAGTCCTGTCCTCTAGTAAGTCCTCTCAGTGACTGGACCATTAGATGTCATAATGGGCTTGATATGTCCCTAAGCCCCAATTTTTAACCAGATTTCTGATTGTCCAGTCACCCCCCCCCAGGGCTCTACTCTGGAATCCCTCATTTGGTGAGACACCTGAGGTTAAAGAGAAAACAACATAAAAAAAAAAAAACGGACTTATTCCATCCCACAGTGTGACCCCAAACGCTTTGGACTGGTCCAAACCACCAGGGAGTAAGACTCGTCCATTTGCCATGAATTCACCCAGAAATTTCACGACCATGAGTGACACGATATCCAGAGACAAAAACTTGAGCAAGAGCCTCACATTCGCGATTCTCTCAAATCCCGAAAAGTTCTCCTCATGGTCTGTAGATAAGTCCTGCCATACCTATGACCTGAAACATAAGCCAAGTTTGTGTTTTCAGACAACTGTCCAAACAGCCCTGGCCTACACAACCTACAGTCTCAGGCCCCTGGAGCCAAACCTGAGGACTATACTTGCCCACTCCAAGGGAATTGTGTGTGCCCATTCCAATGGCCACATCCCTTCTAAGAGGATAAACCTCCAAAGTCCCTGATCGATCTCATTAGTGGTGGCTTCCCAGGTAAAACAGGGGGCAATCTGAGCCCATCTGAGTACCTACCTGCACTCAGACCCATAGACAGATGTCCCCAGAGGTAAAAAGGAAAGAACAGGCCCCTAGGCACTAATCATATCCATTGCTTTGGTTTCCAGGCATCTCTCCTCAGAGGCCTGGATTTCAAAACCAGCATATGGCTGTTTCTTGACTCACCCATCAGAAAACATCTCATCTACATTGGGAAACTTGCACGTTGGAGCTGTATCAAAGCCTCTGTTTAGGAGAACCCTTCAGGGCCCCAGTGCCACTGCTTCATTCCAAGGTCTCCATCGACACAAAAGCACATTAGGACCCATCCATAGGAGAGTCCATTTCAACTCAGCCTCCTCGATTGCTCCCCCAGATCCAGCAGATCTAACGTGTCTTGTTTCTAGGAGACAATTGGAATGCGAGGTGGGCTACCCAGCCATGCATCCTTAGAACCCTGCTCAAATCATTGGCCTAGAGCCAAACAACAGGTCTCAATTGTCCTTCAGAAGACACTTTGCAGTTTGGAGTTTCTCACAAATTTCATCGTGGGAAAACCCCCATGGCCTCGTGATGCCGCCCCTTCGTGAAGGGGCCATCAGGGACAGAAACACCAACTTGAGCGATCGTCTGATCCTCGCCCTGACTTTAGATGCACAAGATCTCGATTCAGTTTTGTAGATTGTGCCATCGCTGATACAAAATCCAGAGACAAAACCTGTGCAAGTGCCTCAGACTCGCACTTTCTTCATATCCTGAAGAGTTCTTCTCATGGTTTGTAGATCGGGCCTGCCATACCTACGTCCCCATACCGAAGCTGAGTTTGTGTTTTCCGACTTCTGTCCTCAAAGTCCAGGGCCACAAACCCTCCAGACTGAAGCCCCTGGAGCCACACATTAGGACTGTGCCTACCAATCCATGGGAATTCTGCCCATTCCATTGTCCAAAATCGTACAAATTAGGAGAAACCTCCAAATTCCCTGAGGCCATCCCAATAGTGTAGGTCGCCTTGAACAAACAAGGGCTGTCTGACACCAACTGATAATCTACCTCCACTCATATCATAAATGGATGTCCCCAAGGAGAAGATTGAACCAGACAGGACCCTAGGACATAATAGGATCCATTGCCTTGGTTTACAGGCATGTCTCCTCAAAAGCCTGATTCCAATACGAGCATTGGGGTTTTGCTGAGGCACCCAGCAGAACTCATCTCGTCTCCTCAAGGAAACCTGTGCATGGGAGCCATGTCCAAAGCATAGGAGAGTACTTCAGGGTCCCGGTGCCACAGCCCCATTCCAAGGCCCTCATGGAAACAAAAACACATTAGGACCCATCCTCAGGAAAGTCCATTTCAACTCAGCCACCCCGGTTGCTCCCGCAGAGCCATCAGATCTAAACTGTCTTGTTGCTAGGAGACAATTGGAATGCGATGCGGGCTTCCCAGGCATCCATCTCGAACGGTGCTCTGGAGTCATTCCATATGGGATGTCCTGGAGCTGTCCAACACGTCTCAATTGTCGCGCAGAAGGAAACCTTGAAGGGGGCATCCCACAACTCCCAACGTGGAAAAACTCAATGGCCTCGAGATTCCGCTCCATTCATGAAGCGGCCGTCATGCACGGAAACTCCAACCTGAGCCAACGTCTGATCCTCGCCCTGAATTCAGATGCATGAGTATTGGTTCAGATCTGCAGGGGGTACCTGCCGTGCCCTCGCCCTGAAACCCAAGTCTAGCTTGTCTTCTCAACTTCGGTCCTCACATTCCTGGCCCTGAAGCCTTCAAGTTTGGCAATTCCGGACCCACAATGCAGCAATCTGCCTGCCCTCTAGAAAAAATTATTGCCTCATGAGCTTCCCAGGAACCTTCAATGAGGATAAACCTCCACAGCACTCTACTTCACCCAAATTATATAGTCTAACCTGAGCACTAATGCACTGTCGGACAAAACCTGAGCCCGGACCTCCTGATCAACACCCGGAAAGCAGACCGCACACTGAGCACATAAGACCCACCATGGCCTTAGGTCATCATCTCTTCGCTATCTCAGTTTTCAGGCCTCAGAACCGAGACATTATCTCCAATCACAGCCCAGGGGTGAGTGTGATGCAGAAATCAGAACACCTCCTTACACATGGTAAGAAACCTTGTGGTTGGCACGTCGTGCAACGTTCAGTGTAGGAGAAACCAGCATTCACCTTGAGGCCCCGCCCATTCTTGAGTGTGACAAGGGTATAAACACTCATTTTGACCCTCAGCATGGGTCCTTTCTTCTAGTAAGTCCTCTCAGTGACTGGACCATTAGTTGTCATAATGGGTTTGGTATGACACTAGGCCCCAATTTTTAACCAGATTTCTGATTGTCCAGTCACCCCCGCCTAGGGCTTTACTCTGGAATCCCTCATTTGGTGGGACACCTGAGGTTAAAAACAAAACAACATCAAAAAAAAAAAAAAACGGACTTCTTCCTTTCCACAGAGTGACCCCAAACGCTTTGGACTGGGCCAAACCACCAGGGAGTAAGACTCGTCCATTTCCCATGAAGTCACCCAGAAATTTCACGACCATGAGTGACATGAT
Source organism: Mustela nivalis (assembly GCF_964662115.1). Lineage (NCBI taxonomy): Eukaryota > Metazoa > Chordata > Mammalia > Carnivora > Mustelidae > Mustela > Mustela nivalis. The sequence continues at coordinate 102,831 of NW_028136343.1, read as the reverse complement.
ATCCAGAGACAAAAACTTGAGCAAGAGCCTCACACTCGCCCTTTTATCAAATCCCAAAAAGTTCTCCTCATGGTCTGTAGATAAGTCCTGCCATACCTATGACCTGAAACATAAGCCAAGTTTGTGTTTTCAGACAACTGTCCAAACAGCCCTGGCCTACACAACCTACAGGCTCAGGCCCCTGGAGCCAAACCTGAGGACTGTACTTGCCCTCTCCAAGGGAATTGTGTGTGCCCATTCCAATGGCCACATCCCTTCTAATAGGATAAACATCCAAAGTCCCTGATCCATCTCATTATTGGTGGCTTCCCAGGTAAAACAGGGGCAATCTGATCCCTTCTGAGCACCTACCTGTACTCAGACCCATAGACAGATGTCCCCAGAGGTAAAAAGGAAAGAACAGGCCCCTAGGCACTAATCATATCCATTGCTTTGGTTTCCAGGCATCTCTCCTCAGAGGCCTGGATTTCAAAACCAGCATATGGCTGTTTCTTGACTCACCCATCAGAAAATATCTCATCTAAACATGGGAAACTTGCACGTTGGAGCTGTGTCAAAGCCTCTGTTTAGGAGAACCCTTCAGGTCCCCAGAGCCACGGCTTCATTCCACGGTCTCCATAGAAACAAAAGCACATTAGGACCCATCCATAGGGGAGTCCATTTCAACTCACTCTCCTCGGTTGCTCCCCCAGATCCAGCAGATCTAACCTATCTTGTTTCTAGGAGACAATTGGAATGTGAGGTGGGCTACCCAGCCATTCATCCTTAGAACCCTGCTCAGAATCATTGGCCTGGAGCCAAACAACAGGTCTCAATTGTCCTGCAGAAGACACTTTGCAGTTTGGAGCTTCTCACAAATCCCATCGTGGGAAAATCCCCATGACCTCGTGATGCCGCCCCTTCGTGAAGGGCCCATCAGGGACAGAAACACCAACTTGAGCGATCGTTTGATCCTCGCCTGACTTCAGATGCACCTGATTTCGATTGAGGTCTGTAGATTGTGCCATCGCTGATACAAAATCCAGAGACAAAAACCTGAGCAAACACCGCAGACTCGCACTTTCTTCATATCCTGAAGAGTTCTTCTCATGGTTTGTAGATCGGGCCTGCCATACCTATGTCCCCAAAACTAGGATGAGTTTGTGTTTTCAGACTTCTGTCCTCAAAGTCCTGGGCCACACATCCTCTAGTCTGGGGCCCCTGGAGCCACACATTAGGACTGTGCCTACCAATCCATGGGAATTCTGCCCATTCCATTGTCCAAAATCGAACAAATTAGGAGAAACCTCCAAAGACCCTGAGGCCATCCCAATAGCGTAGGTCGCCCGGAACTAACAAGGGCTGTCTGACACCAGCTGATAATCTACCTCCACTCATACCATAAATGGATGTCCCCAGAGGAGAAGATTGAACCAGACAGGACACTAGGCCATAATAGGATCCATTGCCTTGTTTTACAGGCATGTCTCCTCAAAAGCCTGATTCCAATATGAGCATAAGGGTTTTGCTGAGGCACCCAGCAGAACTCATCTCGTCTCCACAAGGAAACCTATGCATGGAAGCCATGTCCAAAGCATAGGAGAGTACTTCAGGTACCCGTTGCCACCGCCCCATTCCAGGGCCATCATGGACACAAAAACACATTAGGACCCATCCTCAGGATAGTCCATTTCAACTCAGCCACCCCGGTTGCTCCGCAGAGCCATCAGATCTAAATTGTCTTGTTGCTAGGAGACAATTGGAATGCGAGGCGGGCTTCCCAGGCATCCGCCTCGAACGGTGCTCTGGAGTCATTCCATATGGGATGTCCTGGAGCTGTCCAACAGGCCTCAATTGTCCCGCAGAAGGTATCCTTGAAGGTGCATCCCACAACTCCCAAAGTGGGAAAATCTCAATGGCCCTGAGATTCCGCTCCCTTCATGAAGCGGCCATCATGCACAGAAACTCCAACCTGAGCCAACGTCTGATCCTCGCCCTGAATTCAGATGCATGAGTATTGGTTCAGATCTGCAGGGGGTACCTGCCGTGACCTAGCCCTGAAACCAAGTCTAGCTAGTCTTCTCAGACTGCCGTCCTCACACTCCTGGCCCCGAAGCCCTCAAGTTTGGCAATTCCGGACACACAATGCAACACTCTGCCTGCCCTCTAGAAAAAATTTATTGCCTCATGAGCTGCCCAGGCACCTTCAATGAGGATAAACCTCCACAGCACTCGACTTCACCCAAATTATATAGTCTAACCTGGGAACTAATGCACTGTCGGACACAACCTGAGCCCGGACTTCCCGAGCAACTCCCAGAAAGCAGACCACAAACTGAGCACATAAGACCCGCCAAGGCCGTAGGTCATCATCTCTTCCCTACCTCAGTTTTCAGGCCTCAGAAACGAGACATTATCTCCAATCACTGCCCAGGGGTGAGTGTGATGCAGAAATCAGAACACCTCCTTACCCATGGTAAGAAACCTTGTGTTTGGCACGTCATCCAACGTTCAGTGTAGAAGAAACCAGCATTCACCCTGAGGCCCCGCCCATTCTTGAGTGCGACAAGGGCATAAACACGCATTGTGACCCTCAGCATGAGTCCTGTCCTCTAGTAAGTCCTCTCAGTGACTGGACCATTAGATGTCATAATGGGCTTGATATGTCCCTAGGTCCCAATTTTTAACCAGATTTCTGATTGTCCAGTCAACCCCCCCCCCCCGAGGGCTCTACTCTGGAATCCCTCATTTGGTGGGACACCTGAGGTTAAAAAGAAAACAACATCAAAAAAAAAAAAATAAACGGACTTCCTCTATCCCACAGAGTGACCCCAAACGCTTTGGACTGGGCCAAACCACCAGGGAGTAAGACTCGTCCATTTCCCATGAAGTCACCCAAAAATTTCACGACCATGAGTGACAAGATATCCAGAGACAAAAACTTGAGCAAGAGCCTCACACTCGCCCTTTTCTCAAATCCCGAAATGTTCTCCTCATGGTCTGTATATAAGTCCTACCATACCTATGACCTGAAACATAAGCCAAGTTTGTGTTTTCAGACAACTGTCCAAACAGTCCTGGCCTACACAACCTACAGTCTTAGGCCCCTGGAGCCAAACCTGAGGACTGTACTTGCCCTCTCCAAGGGAATTGTGTGTGCCCATTCCAATGGCCACATTCCTTCTAATAGGATAAACCTCCAAAGTCCCTGATCCATCTCATTAGTGGTAGCTTCCCAGGTAAAACAGGGGCAATCTGAGCCCATCTGAGCACCTACCTGTACTCAGACCCATAGACAGATGTCCCCAGAGGTAAAAAGCAAAGAACAGACCCCTAGTCACTAATCATATCCATTGCTTTGGTTTCCAGGCATCTCTCCTCAGAGGCCTGGATCAAAACCAGCAAAGGCTGTTTCTTGACTCACCCATCAGAAAACATCTCATCTACACATGGGAAACTTGCACGTTGGAGCTGTTTTCAAAGGCTCTGTTTAGGAGAACCCTTCAGGGCCTCAGTGCCACCGCTCTTTCCAAGGTTCCATAGACACAAAAGCACATTAGGACCCATCCACAGGAGAGTCCATTTCAACTCAGCCTCCTCGGTTTCTCCCCTAGATCCAGCAGAACTAACCTGTCTTGATGCTAGGAGACAATTGGAATGCGAGGTGGGCTACCCAGCCATCCATCCTTAGAACCCTGCTCAGAATCATTGGCTTGGAGCCAACAACAGGTCTCAATTGTCCTGCAGAAGACACTTTGCAGTTTGGAGCTTCTCACAATTCCCTTTGTGGGAAAACCGCCATGGCCTCGTGATGCCCCCCTTTATGAAGGGGCTATCAGGGTCAGATACTCCAACCTGAGCGATCGTCTGATCCTCGCCCTGACTTCAGATGCACGAGATCTCTATTCAGTTCTGTAGATTGTGCCTGCCATATCCTCACCCAGAAACTGAAGCCTAGCTAGTGTTCTCAGACTTCTGTCCTCAGACTACTGACCCAGAAGCCCTCCATTTTGGCAATCCAGAACTACAAAGCAGCACTCTGCCTGCCCTCCAGAAGAAAAACATTGCCCTCTGGGGCTACCAAGTAACCCCAAGTGAGGATCAGCCTGCGCCTACCTTGGCTGTACCCCAAATACATAGGCTGACCAGGGCACTAATGCCCTTTCTGACACTGCCTGAGCCTAGACCTCCTGGCCGCACCAAGACAGCTGGCCGCACACTGAGCACATCGAGCCGCCAAGGCCTTAGGACGTCATCTCTTTCCACCTCGGTTTTCAGGCTTCAGAACCTAGACCTTATCTCTATTCACTGCCCAGACCTGAACCTAATGCAGAAATCAGAATTCCTTCCCCAGGGCAAGAAACCTTGTGGTTGGCATGTTGTCCAATGTTATGTTTAGTTGAAACCAGTGTGGCCCATGAGGCCCCGCTCATGCTTGCTTTCCAAGCCCCCATACACACAATCCTCACCAGTGTTTGAGTTTACCAGTCGCCCAGCCCGTACCTGGGGCTCTGCTCTGGAATCCCTTTCTTGGAGAGACACATGTGTCAGAAAACACGACTCCACCCTTACCAGAAAATGACCCCAAACTCTTGGGAGCTGGGACAAATCCCCAGAGAGGGATAGTCGTCCATAGTCCCTGAGGCCACCTTTCCAATCCACGGCTATCCCGGACACAACATCCAGAGACAAAAGCCTGAAGGAACGCCTCCCATTCGCCCTTGTTTCAGAGGCCCAGGAGCTCCCTCTCGGGCTGTACATCCGGCCTGCCATACGCTAGGCGCCACTCATGAGCTGAGTTTGTGTTTTCAGACTTTTGTGCCCACAGCCTGGACCCACAAAACCTCCAGGCTAGGGCCTCTGGAGACACAGCGAAAGATTGTGCCTGCCCTCTCCAAGGAAATTGTGCCCAATCCATTGACCACAACCCTACAGGTTAGGGAAAAGCTCCAAGGCCCCTGAGGCCATCAATAGTGTAGGCCACCCTGGACTAAGAAGGGCTCTCTGACACCAGCGGAGCATCTATCTCCACTTAGACTCTCAGACAGTGTCCCCAGAGACAGAAGGTTGAAATGGACAGGCCCCAGGCCCTAATCTGAACTTTAGCTTTGGTTTCCATGTGTCCGTCCTCAGAAGACTGTTTTCGTAGACCAGCACACGGAGCTTTTCTGAGGCACCAAACCAAACCTCTCTTGTCTTCTCATGGGAAGCTTACTTACTGGGGATGTATCAAACCCTTCAGGTAGGAGAGTTCCGCAGGGCCACAGAACAACCAGCACATTCCAAGGTCTCCATGGACTCAAACGCACATTATGACGCATCCTCAGGAGAGGCCATTTCAACTCAGCCCCCTGGGTAGCGTGCCCCAGAGGCACCAGATCAAACATATCTTGTGGCTAATGGCCAATGGGAATGCGAGGCATGCTGTACAGGGATCCATCCTTCGAACCCTGCTCTACAGTCCTTCCGTATCCTATGTCCTGGAGCCATGTAACAGGACTCGAATGTCCCGCAGAAGGAAACCTTGTGGTTGGGGTAACCTCCAAACTCAGCGTGGGAAAACTTTCTTGGCCTCATGAGGCCCCCGCTTCATGAAGGTGCCATCATGGCCAAAAACTCCAGCCTCAGCCAACGTCTGATCCTCAGCCTGACTTCAGATGCAGGAGATTTTGATTCAGCCTCTGCAGAGTGGGCCTGCTCTGCCCTTGGCTCCATTCCTCACCCTAGCTTGTGTTTTCAGACTTCTGTCCTCACATTCTGGGCCCACAAACCCACCCTCCTGGAAATTCTGGGGCCACAATGAAGCACTCTGCCTGCCTTCCAGGAGAAAAACATTGTCTATGGTGCTGCCCAGAACCCCAAATGAGGACCAAACAGCTTGGCCATCGGCAACACCCCAATTGCATAGGCTACCTTAAACACTGATGCTCTGTCGCAAATTGCCTGAGCCCAGACCTTCCAACAGACACCGACACAGCTGGCTGCACACCCAGCACATTGGACCAGCCACTGCCTTAGGCCACCATCCATTCACAACCTGGGTTTTCAGTCATCGGAACCTGGACCTTATCTCCAATTCCTGCACACGGGGGAACCTGATGCACAAGTCAGAACCCCTCCTTCCCCATGGCAAGAAACCTTGCTGCTGGCAGTGAGTCAAACATTCAATGTAGGAGAAAACGGCATGACCCATGAGGCCACGCCCATGGGTGAGGGCCGCCTTGGGCACAAACACACATGGTGACCCTCAGCATGAGTACCTTATTCAAGTAACGCCTCTCAGTGACTGGACCAAGAGCCCGCATATGTGGCTTGCCATGCCCATAAAAACCCAGGACTAACTAGATGGTGTGTATTCCAGTTGAGGGAAGCCACTGCTGTGCTCTAGAGTCCCTCTCCTGGGGGGTCCCCTGTGGCAGAATACAGTACTCTTTCCTTCCCACAGAATGAACCAAAACACTTGGGAGCTTGGACAATCCCCCGAGAGGAAGGCTCTTCCTCGGCCCCTGAAGCAACCCCTACCCTGAACGGCCACTGTGAACGCAACACCCAGAGACAAATCCTGAGCGAATGCATCCCACTTGCCCTCCTTTGATATCCAGAGGATCTCCCCTCACGGACTGGAGATCAGGCCTGCCATTACCTTGGCCTCTAGCTGAGCCAAGTTTGCTTTTTCAGACATCTGTCCCCACAGCCCGGGCAAACACAGCCTCTAGGCTGGGTCCTCTGGAGCCATACCATATGACCATGCCTGCTCTCTCCTGGAAAACTGTGTCCATTCCTTTGGCCACACAACTCCAGAATATGAGAAACCTCAAGGACATCCCACTACTGGGAGCCTCCCTGGACACACAGGGGCATTCGGACACAAGCTGAGCAGCTACCTCCACGAAAGCATGCACACAGATGTCAACAGAGATAGAAGGTTGAGCCGGCCAGGCCCTTAGGCCCTAATCTCAACTCTTGCTTTGGTTTCCAGGTGTCACTCCTCAGAGGCTTTGGTTCGAAGAACAGGATATGGGGCTTTCCTGAGGCACTGAACAGAACTCGTCTCGACTCCACATGGGAAGCTTCCTTGTTGAAGCCGTGTCAAACACCTCAGGTTGGAGAATCCTGCAGAGTCCCTGAGCCACCTCCACATTCCAAGGTCTCCCAGGCCACCAACCCACAGTAGGACTCATCTTCAGGAGAGTCCATTTCAACTCTCCCTTATGGGTAGCTCACCCAGGAGGCCACAGATTGAGCCGGCCTTGTCCTGACTAAAGAGTGGGAATATGAGGTGGCGTTCCCAGGCATCCATGCTTAGACACCTGCTCTCGAGTCTTTCCATATGGGGCCTCCTGGAACCATCCAATAGGACTCGACATTCGTGCAGAAGGAAACCTTGAGGTTTGGAGTAGTTCACAAATCTCATCGTAGGCAAACCTCCCTGGCCTCATGACGCCCCCACACCCTTCAGGAAGAGGCCATGCTGGACAAAAACTCTAGCCTTAGGCTCGTCTCATAGTTGACATGACCTCAGAGCAGGAGATCTCGATTCAGCCTCTGCAGAGTGGGCCTGCCATGCCTTCGATCCCAAACCTCACGCTAGTTTGTTTTTTCAGACTTCCTTCCTCACACTCCTGGCAAACAAGCCCTCCGGACTAGGAACTCCAGAACCACAACCAGGCCCAGTGTCTACCCAACGGAAGAAAAACGTTTCCTTGTGGGGCTATCCAGAAAACCCAGATGAGGATCAACCTGCTCGGGCCTCAACGGTACCCGAACTGGATAGGCTGCACTGGGCACTCATGCTCTGTCTGACACAGCCTGAAGCCAGACGTCCAGACAGACAAGGAGACAGCTGGCCGCACACCCCGCACTCGGACACGCCATGGTCATATGCCGTCAACTCTTCCTAACCTTGGTTTTCAGATATCTGAACCTAGATATTATATCAATTCTCCATACAGCTGGGTATCGCATGCAAAAAACAGAACTCTTCCTTCCCCATGGCTATAAAGCTTGCTCTTGGCATGGAGTCACACCTTCAGGGTGGGAGAAACCTTCATGGCCCCTGATGCCACGCCCAAACGTGAGTGCTGCTTGGGCACAAATTCAAACAGTGACCCTCAGCATGAGCCCCATGTCAAAGAAAGGCCTGTCAGGGCCTGGACCAAGAGCCCGCATATTGACTTGCCAAGCACCTATGCACCCAATCCTCACCAGTGATTGATTTTACCAGTCGCCCAGCCCATACCTGGGTCTCTGGTCTGGAATCCCTTTCTTGGAGAGACACATGAGCCAGAAAACACGACTCCACCCTTACCAGAAAATGACCCCAAACTCTTGGGAGCTGGGACAAATCCCCAGAGAGAGATACTCGTCCACAGTCCCTGAGGCCACCCCTCCTATCCACGGCTATCCCGGACACAACATCCAGAGACAAAAGCCTGAAGGAACGCCTCCCACTCGCCCTTGTTTCAGAGGCCTAGGAGCTCCCTCTCGGGCTGTACATCCGGCCTGCCATACCCTAGGCGCCACTCATGAGCTGAGTTTGTATTTTCAGACTTCTGTGTCCACAGCCTGGTCCCACACAACCTACAGGCTAGGACTTCTGGTGCCACAGCGAAAGATTGTGCCTGCCCTCTCCAAGGAAAGTGTACCCAATCCATTGACCACAACCCCACAGGTTAGGGAAAAGCCCCAAGGCCCCTGAGGCCATCAATAGTGTAGGCCACCCTGGACTAAGAGGGGCTCTCTGACACGAGCGGTGCAACTATCTCCACTTAGACTCTCAGATATTGTCCCCAGAGACAGAAGTTTGAAATGGACAGGCCCCCAGGCCCTAATATGAACCTTAGCTTTGGTTTCCATGTGTCCGTCCTCAGAGGACTGTTTTCGTAGACCAGCACTAGGGGCTTTTCTGAGGCACCAAACAAAACCTCTCTTGTCTCCACATGGGGAGCTTTCTTACTGGGGATGTATCAAACCCTTCAGGTAGGGGAGTTCCGCAGGGCCACTGAACAACCAGCACATTACAAGGTCTTCATGGACCCAAACGCACATTATTACCCATCCTCGGGAGAGGCCATTTCAACTCAGCCCACTGGGTAGCGTGCCCCAGAGGCAGGAGATCAAACATATCTTGTCGCTCATGGTCAATGGGAAACCGAGGCATGCTGTACAGGGATCCATCCTTCGAACCCTGCTCTACAGTCCTTCCGTAGGGTATGTCCTGGAGCCATGCAACAGGACACGAATATCCCGCAGAAGAAACCTTGTGGTTTGGGGCAACCTCCAAACTCAGCGTGGGAAAACTTCCTTGGCCTCATGAGGCCCCCGCTTCATGAAGGTGCCATCATGGACACATACTCCAGCCTCAGCCAACGTCTGATCCTCAGCCTGACTTCAGATGCAGGAGATTTCGATTCAGCCTCCGCAGAGTGGGCCTGCTCTGCCCTTGGATCCAATCCTCACCCTAGCTGGTGTTTTCAGACTTCCGTCCTCACACTCCTGGCCCACACACCCTCCCTATTGGGAATTCTGGGGCCACAATGAAGCACTCTGCCTGCCTCCCAGGAGAAAAACATTGTCTATGGTGCTGCCCAGAGATCCCAAATGAGGATCAAACTGCTTGGCCCTCGGCAACACCCCAATTGCATAGGCTACCTTAAACACTGATGCTCTGTCGCAAATTGCCTGAGCCCAGACCTTCCAACAGACACCGACACAGCTGGCTGCACACCCAGCACATTGGACCAGCCACTGCCTTAGGCCACCATCCATTCCCAATCTGGGTTTTCAGTCATCGGAACCTGGACCTTATCTCCAATTCCTGCACACGGATGAACCTGATGCACAAGTCAGAACCCCTCCTTCCCCATGGCAAGAAACCTTGCTGCTGGCAGTGAGTCAAACATTCAGTGTAGGAGAAAATGGCATGACCCATGAGGCCACGCCCATGCGTGAGGGCCGCCTTGGGCACAAACACACATGGTGACCCTCAGCATGAGTACCTTATTCAAGTAACGCCTCTCAGTGACTGGACCAAGAGCCCGCATATGTGGCTTGCCATGCCCATAGGCACCCAGGACTAACTAGATGGTGTGTATTCCAGTTGAGGGAGGCCACTGCTGTGCTCTAGAGTCCCTCTCCTGGGGGGTCCCCTGTGGCAGAAAACAGTACTCTTCCCTTCCTACAGATTGAACCGAAACACTTGGGAGCTTGGACAATCCCCCGAGAGGAAGGCTCTTCCTCGGCCCCTGAAGCAACCCCTACCCTGAACGGCCACTGTGAACGCAGCACCCAGAGACAAAAGCCTGAGCGACTGCCTCCCACTTGCCCTCCTTTGATATCCAGAGGATCTCCCCTCACGGACTGGAGACCAGGCCTGCCATTACCTTGGCCTCTAGCTGAGCCAAGTTTGCTTTTTCAGACATCTGTCCCCACAGCCCGGGCAAACACAGCCACTAGGCTGGGTCCTCTGGAGCCATACCACAGGACCGTGCCTTCTCTCTACTGGGAAACTGTGTCCATTCCTTTGGCCACACACCTCCAGAATATGAGAAATCTCAAGGCCCCCGAGGACATCCCACTACTGGGAGCCTCTCTGGACACACAGGGGCATTCGGACACAAGCTGAGCAGCTACCTCCACCAAGGCATGCACACAGATGTCAACAGAGATAGAAGGTTGAGCCGGCCAGGCCCTTAGGCCCTAATCTCAACTCTTGCTTTGGTGTCCAGGTGTCACTCCTCAGAGGCTTTGGTTCGAAGAACAGTATATGGGGCTTTCCTGAGGCACTGAACAAAACTCCTCTCGACTCCACATGGGAAGCTTCCTTGTTGGAGCCGTGTCAAACACCTCAGGTTGGAGAATCCTGCAGAGTCCCTGAGCCACCTCCACATTCCAAGGTCTCCCAGGCCACCAACCCACAGTAGGACTCATCTTCAGGAGAGTCCATTTCAACTCTCCCCTCTGGGTAGCTCACCCAGGAGCCCGCACATTGAGCCTGACTTGTCCTGACTAAAGAGTGGGAATATGAGGTGGCATTCCCAGGCATCCATGCTTAGACACCTGCTCTCGAGTCTTCCCATATGGGACCTCCTGGAACCATCCAATAGGACTCGACAGTCGTGCAGAAGGAAACCTTGAGGTTTGGAGTAGTTCACAAATCCCATCGTAGGCAAACCTCCCTGGCGTCATGGAGCCCCCACACCCTTAAGGAAGAGGCCATGCTGGACAAAAACTGTAGCCTGAGGCACGTCTCATAGTTGACATGACCTCAGTGCAGGAGATCTCGATACAGCCTCTGCAGAGTGGGCCTGCTCTGCCCTCGGTCCCAAACCTCAGGCTAGCTTGTGTTTTCAGACTTCCTTCCTCACACTCCTGGCAAACAAGCCCTCCGGACTAGGAACTCCAGAACCACATCCCAGCCAGTGTCTGCCCAACGGAAGAACAACGTTTCCCTGTGGGGTTCCCCAGAAAACCCAGATGAGGATCAACCTGCTCGGGCCTTGACGTGCCCCGAACTGGATAGGCTGCTCTGGGCACTTAAGTTCCATCTGACACAGCCTGAAGCCACACGTCCAGACAGACAAGGAGACAGCTGGCCGCACACCCAGCACTTCGGTCACGCCATGGTCTTATGCTGTCACCTCTTCCTAACCTTGGTTTTCAGATATCTGAACCTAGACATTATATCAATTCTCCACACAGCTGGGTATCGCAAGCACAAAAGAGAACTCCTCCTTCCCCATGGCTGTAAAGCTTGCTCTTGGCATGGAATCACACCTTCAGGGTGAGAGAAACCTTCATGTCCCATGATTCCACGCCCAACCGTGGGTGCAGCAGCACAAATTCACACTGTGACCCTCAGCATGAGCCCCATGTCAAAGAAAGGCCTGTCAGGGCCTGGACCAAGAGCCCACATATGGGGCTTGCCAGGCCGCTATGCACCCAATCCTCACCAGTGTTTGAGTTTTCCAGTCTCCCCGCCCGTACCGCGGGATCTGCTCTGGAATCCCTTTCTTGGAGAGACACATGAGCCAGACAACACTTTTCCACCCTTCCCACAAAATGACCCCAAACTCTTGGGAGCTGGGACAAATCCCCAGACAGGGATACTCGTCCATAGTCCCTGAGGCCACCCGTCCAATCCACGGCTATCCCGGACACAACATCCAGAGACAAAAGCCTGAAGGAACGCCTCCCACTCGCCCTTGTTTCAGAGGCCCAGGAGCTCCCTCTTGGGCTATACATCCGGCCTGCCATACACTAGGCGCCACTCATAAGCTGAGTTTGTGTTTCCAGATATCTGTGCCCACAGCCTGGACTCACACAACCTCCAGGCTAGCCTCCATTCCAAGGCCCTCATGGACACAAACACACATTAGGCCCCATCCTCAAGAAAGTCCATTTCAACTCAGCCACCCCGGTTTCTCCCGCAGAGCCATCAGATCTCAACTGTCTAGTCCCTTCACTCTTCCCCAGGGCTCTGCTTTGGAATTCCTCTTTGTTTGGGGCACCTGAGGTATCAAACCTGAAAGGAGACCTCCCATCCCACAGATTGACGAAAAACCATTGGGACCGGGCCATATCCACAGAGAGGAAGATTCGTCCATGACCCATGAGGCCTCGCCACATTCCACGGTCATCGTTGATACAAAATCCAGAGAACAAAGCCTGAGCAAGCGCCTCAGACTCGCTCTTTCTTCATATCCTGAAGTTTTATTCTCATGGTTTGTAGATTGGGCCTGCCATACCTACGTCCCCAAACCTAAGCTGAGTTTGTGTTTTCAGACTTCTGTCCTCAAATTCCAGGGCCACACACCCTCCAGGATGGGGCCCCTGGAGCCACACATTAGGACTGTGCTTACCCCATGCATGGAAATTCTGCCCATTCCATTGTTCAATATCTACATATTAGGAGAACCCTGGAAAGTCCCCGAGGCCATCCCAAGAGTGTAGGTCTCCCGGGACAAACAAGGGCGGTCTGACACCAGCTGAGAATCTATCTCCACACATGACATAGATGGATGTCCCTAGAGAAGAAGATGGAACCAGACATGACCCTAGGCCATAATCAGATCCAAGCTTTGGTTTACAGGCATGTCTCCTCAAAAGCCTGAATTCCAATACAAGCATAGGGGGTTTCCTGAGGCACCCATCAGAACAAACCTCATCTGCACAAGGAAACTTGAGCATGGGAGCTATGTCAAAAGTTTAGGAGAATACTTCAGGGTCCCGGTGCCACCGCCCCATTCCAAGGTTCCCATGGACACAAACACACTTTAGGAACTTACCTCGGGAAAGTCCATTTCAACTCAGCCTCCCCGGTGTCTCCCGCAGAGCCATCAGATCTCAACTGTCTTGTTGTTAGGAGACAATTGAAATGCGAGGCGATCTTCCCTGGCATCCATCTTAGAACAATGCTCTGGAGTCATTCCATAGGAAATGTCCTGGAGCTGCCCAACAAGTCTCAAATGTCCCGAATAAGGAATCCTTGAAGGGGGCATCCCACTACTCCCAACGTGGGAAAACGTTAAGAGCCTTGAGACTCCGCTTCGTTCAGAAAGGGGCAGTCATGCACAAAAACTCCAACCGGAGACAACGTCTGTTCCTCGCCGTGACTTCATATGCTTGAGATATTGGTTCAGATCTGCAGGGGACACCTGCAGTTCCCTCGGCCTGAAGCCCAAGTTTAGGTTGAGTTCTCAGACTTCTGTCCTCACACTCCTAGCCCAGAAGCCCTCACGTTTGGCAATTCCGGACCCACAATGCAGCACTCTGCCTGCCCTATAGAAAAAATATCTTGCCTAATGAACTGCCCGGGCACCTCAAATAAGGATCAACCTACACGACACTCGACTGTACCCAAATTATATAGTCTAACCTGGGCACTAATGCACTGTCTGACACAACCTGAGCCCGAACCTCCTGACCAACAACTAGGCACCTGACCGCACACTGAGCACATCAGACCCACCATGGCCTTAGGTCATCATCTCTTCCCAAATGCGGTTTTCTGACTTCCGTACCTAGACCTTATCTCCAACCACTGCCCAGGGTTGAAAAGGATGCAGAAATCAGAACTCCTTCCCCATGGCAAGAGACCTTGTGATTGGCATATGGGGCCTTCCATGCCCCTAGGCCCCAAATTTTAACCATAGTTTTGGTTGTCCCCTCACTCTTCCCCAGGGCTCTGCTTTGGAATTCTTCTTTGGTTGGGACCCTGAGGTAACAAACCTGAGAGGAGACCTCCCATCCCACAGATTGAAGAAAAGCAATTGGGACCGTGCCAAATCCCAAGAGAGGAAGTTTCGTCCATGGCCCATGAGACTTCCCCACATTCCACGGCCATCGTTGACACAAAATCCAGAGACCAAAGCCTGAGCAAGCGCCTCAGACTCGCTCTTTCTTCATATCCTGAAGAGTTCTTCTCATGGCTTGTAGATTGGGCCTGCCATACCTACGTCCCCAAACCTAAGCTGATTCTGTGTTTTCCGACTTCTGTCCTCAAAGTCCTGGGCCACACACCCTCAAGGCTGGGGCCCCTGGAGCCACACATTAGGACTGTGCCTACTTCATGCATGGGAATTCTGCCCATTGCATTGTACAAAATTGTACAAATTAGGAGATCCCTCCAAAGTACCCGAGGCCATCCCAATATGTAGGTCTCTTTGGACAACAAGGGCGGTCTGACACCAGCTGAGCATCTACCTCCAATCATACCATAGATGGATGTCCCCAGAGAAGGACATGGAACCAGACAGGACCCTGCCATAATCGGATCCATTGCTTTGGTTTACAGGCATGTCTCCTAAAAATCCTGGATTCCAATACCAGCATAGGGGGTTTCCTGAGGCACCCATCAGAAAACACCTCGTCTCCACGAGGAAACTTGTGCATGGGACCTATGTCAAAATCTTAGGAGAATACTTCAGAGTCCCGGTGCCACTGCCCCATTCCAAGGACCTAATGGACACAACCACACATTAGGCCCCATGCTCAGGAGCTGTCCATTTCAAATCAGCCACCCTGGTTGCTCCCGCAGAGACATCCGATCTCCACTGTCTTGTAGCTAGGAGACAATTGGAATGCGAGGCGGGCTTCCCTGGCATCCATCCTCAAAGAGTGCTCTGGAGTCATTCCATATGGGATGTTTTGGAGCTGCCCAACAGGTCTCAATTGTCCCGCAGAAGGAATCCTTGAAGGGGGCATCCCACAACTCCCAATGAGGGAAAACCTGCATGGCCTTGAGATTCCTTTCCGTTCATGAAGGGCAGTCATTCACAGAAACTACAACCTGAGTCAACGTCTGATCCTTGCCGTGACTTCAGATGCATGAGATATGGGTTCAGATGTGCAGGGGGTACCTGCCTTGCCCTCGGTGACGCCCAAGTCTAGCTTGTGTTCTCAGACTTCTGTCCTCACACTACTGGCCCAGAAGCGCTCACGTTTGGAATTCCGGACCCACAATGCAGCACTCTGCCTGCCCTCTAGAAAAAATATCTTGCCTAATGAGCTGCCCAGGCACCTCAAATGAGGATCAACCTACCGGGCACTCCACTGTACCCAAATTATATAGTATAACCTGGGCACTAATGCACTGTCTGACACAACCTGAGCCCGAACCTCCTGACCAACAACCAGGCAGCTGACCGCACACTGAGCACATCACACCCACCATGGCCTTAGGTCATCATCTATTCCCAACTGCGGTTTTCAGGCTTCCGAACCTAGACCTTTTCTCCAACCACTGCCTATGGTTGAAAATGATGCAGAAATCAGAACTCCTTCCCCATGGCAAGAGACCTTGTGATTGGCATGTTGTCCAAAGTTCAGTGTAGTTGAAACCAGTGTGGCCCATGAGGCCCCGCCCATGCTCACGGGACACATTGGTCACAAACACACATTGTGACCCTCAGCCTGAGCCCAGTCCTCAAGTAAGGCCTCTCAGTGGCTGGATGAAGAGACAGCATATGGGGCCTGCCATGCCCCTAGGCCCCAAATTTTAACCATAGTTTGGGTTGTCCCTTCAATCTTCCCCAGGGCTCTGCTTTGCAATTCCTCTTTGGTTGGGACACCTGAGGTAACAAACCTGAAAGGAGACCTCCCGTCCCACAGATTGACGAAAACAATTGGGGCCGGGCCAAATCCCAAGAGAGGAAGTTTCGTCCATGGCCCATGAGGCTTCCCCACATTCCACGGCCATCGTTGACACAAATCCAGAGACCAAAGCCTGAGCAAGCGCCTCCGACTCGCTCTTTCCTCATATCCTGAAGAGTTCTTCTCATGGCTTGTAGATTGGGCATGCCATACCTACGTCCCCAAACCTAAGCTGATTCTGTGTTTTCCGACTTCTGTCCTCAGAGTCCTGGGCCACACACACTCCAGCCTGGGGCCCCTGGAGCAACACATTAGGACTGTGCCTACTTCATGCATGGGAATTCTGCCCATTCCATAATCCAAAATTTACAAATTAGGAGATCCCTCCAAAGTCCCCAAGGCCATCCCAATATGTAGGTCTCTTTGGACAAACAAGGGCGGTCTGACACCAGCTGAGCAACTAGCTCCACTCAAAACATAGATGGATGTCCCCAAAGAAGGAGATGGAACCTGACAGGACCCTAGGCCATAATCGGATCCATTGCTTTGGTTTACAGGCATGTCTCCTCCAAAATCCTGGATTCCAATACCAGCATAGGGGGTTTCCTGAGGCACCCATCAGAAAACATCTCATCTCCATGAGGAAAGTTGTGCATGGAACCTATGTCAAAACCTTAGGAGAATACTTCAGAGTCCCGGTGCCACTGCCCCATTCCAAGGTCCTCATGGACACAAACACACATTAGGCCCCATGCTCAGGAAAGTCCATTTCAACTCAGCCACCCCGGTTGCTCCCGCAGAGCCATCCTATCTCCACTGTCTTGTTGCTAGGAGACAATTGGAATGTGAGGCGGGCTTCCATGGCATCCATCCTCCAACGGTGCTCTGGAGTCATTCCATATGGGATGTTTTGGAGCTGCCCAACAGGTCTCAATTGTGCCGCAGAAGGAATCCTTGAAGGGGGCATCCCACAACTCCCAACGTGGGAAAACCTCCATGGCCTTGGGATTCCTCTCCGTTCTTGAAGGGGCAGTCATGCACAGAAACTTCAACCTGAGCCAACGTCTGAGCCTCGCCGTGACTTCAGATGCATGAGATATTGGTTCAGATGTGCAGGGGGTACCTGCCTTGCCCTCGGCCTGAAGCCCAGGTCTAGCTTGTGTTCTCAGACTTTTGTCCTCACACTACTGAACCAGAAGCCGTCAAGTTTGGCAATTCCGGGCCCACAATGCAGCACTCTGCCTGCCCTCTAGAAAAAATATCTTGCCTAATGAGCTGCCCAGGATCCTCAAATGAGGATCAACCTAAACGGCACTCGACTGTACCCAAATTATATAGGGTAACCTGGTCACTAATGCACTGTCTGACACAACCTGAGCCCGAACCTCCTGAACAACAACCAGGCAGCTGACCGCACACTGAGCACATCAGACCCACCATGGCCTTAGGTCATCATCTCTTCCCAACTGCGGTTTTCAGGCTTCTGAACCTAGACCTTTTCTCCAAACACTGCCAATGGTTGAAAATGATGCAGAAATCAGAACTCCTTCCCCATGGCAAGAGACCTTGTGATTGGTATGTTGTCCAAAGTTCAGTGTAGTTTAAACCAGTGTGGCCCATGAGGCCCGGCCCCTTCTCGCGGGCCACATTGGTCACAAACACACATTGTGACCCTCAGCCTGAGCCCAGTCCTCAAGTAAGGCCTCTCAGTGGCTGGATGAAGAGACAGCATATGGGGCCTGCCATGCCCCTAGGCCCCAAATTTTAACCATAGTTTGGGTTGTCCATTCACTCTTCCCCAGGGCTCTGCTTTGGAATTCCTCCTGGTTGGGACACCTGAGGTAACAAACCTGAAAGGAGACCTCCCATCCCACAGATTGAAGAAAAACAATTTGGACCGTTCCAAATCCACAGAGAGGAAGATTCGTCCATGGCCCATGAGGCCTCCCCACATTCCACGGCCATCGTTGACACAAAATCCAGAGACCAAAGCCTGAGCAATCGCCTCAGACTCGCTCTTTCTTCGTATTCTGAAGATTTCTTATCATGGTTTGTAAATTGGGCCAGCCATACCTAAGTCCCCAAACCTAAGCTGAGTTTGTGTTTTCAGAATTCTGTCCTCAACGTCCTGGGCCACAAACCCTCCAGGCTGGGGCCCGTGGAGCCAAACATTAGGAATGTGCCTACCCCATGCATGGGAATTCTGCCCATTCCATTGTCCAAAATTGTACCAATGAGGAGAACCCTCTAATGTCCCCGAGGCCATCCAAATATGTAGGTCTCAGTGGACAACAAGGGCGGTCTGACACCAGCTGAGTATCTACGTCCACTCATACCATAGATGGATGTCCCTAGAGAAGGATATGGTACAACACAGGACCCTAGGCCATAATCGGATCCATTGCTTTGGTTTACAGTCATGATTCCTCAAAATCCTGGTTTCCAATACCAGCATAGGGGGTTTCCTGAGGCACCCATCAGAAAACATCTCGTCTCCACGAGGAAACTTGTGCATGGGACCTATGTCAAAATCTTAGGAGAATACTTCAGAGTCCCGGTGCCACCGTTCCATTCCTAGATCCTCATGGACACAAACACACATTAGGCTCCATGCTCAGGAAAGTCCATTTCAACTCAGCCACCCCGGTTGTTCCCGCAGAGCCATCCGATCTCCACTGTCTTGTACTAGGAGACAATTGGAATGCGAGGCGGGCTTCCCTGGCATCCATCCTTGAACGGTGCTCTGGATACATTCCATATGGGATGTTTTGGAGCCGCCCAAAAGGTCTCAATTGTCCCGCAGAAGGAATCCTTGAAGGGAACATCCCACAACTCCCAACGTGGGAAAACCTCCATGGCCTTGGGATTCCTCTCCGTTCATGAAGGGGCAGTCATGCACAGAAACTACAACCCGAGCCAACGACTGAATTCGCCGTGACTTCAGATGCATGAGATATTGGTTCAGATGTGCAGGGGGTACCTGCCTTGCCCTCGGCCTGAAGCCCAAGTCTAGCTTGTGTTCTCAGACTTCTGTCCTCACACTACTGGCCCAGAAGCCCTCACGTTTGGCAATTCCGGACCCACATTGCAGCACTCTGCCTGCTCTCTAGAAAAAATATATGCCTAATGAGCTGCCCAGGCACCTCAAATGAGGATCATCATACACGGCACTCGACTGTACCCAAATTACATAGTCTAACCTGGGCAATAATGCACTGTCTGACACAACCTGAGCCCGAACCTCCTGACCAACAACCAGGCAGCTGACCGCACACTGAGCACATCAGACCCACCATGGCCTTAGGTCATCATCTCTTCCCAACTGCGGTTTTCAGGCTTCCGAACCTAGACCTTATCTCCAACCACTGCCCAGGGTTGAAAATGATGCAGAAATCAGAACTCCTTCCCCATGGCAAGAGACCTTGTGATTGGCATGCTGTCCAAAGTTCAGTGTAGTTGAAACCAGGGTGGCCCATGAGGCCCGGCCCCTTCTCGCGGGCCACATTGGTCACAAACACACATTGTGACACTCTGCGTGATCCCCGTCCTCAAGTAAGGCCTCTCAGAGGCTGGATAAAGAGACAGTATATGGGGCCTGCCATGCCCCTAGGACCCAAATTTTAACCATAGTTTGGGTTGACCCTTCACACTTCCCAAGGGCTCTGCTTTGGAATTCCTCTTTGGTTGGGACACCTGAGGTTACAAACCTGAAAGGAGACCTCCCATCCCACAGATTGACGAAAAACAATTGGGACCGGGCCAAATCCACAGAGAGGAAGATTCGTCCATTGCCCATGAGGCCTCCCCTTAATCCACGGCCATCGTTAACCCAAAATCCAGAGACCAAAGCCTGAGCAAGCGCCTAAGACTCGCTCTTTCTTCGTATCCTGAAGAGTTCTTCTCATGGTTTGTAGATTGGGCCTGCCATACCTACGTCCCCCAACCTAAGCTGAGTTTGTGTTTTCAGACTTCTGTCCTCAAAGTCCTGGGCCACATACCCTCCAGGCTGGGGCCCCTGGAGCCACACATTAGGACTGTCCCTACCCCATGCATGGGAATTCTGCCCATTCCATTGTCCAAAATTGTACAAATTAGGAGAACCCTCCAAAGTCCCCGAGGCCATCCCAATATGTAGGTCTCTGTGGACAAACAAGGGCGGTCCTACACCAGCTGACCATTACCTCCACCTATAACATAGATAGATGTCCCCAGAGAAGGATATGGTTCCAGACAGGACCCTAGGCCATATTCGGATCCATTGCTTTGGTTTAAAGGCATGTCTCCTCAAAATCCTGGATTCCAATACCAGCATAGGGGGTTTCCTGAGGCACCCATCAGAAAAAATCTCGTCTCCACGAGGAAACTTGTGCATGGGACCTATGTCAAAATCTTAGGAGAATACTTCAGAGTCCCATGCCACCGACCCATTCCAAGGTCCTCATGGACACAAACACACATTAGGCCCAATGCTCAGGAAAGTCCATATCAACTCAGCCAACCAGGATGCTCCCGCAGAGCCATCCGATCTCAACTGTCTTATTGCAAGGAGACAATTGGAATGCAAGGCAGGCTTCCCTGGAATCCATCCTCGAACGGTGCTCTGGAGTCATTCCATATGGGATGTTTTGGAGCTGCCCAACAGGTCTCAATTGTCCCGCGAAGGAATCCTTGAAGGGGGCATCCCACAACTCCCAAAGTGGGAAAACCTTCATGGCCTTGAGATTCCTCTCCATTCTGGAAGGGGCAGTCATGCACAGAAAATCCAACCTGAGCCAACGTCTGATCCTCGCCGTGCCTTCAGTTGCATGAGATATTGGTTCAGATGTGCAGGGGGTACCTGCCTTGCCCTCAGCCTGAAGCCCAAGTCTAGCTTGTGGTCTCAGACTTCTGTCCTCACTCTACTGGCCCAGAAGACCTCACGTTTGGCAATTCTGGACCCACAATGCAGCACTCTGCCTGACCTCTAGAAAAAATATCTTGCCTAAGGAACTGCACGGGCACCTCAAATAATGATCAACCTACACGGCATTCGACTGTATCCAAATTATATAGTCTAACCTATGCACTAATTCCCTGTCTGACACAACCTGAGCCCGAAACTCCTGACTAACAACCAGGCAGCTGACCGCACACTGAGCACATCAGACCCACCATGGCCTTAGGTCATCATCTCTTCCCAACTGCGGTTTTCAGGCTTCCGAACCTAGACCTTATCTCCAACGACTGCCCAGGGTTGAAAATGATGCAGAAATCAGAACTCCTTCACCATGGCAAGAGACCTTGTGATTGGCATGTTGTCCAAAGTTCAGTGTAGATGAAACCAGTGTGGCCCATGAGGCCCCGCCCATGCTCGCAAGCCACATTGGTCACAAACACACATTGTGACCCTCAGCCTGAGCCCAGTCCTCAAGTAAGGCCTCTCAGTGGCTGGTGAAGAGACAGCATATGGGGCCTGCCATGCCCCTAGGCCCCAAATTTTAACGATAGTTTGGCTTGTCCCTTTACTCTTCCCCAGGGCTCTGGTTTGGAATTCCTCCTGGTTGGGACACCTGAGGTAACAAACCTGAAAGGAGACCTCCAATCCCACAGATTGACAAAAAACAATTGGGACCGATCCAAATCCACAGCGAGGAAGATTCGTCCATGGCCCATGAGGCCTCCCCACATTCCACGGCCATCGTTGACACAAATCCAGAGACCAAAGCCTGAGCAATCGCCTCAGACTAGCTCTTTCTTCGTATTCTGAAGATTTCTTCTCATGGTTTGTAGATTGGACCTGCCATACCTACGTCCCCAAACCTAAGCTGAGTTTGTGTTTTCAGACTTCTGTCCTCAAAGTCCTGGGCCACACACCCTCCAGGCTGGGGCCACTGTAGCCACACATTAGGACTGTGCCTACCCCATGCATGGGAATTCTGCCCATTCCATTGTCCAAAATTGTACCAATTAGGAGAACCCTCCAAAGTCCCCGAGGCCATCTCAAAATGTAGGTCTCAGTGGACAAACAAGGGCGGTCTGACACCAGCTGAGAATCTACGTCCACTCATACCATAGATGGATGTCCCCAGAGAAGGATATGGTACCAGACAGGACCCTAGGTCATAATCGGATCCATTGCTTTGGTTTACAGTCATGACTCCTCAAAATCCTGGATTCCAATACTAGCATAGGGTGTTTCCTGAGGCACCCATCAGAAAACATCTCGTCTCCACGAGGAAACTTGTGCATTGGACCTATGTCAAAATCTTAGGAGAATACTTCAGAGTCCCGGTGCCACCGATCCATTCCTAGGTCCTCATGGACACAAACACACATTAGGCCCCATGCTCAGGAGCTGTCCATTTCAAATCAGCCACCCCGGTTGCTCTCGCAGAGCCATCCGATCTCCACTGTCTTGTTGCTAGGGGACAATTTGAATGCGAGGCGGGCTTCCCTAACATCCATCCTCGAACGGTGCTCTGGAGTCATTCCATATGGGATGTCCTGGACCTGCCCAACAGGTCGCAATTGTCTTGCAGAAGGAATCCTTGAAGGGGACATCTCACAACTCCCAACGTGGGAAAACCTCCATGGCCTTGAGATTCCTCTCCGTTCATGAAGGGGCAGTCATGCACAGAAACTTCAACCTGAGCCAACGTCTGAGCCTCGCCGTGACTTCAGATGCATGAATATTGGCTCAGATGTGCATGGGGTACCTGCTTTGCCCTCGGCCTGTTTCCCAAGTCTAGCTTGTGTTCTCAGACTTCTGTCCTCACACTACTGGCCCAGAAGCCCTCACGTTTGGCAATTCCGGACCCACAATGCAGCACTCTGCCTGCTCTCTAGAAAAAATATCTTGCCTAATGAGCTGCCCAGGCACCTCAAATGAGGATCATCATACACGGCACTCGACTGTACCCAAATTACAGAGTCTAACCTGGGCAATAATGCACTGTCTAACACAACCTGAGCCCGAACCTTCTGACCAACAACCAGGCAGCTGACCGCACACTGAGCACATCAGACCCACCATGGCCTTAAGTCATCATCTCTTCCCAACTGCGGGTTTCAGGCTTCCGAACCTAGACCTTATCTCCAACCACTGCCCAGGGTTGAAAATGATGCAGAAATCAGAACTCCTTCCCCATGGCAAGAGACCTTGTGATTGGCATATTGTCCAAAGTTCAGTGTAGATGAAACCAGTGTGGCCCATGAGGCTCCGCCCATGCTCGGGAGCCACATTGGTCACAAACACACATTGTGACCCTCAGCTGAGCCCAGTCTTCAAGTAAGGCCTCTCAGTGGTTGGTGAAGAGACAGCATATGGGGCCTGCCATGACCCTAGGCCCCAAATTATAACCATAGTTTGGGTTGTCCCTTCACTCTTCCCCAGGGCTCTGCTTTGGAATTCCTCTTTGGATGGGACACCAGAGGTTACAAACCTGAAAGGAGACCTCCCATCCCACAGATTGAAGAAAAACAATTGGGATCGGTCCAAATCCACAGAGGAAGATTCGTCCATGTCCCATGAGGTCTCCCCACATTCCACGGCCATCGTTGACACAAAATCCAGAGACCAAAGCCTGAGCAAGCGCCTCAGACTCGCTCTTTCTTCATATCATGAAGAGTTCCTCTCATGGTTTGTAGATTGGGCCTGCCATACCTACGTCCCCTAACCTAAGCTGAGTCTGTGTTTTCAGACTTCTGTCCTCAAAGTCCTGGGCCACACACCCTCTAGGCTGGGGCCCCTGGAGCCACACATTAAGATTGTACCTACCCCATGCATAGTAATTCTGCCCATTCCATTTTCCAAAATTGTACAAATTAGGAGAACCCTCCAAAGTAACCGAGGCGATCCCAATATGTAGGTCTCAGTGGACAAACAAGGGCGGTCTGACACCAGCTGAGCATCTACCTCCACTCATACCATAGATGGATGCCCCAGTGAAGGATATGGTACCAGAAAGGACCCTAGGCCATAATCGGTTCCATTGCTTTAATTTACAGGCATGTCTCCTCAAAATCCTGGATTCCAATACCAGCATAGGGGGTTTCCTGAGGCACCCATCAGAAAAAATATCGTCTCCACGAGGAAACTTGTGCATGGGACCTATGTCAAAATCTTAGGAGAATACTTCAGAGTCCCGGTGCCACCGCCCCATTCCAAGGTCCTCATGGACACAAACACACATTAGGCCCCATGCTCAGGAAAGTCCATTTCAACTCAGCAATCCCGGTTGCTCATGCAGAGCCATCGGATCTCAACTGTCTTGTTGCTAGGAGACAATTGGAATGCGAGGCGGACTTCCCTTGCATCCATCCTCGAACGGTGCTCTGGAGTCATTCCATATGGGATGTTTTGGAGCTGCCCAACAGGTCTCAATTGTCCCGCAGAAGGAATCCTTGAAGGGGGCATTCCACAACTCCCAACGTGGGAAAACCTCCATGGCCTTGAGATTCCTCTCCGTTCATGAAGGGGCAGTCATGCACAGAAACTACAACCCGAGCCAACGACTGAATATCGCCGTGACTTCAGATGCATGAGATATTGGTTCAGATGTGCAGGGGGTACCTGCCTTGCCCTCGGCCTGAAGCCCAAGTCTAGCTTGTGTTCTCAGACTTCTGTCCTCACACTACTGGCCCAGAAGCCCTCAAGTTTGGCAATTCCGGACCCACAATGCAGCACTCTGCCTGCTCTCTAGAAAAAATATCATGCCTAATGAGCTGCCCAGGCACCTCAAATGAGGATCAAACTACACGGCACTCGACTGTACCCAAATTGTAGAGTCTAACCTCGGCACAAATGCACTGTCTGACACAACCTAAGCCCGAACCTCCTGACCAACATCCAGGCAGCTGACCGCACACTGAGCACATCAGAACCACCATGGCCTTAGGTCATCATCTCTTCCCAACTGCGGTTTCAGGCTTCCGAACCTAGACCTTATCTCCAACCACTGCCCAGGGTTGAAAATGATGCAGAAATCAGAACTCCTTCCCCATGGCAAGAGACCTTGTGATTGGCATGTTGTCCAAAGTTCAGTGTAGTTGAAACCACTGTGGCCCATGAGGCACCGCTCATGCTCCCGAGCCACATTGGTCACAAACATACATTGTGACCCTCAGCCTGAACCCAGTCCTCAAGTAAGGCCTCTCAGTGGCTGGATGAAGAGACGGCATATGGGGCCTGCCATGCCCCTAGGCCCCAAATTTTAACCATAGTTTGGGTTGTCCCTTCACTCTTCCCCAGGGCTCTGCTTTGGAATTCCTCTTTGGTTGGGACACCTGAGGTAACAAACCTGAAAGGAGACCTCCCATCCCACAGATTGACGAAAAACAATTGGGACTGGGCCAAATCCACAGAGAGGAATATTCGTCCATTGCCCATGAGGCCTCCCCCCACTCCACGGCCATCGTTGACACAAAATCCAGAGACCAAAGCCTGAGCAAGCGCCTCAGACTCTCTCTATCTTCAAATCCTGAAGAATTCTTCTCATGGTTTGTAGATTGGGCCTGCCATACCTACGTCCCCAAACCTAAGCTGAGTTTGTGTTTTCAGACTTCTGTCCTCAAAGACCTGGCCACACACCCTCCAAGCTGGGGCCCCTGGAGCCACACATTAGGACTGTGCCTACCTCATGCATGGGAATTCTGCCCATTCCATTGTCCAAAATTGTACAAATTAGGAGAACCCTCCAAAATCCCCGAGGCCATCCCAATATCTAGGTCTCTTTGGACAAACAAGGGCGGTCTGACACCAGCTTAGCATCTACCTCGACTCATACTATAGATGGATGTCCCCAGTGAAGGATATGGTACCAGAAAGGACCCTAGGCCATAATCGGATCCATTGCTTTGGTTTACAGGCATGTCTCCTCAAAATCCTGGATTCCAATACCAGCATAGGGGGTTTCCTGAGGCACCCATCAGAAAAAATCTCGTCTCCACGAGGAAACTTGTGCATGGGACCTATGTCAAAAATTTAGGAGAATACTTCAGAGTCCCGGTGCCACCGCCCCATTCCAAGGTCCTCATGGACACAAACACACATTAGGCCCCATGCTCAGGAAAGTCCATTTCAACTCAGCCACCCCGGTTGCTCCCGCAGAGCCATCCGATCTCAACTGTCTTGTTGCTAGGAGACAATTGGAATGCGAGGCGGACTTTCCTGGCATCCATCCTCGAACGGTGCTCTGGAGTCATTCCATATCGGATGTTTTGGAGCTGCCCAACATGTCTCAATTGTCCCGCAGAAGGAATCCTTGAAGGGGGCATCCCACAACTCCCAACGTGGGAAAACCTCCATGGCCTTGAGATACCTCTCTGTTCATGAAGGGGCAGTCATGCACAGAAACTACAACCCGAGCCAACGACTGAATTCGCCGTGACTTCAGATGCATGAGATGTTGGTTCAGATGTGCAGGGGGTACCTGCCTTGCCCTCGGCCTGAAGCCCAAGTCTAGCTTGTGTTCTCAGACTTCTGTCCTCACACTACTGGCCCAGAAGCCCTCACGTTTGGCAATTCCGGACCCACAATGCAGCACTCTGCCTGCTCTCTAGAAAAAATATCTTGCCTAATGAGCTGCCCAGGCACCTCAAATGAGGATCAAACTACATGGTACTCGACTGTACCCAAATTGTAGAGTTTAACCTGGGCACAAATGCACTGTCTGACACAACCTGAGCCCGAACCCCCTGACCAACATCCAGGCAGCTGACCGCACACTGAGCACATCAGAACCACCATGGCCTTAGGTCATCATCTCTTCCCAACTGCGGTTTCAGGCTTCCGAACCTAGACCTTATCTCCAACCACTGCCCAGGGTTGAAAATGATGCAGAAATCAGAACTCCTTCCCCATGGCAAGAGACCTTGTGATTGGCATGTTGAGCAAAGTTCAGCGTAGTTGAAACCAGTGTGGCCAATGAGGCCCTGCCCATGCTCGCGAGCCACATTGGTCACAAACACACATTGTGACCCTCAGCCTGAACCCAGTCCTCAAGTAAGGCCTCTCAGTGGCTGGATGAAGAGACAGCATATGGGGCCTGCCATGCACCTAGGCCCCAAATTTTAACCATATTTTGGGTTGTCCCTTCACTCTTCCCCAGGGCTCTGCTTTGGAATTACTCTTTGGTTGGGACACCTGAGGTTACAAACCTGAAAGGAGACCTCCCATCCCACAGATTGACAAAAAACAACTGGGACCAGGCCAAATCCCAAGAGATGAAGATTCGTCCATGGCCCATTAGGCCTCCCCTCATTCCACGACCATCGTTGACACAAAATCCAGAGACCAAAGCCTGAGCAAGCGCCTCAGACTCGCTCTTTCTTCATATCCTGAAGAGTTCTTCTCATGGTTTGTAGATTGGGCCTGCCATTCCTGCGTCCCCAAACCTAAGCTGAGTTGGTGTTTTCAGACTTCTGTCCTCAAAGTCTTGGGCCACACACCCTTTAAGTTAGGGCCACTGGAGCCACACATTAGGACTGTGCCTACCCCATGCATGGGAATTCTGCCCATTCCATTGTCCAAAATTGTACAAATTAGGAGAACCCTCCAAAGTCCCCGAAGCCATCCCAATATGTAGATCTCTGTGGACAAACAACTGCGGTCTGACACCAGCTGAGCATCTACCTGCACTCATACCATAGATGGATGTCCCAAGAGAAGGAGATGGAACCAACAGGACCCTAGGCCATAATCGGATCCATTGCTTTGGTTTACAGGCATGTCTCCTCAAAATCCTGGATTCCAATACCAGCAAAGGGGGTTTCCTGAGGCACTTATCAGAAAAATCTCATCTCCACGAGGAAACTTGTGCATGTGTCCTATGTCAAAATATTAGGAGAATATTTCAGAGTCCCGGTGGCACCGCCCCATCCCAAGGTCCTCTTGGACACAAACACATATTAGTCCCCATGCTCAGGAAAGTTGATTTCAACTCAGCCACCCCAGTTGCTCCCGCAGACCCATCCGATCTCAACTGTCTTGTTGCTAGGAGACAATTGGAGTGCGAGGTGGGCTTCCCTGGCATCCATCCTCCAACGGTGCTCTGGAGTCATTCCATATGGGATGTTTTGGAGCTGCCCAACAGGTCTCAATTGTCCCGCAGAAGGAATCCGTGAAGGGGGCATCCCACAACTCCCAACCTGGGAAAACCTCCATGGCCTTGAGATTCCTTTCCGTTCAAGAAGGGACAGTCATGCACAGAAACTGCTACCTGAGCCAACGTCTGATCCTTGCCATGACCTCAGATGCATGAGATATTGGTTCAGATGTGCAGGGGGTACCTGCCTTACCCTCGACCTGAAGCCCAAGTCTAGCTTGTGTTCTCAGACTTCTGTCCTCACACTACTGGCCCAGAAGCCCTCAAGTTTGGCAATTCTGGACCCACAATGCAGCACTCTGCCTGCCCTCTAGAAAAAATATCTTGCCTAATGAGCTGCCCAGGCACCTCAAATGAGGATCAACCTACACGGCACTCGACTGTACCCAAATTATATAGTCTAACCTTGGCACAGATGCACTGTCTGACACAACCTGAGCCCGAACCTCCTGACCAACAACCAGGTAGCTGACCGCACACTGAGCACATCATACCCACCATGGCCTTAGGTCATCATCTCTTCCCAACTGCGGTTTTCAGGCTTCTGCACCTAGACCTTATCTCCAACCACTGCCCAGGGTTGAAAATGATGCAGAAATCAGAAATCCTTACCCATGGCAAGAGACCTTGTGATTGGCATGTTGTCCAAAGTTCAGTGTAGTTGAAACCAGTGTGGCCCATGAGGCCCCGCCCATGCTCGCAAGCCACATTGGTCACAAACACACATTGTGACCCTCAGCCTGAGCCCAGTCCTCAAGTAAGGCCTCTCAGTGACTGGATGAAGAGACAGCATATGGGGCCTGCCATGCCCCTAGGCCCCAAATTTTAACCATAGTTTGGGTTGTCCCTTCACTCTTCCCCAGGGCTCTGCTTTGGAATTCCTCTTTGGTTGGGACACCTGAGGTAACAAACCTGAAAGGAGACCTCCCATCCCACAGATTGACGAAAAACAATTGGGACCGGGCCAAATCCACAGAGAGGAAGATTCGTCCATGGCCCATGTGGCCTCCCCACATTCCACGGCCATCGTAGACACAAAATCAAGAGACCAAAGCCTGAGCAAGAGCCTCAGACTCGCTCTTTCTAAATATCCTGAAGAGTTCTTCTAATGGTTGTAGATTGGGCCTCCCATACCTATGTCCCCAAACCTAAGCTGAGTTGGTGTTTTCAGACTTCTGTCCTCAAAGTCTTGGGCCACACACCCTTTAAGCTAGGGCCACTGGAGCCACACATTAGGACTGTGCCTACCCCATGCATGGGAATTCTGCCAATTCCATTGTCCAAAATTGTACAAATTAGGAGAACCCTCCATAGTCCCCGAGGCCAACCCAATATGTACGTCTCTTTTACAAACAAAGGCAGTCTGACACCAGCTGAGCATCTACCTCCACTCTTACCATAGATGGATGACCCAGAGATGGAGATGGAACCAGACAGGACCCTAGGCCATAATAGGATCCATTGCTTTTGTTTACAGGATGTCTCCTCAAAACCTGGATTCCAATACCAGCATAGGGTGTTTCCTGAGGCACCATCAGAAAAAATCTCGTCTCCACGAGGAAACTTGTGCATGGGACCTATGTCAAAATATTAGGAGAATACCTCAGAGTCCCGGTGCCACCACCCCATTCCAAGGTTCTCATAGACACACACATATTAGGCCCCATGCTCAGGAAATTCCATTTCAACTCAGCCACCCCGGTTGCTCTCGCAGAGCCATCCGTTCTCAACTGTCTTGTTGCTAGGAGACAATAGGAATGCGAGGCGTGCTTCCCTGGCATCCATCCTCGAACGGTGTTGTGGAGTCATTCCATATGGGATGTTTTGGAGCTGCCCAACAGGTCTCAATTGTCCCACATACGGAATCCTTGAAGGGGGCATCCCACAACTCCCAACGTGGGAAAACCTCCATGACCTTGAGATTCCTCTCCGTTCATGAACGGGCAGTCATGCACAGAAACTCCAAACTGAGCCAACGTCTGATCCTCGCCGTGACTTCAGATGAATGAGATATTGTTTCAGATGTGCAGGGGGTACCTGCCTTGCCCTCGGCCTGAAGCCCAAGTGTAGCTTGTGGTCTCAGACTTCTGTCCTCACACTCCTGGCCACGATGCCCTCAAGTTTGGCAATTCCGGACCCACTATGCAGCACTCTGCCTGCCCTCTAGAAAAAAAAATTGTTGCATCAGGAGCTGCCCAGGCAGCTTAAATGAGGATAAACCTACACAGCACTCGATGTTACCCAATTAGATAGTCTAACCTGGGCACTAATGCACTGTCGAACACAACCTGAGCCTGGACCTCCTGACCAATACCCAGAAAGCTGACCGCACACTGAGCACATAAAAACCGCCATGGCCTTAGGTCATCATCTCTTCCCTACCTCCGTTTTCAGGCTTCAGAACCGAGACCTTATCTCCAATCACTGCACAGCGGTGTGTCTGATGCAGAAATCAGAACTCTTCCTGACCCATGGCAAGAACCCTTGTGGTTGGCACGTTGTCCAACGTTCAGTGTAGGAGAAACCAGCATTCACCCTGAGGCCCCGCCCATTCTTGAGTGCGACGAGGGCATACATACGCATTGTGACCCTCAGCATGAGTCCTGTCCTCTAGTAAGTCCTCTCAGTGGCTGGACCATTAGATGTCATAATGGGCTTGACATGTCCCTAGGCCCCAATTTTTAACCAGATTTCTGATTGTCCAGTCGCCCCTCCCCAGGCCTTTACTCTGGAATCCCTCATTTGGTGGGACACCTGAGGTTAAAAAAGAAAACAACAACAACAACAACAACAAAAAAACGGAATTCTTGCAGCCCACAGAATGACCCCAAACTCGTTGGACGGGGCCAAACCACCAGAGAGTACGACTCGTCGATTTCCCATGAAGTCACCCAGAAATTCCACGACCATGAGTGACACGATATCCAGAGACAAAAACTTGAGCAGGAGCCTCACACTCGCCCTTTTTTCAAATCCCGAAGAGTTCTCCTCATGATCTGTAGGTCCGTCCTGCAATACCTAAGACCGAAACATAAGCCGAGTTTGTGTTTTCAGACAACTGTCCAAACAGCCCTGGCCTACACAACCTACAGGCTCAGGCCTCTGGAGCCAAACCTGAGGACTGTACTTGCCCTCTCCAAGGGAATTGTGTGTGCCCATTCCAATGGCCACAACTCTTCGAATAGGATAAACCTCCAAAGTCCCTGATCCATCTCAATAGTGGTGGCTTCCCAGGAAAAACAGGGGCAATCTGAGCCAAACTGAGCACCTACCTGCACTCAGACCCATAGACAGATGTCCCCAGAGGTAAAAAGGAAAGAACAGGCCCCTAGGCACTAATCAGATCCATTGATTTGGTTTCCAGGAATCTCTCCTCAGACGCCTGGATATCAAAACAGCATATAGCTGTTTCTTGACTCACCCAACAGAAAACATCTCATCTACACATGGGAAACTTGCACGTTGGAGCTATGTCAAAGCCTCTGTTTAAAATAACCCTTTAGGGCCCCAGTGCCACCGCTTCATTCCAAGGTCTCCATAGACACAAAAGCACATTAGGACACGTCCCCAGGGGTATCCATTTCAACTCAGCGTCCTCGGTTGCTCCCCACAGATCCAGGAGATCTAACCTGTCTTGTTTCTAGGAGAAAATTGGAATGCGAGGATGGCTACCCAGCCATCCATCCTTAGAACCCTGCTCAGAATCATTGACCTGGAGCCAAACAACAGGTCTCAATTGTCCTGCAGAAGACTCTCTGCAGTTTGCAGCTTCTCAAAACTCCCATCGTGGGAAAACCCCCATGGCCTCGTGGTGCACCCCATTCATGAAGGGGCCATCAGGGTCAGAAACTCCAATCTGAGCGATCGTCTGATCCTCGCCCTGACTTCAGATGCACGAGATCTCGATTCAGGTCTGTACATTCTGCCTGCCATGGCCTCACCCAGTAATCTAAGCCTAGCTTGTGTTCCCAGACTTTGGTCGTCAGACTACTGCCCCAAAAGCCCTCCAGTTTGGCAATCCAGAACTACAATGCAGCACCCTGCCCGCCCTCCAGAATAAAAACATTGCCCTCTGGGGCTACCCAGTAACCCCAAATGAGGATCAACCTGAACCGACCTTGGCTGTACCCCAAATACATTGGCTGACCAGGGCACTAATGCCCTCTCTGACACAGGCTGAGCCTGGACCCCTCTGGCCCCTCCCAGACAGCTGGCCGCACACTGAGCACATCGAGCCGCCGTGGCCTTAGGTCGTCATCCCTTCCCAACCTCGGTTTTCAGGTTTCAGAACCTAGACCTTATCTCCAATCACTGCCCAGGGTTGATGGTGATGCAGAAATCAGAACTCCTTCCCCATGGCAAGAAACCTTGTGGTTGGCATGTTGTCCAACGTTCAGTTGGGTTGAAACCAGTGTGGCCCATGATGCCCTGCCCATGCTCGCCGGCCACTTTGGTCACAAATGCACATTGTGACCCTCAGGCTGAGCCCAGTCCTCAAGTAAGGCCAGTCAGTGGCTGGATGAAGAGATAACATATTGGGCTTGCCATGGCCCTAGGCCCCAATTTTTAACCATAGTTCGGGTTGTCCCTTCAGTCTTCCCCACGGCTTTGCTTTGGAATTCCAATTTAGGTGGGACACCTGAGGTAACAAAACTGAAATGAGTACACCCATCCCACAGATTGACGACAAGCAATTGGGAATTGGGCCAAATCCTCAGAGAGGAAGATTCGTCCATGGCCCATGAGGCCTCCCCGACATTGCACGGCCATCGCTGATACAAAATCCAGAGACAAAAGCCTGAGCAAGCGCCTCAGAATCGCACTTTCTTCATATCCTGAAGAGTTCTTCTCATGGTTTGTAGATCGGGCCTGCCATACCTACGTCCCCAAACCTAAGCTGAGTTTGTGTTTTCAGACTTCTGTCCTCAAAGTCTTGGGCCACACTCCCTCCAGGCTGGGTTTCTGGAGCCACACATTAGGACTGTGCCTACCAATCCATGGGAATTCTTCCCATTCCATGGTCCAAAATCATACAAATTAGGAGAAACCTCCAAAGTCCCTGAGGCCATCCCAATAGTGTAGGTCACCCGGAACAAACAAGGGATGTCTGACAACAGCTGATAATCGACCTCCACTCATACCATTGATGGATGTCCCCAGAGAAGAAGATTGAAACAGACAGGACCCTAGGCCATAATAGGATCCAGTGCTTTGGGTTACAAGCATGTGTCCTCAAAAGCCAGATTCCAATACGAGCATAGGTGTTTTCCTGAGGCACCCATCAGAACTCATCTCGTCTCCACAAGGAAACCTGTGCATGGGAGCCATGTCCACAGCTTAGCAGAGTACTTCAGTGTCCCGTTGCCACCGCCCCATTCCAAGGCCCTCATGGATACAAAAACACATTAGGACCCATCCTCAGGAAAGTCCATTTCAACTCAGCCACCCCTGTTGCTCCGGCAGAGCCATCAGATCTAAACTGTCTTGCTATTAGGTGACAATTGGAATGCGAGGCGGGCTTCCCAGGCATCCATCCGCGAACGGTGCTCTGGAGTCATTCCATATGGGATGTCCTGGAGCTGTCCAACAGGTCTCAATTGTCCCGCAGAAGGAATCCTTGAAGGGGGCATCCCACAACTCCCAACGTGGGAAAACCTCAATGGCCTCGAGATTCCGCTCCCTTAATGAAGCGGCCGTCATGCACAGAAACTCCAACCAGAGCCAATGGCTGACCTCGCCCTGACTTCAGATGCATGTGATATTGGTTCAGATCGGCAGGGGGTACCTGCCGTGCCCTGTCCCTGAAACCCAAGTCTAGCTTGTCTTCTCAGACTTCCGTCCTCACACTCCTAGCCCCGAAGCCCTCAAGTGTGGCAATTCCGGACCTACAATGCAGCACGCTGCCTGCCCTCTAGAAAAAAAATGATTGCCTCATGAGCTGCCCAGGCACCTTAAATGAGGAAAAACCTACACAGCACTCGACTTTACCCAAATTATATAGTCTAACCTGGGCACTAATGCACTGTCGAACACAACCTGAGCCCGGACCTCCTGACAAACACCCAGAAAGCTGACCGCACATTGAGCACATAAAACCCGCCATGGCCTTAGGTCTTCATCTCTTTCCTACCTCAGTTTTCAGGCTTCAGAACCGAGACCTTATCTCCAATCACTGCCCAGCGGTGAGTGTGATGCAGAAATCAGAACTCCTCCTTACCCATGGCATGAACCCTTGTGGTTGGCACGTTGTCCAACGTTCAGTGTAGGAGAAACCAGCATTCACCCTGAGGCCCCGCCCATTCTTGAGTGCGACAAGTGCATACACATGCATTGTGGCCCTCAGCATGAGTCCTGTCCTCTAGTAATTCCTCTCAGTGGCTGGACCATTAGATGTCATAATGGGCTTGACATGTCCCTAGGCCCCAATGTTTAACCAGATTTCTGAATGTCCAGTCGCCCCTCCCCAGGGCTCTACTCTGGAATCCCTCATTTGGTGGGACACCTGAGGTTAAAAACAACAATAACAACAACAACAACAACAAAAACGTACTTCCTCCAGCCCACAGAATGACCCCAAACTCTTTGGACGGGCCAAACCACCAGAGAGTAAGACTCCTCCATTTCCCATGAAGTCACCCGGCAATTTCACGACCATTGTGACACGATATCCAGAGACAAAAACTTGAGCAGGAGCCTCACACTCGCCCTTCTTTCAAATCCCGAAGAGTTCTCCTCATGGTCTGTAGGTCAGTCCTGCCATACCTATGACCCAAAACATAAGCCGAGTTTGTGTTTTCAGACAACTGTCCAAACAGCCCTGGCCTACACAACCTACAGGCTCAGGCCCCTGGAGCCAAACCTGAGGACTGTACTTGCCCTCTCCAAGGGAATTGTGTGTGCCCATTCCAATGGCCACAACCCTTCTAATAGGAAAAACCTCCAAAGTCCCTGATCCATCTCAATAGTGGTGGCTTCCCAGGAAAAACAGGGGCAATCTGAGCCCAACTGAGCACCTACCTGCACTCAGACCCATAGACAGATGTCCCCAGAGGTAAAAAGGAAAGAACAGGCCCCTAGGCACTAATCAGATCCATTGCTTTGGTTTCCAGGCATCTCTCCTCAGAGGACTGGATTTCAAAAGCAGCTCTAGCTGTTTCTTGACTCACCGATCAGAAAACATCTCATCTACACATGGGAAACTTGCACGTTGGAGCTGTGTCAAAGCCTCTGTTTAGGAGAACCCTTTAGGGCGCCAGTGCCACCGCTTCATTCCAAGGTCTCCATAGACACAAAAGCACATTAGGACCCATCCCCAGGGTTGTCCATTTCAACTCAGCGTCCTCGGTTGCTCCCCACAGATCTAGGAGATCTAACCTGACTTGTTGCTAGGAGGCAATTGGAATGCTAGGTGGGATACCCAGCCATCCATCCTTAGAACCCTGCTCAGAATCATTGGCCTGGAGCCAAACAACAGGTCTCAATTGTCCTGCAGAAGACTCTCTGCAGTTTGGAGCTTCTCACAACTCCCATCGTGGGAAAACCCCCATGTCCTCGTGATGCCCCCCCATTCATGAAGGGGCCATCAGGGACAGAAACTCCAACCTGAGCGATCGTCTGATCCTCGCCCTGAATTCAGATTCACGAGATCTCGATTCAGGTCTGTAGATTGTGCCTGCCATGGCCTCACCCAGAAACCTAAGCCTAGCTTGTGTTCTCAGACTTTGGTCGTCAGACTACTGGCCCACAAGCCCTCCAGTTTGGCAATCCAGAACTACAACGCAGCACTCTGACTGCCCTCCAGAAGAAAAACATTGTCCTCTGGGGCTACCCAGTAACCCCAAATGAGGATCAACCTGCACCGACCATGGCAGTAACCCAAATACATAGGCTGACCAGGACACTGATGCCCTTTCTGACACAGCCTGAGCCTGGACCTCTTGGCAACTCCCAGACAACTGGCCGCACACTGAGCACATCGAGCCGCCGTGGCCTTAGGTCGTCATATATTCCCAACCTCGGTTTTCAGGTTTCAGAACCTAGACCTTATCTCCAACCACTGAGCAGGGTTGAAGGTGATGTAGAAATCAGAACTCCTTCGCCATGGCAAGAAACCTTGTGGTTGGCATGTTGTCCAACGTTCAGTGTAGTTGAAACCAGTGTGGCCCATGAGGCCCCGCCCATGCTCGCAGGCCACATCGGTCACAAACACACATTGTGACCCTCAGGCTGAGTCCAGTCTTCAAGTAAGGCCACTCAGTGGCTGGATGAAGAGATAGCATATTGGGCTTGCCATGCCCCTAGGCCCCAATTTTTAACCATAGTTCGGGTTGTCCCTTCAGTCTTCCCCACAGCTTTGCTTTGGAATTCCTCTTTTCGTGGGATACCTGAGGTAACAAACCTGAAAGGAGACATCTCATCCCACAGATTGACGAAAAGCAATTGGGAATCGGGCCAAATCCTCAGAAAGGAGGATTCGTCCATGGCCCATGAGGCCTCCCCGACATTCCACGGCTATCGCTGATACAAAATCCAGAGACAAAAGCCTGAGCAAGCGCCTCAGACTCGCACTTTCTTCATATCCTGAAGAGTTCTTCTCATGGTTTGTAGAGCCGGCCTGCCATACCTACGTCACCAAACCTAAGCTGAGTTTGTGTTTTCAAATTCTGTCCTAAATGTCTTGGGCCACACACCCTCCAGGCTGGGCCCCTGGAGCCACACATTAGGACTGTGCCTACCAATCCATGGGAATTCTGCCCATTCCATGGTCCAAAATCGTACAAATTAGGAGAAACCTCCAAAGTCCCTGAGGCCATCCCAATAGTGTAGGTCACCCGGAACAAACAAGAGCTGTCTGACACCAGCTGATAATCGACCTCCACTCATACCATAGATGGATGTCCCTAGAGAAGAAGATTGAACCAGACAGGACCCTAGTCCATAATAGGATCCATTGCTTTGGGTTACAGGCATGTGTCCTCAAAAGCCTGATTCCAATACGAGCATAGGGGTTTTCCTGAGGCACCCATCAGAACTCATCTCGTCTCCACAAGGAAACCTGTGCATGGGAGCCATGTCCAAAGCTTAGGAGAGTACTTCAGGGTCCCGGTTCCACCGCCCCATTCCAAGGACCTCATGGACACAAAAACACATTAGGACCCATCCTCAGGAAAGTCCATTTCAACTCAGCCACCCCGGTTGCTCCCGCAGAGCCATCAGATCTAAACTGTCTTGTTGCTAGGAGACAATTGGAATGCGAGGCGGGCTTCCCAGGCATCAATCCGCGAACGTTGCTCTGGAGTCATTCCATATCGGATGTCCTGGAGCTTTCCAACAGGTCAATTGTCCCGCAGAAGGAATCCTTGAAGGGGGCATCCCACAACTCCCAACGTGGGAAAACCTCAATGGCCCCAAGATTCCGCTCCCATCATGAAGCTGCCGTCATCACAGAAACTCCAACCTGAGCCAACGGCTGATCCTCGCCCTGACTTCAGATGCATGAGATATTGGTTCAGATCTGCAGGGGGTACCTGCCGTGCCCTGGCCCTGAAACCCAAGTCTAGCTTGTCTTCTCAGACTTTCGTCCTCACACTCCTGGACCCAAATCCCTCAAGTTTGACAATTCCGGACCGACAATGCAGCACTCTGCCTGCCCTCTAGAAAAAAAATTATTGCCTCATGAGCTGCCCAGTCACCTTCAATGAGGATAAACCTACACAGCACTCGACGTTACCCAAATTACATAGTCTATCCTGGGCACTAATCCACTGTCGAACACAACCTGAGCCCGGACCTCCTGACCAACACCCAGAAAGCTGACCGCACACTGAGCACATAAAACCCGCCATGGCCTTAGGTCATCATCTCGGCCCTACCTCCGTTTTCAGGCTTCAGAACTGAGACCTTATCACCAATCACTGCCCAGGGGTGAGTGTGATGCAGAAATCAGAACACCTCCTTAACAATGGCAAGAACCCATGTGGTTGGCACGTTGTCCAATGTTCAGTGTAGGAGAAACCAGCATTCACACTGAGGCCCCGCCCATTCTTGAGTGCGACGAGGGCATACACACGCATTGTGACCCTCAGCATGAGTCCTGTCCTCTAGTAAGTCCTCTCAGTGGCTGGACCATTAGATGTCATAATGGGCTTGACATGTCCCTAGGCCCCAATTTTTAACCAGATTTCTGATTGTCCAGTCGCCCCACCCCAGGGCTCTACTCTGGAATCCCTCATATGTTGGGACACCTGAGGTTAAAAAAGAAAACAACAACAACAACAACAACAAAAAAAAAACGGACTTCTTCCAGCCCACAGATTGACCCCAAACTGTTTGGACGGGGCCAAACCACCAGAAAGTAAGACTCGTCCATTTCCCATGAAGTCACCCAGAAATTCCACGACCATGAGTGACACGATATCCAGAGACAAAAACTTGAGCAGGAGCCTCACACTCGCCCTTCTTTCAAATCCCGAAGAGTTCTCCTCATGGTCTGTAGGTCAGTCCTGCCATACCTATGACCCGAAACATAAGCCGAGTTTGTGTTTTCAGACAACTGTCCAAACAGCCCTGGCCTACACAACCTACAGGCTCAGGCCCCTGGAGCCAAACCTGAGGACTGTACTTGCCCTCTCCAAGGGAATTGTGTGTGCCCATTCCAATGGCCACAACCCTTCTAATAGGATAAACCTCCAAAGTCCCTGATCCATCTCAATAGTGGTGGCTTCCCAGGAAAAACAGGGGCAATCTGAGCCCAACTGAGCACCTACCTGCACTCAGACCCATAGACAGATGTCTCCAGAGGTAAAAAAGGAAAGAACAGGCCCCTAGGCACTAATCAGATCCATTGCTTTGGTTTCCAGGCATCTCTCCTCAGAGGCCTAGATATCAAAACAGCATATAGCTGTTTCTTGACTCACCCATCAGAAAACATCTCATCTACACATGGGAAACTTGCACGTTGGAGCTGTGTCAAAGCCTCTGTTTAGGAGAACCCTTTAGGGCCCCAGTGCCACCGCTTCATTCCAAGGTCTCCATAGACACAAAAGCACATTAGGACCCATCCCCAGAGGTGGCCATTTCAACTCAGCGTCCTCGGTTGCTCCCCACAGATCCAGCAGATCTAACCTGTCTTATTGCTAGGAGACAATTGGAATGCGAGGTGGGCTACCCAGCCATCCATCCTTAGAACCCTGCTCAGAATCATTGGCCTGGAGCCAAACAACAGGTCTCAATTGTCCTGCAGAAGACTCTATGCAGTTTGCAGCTTCTCACAACTCCCATCGTGGGAAAACCCCCATGGCCTCGTGATGCTCCCCCATTCATGAAGGGGCCATCAGGGACAGAAACTCCAACCTGAGCGATCGTCTGATCCTCGCCCTGACTTCAGATGCACGAGATCTCGATTCAGGTCTGTAGATTGTGCCTGCCATGGCCGCACCCAGAAACCTAAGCCTAGCTTGTGTTCTCAGACTTTGGCCGTCAGACTACTGGCCCACAAGTCCTTCAGTTTGGCAATCCGGAACTACAATGCAGCACCCTGCCCGCCCTCCAGAAGAAAAACATTTTCCTCTGGGGCTACCCAGTAACCCCAAATGAGGATCAACCTGCACCGACCTTGGCTGTACCCCAAATACATAGGCTAACCAGGGCACTAATGCCCTTTCTGACACAGCCTGAGCCTGGACCCCCTGGCCGCTCCCAGACAGATGGCCGCACACTGAGCACATCGAGCCGCCGTGGCCTTAGGTCGTCATCCCTTCCGAACCTCGATTTTCAGGTTTCAGAACCTAGACCTTATCTCCTATCACTGCCCAGTGTTGAAGGTGATGCAGAAATCAGAACTCCTTCCCCATGGCAAGAAACCTTGTGGTTGGCATGTTGTCCAACGTTCAGTGTAGTTGAAACCAATGTGGCCCATGATGCCCCGCCCATGATCGCGGGCCACATTGGTCACAAACCCACATTGTGACCCTCAGGCTGAGCCCAGTCCTCAAGTAAGGCCACTCAGTGGCTGGATGAAGAGATAACATATTGGGCTTTCCATGCCCCTAGGCCCCAATTTTTAACCATAGTTCGGGTTGTCCCTTCAGTCTTCCACACGGCTTTGTTTTGGAATTCCTCTTTTGGTGGGACACCTGAGGTAACAAACCTGAAAGGAGACCCCCCATCCCACAGATTGACGAAAAGCAATTGGGAATCGGGCCAAATCCTCAGAGAGGAAGATTCGTCCATGGCCCATGAGGCCTCCCCGACATTCCACGGCCATCGCTGATACAAAATCCAGAGACAAAAGCCTGAGCAAGCGCCTCAGACTCCCATTTTCTTCATATCCTGAAGAGTTCTTCTCATGGTTTGTAGATCGGGCCTGTCATACCTACGACCCCAAACCTAAGCTGAGTTTGTGTTTTCAGACTTCTGTCCTCAAAGTCTTGGGCCACACTCCCTCCAGGCTGGGACCCTGGAGACACACATTAGGACTGTGCCTACCAATCCATGGGAATTCTGCCCATTCCATGGTCCAAAATCGTACAAATTAGGAGAAACCTCCAAAGTCCCTGAGGCCATCCCAATAGTGTAGGTCTCCCAGAACAAACAAGGACTGTCTGACACCAGCTGATAATCGACCTCCACTCATACCATAGATGGATGTCCCCAGAGAAGAAATTGAACCAGACAGGACACTAGGCTATAATAGGATCCATTGCTTTGGGTTACAGGCATGTGTCCTCAAAAGCCTGATTCCATTACGAGCATAGGGGTTTTCCTGAGGCACCCATCAGAACTCATCTCGTCTCCCAAGGAACCTGTGCATGGGAGCCATGTCCAAAGCTTAGGAGAGTACTTCAGGGTCCCGGTGCCACCGCCCCATTCCAAGGCCCTCATGGACACAAAAACACATTAGGACCCATTCAGGAAAGTCCATTTCAACTCAGCCACCCCGGTTGCTCCGGCAGAGCCATCAGATCTAAACTGTCTTGTTGCTAGGAGAGAATTGGAATGCGAGGCGGGCTTCCCAGGCATCCATCCACGAACGGTGCTCTGGAGTCATCCATACGGGATGTCCTGGAGCTGTCCAACAGGTCTCAATTGTCCCGCAGAAGGAATCCTTGAAGGGGGCATCCCACAACTCCCAACGTGGGAAAACCTCAATGGCCCCGAGATTCTGCTCCCTTCATGAAGCGGCCATCATGCACAGAAACTCCAACCTGAGCCAACGTCTGATCCTCGTCCTGACTTCAGATGCATGAGATATTGGTACAGATCTGCAGGGGGTACCTGCCGTGCCCTCACCCTGAAACCCAAGTCTAGCTTTTCTTCTCAGACTTCCGTCCTCACACTCCTGGCCCCGATGCCCTCAAGTTTGGCAATTCCCAACCCACAATGCAGCACTCTGCCTGCCCTCTAGAAAAAAAATTGTTGCCTCATGAGCTGCCCAGGCAGCTTACATGAGGATAAACCTACACAGCACTCGACGTTACCCAAATTATATAGTCTAACCTGGGCACTAATGCACTGTCGAACACAACCTGAGCCCGGACCTCCTGACCAATACCCAGAATGCTGACCGCACACTGAGCACATAAAACCCGCCATGGCCTTATGTCATCATCACTTCCCTACCTCCGTTTTCAGGCTTCAGAACCGAGAGCTTATCTCCAATCACTGCCCAGGGGTGAGTCTGATGCAGAAATCAGAACTCCTCCTTACCCATGGCAAGAACCCTTGTGGTTGGCACGTTGTCCAACGTTCAGTGTAGGAGAAACCAGCATTCAACCTGAGGCCCCGCCCATTCTTGCGTGCGACGAGGGCATACATACGCATTGTGACCCTCAGCATGAGTCCTGTCCTCTAGTAAGTCCTCTCAGTGGGTGGACCATTAGATGTCATAATGGGCTTGACATGTCCCTAGGCCCCAATTTTTAACCAGATTTCTGATTGTCCAGTCGCCCCTCCCCAGGCCTTTACTCTGGAATCCCTCATTTGGTGGGACACCTGAGGTTAAAAAAGAAAACAACAACAACAACAACAACAACAACAAAAACGGACTTCTTGCAGCCCACAGAATGACCCCAAACTCTTTGGACGGGGCCAAACCACCAGAGAGTAAGACTCGTCGATTTCCCATGAAGTCACCCAGAAATTCCACGACCATGAGTGACACGATATCCAGAGACAAAAACTTGAGCAGGAGCCTCACACTCGCCCTTTTTTCAAATCCCGAAGAGTTCTCCTCATGATCTGTAGGTCAGTCCTGCAATACCTATGACCGAAACATAAGCCGAGTTTGTGTTTTCAGAAAACTGTCCAAACAGCCCTGGGCTACACAACCTACAGGCTCAGGCCCCTGGAGCCAAACCTGAGGACTGTACTTGCCCTCTCCAAGGGAATTGTGTGTGCCCATTCCAATGGCCACAACCCTTCTAATAGGATAAACCTCCAAAGTCCCTGATCCATCTCAATAGTGGTGGCTTCCCAGGAAAAACAGGGGCAATCTGAGCCCAACTGAGCACCTACCTGCACTCAGACCCATAGACAGATGTCTCCAGAGGTAAAAAGGAAAGAACAGCCCCCTAGGCACTAATCAGATCCATTGTTTGGTTTCCAAGCATCTCTCCTCAGAGGCCTGGATATCAAAACAACATATAGCTGTTTCTTGACTCACCCATCAGAAAACATCTCATCTACACATGGGAAACTTGCACGTTGGAGCTGTGTCAAAGCCTCTGTTTAGGAGAACCCTTTAGGGCCCCAGTGCCACCGCTTCATTCCAAGGTCACCATAGACACAAAAGCACATTAGTACCCATCCACAGGGGTGTCGATTACAACTCAGCGTCCTCGGTTGCTCCCCACAGATCCAGGAGATCTAACCTGTCTTGTTGCTAGGAGACAATTGGAATGCGAAGTGGGCTACCCAGCCATCCATCCTTAGAACCCTGCTCAGAATCTTTGGTTTGGAGCCAAACAACAGGTCTCAATTGTCCTGCAGAAGACTCTCTGCAGTTTGGAGCTTCTCACAACTCCCAACGTTGGAAAACCCCCATGGCCTCGTGATGCCCTCCCATTCATGAAGGGGCCATCAGGGACAGAAACTCCAACCCTAGCGATCATCTGATCCTCGCCCTGACTTCAGATGCACGAGATCTCGATTCAGGTGTGTAGATTGTGCCTGCCATGGCCTCACCCAGAAACCTAAGCCTAGCTTGTGTTCTCAGACTTTTGTCGGCAGACTACTGGCCCACAAGCCCTCCAGTTTGGCAATCCAGAACTACAATGCAGCACTCTGCCTGCCCTCCAGAAGAAAAACATTGTCCTCTGGGTCTACCCAGTAACCCCAAATGAGGATCAACCTGCACCGACATTGGCTGTACCCCAAATACATAGGCTGACCAGGGCACTAATGCCCTTTCTGACACAGCCTGAGCCTGGACCCCCTGGCCCCTCCCAGACAGCTGGCTGCACACTGAGCACATCGAGCCGCCGTGGCCTTAGGTCGTCATCTTTTCCCAACCTCGGTTTTCAGGTTTCAGAACCTAGACCTTATCTCCAATCACTGCCCAGGGTTGAAGGTGATGCAGAAATCAGAACTCCTTCCCCATGGCAAGAAACCTTGTGGTTGGCATGTTGTCCAACGTTCAGTGTAGTTGAAACCAGTGTGGCCCATGAGGCCCCGCCCAGGCTAGCCGGCCACATTGGTCACATACGCACATTGTGACCCTCAGGCTGAGCCCAGTCCTCAAGTAAGGCCACTCAGTGGCTGGATGAAGAGATAGCATATTGGGCTTGCCATGCCCCTAGGCCCCAATTTTTAACCATAGTTCGGGTTGTCCCTTCAGTCTTCCCCACGGCTTTGCTTTAGAATTCCTCTTTTGGTGGGACACCTGAGGTAACAAAACTGAAATGAGTCCTCCCATCCCACAGATAGATGAAAACAATTGGGAATCGGGCAAAATCCTCAGAGAGGAAGATTCGTCCATGGCCCATGAGGCCTCCCCGTCATTCCCCGGCCCTCGCTGATACAAAATCCAGAGACAAAAGCCTGAGCAAGCGCCTCAGACTCGCACTTTCTTCATATCCTGAAGAGTTCTTCTCATGGTTTGTAGATCGGGCCTGCCATACCTACGTCCCCAAACCTAAGCTGAGTTTGTGTTTTCAGACTTCTGTCTTCAAAGTCTTGGGCCACACACCCTCCAGGCTGGGCCCCTGGAGACACACATTAGGACTGTGCCTACC
Source organism: Mustela nivalis (assembly GCF_964662115.1). Lineage (NCBI taxonomy): Eukaryota > Metazoa > Chordata > Mammalia > Carnivora > Mustelidae > Mustela > Mustela nivalis. The sequence goes on along the minus strand of NW_028136343.1, from coordinate 58,445 downwards.
AATCCATGGGAATTCTGCCCATTCCATGGTCCAAAATCGTACAAATTAGGAGAAACCTCCAAAGTCCCTGAGGCCATCCCAATAGTGTAGGTCGCCCGGAACAAACAAGGGCTGTCTGACACCAGCTGATAATCGACCTCCAGTCATACCATAGATGGATGTCCCCAGAGAAGAAGATTGAAGCAGACAGGACCCTAGGCCATAATAGGATCCATTGCTTTGGGCTACAGGCATGTGTCCTCAAAATCCTGATTCCAATACGAGCATAGGGGTTTTCCTGAGGCACCCATCAGAGCTCATCTCGTCTCCACAAGGAAACCTGTGCATGGGAGCCATGTCCAAAGCTTAGGAGAGTACTTCAGGGTCCCGGTGCCACTGCCCCATTCCAAGGCCCTCATGGACACAAAAACACATTAGGACCCATCCTCAGGAAAGTCCATTTCAACTCAGCCACCCCGGTTGCTCCGGCAGAGCCAGCAGATCTAAACTGTCTTGTTGCTAGGAGACAATTGGAATGCGAGGCGGGCTTCCCAGGCATACATCCGCGAACGGTGCTCAGGAGTCATTCCATATGGGATGTCTTGGAGCTGTCCAACAGGTCTCAATTGTCCCGCAGATGGAATACTTGAAGGGGGCATCCCACAACTCCCAACGTGGGAAAACCTCAATGGCCCCGAGATTCTGCTCCCTTCATGAAGCGGCCGTCATGCACAGAAACTCCAGCCTGAGCCAAGGTCTGATCCTCGCCCTGACTTCAGATGAATGAGATATTGGTTCAGATCTGCAGGGGGTACCTGCCGTGCCCTCACCCTGAAACCCAAGTCTAGCTTGTCTTCTCAGACTTCCGTCCTCACACTCCTGGCCCCGAAGCCCTCAAGTTTGGCAATTCCGGACCCACAATGCAGCACTCTGCCTGCCCTCTAGGAAAAAAATTATTGCCTCATGAGCTGCCCAGGCATCTTAAATGAGGATAAACCTACACAGCACTCGACGTTACCCAAATTATATAGTCTAACCTGGGCACTAATGCACTGTCGAACACAACCTGAGCCCGGACCTCCTGACCAACACCCAGAAAGCTGACCGCACACTGAGCACATAAAACCCGCCATGGCCTTAGGTCATCATCTCTTCCCTACCTCCGTTTTCAGGCTTCAGAACCGAGACCTTACCTCCAATCACTGCCCAGCGGTGAGTGTGATGCAGAAATCAGAACTCCTCCTTACCCATAACATGAACCCTTGTGGTTGGCACGTTGTCCAACGTTCAGTGCAGGAGAAACCAGCATTCACCCTGAGGCCCCGCCCATTCTTGCGTGCGACGAGGGCATACATACGCATTGTGACCCTCAGCATGAGTCCTGTCCTCTAGTAAGTCCTCTCAGTGGCTGGACCATAGATGTCATAATGGGCTTGACATGTCCCTAGGCCCCAATTTTTAACCAGATTTCTTATTGTCCAGTCGCCCCTCCCCAGGGCTCTACTCTGGAATCCCTCATTTGGTGGGACACCTGAGGTTAAAAAAGAAAACAACAACAACAACAACAACAACAACAACAACAACAACAAAACAGACTTCTTCCAGCCCACAGATTGACCCCAAGTCTTTGGACGAGGCCAAACCACCAGAGAGTAAGACCCGTCCATTTCCCATGAAGTCACCCAGAAATTCCACGACCATGAGTGACACGATATCCAGAGAGAAAAACTTGAGCAGGAGCCTCACACTCGCCCTTTTTTCAAATCCCGAAGAGTTCTCCTCATGGTCTGTAGGTCAGTCCTGCCATACCTATGACCCGAAACATAAGCCGAGTTTGTGTTTTCAGACAACTGTCCAAACAGCCCTGGCCTACACAACCTACAGGCTCAGGCCCGTGGAGCCAAACCTGAGGACTGTACTTGCCCTCTCCAAGGGAATTGTGTGTGCCCATTCCAATGGCCACAACCCTTCTAATAGGATAAACCTCCAAAGTCCCTGATCCATCTCAATAGTGGTGGCTTCCCAGGAAAAACAGGGGCAATCTGAGCCCAACTGAGCACCTACCTGCACTCAGACCCATAGACAGATGTCTCCAGAGGTAAAAAAGGAAAGAACAGGCCCCTAGGCACTAATCAGATCCATTGCTTTGGTTTCCAGGCATCTCTCCTCAGAGGCCTAGATATCAAAACAGCATATAGCTGTTTCTTGACTCACCCATCAGAAAACATCTCATCTACACATGGGAAACTTGCACGTTGGAGCTGTGTCAAAGCCTCTGTTTAGGAGAACCCTTTAGGGCCCCAGTGCCACCGCTTCATTCCAAGGTCTCCATAGACACAAAAGCACATTAGGACCCATCCCCAGAGGTGGCCATTTCAACTCAGCGTCCTCGGTTGCTCCCCACAGATCCAGGAGATCTAACCTGTCTTGTTGCTAGGAGACAATTGGAATGCAAGGTGGGCTACCCAGCCATCCATCCTTAGAACCCTGCTCAGAATCATTGGCCTGGAGCCAAACAACAGGTCTCAATTGTCCTGCAGAAGACTCTCTGCAGTTTGGAGCTTCTCACAACTCCCATCGTGGGAAAACCCCCATGGCCTCGTGATGCCCCCCCATTCATGAAGGGGCCATCAGGGACAGAAACTCCAACCTGAGCGATCGTCTGATCCTTGCCCTGACTTCAGATGCAGGAGATCTCGATTCAGGTCTGTAGATTGTGCCTGCCATGGCCTCACCCAGAAACCTAAGCCTAGCTTGTGATCTCAGACTTTGGTCGTCAGACTACTGGCCCACAAGCCCTCCAGTTTGGCAATCCAGAACTACAATGCAGCACCCTGCCCGCCCTCCAGAAGAAAAACATTGTCCTCTGGGGCTACCCAGTAACCCCAAATGAGGATCAACCTGCACCGACCTTGGCTGTACCCCAAATACATAGGCTGACCAGGGCACTAATGCCCTTTCTGACACAGCCTGAGCCTGGACCCCCTGGCCCCTCCCAGACAGCTGGCTGCACACTGAGCACATCGAGCCGCCGTGGCCTTAGGTCGTCATCTTTTCCCAACCTCGGTTTTCAGGTTTCAGAACCTAGACCTTATCTCCAATCACTGCCCAGGGTTGAAGGTGATGCAGAAATCAGAACTCCTTCCCCATGGCAAGAAACCTTGTGGTTGGCATGTTGTCCAACGTTCAGTGTAGTTGAAACCAGTGTGGCCCATGAGGCCCTGCCCAGGCTAGCCGGCCACATTGGTCACAAACGCACATTGTGACCCTCAGGCTGAGCCCAGTCCTCAAGTAAGGCCACTCAGTGGCTGGATGAAGAGATAGCATATTGGGCTTGCCATGCCCCTAGGCCCCAATTTTTAACCATAGTTCGGGTTTTCCCTTCAGTCTTCCCCACGGCTTTGCTTTGGAATTCCTCTTTTGGTGGGACACCAGAGGTAACAAAACTGAAATGAGTCCTCCCATCCCACAGATTGACGAAAAGCAATTGGGAATCGGGCCAAATCCTCACAGAGGAAGATTCGTCCATGGCCCATGAGGCCTCCCCGACATTCCACGGCCATCGCTGATACAAAATCCAGAGACAAAAGCCTGAGCAAGCGCCTCAGACTCGCACTTTCTTCATATCCTGATGAGTTCTTCTCATGGTTTGTAGATCGGGCCTGCCATACCTACGACCCCAAACCTAAGCTGAGTTTGTGTTTTCAGACTTCTGTCTTCAAAGTCTTGGGCCACACACCCTCCAGGCTGGGCCCCTGGAGACACACATTAGGACTGTGCCTACCAATCCATGGGAATTCTGCCCATTCCATGGTCCAAAATCGTACAAATTAGGAGAAACCTCCAAAGTCCCTGAGGCCATCCCAATAGTGTAGGTCGCCCGGAACAAACAAGGGCTGTCTGACACCAGCTGATAATCGACCTCCACTCATACCATAGATGGATGCCCCCACAGAAGAAGATTGAACCAGACAGGACCCTAGGCCATAATAGGATCCATTGCTTTGGGCTACAGGCATGTGTCCTCAAAAGCCTGATTCCAATACGAGCATAGGTGTTTTCCTGAGGCACCCATCAGAACTCATCTCGTCTCCACAAGAAAACCTGTGCATGGGATCCATGTCCAAAGCTTAGGAGAGTACTTCAAAGTCCCGGTGCCACTGCCCCATTGCAAGGCCCTCATGGACACAAAAACACATTAGGACCCATCCTCAGAAAAGTCCATTTCAACTCAGCCACCCCGGTTGTTCCGGCAGAGCCATCAGATCTAAACTGTCTTGTTGCTAGGAGACAATTGGAATGTGAGGCGGGCTTCCCAGGCATCCATCCGCGAACGGTGCTGAGGAGTCATTCCATATGGGATGTCCTGGAGCTGTCCAACAGGTCTCAATTGTCCCGCAGAAGGAATCCTTGAAGGGGGCATCCCACAAATCCCAACGTGGGAAAACCTCAATGGCCCCGAGATTCTGCTCCCTTCATGAAGCGGCCGTCATGCACAGAAACTCCAGCCTGAGCCAAGGTCTGATCCTCGCCCTGACTTCAGATGCATGAGATATTGGTTCAGATCTGCAGGGGGTACCTGTTGTGCCCTCACCCTGAAACCCAAATCTACCTTGTCTTCTCAGACTTCCGTCCTCACACTCCTGGCCCCGAAGCCCTCAAGGTTGGCAATTCCGGACCCACAATGCAGCACTCTGCCTGCCCTCTAGGAAAAAAATTATTGCCTCATGAGCTGCCCAGGCATCTTAAATGAGGATAAACCTACACAGCACTCGACGTTACCAAAATTATATAGTCTAACCTGGGCACTAATGCACTGTCGAACACAACCTGAGCCCGGACCTCCTGACCAACACCCAGAAAGCTGACCGCACACTGAGCACATAAAAGCCGCCATGGCCTTAGGTCATCATCTCTTCCCTACCTCCGTTTTCAGGCTTCAGAACCGAGACCTTATCTCCAATCACTGCCCAGCGGTGAGTGTGATGCAGAAATCAGAACTCCTCCTTACCCATAACAAGAACCCTTGTGGTTGGCACGTTGTCCAACGTTCAGTGTAGGCGAAACCAGCATTCACCCTGAGGCCCCGCCCATTCTTGCGTGCGACGAGGGCATACATACGCATTGTGACCCTCAGCATGAGTCCTGTCCTCTATTAAGTCCTCTCAGTGGCTGGACCATAGATGTCATAATGGGCTTGACATGTCCCTAGGCCCCAATTTTTAACCAGATTTCTGATTGTCCAGTCGCCGCTCCCCAGGGCTCTACTCTGGAATCCCTCATTTGGTGGGACACCTGAGGTTAAAAAAGAAAACAACAACAACAACAACAACAACAACAACAACAACAAAACAGACTTCTTCCAGCCCACAGATTGACCCCAAGTCTTTGGACGAGGCCAAACCACCAGAGAGTAAGACTCGTCCATTTCCCATGAAGTCACCCAGAAATTCCACGACCATGAGTGACACGATATCCAGAGACAAAAACTTGAGCAGGAGCCTCACACTCGCCCTTTTTTCAAATCCCGAAGAGTTCTCCTCATGGTCTGTAGGTCAGTCCTGCCATACCTATGACCCGAAACATAAGCCGAGTTTGTGTTTTCAGACAACTGTCCAAACAGCCCTGGGCTACACAACCTACAGGCTCAGGCCCCTGGAGCCAAACCTGAGGACTGTACTTGCCCTCTCCAAGGGAATTGTGTGTGCCCATTCCGATGGCCACAACCCTTCTAATAGGATAAACCTCCAAAGTCCCTGATCCATCTCAATAGTGGTGGCTTCCCAGGAAAAACAGGGGCAATCTGAGCCAAACTGAGCACCTACCTGCACTCAGACCCATAGACAGATGTCTCCAGAGGTAAAAAAGGAAAGAACAGGCCCCTAGGCACTAATCAGATCCATTGCTTTGGTTTCCAGGCATCTCTCCTCAGAGGCCTTTATTCAAAACAGCATATAGCTGTTTCTTGACTCACCCATCAGAAAACATCTCATCTACACATGGGAAACTTGCACGTTGGAGCTGTGTCAAAGCCTCTGTTTAGGAGAACCCTTTAGGGCCCCAGTGCCACCGCTTCATTCCAAGGTCTCCATAGACACAAAAGCTCATTAGGACCCATCCCCAGGGGTGTCCATTTCAACTCAGCGTCCTCGGTTGCTCCCCACAGATCCAGGAGATCTAACCTGTCTTGTTGCTAGGAGACAATTGGAATGCAAGGTGGGCTACCCAGCCATCCATCCTTAGAACCCTGCTCAGAATCATTGGCCTGGAGCCAAACAACAGGTCTCAATTGTCCTGCAGAAGACTCTCTGCAGTTTGGAGCTTCTCACAACTCCCATCGTGGGAAAACCCCCATGGCCTCGTGATGCCCCCCCATTCATGAAGGGGCCATCAGGGACAGAAACTCCAACCTGAGCGATCGTCTGATCCTTGCCCTGACTTCAGATGCAGGAGATCTCGATTCAGGTCTGTAGATTGTGCCTGCCATGGCCTCACCCAGAAACCTAAGCCTAGCTTGTGATCTCAGACTTTGGTCGTCAGACTACTGGCCCACAAGCCCTCCAGTTTGGCAATCCAGAACTACAATGCAGCACCCTGCCCGCCCTCCAGAAGAAAAACATTGTCCTCTGGGGCTACCCAGTAACCCCAAATGAGGATCAACCTGCACCGACCTTGGCTGTACCCCAAATACATAGGCTGACCAGGGCACTAATGCCCTTTCTGACACAGCCTGAGCCTGGACCCCCTGGCCCCTCCCAGACAGCTGGCTGCACACTGAGCACATCGAGCCGCCGTGGCCTTAGGTCGTCATCTTTTCCCAACCTCGGTTTTCAGGTTTCAGAACCTAGACCTTATCTCCAATCACTGCCCAGGGTTGAAGGTGATGCAGAAATCAGAACTCCTTCCCCATGGCAAGAAACCTTGTGGATGGCATGTTGTCCAACGTTCAGTGTAGTTGAAACCAGTGTGGCCCATGAGGCCCTGCCCAGGCTAGCCGGCCACATTGGTCACAAACGCACATTGTGACCCTCAGGCTGAGCCCAGTCCTCAAGTAAGGCCACTCAGTGGCTGGATGAAGAGATAGCATATTGGGCTTGCCATGCCCCTAGGCCCCAATTTTTAACCATAGTTCGGGTTTTCCCTTCAGTCTTCCCCACGGCTTTGCTTTGGAATTCCTCTTTTGGTGGGACACCAGAGGTAACAAAACTGAAATGAGTCCTCCCATCCCACAGATTGACGAAAAGCAATTGGGAATCGGGCCAAATCCTCACAGAGGAAGATTCGTCCATGGCCCATGAGGCCTCCCCGACATTCCACGGCCATCGCTGATACAAAATCCAGAGACAAAAGCCTGAGCAAGCGCCTCAGACTCGCACTTTCTTCATATCCTGATGAGTTCTTCTCATGGTTTGTAGATCGGGCCTGCCATACCTACGACCCCAAACCTAAGCTGAGTTTGTGTTTTCAGACTTCTGTCTTCAAAGTCTTGGGCCACACACCCTCCAGGCTGGGCCCCTGGAGACACACATTAGGACTGTGCCTACCAATCCATGGGAATTCTGCCCATTCTATGGTCCAAAATCGTACAAATTAGGAGAAACCTCCAAAGTCCCTGAGGCCATCCCAATAGTGTAGGTCGCCCGGAACAAACAAGGGCTGTCTGACACCAGCTGATAATCGACCTCCACTCATACCATAGATGGATGTCCCCACAGAAGAAGATTGAACCAGACAGGACCCTAGGCCATAATAGGATCCATTGCTTTGGGCTACAGGCATGTGTCCTCAAAAGCCTGATTCCAATACGAGCATAGGGGTTTTCCTGAGGCACCCATCAGAACTCATCTCGTCTCCACAAGGAAACCTGTGCATGGGATCCATGTCCAAAGCTTAGGAGAGTACTTCAAAGTCCCGGTGCCACTGCCCCATTGCAAGGCCCTCATGGACACAAAAACACATTAGGACCCATCCTCAGGAAAGTCCATTTCAACTCAGCCACCCCGGTTGTTCCGGCAGAGCCATCAGATCTAAACTGTCTTGTTGCTAGGAGACAATTGGAATGTGAGGCGGGCTTCCCAGGCATCCATCCGCGAACGGTGCTGAGGAGTCATTCCATATGGGATGTCCTGGAGCTGTCCAACAGGTCTCAATTGTCCCGCAGAAGGAATCCTTGAAGGGGGCATCCCACAAATCCCAACGTGGGAAAACCTCAATGGCCCCGAGATTCTGCTCCCTTCATGAAGCGGCCGTCATGCACAGAAACTCCAGCCTGAGCCAAGGTCTGATCCTCGCCCTGACTTCAGATGCATGAGATATTGGTTCAGATCTGCAGGGGGTACCTGTTGTGCCCTCACCCTGAAACCCAAATCTACCATGTCTTCTCAGACTTCCGTCCTCACACTCCTGGCCCCGAAGCCCTCAAGGTTGGCAATTCCGGACCCACAATGCAGCACTCTGCCTGCCCTCTAGGAAAAAAATTATTGCCTCATGAGCTGCCCAGGCATCTTAAATGAGGATAAACCTACACAGCACTCGACGTTACCAAAATTATATAGTCTAACCTGGGCACTAATTCACTGTCGAACACAACCTGAGCCCGGACCTGCTGACCAACACCCAGACAGCTGACCGCACGCTGAGCACATCAGACCCGCCATGGCCTTAGGTCATCATCTCTTCCCTACCTCCGTTTTCAGGCTTCAGAACCGAGACCTTATCTCCAATCACTGCCCAGCGGTGAGTGTGATGCAGAAATCAGAACTCCTCCTTACCCATAACAAGAACCCTTGTGGTTGGCACGTTGTCCAACGTTCAGTGTAGGAGAAACCAGCATTCACCCTGAGGCCCCGCCCATTCTTGCGTGCGACGAGGGCATACATACGCATTGTGACCCTCAGCATGAGTCCTGTCCTCTATTAAGTCCTCTCAGTGGCTGGACCATAGATGTCATAATGGGCTTGACATGTCCCTAGGCCCCAATTTTTAACCAGATTTCTGATTGTCCAGTCGCCGCTCCCCAGGGCTCTACTCTGGAATCCCTAATTTGGTGGGACACCTGAGGTTAAAAAAGAAAACAACAACAACAACAACAACAACAACAACAAGAACAAAACAGACTTCTTCCAGCCCACAGATTGACCCCAAGTCTTTGGACGAGGCCAAACCACCAGAGAGTAAGACCCGTCCATTTCCCATGAAGTCACCCAGAAATTCCACGACCATGAGTGACACGATATCCAGAGAGAAAAACTTGAGCAGGAGCCTCACACTCGCCCTTTTTTCAAATCCCGAAGAGTTCTCCTCATGGTCTGTAGGTCAGTCCTGCCATACCTATGACCCGAAACATAAGCCGAGTTTGTGTTTTCAGACAACTGTCCAAACAGCCCTGGCCTACACAACCTACAGGCTCAGGCCCCTGGAGCCAAACCTGAGGACTGTACTTGCCCTCTCCAAGGGAATTGTGTGTGCCCATTCCAATGGCCACAACCCTTCTAATAGGATAAACCTCCAAAGTCCCTGATCCATCTCAATAGTGGTGGCTTCCCAGGAAAAACAGGGGCAATCTGAGCCCAACTGAGCACCTACCTGCACTCAGACCCATAGACAGATGTCTCCAGAGGTAAAAAAGGAAAGAACAGGCCCCTAGGCACTAATCAGATCCATTGCTTTGGTTTCCAGGCATCTCTCCTCAGAGGCCTAGATATCAAAACAGCATATAGCTGTTTCTTGACTCACCCATCAGAAAACATCTCATCTACACATGGGAAACTTGCACGTTGGAGCTGTGTCAAAGCCTCTGTTTAGGAGAACCCTTTAGGGCCCCAGTGCCACCGCTTCATTCCAAGGTCTCCATAGACACAAAAGCTCATTAGGACCCATCCCCAGGGGTGTCCATTTCAACTCAGCGTCCTCGGTTGCTCCCCACAGATCCAGGAGATCTAACCTGTCTTGTTGCTAGGAGACAATTGGAATGCGAGGTGGGCTACCCAGCCATCCATCCTTAGAACCCTGCTCAGAATCATTGGCCTGGAGCCAAACAACAGGTCTCAATTGTCCTGCAGAAGACTCTCTGCAGTTTGGAGCTTCTCACAACTCCCATCGTGGGAAAACCCCCATGTCCTCGTGATGACCCCCCATTCATGAAGGGGCCATCAGGGACAGAAACTCCAACCTGAGCGATCGTCTGATCCTTGCCCTGACTTCAGATGCACGAGATCTCGATTCAGGTGTTTAGATTGTGCCTGCCATGGCCTCACCCAGAAACCTAAGCCTAGCTTGTGTTCTCAGACTTTGGTCGTCAGACTACTGGCCCACAAGCCCTCCAGTTTGGCAATCCAGAACTACAATGCAGCACCCTGCCCGCCCTCCAGAATAAAAACATTGTCCTCTGGGGCTACCCAGTAACCCCAAATGAGGATCAACCTGCACCGACCTTGGCTGTACCCCAAATACATAGGCTGACCAGGGCACTAATGCCCTTTCTGACACAGCCTGAGCCTGGACACCCTGGCCCCTCCCAGACAGCTGGCTGCACACTGAGCACATCGAGCCGCCGTGGCCTTAGGACGTCATCTTTTCCCAACCTCGGTTTTCAGGTTTCAGAACCTAGACCTTATCTCCAATTACTGCCCAGGGTTGAAGGTGATGCAGAAATCAGAACTCCTTCCCCATGGCAAGAAACCTTGTGGTTGGCATGTTGTCCAACGTTCAGTGTAGTTGAAACCACTGTGGCCCATGAGGCCCCGCCCATGCTAGCCGGCCACATTGGTCACAAACGCACATTGTGACCCTCAGGCTGAGCCCAGTCCTCAAGTAAGGCCACTCAGTGGCTGGATGAAGAGATAGCATATTGGGCTTGCCATGCCCCTAGGCCCCAATTTTTAACCATAGTTCGGGTTTTCCCTTCAGTCTTCCCCACGGCTTTGCTTTGGAATTCCTCTTTTGGTGGGACACCTGAGGTAACAAAACTGAAATGAGTCCTCCCATCCCACAGATTGACGAAAAGCAATTGGGAATCGGGCCAAATCCTCACAGAGGAAGATTCGTCCATGGCCCATGAGGCCTCCCCGACATTCCACGGCCATCGCTGATACAAAATCCAGAGACAAAAGCCTGAGCAAGCGCCTCAGACTCGCACTTTCTTCATATCCTGATGAGTTCTTCTCATGGTTTGTAGATCGGGCCTGCCATACCTACGACCCCAAACCTAAGCTGAGTTTGTGTTTTCAGACTTCTGTCTTCAAAGTCTTGGGCCACACACCCTCCAGGCTGGGCCCCTGGAGACACACATTAGGACTGTGCCTACCAATCCATGGGAATTCTGCCCATTCCATGGTCCAAAATCGTACAAATTAGGAGAAACCTCCAAAGTCCCTGAGGCCATCCCAATAGTGTAGGTCGCCCGGAACAAACAAGGGCTGTCTGACACCAGCTGATAATCGACCTCCACTCATACCATAGATGGATGTCCCCAGAGAAGAAGATTGAACCAGACCGGACCCTAGGCCATAATAGGATCCATTGCTTTGGGTTACAGGCATGTGTCCTCAAAAGCCTGATTCCAATACGAGCATAGGGGTTTTCCTGAGGCACCCATCAGAACTCATCTCGTCTCCACAAGGAAACCTGTGCATGGGAGCCATGTCCAAAGCTGAGGAGAGTACTTCAGGGTCCCGGTGCCACTGCCCCATTCCAAGGCCCTCAGGGACACAAAAACACATTAGGACCCATCCTCAGGAATGTCCATTTCAACTCAGCCACCCCGGTTGCTCCGGCAGAGCCATCAGGTCTAAACTGTCTTGTTGCTAGGAGACAATTGGAATGCGAGGCGGGCTTCCCAGGCATCCATCCGCGAACGGTGCTCTGGAGTCATTCCATATGGGATGTCCTGGAGCTGTCCAACAGGTCTCAATTGTCCCGCAGAAGGAATCCTTGAAGGGGGCATCCCACAACTCCCAACGTGGGAAAACCTCAATGGCCCCGAGATTCCGCTCCCTTCATGAAGCGGCCGTCATGCACAGAAACTCCAACCTGAACCAACGTCTGATCCTCGCCCTGACTTCAGATGCATGAGATATTGGTTCAGATCTGCAGGGGGTACCTGCCGTGCCCTCACCCTGAAACCCAAGTCTAGCTTGTCTTCTCAGACTTCCGTCCTCACACTCCTGGCCCCGAAGCCCTCAAGGTTGGCAATTCCGGACCCACAATGCAGCACTCTGCCTGCCCTCTAGGAAAAAAATTATTGCCTCATGAGCTGCCCAGGCATCTTAAATGAGGATAAACCTACACAGCACTCGACGTTACCCAAATTATATAGTCTAACCTGGGCACTAATGCACTGTCGAACACAACCTGAGCCCGGACCTCCTGACCAACACCCAGAAAGCTGACCGCACACTGAGCACATAAAAGCCGCCATGGCCTTAGGTCATCATCTCTTCCCTACCTCCGTTTTCAGGCTTCAGAACCGAGACCTTATCTTCAATCACTGCCCAGGGGTGAGTGTGATGCAGAAATCAGAACTCCTCCTTACCCATGGCAAGAACCCTTGTGGTTGGCACGTTGTCCAACGTTCAGTGTAGGAGAAACCAGCATTCACCCTGAGGCCCCGCCCATTATTTCGTGCGACGAGGGCATACATACGCATTGTGACCCTCAGCATGAGTCCAGTCCTCTAGTAAGTCCTCTCAGTGGCTTGTCCATTAGATGTCATAATGGGCTTGACATGTCCCTAGGCCCCAATTTTTAACCAGATTTCTGATTGTCCAGTCGCCCCCCCCCCGGGGCTCTACTCTGGAATCCCTCATTTGGTGGGACACCTGAGGTTAAAAAAGAAAACAACAACAACAACAACAACAACAACAACAACAACAACAACAACAAAACAGACTTCTTCCAGCCCACAGATTGACCCCAAGTCTTTGGACGGGGCCAAAACACCAGAGAGTAAGACTCGTCCATTTCCCATGAAGTCACCCAGAAATTCCACGACCATGAGTGACACGATATCCAGAGACAAAAACTTGAGCAGGAGCCTCACACTCGCCCTTTTTTCAAATCCCGAAGAGTTCTCCTCATGGTCTGTAGGTCAGTCCTGCCATACCTATGACCCGAAACATAAGCCGAGTTTGTGTTTTCAGACAACTGTCCAAACAGCCCTGGCCTACAAAACCTACAGGCTCAGGCCCCTGGAGCCAAACCTGAGGACTGTACTTGCCCTCTCCAAGGGAATTGTGTGTGCCAATTCCAATGGCCACAACCCTTCTAATAGGATAAACCTCCAAAGTCCCTGATCCATCTCAATAGTGGTGGCTTCCCAGGAAAAACAGGGGCAATCTGAGCCCAACTGAGCACCTACCTGCACTCAGACCCATAGACAGATGTCTCCAGAGGTAAAAAAGGAAAGAACAGGCCCCTAGGCACTAATCAGATCCATTGCTTTGGTTTCCAGGCATCTCTCCTCAGAGGCCTGGATATCAAAACAGCATATAGCTGTTTCTTGACTCACCCATCAGAAAACATCTCATCAACACATGGGAAACTTGCACGTTGGAGCTGTGTCAAAGCTTCTGTTTAGGAGAACCCTTTAGGGCCCCAGTGCCACCGCTTCATTCCAAGGTCTCCATAGACACAAAAGCACATTAGGACCCATCCCCAGGGGTGTCCATTTCAACTCAGCGTCCTCGGTTGCTCCCCACAGATCCAGGAGATCTAACCTGTCTTGTTGCTAGGAGACAATTGGAATGCGAGGTGGGCTACCCAGCCATCCATCCTTAGAACCCTGCTCAGAATCATTGGCCTGGAGCCAAACAACAGGTCTCAATTGTCCTGCAGAAGACTCTCTGCAGTTTGGAGCTTCTCACAACTCCCATCGTGGGAAAACCCCCATGGCCTCGTGATGCCCCCCCATTCATGAAGGGGCCATCAGGGACAGAAACTCCAACCTGAGCGATCGTCTGATCCTCGCCCTGACTGCAGATGCACGAGATCTCGATTCAGGTCTGTAGATTGTGCCTGCCGTGGCCTCACCCAGAAACCTAAGCCTAGCTTGTGTTCTCAGACTTTGGTCGTCAGACTACTGGCCCACAAGCCCTCCAGTTTGGCAATCCAAAACTACAATGCAGCACCCTGCCCGCCTTCCAGAAGAAAAACATTGTCCTCTGGGGCTACCCAGTAACCCCAAATGTGGATCAACCTGTACCGACCTTGGCTGTACCCCAAATACATAGGCTGACCAGGGCACTAATGCCCTTTCTGACACAGCCTGAGCCTGGACACCCTGGCCCCTCCCAGACAGCTGGCCGCACACTGAGCACATCGAGCCGCCGTGGCCTTAGGTCGTCATATATTCCCAACCTCGGTTTTCAGGTTTCAGAACCTAGACCTTATCTCCAATCACTGCCCAGGGTTGAAGGTGATGCAGAAATCAGAACTCCTTCCCCATGGCAAGAAACCTTGTGGTTGGCATGTTGTCCAACGTTCAGTGTAGTTGAAACCAGTGTGGCCCATGAGGCCCCGCCCATGCTAGCCGGCCACATTGGTCACAAACGCACATTGTGACCCTCAGGCTGAGCCCAGTCCTCAAGTAAGGCCACTCAGTGGCTGGATGAAGAGATAGCATATTGGGCTTGCCATGCCCCTAGGCCCCAATTTTTAACCATAGTTCGGGTTGTCCCTTCAGTCTTCCCCACGGCTTTGCTTTGGAATTCCTCTTTTGGTGGGACACCAGAGGTAACAAAACTGAAATGAGTCCTCCCATCCCACAGATTGACGAAAAGCAATTGGGAATCGGGCCAAATCCTCAGAGAGGAAGATTTGTCCATGGCCCATGAGGCCTCCCCGACATTCCACGGCCATCGCTGATACAAAATCCAGAGACAAAAGCCTGAGCAAGCGCCTCAGACTCGCACTTTCTTCATATCCTGAAGAGTTCTTCTCATGGTTTGTAGATTGGGCCTGCTATAAGTACGTCCCCAAACCTAAGATGAGTTTGTGTTTTCAGACTTCTGTTTTCAAAGTCTTGGGCCACACACCCTACAGGCTGGGCCCCTGGAGACACACATTAGGACTGTGCCTACCAATCCATGAGAATTCTGCCCATTCCATGGTCCAAAATCGTACAAATTAGGAGAAACCTCCAAAGTCCCTGAGGCCATCCCAATAGTGTAGGTCTCCCGGAACAAACAAGGGCTGTCTGACACCAGCTGATAATCGACCTCCACTCATACCATAGATGGATGTCCCCAAAGAAGAAGATTGAACCAGACAAGACACTAGGCATAATAGGATCCATTGTTTTGGGTTATAGGCATGTGTCCTCAAAAGCCTGATTCCAATACGAGCATAGGGGTTTTCCTGAGGCACCCATCAGAACTCACCTCGTCTCCACAAGGAAACCTGTGAATGGGAGCCATGTCCAAAGCTTAGGAGAGTACTTCAGGGTCCCGGTCCCACCACCCATTCCAAGGCCCTCATGGACACAAAAACACATTAGGACCCATCCTCAGAAAAGTCCATTTCAACTCAGCCATCCCGGTTGCTCCGGCAGAGCCATCAGATCTAAACTGTCTTGTTGCTAGGAGACAATTGGAATGCGAGGCGGGCTTCCCAGGCATCCATCCGCGAACGGTGCTCTGGAGTCATTCCATATGGGATGTCCCGGAGCTGTCCAACAGGTCTCAATTGTCCCGCAGAAGGAATCCTTGAAGGGGGCATCCCACAAATCCCAACGTGGGAAAACCTAAATGGCACCGAGATTCCGCTCCCTTCATGAAGCGGTCGTCATGCACAGAAACTCCAACCTGAGCCAACGTCTGATCCTGCCCCAACTTCAGATGCATGAGATATTGGTTCAGATCTGCAGGGGGTACCTGCCGTGCCCTCACCCTGAAACCCAAGTCTAGCTTGTCTTCTCAGACTTCCGTCCTCACACTCCTGGCCCCGAAGCCCTCAAGGTTGGCAATTCCGGACCCACAATGCAGCACTCTGCCTGCCCTATAGGAAAAAAATTATTGCCTCATGAGCTGCCCAGGCACCTTAAATGAGGATAAACCTACACAGCACTCGACGTTACCCAAATTATATAGTCTAACCTGGGCCCTAATGCACTGTCGAACACAACCTGAGCCTGGACTTCCTGACCAACACCCAGAAAGCTGACCGCACACTGAGCACATAAAAGCCGCCATGGCCTTAGGTCATCATCTCTTCCCTACCTCCGTTTTCAGGCTTCAGAACCGAGACCTTATCTCCAATCACTGCCCTGGGGTGAGTGTGATGCAGAAATCAGAACTCCTCCTTACCCATGGCAAGAACCCTTGTGGTTGGCACGTTGTCCAACGTTCAGTGTAGGAGAAACCAGCATTCACCCTGAGGCCCCGCCCATTCTTGCGTGCGACGAGGGCATACATACGCATTGTGACCCTCAGCATGAGTCCAGTCCTCTAGTAAGTCCTCTCAGTGGCTGGACCATAAGATGTCATAATGGGCTTGACATGTCCCTAGGCCCCAATTTTTAACCAGATTTCTGATTGTCCAGTCGCCCCTCCCCAGGGCTCTACTCTAGAATCCCTCATTTGGTGGGACACCTGAGGTTAAAAAAGAAAACAACAACAACAACAACAACAACAACAACAACAAAACAGACTTCTTCCAGCCCACAGATTGACCCCAAGTCTTTGGACGAGGCCAAACCACCAGAGAGTAAGACTCGTCCATTTCCCATGAAGTCACCCAGGAATTCCACGACCATGAGTGACATGATATCCAGAGACAAAAACTTGAGCAGGAGCCTCACACTCGCCCTTTTTTCAAATCCCGAAGAGTTCTCCTCATGGTCTGTAGGTCAGTCCTGCCATACCTATGACCCGAAACATAAGCCGAGTTTGTGTTTTCAGACAACTGTCCAAACAGCCCTGGCCTACACAACCTACAGGCTCAGGCCCCTGGAGCCAAACCTGAGGACTGTACTTGCCCTCTCCAAGGGAATTGTGTGTGCCCATTCCAATGGCCACAACCCTTCTAATAGGATAAACCTCCAAAGTCCCTGATCCATCTCAATAGTGGTGGCTTCCCAGGAAAAACATGGGCAATCTGAGCCCAACTGAGCACCTACCTGCACTCAGACCCATAGACAGATGTCTCCAGAGGTAAAAAAGGAAAGAACAGGCCCCTAGGCACTAATCAGATCCATTGCTTTGGTTTCCAGGCATCTCTCCTCAGAGGCCTGGATATCAAAACAGCATATAGCTGTTTCTTGACTCACCCATCAGAAAACATCTCATCTACACATGGGAAACTTGCACGTTGGAGCTGTGTCAAAGCCTCTGTTTAGGAGAACCCTTTAGGGCCCCAGTGCCACCGCTTCATTCCAAGGTCTCCATAGACACAAAAGCACATTAGGACCCATCCCCAGGGGTGTCCATTTCAACTCAGCGTCCTCGGTTGCTCCCCACAGATCCAGGAGATCTAACCTGTCTTGTTGCTAGGAGACAATTGGAATGCGAGGTGGGCTACCCAGCCATCCATCCTTAGAACCCTGCTCAGAATCATTGGCCTGGACCCAAACAACAGGTCTCAATTGTCCTGCAGAAGACTCTCTGCAGTTTGGAGCTTCTCACAACTCCCATCTTGGGAAAACCCCCATGGCCTCGTGATGCCCCCCCATTCATGAAGGGGCCATCAGGGACAGAAACTCCAACCTGAGCGATCGTCTGATCCTCGCCCTGACTTCAGATGCACGAGATCTCGATTCAGGTCTGTAGATTGTGCCTGCCGTGGCCTCACCCAGAAACCTAAGCCTAGCTTGTGTTCTCAGACTTTGGTCGTCAGACTACTGGCCCACAAGCCCTCCAGTTTGGCAATCCAGAACTACAATGCAGCACCCTGCCCGCCCTCCAGAAGAAAAACATTGTCCTCTGGGGCTACCCAGTAACCCCAAATGAGGATCAACCTGCACCGACCTTGGCTGTACCCCAAATACATAGGCTGACCAGGGCACTAATGCCCTTTCTGACACAGCCTGAGCCTGGACCCCCTGGCCCCTCCCAGACAGCTGGCCGCACACTGAGCACATCGAGCCGCCGTGGCCTTAGGTCGTCATCTTTTCCCAACCTCGGTTTTCAGGTTTCAGAACCTAGACCTTATCTCCAGTCACTGCCCAGGGTTGAAGGTGTGCAGAAATCAGAACTCCTTCCCCATGGCAAGAAACCTTGTGGTTGGCATGTTGTCCAACGTTCAGTGTAGTTGAAACCAGTGTGGCCCATGAGGCCCCGCCCATGCTAGCCGGCCACATTGGTCACAAACGCACATTGTGACCCTCAGGCTCAGCCCAGTACTCAAGTAAGGCCACTCAGTGGCTGGATGAAGAGATAGCATATTGGGCTTGCCATGCCCCTAGGCCCCAATTTTTAACCATAGTTCGGGTTGTCCCTTCAGTCTTCCCCACGGCTTTGCTTTGGAATTCCTCTTTTGGTGGGACACCTGAGGTAACAAAACTGAAATGAGTCCTCCCATCCCACAGATTGACGAAAAGCAATTGGGAATCGGGCCAAATCCTCAGAGAGGAAGATTCGTCCATTGCCCATGAGGCCTCCCCGACATTCCACGGCCATCGCTGATACAAAATCCAGAGACAAAAGCCTGAGCAAGCGCCTCAGACTCGCACTTTCTTCATTTCCTGAAGAGTTCTTCACATGGTTTGTAGATCGGGCCAGCCATACGTACGTCCCCAAACCTAAGCTGAGTTTGTGTTTTCAGACTTCTGTCCTCAAAGTCTTGGGCCACACACCCTCCAGGCTGGACCCCGGGAGACACACATTAGGACTGGGACTACCAATCCATGGGAATTCTGCCCATTCCATGGTCCAAAATCTTACAAATTAGGAGAAACCTCTAAAGTCCCTGAGGCCATCCCAATAGTGTAGGTCGCCCGGAAAAAAAAGTGCTCTCTGACACCAGCTGATAATCGACCTACACTCATACCATAGATGGATGTCCCCAGAGAAGAAGATTGAACCAGAAAGGACCGTAGGCCATAATAGGATCCATTGATTTGGGTTACAGGCATGTGTCCTCAAAAGCCTGATTCCAATACGAGCTTAGTGGTTTTCCTGAGGCACCCATCAGAACTCATCTCGTCTCGACAAGGAAACCTGTGCATGGGAGCCATGTCCAAAGCTTAGGAGAGTACTTCAGGGTCCCGGTGCCACCGCCCCGTTCCAAGGCCCTCATGGACACAAAAACACATTAGGACCCATCCTCAGGAAAGTCCATTTCAACTCAGCCATCCCCGTTGCTCCGGCAGAGCCATCAGATCTAAACTGTGTTGTTGCTAGGAGACAATTGGAATGCGAGGCGGGCTTCCCAGGCATCCATCCACGAATGGTGCTCTGGAGTCATTCCATATGGGATGCCCTGGAGCTGTCCAACAGGTCTCAATTGTCCCGCAGAAGGAATCCTTGAAGGGGGCATCCCACAACTCCCAACGTGGGAAAACCTCAATGGCCCCGAGATTCCGCTCCCTTCATGAAGCGGCCGTCATGCACAGAAACTCCAACCTGAGCCAACGTCTGATCCTCGCCCTGACTTCAGATGCATGAGATATTGGTTCAGATCTGCAGGGGGTACCTTCCGTGCCCTCACCCTGAAACCCAAGTCTAGCTTGTCTTCTCAGACTTCCGTCCTCACACTCCTGGCCCCGAAGCCCTCAAGGTTGGCAATTCCGGACCCACAATGCAGCACTCTGCCTGCCCTCTAGAAAAAAAATTATTGCCTCATGAGCTGCCCAAGCACCTTAAATGAGGATAAACCTACACAGCACTCGACGTTACCCAAATTATATAGTCTAACCTGGGCACTAATGCACTGTCGAACACAACCTGAGCCCGGACCTCCTGACCAACACCCAGAAAGCTGACCGCACACTGAGCACATAAAAGCCGCCATGGCCTTAGGTCATCATCTCTTCCCTACCTCCGTTTTCAGGCTTCAGAACCGAGACCTTATCTCCAATCACTGCCCAGGGGTGAGTGTGATGCAGAAATCAGAACTCCTCCTTACCCATGGCAAGAACCCTTGTGGTTGGCACGTTGTCCAACGTTCAGTGTAGGAGAAACCAGCATTCACACTGAGGCCCCGCCCATTCTTGCGTGCGACTAGGGCATACATACGCATTGTGACCCTCAGCATGAGTCCTGTCCTCTAGTAAGTCCTCTCAGTGGCTAGACCATTAGATGTCATAATGGGCTTGACATGTCCCTAGACCCCAATTTTTAACCGGATTTCTGACTGTCCAGTCGCCCCTCCCCAGGGCTCTACTCTGGAATCCCTCATTTGGTGGGACACCTGAGGTTAAAAAAGAAAACAACAACAACAACAACAACAAAAAAAAAACGGACTTCTTCCGCCCATAGATTGACCCCAAACTCTTTGGACGGGGCCAAACCACCAGAGAGTAAGAATCGTCCATTTCCAATGAAGTCACCCAGAAATTCCACGACCATGAATGTCACGATATCCAGAGACAAAAACTTGAGCAGGAGCCTCACACTCGCCCTTTTTTCAAATTCCGAAGAGTTCTCCTCATGTTCTGTAGGTCAGTCCTGCCATACCTATGACCCGAAACATAAGCCGAGTTTGTGTTTTCAGACAACTGTCCAAACAGACCTGGCCTACACAACCTTCAGGCTCAGGCCCCTGGAGCCAAACCTGAGGACTATACTTGCCCTCTCCAAGGGAATTGTGTGTGCCCATTCCAATGGCCACAAGCCTTTCAAATAGGATAAACCTCCAAAGTCCCTGATCCATCTCAATAGTGTTGGCTTCCCAGGAAAAACAGGGGATATCTGAGCCCAACTGCGCACCTACCTGCACTCAGACCCATAGACAGATGTCTCCAGAGGTAAAAAGGAAAGAACAGGCCCCTAGGCACTAATCAGATCCATTGCTTTGGTTTCCAGGCATCTCTCCTCAGAGGCCTGGATTTCAAAAGCAGCATATAGCTGTTTCTTGACTCACCCATCAGAAAACATCTCATCTACACATGGGAAACTTGCACGTTGGAGCTGTGTCAAAGCCTCTGTTTAGGAGAACCCTTTAGGGCCCCAGTGCCACCGCTTCATTCCAAGGTCTCCATAGACACAAAAGCACATTAGGACCCATCCCCAGGGGTGTCCATTTCAACTCAACGTCCTCGGTTGGTCCCCACAGATCCAGGAGATCTATCCTGTCTTGTTGCTAGGAGACAATTGGAATGCGAGGTGGGCTACCCATCCATCCATCCTTAGAACCCTGCTCAGAATCATTGGCCTGGACCCAAACAACAGGTCTCAATTGTTCTGCAGAACACTCTCTGCAGTTTGGAGCTTCTCACAACTCCCATCGTGGGAAAACTCCCATGGCCTCGTGATGCCCACCCATTCATGAAGGGGCCATCAGGGACAGAAACTCCAACCTGAGCGATCGTCTGATCCTCGCCCTGACTTCAGATGCACGAGATCTCGATTAAGGTCTGTATATTGTGCCTGCCATGGCCTCACCCAGAAACCTAAGCCTAGCTTGTGTTCTCAGACTTTGGTCGTCAGACTACTGGCCCACAAGCCCTCCAGTTTGGCAATCCAGAACTACAATGCAGCACCCTGCCCGCCCTCCAGAAGAAAAACATTGTCCTCTGGGGCTACCCAGTAACCCCAAATGAGGATCAACCTGCACCGACTTTGGCTGTACCCCAAATACATAGGCTGACCAGGGCGCTAATGCCCTTTCTGACACAGGCTTAGCCTGGACCCCTGGCCCCTCCCAGACAGCTGACCGCCCACTGAGCACATAAAACCCGCCATGGCCTTAGGTCATCATCTCTTCCCTACCTCCGTTTTCAGGCTTCAGAACCGAGACCTTATCTCCAATCACTGCCCAGGGGTGAGTGTGATGCAGATATCAGAACTCCTCCTTACCCATGGCAAGAACCCTTGTGGTTGGCACGTTGTCCAACGTACAGTGTAGGAGAAACCAGCATTCACCCTGAGGCCCCGCCCATTCTTGCGTGCGACGAGGGCATAAATACGCATTGTGACCCTCAGCATGAGTCCTGTCTCTAGTAAGTCCTCTCAGTGGCTGGACCATTAGATGTTATAATGGGCTTGACATGTCCCTAGGCCCAATTTTTAACCAGATTTCTGATTGTCCAGTCGCCCCTCCCCAGGGCTCTACTCTGGAATCCCTCATTTGGTGGGACACCTGAGGTTAAAAAAGAAAACAACAACAACAACAAAAAAAAAAACGGACTTCTTCCAGCCCATAGATAGACCCCAAACTCTTTGGACGGGGCCAAAACACCAGAGAGTAAGACTCGTCCATTTCCCATGAAGTCACCCAGAAATTCCACGACCATGAGTGACACGATATCCAGAGACAAAAACTTGAGCAGGAGCCTCACACTCGCCCTTTTTTCAAATTCCGAAGAGTTCTCCTCATGGTCTGTAGGTCAGTCCTGCCATACCTATGACCCGAAACATAAGCCGAGTTTGTGTTTTCAGACAACTGTCCAAACAGCCCTGGCCTACACAACCTACAGGCTCAGGCCCCTGGAGCCAAACCTGAGGACTATACTTGCCTTCTCCAAGGGAATTGTGTGTGCCCATTCCAATGGCCACAACCCTTCTAATAGGATAAACCTCCAAAGTCCCTGATCCATCTCAATAGTGGTGGCTTCCCAGGAAAAACAGGGGCAATCTGAGCCCAACTGAGCACCTACCTGCACTCACACCCATAGACAGATGTCTCCAGAGGTAAAAAGTAAAGAACAGGCCCCTAGGAACTAATCAGATCCATTGCTTTGGTTTCCCGTCATCTCTCCTCAGAGGCCTGGATTTCAAAACAGCATATAGCTGTTTCTTGACTCACCCATCAGAAAACATCTCATCTACACATGGGAAACTTGCACGTTGGAGCTGTGTCAAAGCCTCTGTTTAGGAGAACCCTTTAGGGCCCCAGTGCCACCGCTTCATTCCAAGGTCTCCATAGACACAAAAGCACATTAGGACCCATCCCCAGGGGTGTCCATTTCAACTCAGCGTCCTCTGTTGCTCCCCACAGATCCAGGAGATCTAACCTTTCTTGTTGCTAGGAGACAATTGGAATGCGAGGTGGGCTACCCAGCCATCCATCCTTAGAACCCTGCTCAGAATCATTGGCCTGGACCCATACAACAGGTCTCAATTGTTCTGCAGAAGACACTCTGCAGTTTGGAGCTTCTCACATCTCCCATCGTGGGAAAACCCCCATGGCCTCGTGATGCCCCCCCATTCATGAAGAGGCCATCAGGGACAGAAACTCCAACCTGAGCGATCGTCTGATCCTCGCCCTGACTTCAGATGCACGAGATCTCGATTCAGGTCTGTAGATTGTGCCTGCCATGGCCTCACCGAGAAATCTAAGCCTAGCTTGTGTTCTCAGACTTTGGTCGTCAGACTACTGGCCCACAAGCCCTCCAGTTTGACAATCCAGATCTAAAATGCAGCACCCTTCCCGCCCTCCAGAAGAAAAAACATTGTCCTATGGGGCTACCAGGTAACCCCAAATGAGGATCAACCTGCACCGACTTTGGCTGTACCCCAAATACATAGGCTGACCAGGGCGCTAATGCCCTTTCTGACACAGGCTGAGCCTGGACCCCTGGCCCCTCCCAGACAGCTGGCCGCACACTGAGCACATCGAGCCACCTTGGCCTTAGGTCGTAATCTCTTCCCAACCTCGGTTTTCAGGTTTCAGAACTTAGACCTTATCTCCAATCACTGCCCAGGGTTGAAGGTGATGCAGAAATCAGAACTCCTTCCCCATGGCAAGAAACCTTGTGGTTGGCATGTTGTCCAACGTTCAGTGTAGTTGAAAGAAGTGTGGCCCATGAGGCCCGCCAATGCTCGCCGGCCACATTGGTCACAAACGCACATTGTGACCCTCAGGCTGAGCCAGGTCCTCAAGTAAGGCCACTCAGTGGCTGGATGAAGAGATAGCATATTGGGCTTGCCATGCCCCTAGGCCCCAATTTTTAACCATAGTTCGGGTTGTCCCTTCAGTCTTCCCCCACGGCTTTACTTTGGAATTCCTCTTTTGGTGGGACACCTGAGGTAACAAAACTGAAATGAGTCCTCCCATCCCACAGATTGACGAAAATCAATTGGGAATCGGGCCAAATCCTCAGAGAGGAAGATTCGTCCATGGCCCATGAGGCCTCCCCGACATTCCACGTCCATCGCTGATACAAAATCCAGAGACAAAAGCCTGAGCAAGCGCCTCAGACTCGCACTTTCTTCATATCCTGAAGAGTTCTTCTCATGGTTTGTAGATCGGGCCTGCCATACCTACGTCCCCAAACCTAAGCTGAGTTTGTGTTTTCAGACTTCTGTCCTCAAAGTCTTAGGCCACACATCCTCCCGGCAGGGCCCCTGGAGACACACATTAGGACTAGGACTACCAATCCATGGGAATTCTGCCCATTCCATGGTCCAAAATCATACAAATTAGGAGAAACCTCCAAAGTCCCTGAGGCCATCCCAATAGTGTAGGTCGCCCGGAACAAACAAGGGCTGTCTGACACCAGCTGATAATCGACCACCACTCATACCATAGATGGATGTCCCCAGAGAAGAAGATTGAACCAGAAAGGACCGTAGGCCATAATAGGATCCATTGATTTGGGTTACAGGCATGTGTCCTCAAAAGCCTGATTCCAATACGAGCATAGTGGTTTTCCTGAGGCACCCATCAGAACTCATCTCGTCTCCCCAAGGAAACCTGTGCATGGGAGCCATGTCCAAAGCTTAGGAGAGTACTTCAGGGTCCCGGTGCCACCGCCCCATTCCAAGGCCCTCATGGACACAAAAACACATTAGGACCCATCCTCAGGAAAGTCCATTTCAACTCAGCCACCCCGGTTGCTCCGGCAGAGCCATCAGATCTAAACTGTCTTGTTGCTAGGAGACAATTGGAATGCGAGGCGGGCTTCCCAGGCATCCATCCGCGAACGGTGCTCTGGAGTCATTCCATAAGGGATGTCCTGGAGCTGTCCAACAGGTCTCAATTGTCCCGCAGAAGGAATCCTTGAAGGGGGCATCTCACAGCTCCCAACGTGGTAAAACCTCAATGGCCCCGAGATTCCGCTCCCTTCATGAAGCGGCCGTCATGCACAGAAACTCCAACCTGAGCCAACGTCTGATCCTCGCCCTGACTTCAGATGCATGAGATATTGTTTCAGATCTGCAGGGGGTACCTGCCATGCCCTCACCCTGAAACACAAGTCTAGCTTGTCTTCTCAGACTTCCGTCCTCACACTCCTGGCCCCGAAGCCCTCTAGTTTGTCAATTCCGGACCCACAATGCAGCACTCTGCCTGCCCTCTAGAAAAAAAATTATTGCCTCATGAGCTGCCCAGGCACCTTAAATGAGGATAAACCTACACAGCACTCGACGTTACCCAAATTATATAGTCTAACCTGGGCACTAATGCACTGTCGAACACAACCTGAGCCCTGACCTCCTGACCAACACTAAGAAAGCTGACCGCACACTGAGCACATAAAACCCGCCATGGCCTTAGGTCATCATCTCTTCCCTACCTCCGTTTTCAGGCTTCAGAACCGAGACCTTATCTCCAATCACTGCCCAGGGGTGAGTGTGATGCAGATATCAGAACTCCTCCTTGCCCATGGCAAGAACCCTTGTGGTTGGCAAGTTGTCCAACGTTCAGTGTAGGAGAAACCAGCATTCACCCTGAGGCCCCGCCCATTCTTGCCTGCGACGAGGGCATACATAAGCATTGTGACCCTCAGCATGAGTCCTGTCCTCTAGTAAGTCCTCTCAGTGGCTGGACCATTAGATGTTATAATGGGCTTGACATGTCCCTAGGCCCCAATTTTTAACCAGATTTCTGATTGTCCAGTTGCCCCTCCCCAGGGCTCTACTCTGGAATCCCTCATTTGGTGGGACACCTGAGGTTAAAAAAGAAAACAACAACAACAACAACAACAAAAAAAAAAAAACGGACTTCTTCCAGCCCATAATTGACCCCAAACTCTTTGGACAGGGCCAAACCACCAGAGAGTAAGACGTCCATTTCCCATGAATTCACCCAGAAATTCCACGACCATGAGTGACACGATATCCAGAGACAAAAACTTGAGCAGGAGCCTCACACTCGCCCTTTTTTCAAATCGAAGAGTTCTCCTCATGGTCTGTAGGTCAGTCCTGCCATACCTATGACCCGAAACATAAGCCGAGTTTGTGTTTTCAGACAACTGTCCAAACAGCCCTGGCCTACACAACCTACAGGCTCAGGCCCCTGGAGCCAAACCTGAGGACTATACTTGCCTTCTCCAAGGGAATTGTGTGTGCCCATTCCAATGGCCACAACCCTTCGAATAGGATAAACCTCCAAAGTCCCTGATCCATCTCAATAGTGTTGGCTTCCCAGGAAAAACAGGGGCAATCTGAGCCCAACTGAGCACCTACCTGCACTCAGACCCATAGACAGATGTCTCCAGAGGTAAAAAGGAAAGAACAGGCCCCTAGGCACTAATCAGATCCATTGCTTTGGTTTCCCAGCATCTCTCCTCAGAGGCCTAGATTTCAAAACAGCATATAGCTGTTTCTTGACTCACCCATCAGAAAACATCTCATCTACACATGGGAAACTTGCACGTTGGAGCTGTGTCAAAGCCTCTGTTTAGGAGAACCCTTTAGGGCCCCAGTGCCACCGCTTCATTCCAAGGTCTCCATAGACACAAAAGCACATTAGGACCCATCCCCAGGGGTGTCCATTTCAACTCAGCGTCCTCTGTTGCTCCCCACAGATCCAGGAGAACTATCCTGTCTTGTTGCTAGGAGACAATTGGAATGCGAGGTGGGCTACCCAGCCATCCATCCTTAGAACCCTGCTCAGAATCATTGGCCTGGACCCATACAACAGGTCTCAATTGTGCTGCAGAAGACTCTCTGCAGTTTGGAACTTCTCACAACTCCCATCGTGGGAAAACCCCCATGGCCTCGTGATGCCCCCCCATTCATGAAGAGGCCATCAGGGACAGAAACTCCAACCTGAGCGATTGTGTGATCCTCGCCCTGACTTCAGATGCACGAGATCTCGATTCAGGTCTGTAGATTATGCCTGCCATGGCCTCACACAGAAACCTAAGCCTAGCTTGTGTTCTCAGACTTTGGTCGTCAGACTACTGGCCCACAAGCCCTCCAGTTTGGCAATCCAGATCTAAAATGCAGCACCCTTCCCGCCCTCCAGAAGAAAAAACATTGTCCTCTGGGGCTACCCGGTAACCCCAAATGAGGATCAACCTGCACCGACTTTGGCTGTACCCCAAATACATAGGCTGACCAGGGCGCTAATGCCCTTTCTGACACAGGCTGAGCCTGGACCCCTTGCCCCTCCCAGACAGCTGGCCGCACACTGAGCACATTAGCCGCCGTGGCCTTAGGTCGTCATCTTTTCCCAACCTCGGTTTTCAGGTTTCAGAACTTAGACCTTATCTCCAATCACTGCCCAGGGTTGAAGGTGATGCAGAAATCAGAACTCCTTCCCCATGGCAAGAAACCTTGTGGTTGGCATGTTGTCCAACGTTCAGTCTAGTTGAAACCAGTGTGGCCCATGAAGCCTCGCCCATGCTCGCCGGCCACATTGGTCACAAACGCACATTGTGACCCTCAGGCTGAGCCCAGTCCTCAAGTAAGGCCACTCAGTGGCTGGATGAAGAGATAGCATATTGGGCTTGCCATTCCCCTAGACCCAATTTTTAACCATAGTTCGGGTTGTCCCTTCAGTCTTCCCCACGGCTTTACTTTGGAATTCCTCTTTTGGTGGGACACCTGAGGTAACAAAACTGAAATGAGTCGTCCCATCCCACAGA
The DNA here is from genome assembly GCF_964662115.1 of Mustela nivalis. Lineage (NCBI taxonomy): Eukaryota > Metazoa > Chordata > Mammalia > Carnivora > Mustelidae > Mustela > Mustela nivalis. The sequence continues at coordinate 30,559 of NW_028136343.1, read as the reverse complement.
TTGACGAAAAGCAATTGGTAATCGGGCCAAATCCTCAGAGAGGAAGATTCGTCCATGTTTCATGAGGCCTCCCCGACATTCCACGGCCATCGCTGATACAAAATCCAGAGACAAAAGCCTGAGCAAGCGCCTTAGACTCGCACTTTCTTCATATCCTGAAGAGTTCTTCTCATGGTTTGTAGATCGGGCCTGCCATACCTACGTCCCCAAACCTAAGCTGAGTTTGTGTTTTCAGACTTCTGTCCTCAAAGTCTTAGGCCACACACCCTCCCGGCTGGGCCCCTGGAGACACACATTAGGACTAGGACTACCAATCCATGGGAATTCTGCCCATTCCATGGTCCAAAATCATACAAATTAGGAGAAACCTCCAAAGTCCCTGAGGCCATCCCAATAGTATAGGTCGCCCGGAACAAACAAGGGCTGTCTGACACCAGCTGATAATCGACCTCCACTCATACCATAGATGGATGTCCCCTGAGAAGAAGATTGAACCAGAAAGGACCCTAGGCCATAATAGGATCCATTGCTTTGGGTTACAGGCATGTGTCCTCAAAAGCCTGATTCCAATACGAGCATAGGGGTTTTCCTGAGGCACCCATCAGAACTCATCTCGTCTCCACAAGGAAACCTGTGCATGGGAGCCATGTCCATAGCTTAGGAGAGTACTTCAGGGTCCCAGTGCCACTGCCCCATTCCAAGGCCCTCATGGACACAAAAACACATTAGGACCCATCCTCAGGAAAGTCCATTTCAACTCAGCCACCCCGGTTGCTCCGGCAGAGCCATCAGATCTAAACTGTGTTGTTGCTAGGAGACAATTGGAATGAGAGGCGGGCTTCCCAGGCATCCATCCGCGAACGGTGCTCTGGAGTCATTCCATAAGGGATGTCCTGGAGCTGTCCAACAGGTCTCAATTGTCCCGCAGAAGGAATCCTTGAAGGGGGCATCCCACAACTCCCAACGTGTGAAAACCTCAATGGCCCCGAGATTCCGCTCCCTTCTTGAAGCGACGTCATGCAAAGAATAGCCAACCTGAGCCAACGTCTGATCCTCGCCCCGAATTCAGATGCATGAGATATTGTTTCAGATCTGCAGGGGGTACCTGCCATGCACTCACCCTGAAACACAAGTCTAACTTGTTTTCTCAGACTTCCGTCCTCACACTCCTGGCCCCGAAGCCCTCTAGTTTGTCAATTCCGGACCCACAATGCAGCACTCTGCCTGCCCTCTAGAAAAAAAATTATTGCCTCATGAGCTGCCCAGGCACCTTAAATGAGGATAAACCTACACAGCACTCGACGTTACCCAAATTATATAGTCTAACCTGGGCACTAATGCACTGTCGAACACAACCTGAGCCCGGACCGCCTGACCAACACCCCGAAAGCTGACCGCACACTGAGCACATAAAACCCGCCATGGCCTTAGGTCATCATCTCTTCCCTACCTCCGTTTTCAGGCTTCAGAACCGAGACCTTATCTCCAATCACTGCCCAGGGGTGAGTGTGATGCAGATATCAGAACTCCTCCTTACCCATGGCAAGAACCCTTGTGGTTGGCACGTTGTCCAACGTTCAGTGTAGGAGAAACCAGCATTCACCCTGGGGCCCCGCCCATTCTTGCGTGCGACGAGGGCATACATACGCATTGTGACCCTCAGCATGAGTCCTGTCCTCTAGTAAGTCCTCTCAGTAGCTGGACCATTAGATGTTATAATGGGCTTGACATGTCCCTAGGCCCCAATTTTTAACCAGATTTCTGATTGTCCAGTCGCCCCTCCCCAGGGCTCTACTCTGGAATCCCTCATTTGGTGGGACACCTGAGGTTAAAAAAGAAAACAACAACAACAACAACAAAAAAAAAAAAAAACGGACTTCTTCCAGCTCATAGATTGACCCCAAACTCTTTGGACGGGGCCAAACCACCAGAGAGTAAGACTCGTCCATTTCCCATGAAGTCACCCAGAAATTCCACTACCATGAGTGACACGATATCCAGAGACAAAAACTTGAGCAGGAGCCTCACACTTGCCCATTTTTCAAATTCCGAAGAGTTCTCCTCATGGTCTGTAGGTCAGTCCTGCCATACCTATGACCCGAAACATAAGCCGAGTTTGTATTTTCAGACAACTGACCAAACAGCCCTGGCCTACACAACCTACAGGCTCAGGCCCCTGGAGCCAAACCTGAGGACTGTACTTGCCCTCTCCAAGGGAATTGTGTGTGCCCATTCCAATGGCCACAACCCTTCAAATAGGATAAACCTCCAAAGTCCCTGATCCATCTCAATAGTGTTGGCTTCCCAGGAAAAACAGGGGAAATCTGAGCCCAACTGCGCACCTACCTGCACTCACACCCATAGACAGATGTCTCCAGAGGTAAAAAGTAAAGAACAGGCCCCTAGGAACTAATCAGATCCATTGCTTTGGTTTCCCGGCATCTCTCCTCAGAGGCCTGGATTTCAAAAGCAGCACATAGCTGTTTCTTGACTCACCCATCAGAAAACATCTCATCTACACATGGGAAACTTGCACGTTGGAGCTGTGTCAAAGCCTCTGTTTAGGAGAACCCTTTAGGGCCCCAGTGCTACCGCTTCATTCCAAGGTCTCCATAGACACAAAAGCACATTAGGACCCATCCCCAGGGGTGTCCATTTCAACTCAGCGTCCTCTGTTGCTCCCCACAGATCCAGGAGATCTATCCTGTCTTGTTGCTAGGATACAATTGGAATGCGAGGTGGGCTACCCAGCCATCCATCCTTAGAATCCTGCTCAGAATCATTGGCCTGGACGCAAACAACAGGTCTCAATTGTTCTGCAGAAGACTCTCTGCAGTTTGGAGCTTCTCACAACTCCCATCGTGGGAAAACCCCCATGGCCTCGTGATGCCCCCCCATTCATGAAGGGGCCATCAGGGACAGAAACTCCAACCTGAGCGATCGTCTGATCCTCGCCCTGACTTCAGATGCATGAGATCTCGATTCAGGTCTGTAGATTGTGCCTGCCATGGCCTCACCCAGAAACATAAGCCTAGCTTGTGTTCTCAGACTTTGGTCGTCAGACTACTGGCCTACAAGCCGTCCATTTTGGCAATACAGAAATACAATGCAGCACCCTGCCCGCCCTCCAGAAGAAAAACATTGTCCTCTGGGGCTACCCAGTAACCCCAAATGAGGATCAACCTGCACCGACTTTGGCTGTACCCCAAATACATAGGCTGACCAGGGCGCTAATGCCCTTTCTGACACAGGCTGAGCCTGGACCCCTGGCCCCTCCCAGACAGCTGGGCGCACACTGAGCACATCGAGCCCCCGTGGACTTAGGTCCTCATCTCTACCCAACCTCGGTTTTCAGGTTTCAGAACCTAGAACTTATCTCCAATCACTGCCCAGGGTTGAAGGTGATGCAGAAATCAGAACTCCTTCCCCATGGCAAGAAACCTTGTGGTTGGCATGTTGTCCAACGTTCAGTGTAGTTGAAACCAGTGTGGCCCATGAGGCCCCGCCCATGCTCGCCGGCCACATTGGTCACAAACGCACATTGTGACCCTCAGGCTGAGCCCAGTCCTCCAGTAAGGCCACTCAGTGGCTGGATGAAGAGATAGCATATTGGGCTTGCCTTGCCCCTAGGCCCCAAGTTTTAACCATAGTTCGGGTTGTCCCTTCAGTCTTCCCCACGGCTTTGCTTTGGAATTCCTCTTTTGTTGGGACACCTGAGGAAACAAAACTGAAATGAGTCCTCCCATCAAACAGATTGACGAGAAGCAATTGGTAATCGGGCCAAATCCTCAGAGAGGAAGATTCGTCCATGGCCCATGAGGCCTCCGCGACATTCCACGGCCATCGCTGATACAAAATCCAGAGACAAAAGCCTGAGCAAGCGCCTCAGACTCCCACTTTCTTCATATCCTGAAGAGTTCTACACATGGTTTGTAGATCGGGCCTGCCCTACCTACGTCCCCAAACCTAAGCTGATTTTGTGTTTTCAGACTTCTGTCCTCAAAGTCTTGGGCCACACACCCTCCAGTCTGGACCCCTGGAGACAGACATTAGGACTGGGACTACCAATCCATGGGAATTCTGCCCATTCTATGGTCCCAAATCATACAAATTAGGAGAAACCTCCAAAGTCCCTGAGGCCATCCCAATAGTGTAGTTCGCCCGGAAAAAAAAGTGCTCTCTGACACCAGCTGATAATCGACCTCCACTCATACCATAGATGGATGTCCCCAGAGAAGAAGATTGAACTAGAAAGGACCGTAGGCCATAATAGGATCCATTGATTTGGGTTACAGGCATGTGTCCTCAAAAGCCTGATTCCAATACGAGCATAGGGGTTTTCCTGAGGCACCCATCAGAACTCATCTCGTCTCCACAAGGAAACCTGTGCATGGGAGCCATGTCCAAAGCTTAGGAGAGTACTTCAGGGTCCCGGTGCCACCGCCCCGTTCCAAGGCCCTCATGGACTCAAAAACACATTAGGACCCATCCTCAGGAAAGTCCATTTCAACTCAGCCACCCCGGTTGCTCCGGCAGAGCCATCAGATCTAAACTGTGTTGTTGCTAGGAGACAATTGGAATGCGAGGCGGGCTTCCCAGGCATCCATCCGCGAACGGTGCTCTGGAGTCATTCCATATGGGATGTCCTGGAGCTGTCCAACAGGTCTCAATTGTCCCGCAGAAGGAATCCTTGAAGGGGGCATCCCACACCTCCCAACGTGGGAAAAGCTCAATGGCCCCGAGATCCCGCTCCCTTCATGAAACGGCCGTCAAGCACAGAATATCCAACCTGAGCCAACGTCTGATCCTCGCCCTGACTTCAGATGCATGAGATATTGGTTCAGATCTGCAGGGGGTACCTTCCGTGCCCTCACCCTGAAACCCAAGTCTAGCTTGCTCTTCTCAGACTTCCGTCCTCACACTCCTGGCCCCGAAGCCCTCTAGTTTGTCAATTCCGGACCCACAATGCAGCACTCTGCCTGCCCTCTAGAAAAAAAAATTATTGCCTCATGAGCTGCCCAGGCACCTTAAATGAGGATAAACCTACACAGCACTCGACGTTACCCAAATTATATAGTCTAACCTGGGCACTAATGCACTGTCGAACACAACCTGAGCCCTGACCTCCTGACCAACACTAAGAAAGCTGACCGCACACTGAGCACATAAAACCCGCCATGGTCTTAGGTCATCATCTCTTCCCTACCTCCGTTTTCAGGCTTCAGAACCGAGACCTTATCTCCAATCACTGCCCAGGGGTGAGTATGATGCAGAAATCAGAACTCCTCCTTACCCATGGCAAAAACCCTTGTGGTTGGCACGTTGTCCAACGTTCAGTGTAGGAGAAACCAGCATTCACACTGAGGCCCCGCCCATTCTTGCGTGCGATTAGGGCATACATACGCATTGTGACCCTCAGCATGAGTCCTGTCCTCTAGTAAGTCCTCTCAGTGGCTGGACCATTAGATGTCATAATGGGCTTGACATGTCCCTAGACCCCAATTTTTAACCAGATTTCTGACTGTCCAGTCGCCCCTCCCCAGGGCTCTACACTGGAATCCCTCATTTGGTGGGACACCTGAGGTTAAAAAAGAAAACAACAACAACAACAACAACAACAAAAACGGACTTCTTCCAGCCAATAGATTGACCCCAAACTCTTTGGACGGGGCCAAACTGCCAGAGAGTAAGACTCGTCCATTTCCCTTGAAGTCACCCAGAAATTCCACGACCATGAGTGACACGATATCCAGAGACAAAAACTTGAGCAGGAGCCTCACACTCGCCCTTTTTTCAAATTCCGAAGAGTTCTCCTCATGGTCTGTAGGTCAGTCCTGCCATACCTATGACCCGAAACATAAGCCGAGTTTGTGTTTTCAGACAACTGTCCAAACAGCCCTGGCCTACACAACCTACAGGCTCAGGCCCCTGGAGCCAACCCTGAGGACTATACTTGCCCTCTCCAAGGGAATTTTGTGTGCCCATTCCAATGGCCACAACGCTTCTAATAGGATAAACCTCTAAAGTAATTGATCCATCTCAATAGTGGTGGCTTCCCAGGAAAAACAGGGGCAATCTGAGCCCAACTGAGCACCTACCTGCACTCAGACCCATAGACAGATGTCTCCAGAGGTAAAAAGGAAAGAACAGGCCCCTAGGCACTAATCAGATCCATTGCTTTGGTTTCCAGGCATCTCTCCTCAGAGGCTTGGATTTCAAAACAGCATATAGCTGTTTCTTGACTCACCCATCAGAAAACATCTCATCTACACATGGGAAACTTGCACGTTGGAGCTGTGTCAAAGCCTCTGTTTAGGAGAACCCTTTAGGGCCCCAGTGCCACCGCTTCATTCCAAGCTCTCCATAGACACAAAAGCACATTAGGACCCATCCCCAGGGGTGTCCATTTCAACTCAGCGTCCTCAGTTGCTCCCCACAGATCCAGGAGATCTATCCTGTCTTGTTGCTAGGAGACAATTGGAATGCGAGGTGGGCTTCCCAGCCATCCATCCTTAGAACCCTGATCAGAATCATTGGCCTGGACCCAAACAAAAGGTCTCAATTGTTCTGCAGAAGACTCTCTGCAGTTTGGAGCTTCTCACAACTCCCATCGTGGGAAAACCCCCATGGCCTCGTGATGCCCCCCCATTCATGAAGGGGCCATCAGGGACAGAAACTCCAACCTGAGGGATCGTCTGATCCTCGCCCTGACTTCAGATGCACGAGATCTCGATTCAGGTCTGTAGTTTGTGCCTGCCATTGCCTCACCCAGAAACCTAAGCCTAGCTTGTGTTCTCAGACTCTGGTCGTCAGACTACTGGCCCACCAGCTGTCCAGTTTGGCAATCCAGAACTACAATGCAGCACCCTGCCCGCCCTCCAGAAGAAAAACATTGTCCTCTGGGGCTACCCAGTAACCCCAAATGAGGATCAACCTGCACCGACTTTGGCTGTACCCCAAATACATAGGCTGACCAGGGCGCTAATGCCCGTTCTGACACAGGCTGAGCCTGGACCCCTGGCCCCTCCCAGACAGCTGGCCACACAGTGAGCACATCGAGCCGCCGTGGACTTAGGTCCTCATCTTTACCCAACCTCGGTTTTCAGGTTTCAGAACCTAGAACTTATCTCCAATCACTGCCCAGGGTTGAAGGTGATGCAGAAATCAGAACTCCTTCCCCATGGCAAGAAACCTTGTGGTTGGCATGTTGTCCAACGTTCAGTGTAGTTGAAACCAGTGTGGCCCATGAGGCCCCGCCCATGCTTGCCGGCCACATTGGTCACAAACGCACATTGTGACCCTCACCTGAGCCCAGTCCTCAAGTAAGGCCACTCAGTGGCTGGATGAAGAGATAGCATATTGGGCTTGCCTTGCCCCTAGGCACCAAGTTTTAACCATAGTTCGGGTTGTCCCTTCAGTCTTCCCCACGGCTTTGCTTTGAAATTCCTCTTTTGGTGGGACACCTGAGGAAACAAAATTGAAATGACTCATCCCATCCCACAGATTGACGAAAATCAATTGGGAATCGGGCCAAATCCTCAGAGAGGAAGATTCGTCCATGGCCCATGAGGCCTCCCCGACATTCCACGGCCATCGCTGATACAAAATCCAGAGACAAAAGCCTGAGCAAGCGCCTCAGACTCGCACTTTCTTCATATCCTGAAGAGTTCTTCTCATGGTTTGTAGATCGGGCCTGCCATACCTACGTCCCCAAACCTAAGCTCTGTTTGTGTTTTCAGACTTCTGTCCTCAAAGTCTTGGGCCACACACCCTCCAGGCTGGACCCCTGGAGACACACATTAGGACTGGGACTACCATCCATGGGAATTCTGCCCATTCCATGGTCCAAAATCATACAAATTAGGAGAAACCTCCAAAGTCCCTGAGGCCATCCCAATAGTGTAGTTCGCCCGGAAAAAAAAAGTGCTCTCTGACACCAGCTGATAATCGACCTCCAGTCATAACAATGGATGTCCCCAGAGAAGAAGATTGAAACAGAAAGGACCGTAGGCCATAATAGGATCCATTGATTTGGGTTACAGGCATGTGTCCTCAAAAGCCTGATTCCAATACGAGCATAGGTGTTTTCCTGAGGCACCCATCAGAACTCATCTCGTCTCCACAAGGAAACCTGTGCATGGGAGCCATGTCCAAAGCTTAGGAGAGTACTTCAGGGTCCCGGTGCCACCGCCCCATTCCAAGGCCCTCATGGACACAAAAACACATTAGGACCCATCCTCAGGAAAGTCCATTTCAACTCAGCCACCCCGGTTGCTCCGGCAGAGCCATCAGAACTAAGCTGTCTTGTTGCTAGGAGACAATTGGAATGTGTGGCGGGCTTCCCAGGCATCCATCCGCGAACGGTGCTCTGGAGTCATTCCATATGGGATGTCCTGGAGCTGTCCAACAGGTCTCAATTGTCCCGCAGAAGGAATCCGTGAAGGGGGCATCCCACAACTCCCAACGTGGGAAAACCTCAATGGCCCCGAGATTCCGCTCCCTTCATGAAGCGGCCGTCATGCACAGAATAGCCAACCTGAGCCAACGTCTGATCCTCGCCCTGACTTCAGATGCATGAGATATTGGTTCAAATCTGCAGGGGGTACCTTCCGTGCCCTCACCCTGAAACCCAAGTCTAGCTTGTCTTCTCAGAATTCCGTCCTCACACTCCTGGCCCCGAAGCCCTCTAGTTTGTCAATTCCGGATCCACAATGCAGCACTCTGCCTGCCCTCTAGAAAAAAAATTATTGCCTCATGAGCTGCCCAGGCACCTTAAATGAGGATAAACCTACACAGCACTCGACGTTACCCAAATTATATAGTCTAACCTGGGCACTAATGCACTGTCGAACACAACCTGAGCCCGGACCGCCTGACCAACACCCCGAAAGCTGACCGTACACTGAGCACATAAAACCCGCCATGGCCTTAGGTCATCATCTCTTTCCTACCTCCGTTTTCAGGCTTCAGAACCGAGACCTTATCTCCAATCACTGCCCAGGGGTGAGTGTGATGCAGAAATCAGAACCCCTCCTACCAATGGCAAGAACCCTTGTGGTTGGCACGTTGTACAACGTTCAGTGTAGGAGAAACCAGCATTCACCCTGAGGCCCCGCCCATTCTTGTGTGCGATGAGGGCATACATACGCATTGTGACCCTCAGCATGAGTCCTGTTCTCTAGTAAGTCCTCTCAGTGGCTGGACCATTAGATGTCATAATGGGCTTGACATGTCCCTAGGCCCCAATTTTTAACCAGATTTCTGATTGTCCAGTCGCCCCTCCCCAGGGCTCTACTCTGGAATACCTCATTTGGTGGGACACCTGAGGTTAAAAAAGAAAACAAACAAAAAAAAAAAACGGACTTCTTCCAGCCCACAGATTGACCCTAAGCTCTTTGGACGGGGCCAAACTGCCAGAGAGTAAGACTCGTCCATTTCCCATGAAGTCACCCAGAAATTCCACGACCATGTGTGACACGATATCCAGTGACAAAAACTTGAGCAGGAGCCTCACACTCGCCCTTCTTTCAAATCCCGAAGAGTTCTCCTCATGGTCTGTAGGTCAGTCCTGCAATACCTATGACCCGAAACATAAGCCGAGTTTGTGTTGTCAGACAACTGTCCAAACAGCCCTGGCCTACACAACCTACAGGCTCAGGCCCCTGGAGCCAAACTTGAGAACTGTACTTGCCCTCTCTAAGGGAATTGTGTGTGCCCATTCCAATGGCCACAACCCTTCTAATAGGATAAACCTCCAAAGTCCATGATCCATCTCAATAGTGGTGGCTTCCCAGGAAAAACAGGGGCAATCTGAGCCCAACTGAGCACCTACCTGCACTCAGACCCATAGACAGTTGTCCCCAGAGGTAAAAAGGAAAGAACAGGGCCCTAGGCACTAATCAGATCCATTGCTTTGGTTTCCAGGCATCTCTCCTGAGAGGCCTGGATTTCAAAACAGCATCTAGCTGTTTCTTGACTCACCCATCAGAAAACATCTCATCTACACGAAAAACTTGCACGTTGGAGCTGTGTCAAAGCCTCTGTTTAGAAGAATTCTTTAGGGCCCCAGTGCCACCGCTTCATTCCAAGGTCTCCATAGACACAAAAGCACATTACGACCCATCCCCAGGGGTTTCCATTTCAACTAGCCTCCTCCATTGCTTCCCAAAGATCAAGGAGATCTAACCTTTCTTGTTGCTAGGAGACAATTGGAATGCGAGTTGGGCTACCCAGCCATCCATCCTTAGAACCCTGCTCAGAATCATTGGAATGGAGCCAAACAACAGGTCTCAGTTGTCCTGCAGAAGACTCTCTGCAGTTTGGAGCTTCTCAGAACTCCCATCGTGAAAAAACCCCCATGGCCTCGTGATGCCCCCCCATTCATGAGGGGCCATCAGGGACAGAAACTCCAACCTGAGCAATCGTCTGATCCTATCCCTGACTTATCCTCATGGTCTGTAGATCAGTCCTGCCATACCTATGACCCGAAACATAAGCCGAGTTTGTGTTTTCAGACAGCTGACCAAACAGCTCTGGCATACACACCCTACAGGCTCAGGGCCCTGGAGCCGAACCTGAGGACTGTACTTGCCCTCTACAAGAGAATTGTATGTGCCCATTCCAATGGCCAAAGCCCTACTAATAGTATAAACCTCCAAAGTCCCTGAGGCCATCCCAATAGTTGTGGCTTCCCAGGACAAACATGGGCAATCTGAGCCCATCGGAGCACCTACCTGCACTCAGACCCGTAGACTGATGTCCCCAGAGGTAAAAAGGAACGAACAGGACCCTAGGCACTAATCGGATCCATTGTTTTGGTTTCCAGGCATCTCTCCTCCGAGGCCTGGATTTCAATACCAGCATATGGCTGTTTCTAGACTCACCCATCAGAACAAATCTCATCTACACATGGGAAACATGCACGTTGGAGCTGTTTCAAAGCCTCTGTTTAGGATAATGCTTCAGGGCCCCAGTGCCCCCACTTCATTCCTAGGTCTCCATAGACACAAAAACATATTAGGACACATCCACAGGAGAGTCCATTTCAACTCAGCCTCCTCGGTTGCTCCCCCACATCCAGCAGATCTAACCTGTCTTGTTGCTTGGAGACAATTGGAATGCGAGGAGGTCTACCCAGCCATCCATCCTTAGAACCCTGCTTGGAATCGTTGGCCTGGAGGCAACCAACAGGTCTCAATTGTCCTGCAGAAGAATCTTTGCAGTTGGGATCTTCTCACAACTCCCATCGTGGGAAAACACTTATGGCCTCGTGATCCACCCCCCCTTCAAGAAGGGACAGAAAGTCCAACAGGAGCAATCGCCTGTCTTTGCCCTGACTTCAGATGCATGAGATCTCGATTGAGGTCTGTAGATTGTGCCTGCCATATTCTCACCCATAAACATAGGCCTAGTTTGGGTTCTCAGACTTCCGTCCTCAGACTACTAGCCCACAAGCCCTCCAGTTTGGCAAACCAGAACTACAATGCTGCACTCTGCCTGCCCTTCAGAAGAAAAACATTGCCCTCTGGGGCTACCCAGAATCCCCAACTGAGGATCAACTTGCACACCATTCGGCTGTACCCCAAATATGTAGGCTGACCTGGGCACTATTGCCCTTTCTGACCCAGACTGAGCCTGGACCTCCTGGCCCCACCCAGACAGCTGGCCGCATACTGAGCACATCAGACCCGCCATGGCCTTGTGTTGTCATCTCTTCTCATCCTCGGTCCAGGCTTCAGAACCTAGACCTGATCTCCAATCACTGCCCTGGTTTGAAAATGATGCATAAAACAGAACTCTTTTCCCATGGCAAGAAACCTTGTGGTTGGCATGTTGTCCAACGTTCAGTGTAGTTGAAACCAGTGTGGCCCATGAGGCCCCGCCCATGCTTGCGGGCCACATTGGTCACAAACACACATTGTGACCCTCAGCCTGAGCCCAGTCCTCAGGTAATGCCTCTGAGTGGCTGGATCCAGAGACGGCCATCGCTGATACAAAATCCAAAGACAAAAACCTGAGAAAGCCCCTTAGACTCGCTCATTCTTCGTATCCTGAAGAGTTCTTCTCATGGTTTGTAGATCGGGCGTGCCATACCTAAGTTCCCAATCCTAAGCTGAGTTTGTGTTTTCAGACTTCTGTCCTTAAAGTCCTGGGCCACACTCCCTCCAGCTGGGGCCCCTGGAGCCACACATTAGGAATGCGCCCACCCAATCCTTGGGAATTCTGCCCATTCCATTGTCAAAAATCGTACAAATCAGGAGAACCCTCCAAAGTCCCTGAGGCCATCCCTCTACTGTAGGTCGCCCGGGACAAAAAAAAAAAAAAAAAAAAAAAAAAAAAAACGGTTTATACCAGCTGAGCATCTACCTCCACTCATACCAGAGATGGTTGTCCCCAGAGAAGAAGATTCAACCAGACAGGACCTGAGGCATTATCGGATCCATTGCTTTGGTTTACAGGCATGTCTCCTCAAACCCTGGATTCCAATACCAGCAGAGGGGATTTCCTGAGGCACACATCAGAACAAAACTGGTCTCCACAAGGAAACTTGTGCATGGGAGCTATGTCCAAAGCTTAGGAGAATACTTCAGGGCCCCGGTGCCACCGCCCCATTCCAAGGCCCTCATGGACACAAACACACATTAGGACCCATCCTCAGGAATGTCCATTTCAACTCAGGCATCCCGGTTGCTCCCGCAGATCCATTAGATCTAAACTGTCTTGTTGCTAGGAGACAATTGGAATGTGAGGCAGACTTCCCAGGCATCCATCCTCAAACGGTGCTCAGGAGTCGTTCCATATGGGATGTCCTGGAGCTGTCCAACAGGTCTCAATTGTCCCGCAGAAGGAATCCTTGAAGGGGGCATCCCACAACTCCCAACGTGGGAAAACCTCAATGGCCCCGAGATTCCGCTCCCTTCATGAAGCGGCCGTCATGCACAGAATAGCCAACCTGAGCCAACGTCTGATCCTCGCCCTGACTTCAGATGCATGAGATATTGGTTCAAATCTGCAGGGGGTACCTTCCGTGCCCTCACCCTGAAACCCAAGTCTAGCTTGTCTTCTCAGAATTCCGTCCTCACACTCCTGGCCCCGAAGCCCTCTAGTTTGTCAATTCCGGATCCACAATGCAGCACTCTGCCTGCCCTCTAGAAAAAAAATTATTGCCTCATGAGCTGCCCAGGCACCTTAAATGAGGATAAACCTACACAGCACTCGACGTTACCCAAATTATATAGTCTAACCTGGGCACTAATGCACTGTCGAACACAACCTGAGCCCGGACCGCCTGACCAACACCCCGAAAGCTGACCGTACACTGAGCACATAAAACCCGCCATGGCCTTAGGTCATCATCTCTTTCCTACCTCCGTTTTCAGGCTTCAGAACCGAGACCTTATCTCCAATCACTGCCCAGGGGTGAGTGTGATGCAGAAATCAGAACCCCTCCTACCAATGGCAAGAACCCTTGTGGTTGGCACGTTGTACAACGTTCAGTGTAGGAGAAACCAGCATTCACCCTGAGGCCCCGCCCATTCTTGTGTGCGATGAGGGCATACATACGCATTGTGACCCTCAGCATGAGTCCTGTTCTCTAGTAAGTCCTCTCAGTGGCTGGACCATTAGATGTCATAATGGGCTTGACATGTCCCTAGGCCCCAATTTTTAACCAGATTTCTGATTGTCCAGTCGCCCCTCCCCAGGGCTCTACTCTGGAATACCTCATTTGGTGGGACACCTGAGGTTAAAAAAGAAAACAAACAAAAAAAAAAAAACGGACTTCTTCCAGCCCACAGATTGACCCTAAGCTCTTTGGACGGGGCCAAACTGCCAGAGAGTAAGACTCGTCCATTTCCCATGAAGTCACCCAGAAATTCCACGACCATGTGTGACACGATATCTAGTGACAAAAACTTGAGCAGGAGCCTCACACTCGCCCTTCTTTCAAATCCCGAAGAGTTCTCCTCATGGTCTGTAGGTCAGTCCTGCAATACCTATGACCCGAAACATAAGCCGAGTTTGTGTTGTCAGACAACTGTCCAAACAGCCCTGGCCTACACAACCTACAGGCTCAGGCCCCTGGAGCCAAACTTGAGAACTGTACTTGCCCTCTCTAAGGGAATTGTGTGTGCCCATTCCAATGGCCACAACCCTTCTAATAGGATAAACCTCCAAAGTCCATGATCCATCTCAATAGTGGTGGCTTCCCAGGAAAAACAGGGGCAATCTGAGCCCAACTGAGCACCTACCTGCACTCAGACCCATAGACAGTTGTCCCCAGAGGTAAAAAGGAAAGAACAGGGCCCTAGGCACTAATCAGATCCATTGCTTTGGTTTCCAGGCATCTCTCCTGAGAGGCCTGGATTTCAAAACAGCATCTAGCTGTTTCTTGACTCACCCATCAGAAAACATCTCATCTACACGAAAAACTTGCACGTTGGAGCTGTGTCAAAGCCTCTGTTTAGAAGAATTCTTTAGGGCCCCAGTGCCACCGCTTCATTCCAAGGTCTCCATAGACACAAAAGCACATTACGACCCATCCCCAGGGGTTTCCATTTCAACTAGCCTCCTCCATTGCTTCCCAAAGATCAAGGAGATCTAACCTTTCTTGTTGCTAGGAGACAATTGGAATGCGAGTTGGGCTACCCAGCCATCCATCCTTAGAACCCTGCTCAGAATCATTGGAATGGAGCCAAACAACAGGTCTCAGTTGTCCTGCAGAAGACTCTCTGCAGTTTGGAGCTTCTCAGAACTCCCATCGTGAAAAAACCCCCATGGCCTCGTGATGCCCCCCCATTCATGAGGGGCCATCAGGGACAGAAACTCCAACCTGAGCAATCGTCTGATCCTATCCCTGACTTATCCTCATGGTCTGTAGATCAGTCCTGCCATACCTATGACCCGAAACATAAGCCGAGTTTGTGTTTTCAGACAGCTGACCAAACAGCTCTGGCATACACACCCTACAGGCTCAGGGCCCTGGAGCCGAACCTGAGGACTGTACTTGCCCTCTACAAGAGAATTGTATGTGCCCATTCCAATGGCCAAAGCCCTACTAATAGTATAAACCTCCAAAGTCCCTGAGGCCATCCCAATAGTTGTGGCTTCCCAGGACAAACATGGGCAATCTGAGCCCATCGGAGCACCTACCTGCACTCAGACCCGTAGACTGATGTCCCCAGAGGTAAAAAGGAACGAACAGGACCCTAGGCACTAATCGGATCCATTGTTTTGGTTTCCAGGCATCTCTCCTCCGAGGCCTGGATTTCAATACCAGCATATGGCTGTTTCTAGACTCACCCATCAGAACAAATCTCATCTACACATGGGAAACATGCACGTTGGAGCTGTTTCAAAGCCTCTGTTTAGGATAATGCTTCAGGGCCCCAGTGCCCCCACTTCATTCCTAGGTCTCCATAGACACAAAAACATATTAGGACACATCCACAGGAGAGTCCATTTCAACTCAGCCTCCTCGGTTGCTCCCCCACATCCAGCAGATCTAACCTGTCTTGTTGCTTGGAGACAATTGGAATGCGAGGAGGTCTACCCAGCCATCCATCCTTAGAACCCTGCTTGGAATCGTTGGCCTGGAGGCAACCAACAGGTCTCAATTGTCCTGCAGAAGAATCTTTGCAGTTGGGATCTTCTCACAACTCCCATCGTGGGAAAACACTTATGGCCTCGTGATCCACCCCCCCTTCAAGAAGGGACAGAAAGTCCAACAGGAGCAATCGCCTGTCTTTGCCCTGACTTCAGATGCATGAGATCTCGATTGAGGTCTGTAGATTGTGCCTGCCATATTCTCACCCATAAACATAGGCCTAGTTTGGGTTCTCAGACTTCCGTCCTCAGACTACTAGCCCACAAGCCCTCCAGTTTGGCAAACCAGAACTACAATGCTGCACTCTGCCTGCCCTTCAGAAGAAAAACATTGCCCTCTGGGGCTACCCAGAATCCCCAACTGAGGATCAACTTGCACACCATTCGGCTGTACCCCAAATATGTAGGCTGACCTGGGCACTATTGCCCTTTCTGACCCAGACTGAGCCTGGACCTCCTGGCCCCACCCAGACAGCTGGCCGCATACTGAGCACATCAGACCCGCCATGGCCTTGTGTTGTCATCTCTTCTCATCCTCGGTCCAGGCTTCAGAACCTAGACCTGATCTCCAATCACTGCCCTGGTTTGAAAATGATGCATAAAACAGAACTCTTTTCCCATGGCAAGAAACCTTGTGGTTGGCATGTTGTCCAACGTTCAGTGTAGTTGAAACCAGTGTGGCCCATGAGGCCCCGCCCATGCTTGCGGGCCACATTGGTCACAAACACACATTGTGACCCTCAGCCTGAGCCCAGTCCTCAGGTAATGCCTCTGAGTGGCTGGATCCAGAGACGGCCATCGCTGATACAAAATCCAAAGACAAAAACCTGAGAAAGCCCCTTAGACTCGCTCATTCTTCGTATCCTGAAGAGTTCTTCTCATGGTTTGTAGATCGGGCGTGCCATACCTAAGTTCCCAATCCTAAGCTGAGTTTGTGTTTTCAGACTTCTGTCCTTAAAGTCCTGGGCCACACTCCCTCCAGCTGGGGCCCCTGGAGCCACACATTAGGAATGCGCCCACCCAATCCTTGGGAATTCTGCCCATTCCATTGTCAAAAATCGTACAAATCAGGAGAACCCTCCAAAGTCCCTGAGGCCATCCCTCTACTGTAGGTCGCCCGGGACAAAAAAAAAAAAAAAAAAAAAAAAAAAAACGGTTTATACCAGCTGAGCATCTACCTCCACTCATACCAGAGATGGTTGTCCCCAGAGAAGAAGATTCAACCAGACAGGACCTGAGGCATTATCGGATCCATTGCTTTGGTTTACAGGCATGTCTCCTCAAACCCTGGATTCCAATACCAGCAGAGGGGATTTCCTGAGGCACACATCAGAACAAAACTGGTCTCCACAAGGAAACTTGTGCATGGGAGCTATGTCCAAAGCTTAGGAGAATACTTCAGGGCCCCGGTGCCACCGCCCCATTCCAAGGCCCTCATGGACACAAACACACATTAGGACCCATCCTCAGGAATGTCCATTTCAACTCAGGCATCCCGGTTGCTCCCGCAGATCCATTAGATCTAAACTGTCTTGTTGCTAGGAGACAATTGGAATGTGAGGCAGACTTCCCAGGCATCCATCCTCAAACGGTGCTCAGGAGTCGTTCCATATGGGATGTCCTGGAGCTGTCCAATAGGTCTCAATTGTCCCGCAGAAGGAATCCTTGAAGGGGGCATCCCACATCTCCCAACGTGGAAAAACTCCATGGCCTCGAGATTAGGCCCCCTTCATGAAGGGACGTCATGCACAGAAACTCCAACCTGAGCCAACGTCTGATCCTCGCCCTCACTTCAGATGCATGAGATATTGGTTCAGATCTGCAGGGGGTACCTGCCGTGCCCTCACCCTGAATCCGAAGTCTAGCTTTTGTTCTCAGACTTCCGTCCTCACTCTCCTGGACCCCAAGCCCTCAAGTACGGCAATTCCTGACCAACAATGAAGCACTCTGCCTGCCCTCTAGACAAATATATTGCCTAATGAGCTGCCCAGGCAGCTTAAATGAGGATCAACATACACGGCACTCGAATGTACCCAAATTATATAGTCTAACCTGGGCACGAATGCACTGTCTGACACAACCTGAGCCCGGACCTCCTGACCAACACCCAGACAGCTGACCGCACACTGAGCACCTCAGTCCCGCCATGGCCTTAGGTCATCATTTCTTCCCTACCTCAGTTTTCAGGCTTCGGGGCCGAGTCCTTATCTCCAATCCATGTTCAGGGGTGAGTGTAATGCAGAAATCAGAACTCCTCCTTACCCATGGCAAGAAACCTTGCGGTTGGCATGTTGTCCAACGTTCAGTGTAGGAGAAAACAGCATTCACCCTTAGGCCCCGCCCATTCTTGAGTGCGACGAGAGCATAAACACGCATTGTGACCTCAGCTGAGTCCTGTCCTCTAGTAAGTACTCTCAGTGGCTGGATCATTAGATATCATAATGGGCTTGACATTTCCCTAGGCCCCAATTTTTAACCAGATTTCTGGTTGTCCAGTCGCCACTCACCAGGGCTCTACTCTGGAATCCCTCATTTGGTGGGACATCTGAGGTTGAAAAACAAAACAAAACAAAACAACAACAACAACAAAACGGACTTCTTCCATCCCCAGAATGACCCCAAACTCTTTCGACGGGGCCGAAATACCAGAGAGTAAGACTCGTCCCTTTCCCATTGAGTCACCCGGAAATTTCACGAACAAGAGTGACACGATATCCAGAGACAAAAACTTGAGCAAGAGCCTCACACTCGACCTCTTTTCATATCGCGAAGGCTTCTCCTCACGGTCTGTATATCAGTCCTGCAATACCTATGACCCGAAACATAAGCCGAGTTTGTGTTTTCAGACAACTGACCAAACAGCTCTGGCCTACACACCCTACAGGCTCAGGCCCCTGGAGCCAAACCTGAGGACTGTACTTGCCCTCTACAAGAGAATTGAATGTGCCCATTCCAATGGCCAAAGCCCTACTAAAAGTATAAACCTCCAAAGTCCCTGAGGCCATCTCAATAGTTGTGGCTTCCCAGGATAAACAGGGGTAATCTGAGCCCATCTGAGCACCTACCTGCACTCAGACCCGTAGACTGATGTCCCCAGAGGTAAAAAGGAACGAACAGGCCCCTAGGCACTAATCGGACCATTGTTTTGGTTTCCAGGCATCTCTCCTCCGAGGCCTGGATTTCAATACCAGCATATGGCTGTTTTTTGACTCACCCATCAGAACAAATCTCATCTACACATGGGAAACATGCACGTTGGAGCTGTTTCAAAGCCTCTGTTTAGGATAATCCTTCAGGGCCCCAGTGCCCCCGCTTCATTCCTAGGTCTCCATAGACACAAAAACATATTAGGACACATCCACAGGAGAGTCCTTTCAACTCAGCCTCCTCGGTTGCCCCCCACATCCAGCAGATCTAACCTGTCTTGTTGCTTGGAGACCATTGGAATGCGAGGTGGGCAACCAGCCATCCATCCTTAGAACCCTGCTCGGAATCATTGGCCTGGAGCCAACCAACAGGTCTCAATTGTCCTGCGGAAGAATCTTTGCAGCTGGTAGCTTCTCACAACTCCCATCGTGGGAAAACACCCACGGCCTCGTGATCCAACACCCCCTTCAAGAATGGGCCATCAGGGACAGAAAGTCCAATGGGAGCGATCGTCTGACCTTTGCCCTGACTTCAGATGCACGAGGTCTCGATTGAGGTCTGTAGATTGTGCCTTCCATATCCTCACCCAGAAACCTAGGCCTAGCTTGGGTTCCTAGACTTCCGTCCTCAGACTACTGGCCCACAAGCCCTCCAGTTTGGCAAACCAGAACTAAATGCTGCACTCTGCCTGCCCCCCAGAAGAAAAACCTTGCCCTCTGGGGCTACCCAGAATCCCCAAATGAGGATCAACTTGCACGCCATTCGGCTGTACCCCAAATTTGTAGGCTGACCTGGGCACTATTTCCCTTTCTGACCCAGCCTGAGCCTGGACCTCCTGGCCCCACCCAGACAGCTGGTAGCACACTGAGCACATTAAACCCATCATGGCCTTAGGTCGTCATCTCATCTCAACTTCGGTTTCCAGGCTTCAGAACCTAGAACTGATCTCCAATCACTGCCCTGGTTTGAAAATGATGCATAAATCAGAACTCTTTTCCCATGCAAGAAACCTTGTGGTTGGCATGTTGTCCAACCTTCAGTGTAGTTGAAACCAGTGGCCCATGAGGGCCCGCCCATGATTGCGGGCCATATTGGTCACAAACACACATTGTGACCCTCAGCCTGAGCCCAGTCCTCAGGTAAGGCCTCTCAGAGGCTGGATGCAGAGACAGCATATTGGGCTTGCCATGCCCCTAGCCCCAATTTTTATCCATAGTTCGGGATGTCAATTCACTCTTCCCCAGAGCTCTGCTTTGGAATTCCTCTTTTGGTGGGACACCTGAGTTAACAAACCTGAAAGTAGTCCTCCCATCCCACAGATTGACGAAAAGCAACTGGGATCACGCCAAATACACAGAGAGGAAGATTCGTCCACGGCCCATGAGGACTCCCCAACATTCCACGGCCATCGCTGAAACAAAATCCAGAGACAAAAGCCAGAGCAAGCGCCTCAGACTCGCTCATTCTTCATTTCCTGAAGAGTTCTTCTCATGGTTTGTAGATCGGGCGTGCCTGACCTATGTCCCCAAACCTAAGCTGAGTTTGTCTTTTCAGTCTTCTGTCCTCAAAGTCCTGGGCCACACTCCCTCCAGCTGGGGCCCCTGGAGCCACACATTAGGACTGCGCCCACCCAATCCATGGGAAATCTGCCCATTCCATTGTCAAAAATCGTTCAAATTAGGAGAACCCTCCAAAGTCCCTGAGGCCATCCCTATAGTGTAGGTCGCCCGGGACAAAAAAAAAAAAAAAAAAAGTTGATACCAGCTGAGCATCTACCTCCACTCATACCAGAGATGGATATCCCCAGAGAAGAAGATTGAACCAGACAGGACCCGAGGCCATTATCGGATCCATTGCTTTGGTTTACAGGCATGTCTCCTCAAAAGCCTGGATTCCAATACCAGCAGAGGGGATTTCCTGAGGCACCCATCAGAACAAATCTCGTCTCCACAAGGAAACTTGTGCATGGGAGCTATGTCCAAAGCTTAGGAGAATACTTCAGGGTCCCGGTGCCACTGCCCCATTCCATAGCCCACATGGACACAAACACACATTAGGACCCATCCTCAGGAAAGTCCATTTCAACTCAGCTACCCCGGTTGCTCCCGCAGATCCATTAGATCTAAACTGTCTTGTTGCTAGGAGACAATTGGAATGTGAGGGGGACTTCCCAGGCATCCATCCTCGAACGGTGCTCAAGGGTCGTTCCATATGGGATGTCCTGGAGCTGTCCAATATGTCTCAATTGTCCCGCAGAAGGAATCCTTGAAGGTGGCATCCCACATCTCCCAACGTGGAAAACCTCCATGGCCTCGAGATTCCGCTCCATTCATGAAGGGGCCGTCATGCACAGAAACTCCAACCTGAGCCAACATCTGATCCTCGCCCTGACTTCCAATGCATGAGATATTGCTTCAGATCTGCAGGGGGTACCTGCCGTGCCCTCACCCTGAATCCGAAGACTAACTTGTGTTCTCAGACTTCCGTCCTCACTCTCCTGGCCCCGAAGCCCTCAAGTTTGGCAATTCCGGACCGACAATGAAGCACTCTGCCTGCCCTCTAGAAAAAATATATTGCCTAATGAGCTGCCCAGGCAGCTTAAATGAGGTTAAACCTACACGGCATTCGAATGTACCCAAATTATATAGTCTAACCTGGGCACTAATGCACTGTCTGACACAACCTGAGCCCGGACCTGCTGACCAACACCAAGAGAGCTGACCGCACTCTGAGCACATCAGACCCGCCATGGCCTTAGGTCATCATCTCTTCCCTACCTCAGTTTTCAGGCTTCAGAAACTAGACCTTATCTCCAATCACTGCCCACGGGTGACTGTGATGAGGAAATCAGAACTCTTCCTGACCCATGGCAAGAAACCTTGTGGTTGGCATGTTGTCCAACGTTCAGTGTAGGAGAAAACAGCATTCACCCTGAGGCCCCGCCCATTCTTGAGTCCGATGAGAGCATAAACACGCATTGTGACTTCAGCGTGAGTCCTGTCCTCTAGTAAGTCCTCTCAGTGGCTGGACCATTAGATGTCATAATTCCCTTGACATGTCTGAAGGCCCCAATTTTTTACCAGATTTCTGGTTGTCCAGTCACCCCTCCCCAGGGCTCTACTCTGGAATCCCTCATTTGGTGGGACATCTGAGGTTGAAAAACAAAATGAAACAAATCAACCACAACAAAAAAATGGACTTCTTCCATCCCCAGAATGACCCCAAACTCTTTGGACGGGACCGAACCCCCAGAGAGTAAGACTCGTCCATTTCCCATGAAGTCACCCGGCAATTTCACGACCATGAGTGACACGATACCCAGAGACAAAAAACTTGAGCAAGAGCCTCTCACTCGCCCTTTTTTCATATCCCGAAGTGTTCTCCTCATGGTCTGTAGATCAGTCCTGCCATACCTATGACCCAAAACATAAGCCGAGTTTGTGTTTTCAGACAACTGTCCAAACAGCTCTGGCCTACACACCCTACAGGCTCAGGGCCATGGAGCCAAACCTGAGGACTGTACTTGCCCTCTCCAAGGGAATTGTATGTGCCCATTCCAATGGCCACAACCCCACTAATAGGATAACCTCCAAAGTCCCTGAGGCCATCCCAAGAGTTGTGGCTTCCCAGGACAAAAAGGGGCAATCTGAGCCCATCTGAGCACGTACCTGCACTCAGACCCGTAGACTGATGTCCCCAGAGGTAAAAAGGAACGAACAGGCCCCTAGGCACTAATCGGATCCATTGCTTTGGTTTCCAGGCATCTCTCCTCAGAGGCCTGGATTTCAATACCAGCATATGGCTGTTTCTTGACTCACCCATCAAAACAAATCTCATCTACACATGGGAAACATGCACGTTGGAGCTGTGTCAAAGCCTCTGTTTAGGGGAACCCTTCAGGGCCCCAGGGCCACCGCTTCATTCCAAGGTCTCCATAGACACAAAAACATATTAGGACACATCCACAGGAGAATCCATTTCAACTCATCCTCCTCGGTTGCCCCCCACATCCAGCAGATCTAACCTGTCTTGTTGCTTGGAGACAATTGGAATGCGAGGTGGGCTACCCAGCAATCCATCCTTAGAACCCTGCTCAGAATCGTTGGCCTGGAGCCAACCAACAGGTCTCAATTGTCCTGCAGAAGAATCTTTGCAGCTGGTAGCTTCTCACAACTCCCATCGTGGGAAAACACCCATGGCCTCGTATTCCAACCCCCCCTTCCAGAAGGGGCCATCAGGGACAGAAAGTCCAACATGAGCGATCGTCTGACCTTTGCCCTGACTTCAGATGCACGAGGTCTCGATTGAGGTCTGTAGATTGTGCCTGCCATATCCTCACCCAGAAACCTAGGCCTAGCTTGGGTTCTCAGTCTTCCGTCCTCAGACTACTGGCCCACAAGCCCTCCAGTTTGGCAAACCAGAACTACAATGCTGCACTCTGCCTGCCCCCCAGAAGAAAAACCTTGCCCTCTGGGGCTACCCAGAATCCCCAAATGAGGATCAACTTGCACGCCATTCGGCTGTACCCCAAATATGTAGGCTGACCTGGGCACTATTGCCTTTCTGACCCAGCCTGAGCCTGGACCTCCTGGCCCCACCCAGACAGCTGGCAGCACACTGAGCACATTAGACCTGCCATGGCCTTAGGTCGTCATCTCATCTCAACCTCGGTTTCCAGGCTTCAGAACCTAGACCTGATCTCCATCACTGCCCTGGTTTGAAAATGATGCATAAATCAGAACTCCTTCCCCATGGCAAGAAACCTTGTGGTTGGCATGTAGTCCAACGTTCAGTGTAGTTGAAACCAGTGTGGCCCATGAGGCCCCGCCCATGCTAGCGGGCCACATTGGTCACAAACACACATTGTGACCCTCAGCCTGAGCCCAGTCCTCAGGTAAGGCATCTGGATGGCTGGATGCAGAGACAGCATATTGGGCTTGCCATGCCCCTAGGCCCCAATTTTTATCCATAGTTCGGGTTGTCCCTTCACTCTGCCCCAGAGCTCTGCTTTGGAATTCCTCTTTTGGTGGGACACCTGAGGTAACAAAACTGAAAGGAGTCCTCCCATCCCACAGATTGACGAAAAGCAATTGGGATCACGCCAAATCCACAGAGAGGAAGATTCGTCCACGGCCCATGAGGACTCCCAAACATTCCACAGCCATCGTTGTTACAAAATCCAGAGACAATAGCCTGAGCAAGGGCCTCAGACTCGCTCATTCTTCATATCCTGAAGAGTTCTTCTCATGGTTTGTAGATCGGGCGTGCCATACCTAAGTCCCCACACCTAAGCTGAGTTTGTGTTTTCAGACTTCTGTCCTCAAAGTCCTGGGCCACA
The DNA here is from genome assembly GCF_964662115.1 of Mustela nivalis. Classification (NCBI taxonomy): domain Eukaryota; kingdom Metazoa; phylum Chordata; class Mammalia; order Carnivora; family Mustelidae; genus Mustela; species Mustela nivalis. The sequence continues at coordinate 6,471 of NW_028136343.1, read as the reverse complement.
CTCCCTCCAGCTGGGGCCCCTGGAGCCACACATTAGGACTGTGCCCACCCAATCCATGGGAATTCTGCCCATTCCATTGTCAAAAATCGTACAAATTAGGAGAACCCTCCAAAGTCCCTGAGGCCATCCCTATAGTGTAGGTCGCCCGGGACAAAAAAAAAAAAAAAGTTGATACCAGCTGATCATCTACCTCCACTCATACCAGAGATGGATATCCCCAGAGAAGAAGATTGAACCAGACACAACCTGAGGTATATCGGATTCATTGCTTTGGTTTACAGGCATGTCTCCTCAAAAGCCTGGATTCCAATACCAGCAGAGGGGATTTCCTGAGGCACCCATCAGAACAAATCTCGTCTCCACAAGGAAACTTGTGCATGGGAGCTATGTCCAAAGCTTAGGAGAATACTTCAGGGTCCCGGTGCAACCGCATCATTCCAAGGCCCTCATGGACACAACACACATTAGGACCCATCCTCAGGAAAGTCCATTTCAACTCAGCCACCCCGGTTGCTCCCGCAGATCCATTAGATCTAAACTGTCTTGATGCGAGGAGACAATTGGAATATGAGGCGGACTTCCCAGGCATCCATCCTCGAACGGTGCTCAGGAGTCGTTCCATAAGGGATGTCCTGGAGCTGTCCAATAGGTCTCAATTGTCTCGCAGAAGGAATCCTTGAAGGGGGCATCCCACATCTCCCAACGTGGAAAACCTCCATGGCCTCGAGATTCCGCTCCCTTCATGAAGGGGCCGTCATGCACAGAAACTCCAACCTGAGCCAACGTCGGATCCTCGCCCTGACTTCAGATGCATGAGATATTGGTTCAGATCTGCAGGGGGTACCTGCCATGCCCTCACCCTGAATCCGAAGTCTAACTTGTGTTCTCAGACTTCCGTCCTCACTCTCCTGGCCCCCAAGCCCTCAAGTTTGGCAATTCCGGACCAACAATGAAGCACTCTGCCTGCCCTCTAGCAAAAATATATTGCCTAATGAGATGCCCAGGCAGCTTAAATGAAGATCAACCTACCCGGAACGCGAATGTACCCAAATTATATAGTCTAACCTGGGCAAGAATGCACTGTCTGACACAACCGGAGCCCGGACCTCCTGACCAACACCCAGACAGCTGACCGCACACTGAGCACATCAGACCCGCCATGGCCTTAGGTCATCATCTCTTCCCTACCTCAGTTTTCAGGCTTCAGGGCATAGTCCTTATATCCAGTCCATGTCAAGAAGTGAGTGTGATGCAAAAATCAGAACTCCTCCTTACCCATGGCAAGAAACCTTGTGGTTGGCATGTTGTCCAACGTTCAGTGTAGTTGAAACCAGTGTGGCCCATGAGGCCCCGCCCATGCTAGCGGGCCACATTGGTCACAAACACACATTGTGACCCTCAGCCTGAGCCCAGTCCTCAGGTAAGGCCTCTGGATGGCTGGATGCAGAGACAGCATATTGGGCTTGCCATGCCCCTAGGCCCCAATTTTTATCCATAGTTCGGGTTGTCCCTTCACTCTGCCCCAGAGCTCTGCTTTGGAATTCCTCTTTTGGTGGGACACCTGAGGTAACAAAACTGAAAGGAGTCCTCCCATCCCACAGATTGACGAAAAGCAATTGGGATCACGCCAAATCCACAGAGAGGAAGATTCGTCCACGGCCCATGAGGACTCCCAAACATTCCACAGCCATCGTTGTTACAAAATCCAGAGACAATAGCCTGAGCAAGGGCCTCAGACTCGCTCATTCTTCATATCCTGAAGAGTTCTTCTCATGGTTTGTAGATCGGGCGTGCCATACCTAAGTCCCCACACCTAAGCTGAGTTTGTGTTTTCAGACTTCTGTCCTCAAAGTCCTGGGCCACACTCCCTCCAGCTGGGGCCCCTGGAGCCACACATTAGGACTGCGCCCACCCAATCCATGGGAATTCTGCCCATTCCATTGTCAAAAATCGTACAAATTAGGAGAACCCTCCAAAGTCCCTGAGGCCATCCCATTAGTGTAGGTCGCCCGGGACAAAAAAAAAAAAAAACGGTTGAAAACAGCTGAGCATTTACCTCCACTCATACCATAGATGGATGTCCCCAGAGATGAAGATGGAACCAGACAGGACCTGAGGCATTATCAGATCCATTGCTTTGGTTTACAGGCATGTCTCCTCAAAAGCCTGGATTCCAATACCAGCAGAGGGGATTTCCTGAGGCACCCATCAGAACAAATCTCGTCTCCACAAGGAAACTTGTGCATGGGAGCTATGTCCAAAGCTTAGGAGAATACTTCAGGGTCCCGGTGCCACTGCCCCATTCCATAGCCCACATGGACACAAACACCCATTAGGACCCATCCTCAGGAAAGTCCATTTCAACTCAGCCACCCCGGTTGCTCCCGCAGATCCATTAGATCTAAACTGTCTTGTTGCTAGGAGACAATTGGAATGTGAGGGGGACTTCCCAGGCATCCATCCTCGAACGGTGCTCAAGGGTCGTTCCATATGGGATGTCCTGGAGCTGTCCAATATGTCTCAATTGTCCCGCAGAAGGAATCCTTGAAGGTGGCATCCCACATCTCCCAACGTGGAAAACCTCCAAAGCCTCGAGATTCCGCTCCATTCATGAAGGGGCCGTCATGCACAGAAACTCCAACCTGAGCCAACGTCTGATCCTCGCCCTGACTTCCGATGCATGAGATATTGCTTCAGATCTGCAGGGGGTACCTGCCGTGCCCTCACCCTGAATCCGAAGACTAACTTGTGTTCTCAGACTTCCGTCCTCACTCTCCTGGCCCCGAAGCCCTCAAGTTTGGCAATTCCGGACCGACAATGAAGCACTCTGCCTGCCCTCTAGAAAAAATATATTGCCTAATGAGCTGCCCAGGCAGCTTAAATGAGGTTAAACCTACACGGCACTCGAATGTACCCAAATTATATAGTCTAACCTGGGCACTAATGCACTGTCTGACACAACCTGAGCCCGGACCTGCTGACCAACACCAAGAGAGCTGACCGCACTCTGAGCACATCAGACCCGCCATGGCCTTAGGTCATCATCTCTTCCCTACCTCAGTTTTCAGGCTGCAGAACCTAGACCTTATCTCCAATCACTGCCCACGGGTGACTGTGATGCAGAAATCAGAACTCTTCCTGACCCATGGCAAGAAACCTTGTGATTGGCATGTTGTCCAACGTTCAGTGTAGGAGAAAACAGCATTCACCCTGAGGCCCCGCCCATTCTTGAGTGCGACGAGAGCATAAACACGCATTGTGACTTCAGCGTGAGTCCTGTCCTCTGTAAGTCCTCTCAGTGGCTGGATCATTAGATGTCATAATGGCCTTGACATGTCCGAAGGCCCCAATTTTTAACCAGATTTCTGGTTGTCCAGTCGCCCCTCCCCAGGGCTCTACTCTGGAATCCCTCATTTGGTGGGACATCTGAGGTTGAAAAACAAATTGAAACAAATCAACCACAACAAAAAAATGGACTTCTTCCATCCCCAGAATGACCCCAAACTCTTTGGACGGGACCGAAACCCCAGAGAGTAAGACTCGTCCATTTCCCATGTAGTCACCCGGCAATTTCACGACCATGAGTGACACGATACCCAGAGACAAAAAACTTGAGCAAGAGCCTCTCACTCGCCCTTTTTTCATATCCCGAAGTGTTCTCCTCATGGTCTGTAGATCAGTCCTGCCATACCTATGACCCAAAACATAAGCCGAGTTTGTGTTTTCAGACAACTGTCCAAACAGCTCTGGCCTACACACCCTACAGGCTCAGGGCCCTGGAGCCAAACCTGAGGACTCTACTTGCCCTCTCCAAGGGAATTGTATGTGCCCATTCCAATGGCCACAACCCCACTAATAGGATAACCTCCAAAGTCCCTGAGGCCATCCCAATAGTTGTGGCTTCCCAGGACAAAAAGGGGCAATCTGAGCCCATCTGAGAACCTACCTGCACTCAGACCCGTAGACTGATGTCCCCAGAGGTAAAAAGGAACGAACAGGCCCCTAGGCACTAATCGGATCCATTGCTTTGGTTTCCAGGCATCTCTCCTCAGAGGCCTGGATTTCAATACCAGCATATGGCTGTTTCTTGACTCACCCATCAAAACAAATCTCATCTACACATGGGAAACATGCACGTTGGAGCTGTGTAAAAGCCTATGTTTAGGGGAACCCTTCAGGGCCCCAGGGCCACCGCTTCATTCCAAGGTCTCCATAGACACAAAAACATATTAGGACACATCCACAGGAGAGTCCATTTCAACTCAGCCTCCTCGGTTGCCCCCCACATCCAGCAGATCTAACCTCTCTTGTTGCTTGGAGACAATTGGAATGCGAGGTGGGCTACCCAGCCATCCATCCTTAGAACCCTGCTCGGAATCGTTGGCCTAGAGCCAACCAACAGGTCTCAATTGTCCTGCCGAAGAATCTTTGCAGTTTGGAGCTTCTCACAACTCCCATCGTGGGAAAACCCCCATGTCCTCGTGATCCAACCCCCTTTAAAAAAGGGCCATCAGGGCAGAAAGTCCAACCTGAGCGATCGTCTGATTCTTGCCCTGACTTCAGATGCACGAGATCTCTATTGAGGTCTGTAGATTGTGCCTGCCATATCCTCACCCAGAAACCTAGGCCTAGCTTGGGTTCTCAGACTCCGTCCTCAGACTACTGGCCCACAAGCCCTCCAGTTTGGCAATCCAGAACTACAATGCCGCACTCTGCCTGCCCTACAGAAGTAAAACATTGCCCTCATGGCTACCCCGAAACCCCAAATGAGGATCCACCTGCACGCCATTCGGCTGTACCCCAAACATATAGGCTGACCTGGGCACTATTTCCCCTTCTGACCCAGCCTGAGCCTGGACCTCCTGGTCCCACCCAGACAGGTGGCCGCACACTGAGCACATCGGTCCCGCCATGGCCTTAGGTCGTCATCTCTTCCCGACTGCGGTTTTCTGGCTCCAGAACCTAGACCTTATCTCCAACCACTGCCCAGGGTTGAAAATGATGCAGAAATCAGAACTTTTTCCCCATGGCAAGAAACCTTATGGTTGGCATGTTGTCCAACGTTCAGTGTAGTTGAAACAAGCGTGGCCCATGAGGCCCCGCCCATGCTTGCGGGCCACATTGGTCACAAACACACATTGTGACCCTCAGCCTGAGCCCAGTCCTCAGGTAAGGCCTCTCAGGGCCTATATGAAGAGACAGCATATTGGGCTTGCCATGCCCCTAGGCCCCAATTTTTAACCATAGTTCGGGGTGTCCCTTCACTCTTCCCCAGGGCTCTGCTTTGGAATTCCTCTTTTGGTGGGACACCTGAGGTAACAAACCTGAAAGGAGTCCTCCCATCCCACAGATTGAAAAAAAACAATTGGGATCGGGCCAAATCCACAGAGAGGAAGATTCGTACATGGCCTATGATATCTCCCCAACATTCCACGGCCATCGCTGAAACAAAATCCAGAGACAAAAGCCAAAGCAAGCGCCTCAGACTCGCACTTTCTTCATATCCTGAAGAGTTCTTCTCATGGTTTGTAGATCGGGCGTGCCATACCTACGTCCCCAAACTTAAGCTGAGTTTGTGTTTTCAGTCTTCTGTCCTCAAAGTCCTGGGCCACACTCCCTCCAGGCTGGGGCACCTGGAGCCACACATAAGGACTGCCCCCACGCAATACATGGGAATTCTGCCCATTCAATTTTCAAAAATCGTACAAATTAGGAGAACCCTCCAAAGTCCCTGAGGCCATCCCAATAGTGTAGGTCGCCCGGGACAAAAAAGGGCGGTTGATACCGGCTGAGCATCTACCTCCACTCATCTACCTCCACTCATACCAAGAAGATTGAACCAGACAGGACCCGAGGCCATTATCGGATCCATTGCTTTGGTTTACAGGCATGTCTCCTCAAAAGCCTGGATTCAAATACCAGCAGAGGGGATTTCCTGAGGCACCCTTCAGAACAAATATCATCTCCACAAGGAAACTTGTGCATGGGAGCTATGCCAAAGCTTAGGAGAAAACTTCAGGGTCCCGGTACCACCTCCCCATTCCAAGGCCCTCATGGACACAAACACACGTTAGGACCCATCCTCTGGAAAGTGCATTTCAACTCAGCCACCCCGGGTGCTCCCGCAGATCCATTAGGTCTAAACTGTCTTGTTGCTAGGAGACAATTGGAAGGCGAGGCGGACTTCCCAGGCATCCATCCTCGAACGGTGCTCTGGAGTCATTCCATATGGGATGTCCTGCAGCTGTCCAACAGGTCTCAATTGTCCCGCAGAAGGAATCCTTGAAGTGGCCATCCCACATCTCCCAACGTGGAAAACCTCCATGGCCTCGAGATTCCGCTCCCTTCATGAAGGGGCCGTCATGCACAGAAACTCCAACCTGAGCCAACGTCGGATCCTCGCCCTGACTTCAGATGCATGAGATATTGGTTCAGATCTGCAGGGGGTACCTGCCGTGCCCTCACCCTGAA